>NW_006408573.1:6915506-7017271 GCF_000296735.1 Chrysochloris asiatica | reverse complement strand
GGCTGTGAACCTTAAGGTCAGCAGTTCGAAACTACCAGCTGTTCCGCAGGAGAAAGATGAGGCTTTCTGCTCCCATAAAGATTTACAGCCTCAAAAACCCTGGACAGGGTCGCTATGAGTCGGAACCGACTCCACGGCACATAACAACAAGTATTCCATTGTATTATTTCGTTTATACATTCATCTGTTGATGGACATTTAGATTGTTTCCACCTGTTCACTATTATGAAAAGTCCCGAAATGAATAAGTACCCGTTTATGTTCCTACTTTCAATTCTGTGGGGTATATGTCTAGGAGTGGAAGTCCTGGGTCATATGATAGCCTTTGTGGCACAGTGGGGTACGCGTCGGGCTACTAACCACAAGGTCAGCAGTTTGATTTCACCCATTGCTCCAAAGAAGAAAGACAAGACTTTCAGCTTCCGTTAGGATTTACAGCCTCAGAAACCTTATCAAGGGTTACTATGAGTCAGAATAAGAAAGAGCTTATGAATAAGGAAGACCATAGAAGAATTGATGCCTTAGAGTTATGATGTTGGAGAAGAATATTGAAAGTGCCATGGGCTGTCAAAAGAACCAATAGATCCGTTTTGGAAGAAGTGCAGCCAGAGTGCTCCTTGGAGCCCAAGATGGCCAAACTTTGTCTCTCATACTTCGGACATATTGAGGGACCAGTCGCTGGAGAAGGATATCATGTTTGGTAAGGTGGAGGGTCAGAGAAAAAAAAGAAGACCCCCCAACAAGATGGAATGGCCAAGTGGCAGTATCGATGGACTCAAGCGTGGCAACAGTAGTGAGGTTGGCCCAGGATCGGGCAATGTTTCATTCTGCTGTGCATAAGGTCGGTACCAACTCAATGGCAGCTACAAAAACAAAACAAAAATGAGTCGGAACTGACTAGATAGATGGCGCACAGCCAGCCAGCCATGATGGTTCCATGTTTAACATTTTAAAGAATCACCATTTTCCACAGCATTTCACATTCCTCCATGAGGGTTCCAGTTTCTCTACATTCTCTCTAACACATGTTGTCAGAACATTGATTTGGGAAACACAATATCCTACGGCTAGTCACAGAGGCATGAAGAGGTGTGGTGTGAGGATCTAGCACAGAAGACCTGGATGTGGGCACCCCTCCATCAGCCACTCACCAGTCACTTTACCTCCCTTAGCTTTGATTTGCTGATCTGAAAAATGGGGTTGACAGCAGTATCCACCTATGGGGTTGTGAGAATGAAATAACACAAGTCTAGCACATTCCCAACATGTCTGGCACATTGTAAGTAAATGTTTGTCATATCCAAAGGCTCACTCTCACTGCCGTGGAGTCGGTTCCAGCTCATCACGAGCCTGTACAGGGTTTCCAAGGCTGTAAATCTTTACGGGAGCAGAAAGCTTCATCTTTCTCCCACAGAATCACTGGTGGGTTTTAACTTCCAACCTAGTGGTTAGAAGTCCAGTGCTTATCCTACAGTGCTGGCAGGGCTGCTTATACAAAGGCAGGAATATACATTTCAATTACTGCCCTTGTAAAGCTCTTTCCAAGTCTTTGGTGGTGTTTCTTTGCTCCTTCCATTAGAACAATCAGAAAAATGACCCCACTTGGAAGAAGTTGTTCTTTTGTGATTAGATGCAGGTATTCAAATTCATAAGGAGCTCTGGTAGAGTACTGGTTATGAATCAAGCTGCTAATATCAAGGTCAGCAGTTTGAAACTACCAGCTGTTTCATGGGAGAAAGATGAGGTTTTCCGCTCCCGTAAAGATTTACAGTCTCAGAAACCCCGTGAGTATGTCACTATGCGTTGGAACCAACTCCATGACATATAACCACCACCATTTACGCACATAACTCTGAACCCAGCCCTCAGATTAGCCCCATAATCCTCACCAGAAGGCTGGCATGCTGGGATAGGCAACCTTTTTCAGAAAAGAGGTAGAGGGACAGTCGACTGCACTACCCTCTCCCTAGGATGTGTTTATTCTCCACCATATTCAACCTTCAGTCACTCTCCAGTCCAAACTTCCAGATTCTGCCCATTCCTGATCACTCTGTTCCCTGTTTGGGAATCAGGAGACCTGATATGAGTCCTAAGTCTACCACTCACTAGCTATGTGGTGCTGGGCAAGCCAAGGCCCTTCTCTGAACCTCAACATTCTTCATCTGTGAAATGGGAATAATAAGGAGACCCATCATAACTGATTGTTTCCAAATCAATCACATGAGGAGATTTAGAGTGAAAATCACACTGAAATACAGTGTGTCAACCAACGGGCTCCCTTGAACGTCTCAGCACCTCTGGCGAGTATCTGTCCCCATTTTACAGACGAGAAGATTGAGGGTAATCCAGATAATCAGATTGAGGGTAATCCAGACAATCAGAGTAATTTGTCTGAGCCCACATGAGTCAGTGGCACCAAGCCACAGTGTTGACATTCTGTGACACTGCCAGACCTTTCCTTGTGCAACCCTATGTGCCCCTCCAGATTCGCCCCACATCTCGAGTTGACTGAGATGTGTCAGGGTGGAGACAAGCTGAGTCAATCCTCCTGGGGTCTTTTCCCCTGGGGCTCTCCCCACACGTTCATGTGTCAACCAAACACAGGAAATGGGTGCAAGCCCAAATGTCAAAGCTGTAGAACTAGAATAGGGCAGCTGCTGTTGCTAGCCTATGTCTGGACCCATCAGCTGGAAGAAACATGAAGGGCATCCCTGCATAGTCCAGCCACAGGTCTCATTTGTCCAGTGACCACTTGCTGGGACCAGGTGACCTGGTTTCCCCATCCTCACCTCTACCTAGAGAAATCCCACCTTCTCCTCTTTTTGGCCCAGTTCAAATGCCCCATCCTCCAAAAAGCTCTCTTGGAGTCATCCCTCATCCTCTTTGGAGTTCGCCCTTCGACCCTCTGAATCTGTACATCCTTAAAGAAATGATGCTGTAATGACAAGCTGAGGTCACAGAGCTGCCACAGCCTGATCAGCAAAGAACTGGACACCGTCTAAGTGACCAGCACCAGGAAATGGTTCAGAGAGCTATCTCGCTCAGCCCCTGCCCACAAGGGACCAACCGTCTAGATTTGACCATGACTATCCCTGATTCAGACACCTTGGGTGATGCAAATGGTTAATGCACTCAGCTGCTAACCAAAAGTTTGGCAATTCAAGTTATTCCAGAGGTACCTCAGAAGAAAGGCCTGGAGATCTCCTCCTCCCCCCAAAAATCATTGAAACCCTATGGAGTTCTGTGCAGGTTCTCAACAACAACAAACAAAATAAGTGTTTACAAAAGAAAGAAAACCCTGTAGAGTACAGTTCTGCTCTGACAAGCACGGGATTGCCTTGTGTCGGGCTGATGCCATGGCAATTGGTTTGTTGCTTTTTATCACTGGTCCATGTTTTCACATTGACACCCCTCAGGACCAGGTAAGCACAACAGAACAATAAGTATAATAGCGCATCCAGTGAACATAAGCAGAAAACACACTTGGTGTCTCCACCTGTCTGGGGCTCTGTTTCCCACTAACAGTAAGAAGTCCTGGTGTGGCATTACAGGATAAGCACCGGACTGTTAACTGCAAGTTCAGGAGTTCAAGTCCACCAGTAGCTCCATGGGAGAAAGACGAGGCTTTCTATTCCCGTAAAGATCCATCCAGGCTCAGAAATCCATACAGGGTCGCTATGAGATGGAATCGACTCGAAGGCAGTGAGGAGTGGGAGTGGGAGGCAGGGTCGGGACCTGGGGGGACTCAAGAAATCTCCGCAGTTACCATCATTTCACCTCAGTGAAGAATTTGTGTTTCTGGGTCAGGCCTAAAGGTGGCAGAGAGGTGAGGCAAGGAGGGTGGGCGACAACCTGAAGAGAAGGTAAGCACAAGGACTGAAACTGAGTTCCAGGTCCAGCTCTGCCTCTGACTAGCTGTGTGACCTTGAGGAGGTGACTTAACCACTGTGTGCCTCAGTTTCCCATCTCAAGTTTCTGCCTCTGCAAAACCACCCACGGAAAGTGCTTAGCATGGCACCTGGCATGTGCTAACTAGCACTTAGGCCATGCTATTAGGAAGGAAAGCCAGCTGATGGAATTGTGGCTGCTTTTTTTCCATTTTAGCATTATTTCCATTCTGGTATTCTAATGCTGTTTGTACAATTTAAAAAAAACCCAAAACACCAAAACCCAAGTATCTATGTACATCGAAGTATAAAAATAGAGTCTGAAACTAAGTGTTGCGCTGGGTTGGGAGTTGATACAGTGGGGGTGGCTCCCTGCAGCTGTGACTGATGTGAACATCGTTCCTTGGGGTGGGGTGGGATAGCTTTAGAGCAGCTGATGGGAGATGCAGCCACTGCCTTACTGAGGTTAGGCCAACCCATGTGAGAGCTACAGCCTGGGCAGGCTGCAGGCAGGACACGCTTGAGTCAGAGAGGGTATCTGTGTTTCCGGAACAGCCCAGCACAAACACTTTTCACAGGCCCACCTACGCAGCCTGACAAAGATTCTGTTACCATGCCGTGCAGAGAAGGGTGGCCATGTCCCTCCCAGCCCAATTCCAGTTCCAGCCGTCATCAAGTAAGAGGAGAACTGTGTTCCGTAGAGTTTTCTATTTTTATTTCTCCCATAGGGTTTTCCAGGACTGATTTTTTGGAAGTATATCACCACACCTTTCTTTAGAAGCACCTCTGGGTGGACTCAAACCTCCAATCTTTTGGTTAGCAACTGAGGGTATTAACCATTTGTACCACCCCAGGGCTCCCCTCCCAGTCTGCCTGGGGATAAAGCGGGAGGCTTTTCCACTTGTCTCTAAGTTCCTGCCCAGTGGTAAGTATGTCTTGTGCAAGATGAAGGGAGTGAGGAGCTTTGAATGTAAAGTCTGGGGAGGCCCTCACACTTCACTTGAATCCTTACCCAACTCTATGAGGCAGTTTCTATTACTATCCCGCCTCACTGCCAAAAAGACAAGGGTGAGAGGCCTAATGCTATTTGTCCTAGAAAGAGATCAGCCAAGATTTGAACCCAAACCCACTGAGCTCCAGAGTCCACTGGCTTAACCACTTAGCCATCATCCCGCCCAGGTACATGGGCACTTGGCTGACATGGTAGGACACACACTGAAGTCTAAATTCACAGACTAGAGTTAGGGGTTCCAGCCCCACTGGTCTACTTCTTTCTTTTTCTCTGTGCCTTAAAATTCTTCTGCAGAAGCCAAGAGCTGTATGTGAGCAGAAGCTACCGTCTCCAGCGCCTGCAGGGAGCAGGCAGGCAAATTGGCTAAGAGCAGAAGCCGGTGGGTGGGTGGGCAGGAGGTAATAGGGAAGGGGGGGTGCGGGCTAAAGTAAACTGGAGAGTACAGAGCATCTTGGGAAATATGACCCAATCCAGTCAACTGTCACTTGAGCTAACTGGGGCCCAGTAGGACCTGATCCTTCAGTTTTTCAAGAGTAACCAGCAATCAAAATTCTAAGTGAATATTTGAATTGTTAAATGTCAGGAATTAATTCAAATAGATTCAAAGCCCTTTGGGAGTCAACAAAATCTAACTCAAACCAGATACCACCCATGGGACTTCCAGCAGGCAGCCTTTGGACTCCCTGTCAGACCCTCCAGATGTCCCCCAATATCCATTCACCCTTCTATAGGAATAACTCAGGTTTTCAGCTGAGCTAATCCCCCTTCACACCCCTGAATAAAGACATCATTCCCTAGCCTCTTGTGTAGCTAAGTGTGGCCACATGACCAGGTTCTGGACACCGGACTGTGAACGGAAGTGATATTTACAACTCTTGGATCACACCTGTAAGATGAGGCACACCCCCGCTGCCTGATGATTGGACAGAGGGAATGTGGTGTAGGCTAGGACCACACCTTGGAGAAGGAGGACCCTAAGACCATTACATGGGAGGGTAATCTTCTCATCTGTGCGTCTCTGTATCACAGTTACCACAGGAATAGCCTGCCCAGCACTGGCTCTTTAAGGGATCTTCTTTATGAGTCGACATTTTAGAAGCCCCTATAATCCTTCATCTCCTCCATTCCCACTCATATGCCCATTTTACAGATGGGGAAATGGAGGTCAGAGAATTGAAGAGTAAGTATCCTGAAGGAGTAAAATGGCTTAAGTTCAGATGCAGCACAAATAGGATCCTTCCTCTACCCTAAATAGAGCTGCAAGGCACACGTGATCTAGAAGGGGGAGGAGTTACGGAGTGGAGATGATGTCATCCATGCCACCTTAGGGGCCACCCTGTAATGTGCAAGGCCTCCCTCCATTGCCAGGGCCCCCATAAGTTCTGCCACTGAACCCCAAGCACTGCCTTCATCGCCCACTGCTTCTTTCCAGGCTGAAGAGATCTTCAGACCTGCACTCCTGCATCCTTGTCACACAGCTGCTGTGTGACCTCTAGCAAATTGTTGTCCTCTCTGGGCTCCTCTCCATTTAGACCCCAGGTCCTCTCACCCCAGCTACAGATTTAATTCATTAGGAATGGGACCCAGCATTGGTGTTTTGTGAACAACTCTCTTCAACTAGTGTCAGGAGTGGGCAGGGGGTGCTTTCTTTCTGGGGTCTTGGGTATCAGGTACTCAGTCATGCACAGGCCTCAGCCACTGGCTCAGCTGTTGTCCTGGAGATTAAGGGCCTCAAGGCAGTGATCTGTAAGTCCAGTTTTGCAGAGGCCCCCACAGGTCAAAGTCTCGACTCCAGAGAAGGAAATCCTTTGCTGAATAAACACTGGGAGGCCACACCTGCCACTGCCACCAACCAGCAATAGGCCTCAGCCCAGCCTCCCTGCAGGCACACAGCCAAGACTACCTCACCCAAGTCATGCCAAGCCTTAGCCAAAGAGAGAGGTCCTTGAGGACTGCAGTGCATCACATTCATCCATGGTGGGCTACAAGGACAGCCTAACCCTAGAGTCATGCAGGCCAGGGTCTGGTCCTCCTCCTTATCAACAGCTCACAGTGACCTCAGGCAAGTCGGTCCCAACCCTGAGCCTCAATGGGCCTGGTCTCACCAACAATGCAGTAAAGTGCCCCGCACAAAGTCCAACACAAATGACCCAGTTTTTTTCCATAACAGGAAGGAAAAAAAAAAAAAGAAAGAAAGAAAAGCTGTTTTTTTCCCTTTGAGTGCTTTGCAGAAGTCAATAATGTGCATGGTTAATAAATCAGAAAATAGCAGTATATGCATGTCATTTACTGCTCTGAAGGTAACCGCCACATGAACTAACACTGCTGGGAGGGGCCGACTCTGGGGAAAGGGTTTGCAGGAAACGAGGGCTTGTCGTCGTAAATTCTCTGTAGTTGTTCAGTTCTTTAAAGTCTACTCGTTTAGTAGGCATAGTTACTGCAAAGTGACATAGTTTCTCCGATGTTGTTTGGGGAGGTCACCACTGTTGACAGAGCTCAGGTTGTGGAGTCAGGCTGCGAGGGTTCAAATCTCTGATCTGAAGATTATAGCTCTGCCACCGTGGGGAAGTTACTTAGCCACTTTGTGCCTCAGCTTCCTCATCCATATACTAGGACTTCTACTCATTCTATGCTCCGAGCATGTGTAGTAAGCACTGGACAAGTGTAAGATGCATTATTACATATGCCTATAATTCATATTGGGGCACAGTGGTGCTTCTGTGTACCCCAATATGTTATTATTGTTGTTAAGTGCCACCGAGTCAGTTCTGACTCATAGCGACCCTGCATAAGGTTTCCAAGGAGCGGCTAATGAGCTTAAACCACTGACCTTGCAGTTCAAACCAACCTTGCGGTCCAGTGATTATCCTACAGCATCACACCAGGACTCCAATATGAGTTATTTGTTGTTGTTGTTGTTAGGTGCCATCGAGTCAATACAACTCATAGTAACCCTAAGCACAACAGAGCATAACACTGCCCAGTCCAATGCCAACCTCACAGTCATTGTTAAGCCTGAGCCCAATGCTGCCACCACTGTGCTAATCCATGTTCACCTGGAAGTTCAGCTGAAACCTGTCCACCATGGTGATCCTGCTGGTATTTAAAATGCCCATGGCATAGCTTCCAGAATCACAGCAACAGGCAAGCCACCACAGTACAACAAACTGACAGACGAGTGGTAGATTGTGAGTTGTTGTTGTTAAGCACCATCAAGTTGATTCTGACCCATAATGACCCTGTATAGGGTTTCCAAGGAGCAGCTGGTGAGCTTGAACCACCGACCTTGCAGTTCAAATGACTTTGTAGTCTGACGCATTAGCCCACAGAGCCACACCAGGTATATGTAATATTGGAGAAATTGGAATTGGAGAATTGCAAGGACAATCACAATGCTCTTTAGAGGTAAGAATGGCAAAACTTGTCTCATATATTTTGGGCATGTTATCAGGAGAGACCAGTCCCTGAAAATGGACAGTGAATTAGAGGGTGAAGTAGAGGGTCTGTGGAAAGGAGGAAGACCCTCAATGAGATGGATTGACACAGTGACTGAACTTTCAGCTCAAACATGGCAACAGGCAACAACTGTAAGAATGGTGCAGGGTCAGGCAGGAAGTGTTTCATTCTGCTGTAAAGAGGTTAGGTATGAGTCAAAACTCATACTGGGGATGGGGGGGACCAGTAGGGACTCTTTTGTCCTCAGTTGGATTCTGTCAGCTGCTCAGTGGGAGAAAGATGAGACTTTCTGTTTCCACAAGGATTCAAAGCCTAGGCAACCCTATACTAGCTCAACAGCACTTAGTAACAGAAACAGTGGCTCAGTGGTGGGATTCTTGCCTTCCGTGCAGGAGCCATGGCAATAAAACACGTGTGAAGTCACTGCCCATGTGTTAGTGGAGCACATTGCCATGATGCTGAACAGGTTTCCATGGAGCTTTCAACTTAAAACAGACTAGGAAGAAAGACCTGGATATCTACTTCCAAAACATCAACCAATGAAAACACTGTGGAGCACAATGGTCTGAGCCCATTATGCGTGGGGATGCCATTAGTCACGGGTTACCATGAATTTGGGGCTGATTCAGTGACAGTTACAACATAACTCACATGAAGGGGCTTCAAAAATTTCATGGAAAATGGAATTAAAATGTAATGGAATTTTCCCACAAACGTTTTGAAGCCTCCTTGTATACACAACTGATTTAGAAAAGTTGGATTTGTATGCTCTACGTATGTTTTGCAACTTGCTTTCTTTTCACTCCAGACCAGTGAAAGAGCCCTGGTAACATAGTGGGTTACGAGCTGGAATGCTAACCGAAGGGTTAGTAGTTTGAATCTACCAGTTTGCTTCATAGGAGTAAAATGAGGTTTTCTGCTCCTGTAAAGATATACAGGGAAACCTTATACAGGGTTGTTAGGAGCCTGGGTAACCTTATACAGGGTTGTTAGGAGTCAGAACTGACTCAGTGGCAAATAACCACCATCACCACCATGTAGGCCCATGCATAAAGTGCCATTTCATTTGTTTTAACTCATGCAAGATTCTCATTATACAAAACATAAACTTCAGCCATAATCTACTGAAGGAGATTTAAATAATTTCCAATTTCAGTATAATGCACTTCATAGTAATGAGTGTATATTTGGGGCGTGCATGTAATGATTTCTGAAGGATAGATTTCTGGAATAAGAATTACTAAGTACTGGAGTTGGTGCAATTAAAATTTTTATGTTGTTATTAATGCCATCAAGTCAGTTCTGACTCTTGGCGACCCTGTATAGGGTTTCCAAGGAGTGGCTGGTGGGTTTGAACCACAGACCTTGTAGTCAGAAGTCTAGTACTCATTCTATAGTACCACACCAAGACCCCAAAATGGTGGTGATGGTGTGCCGTTGAGTGGTTCCAACTCATAATGACTCTATGGGAGAAGAAAGCCTCATCTTCCTTCCTTGGAGCAGCTGGTAGATTCAAACTGCTGACTTGCAGTTAGCAGTCCAATGTGTAGCTCACTATGCCACTAGGGCTCTTTAAAATTTTTTATTGTTATTGTTATGTGCCTTGGAGCCGGTTCTGACTCATAGCGACCCTGTACAGGGTTTCCGAGGCTGTAAATCTTTACGGGAGAAGAAAGCCTCATCTTTCATAATAGGTACTGCCAAATTACGATCCTTGAAAAGTATTACCAGTTTAGGTCCCCACTCCAATACTGCATAAAAATATCTACCTCCGCACACCCATATCAATGGTTTTCAACTCTTGCTAACCTGGAAGGGACCAATCTCATTGTTTTAATTTACATCTCTGTGATTATAAAGACTGACCACCCTTTCATAACTTCATTGTCTAATTTTAATTTCTTCTCTTGTGAAACAGCTGTCTATAACCTTTACCCAGTTTTCACTGGACTGTTTGTCACTTTCTTACTGAATCTTTGTATATTAGAAAAAAATTCTTTATTTCATACGTGGAAAATATTTTCCCATGGTCTACAAAACTTCTAGTTGTCTTTGGTCATAATGAAGTTCTACATTATTACATAGTCAAACAGTCAAATTCCCTGATGTTGTCTGACTTGCATGGAGGAAGTTTATAAAGGTTTTCTTCTATATTGTCTCTTAATAGTGTGATTTTTTTTTTAATAATCAGAATTTTGATCCATCTGAAATTGATGGGCATATATATTTGGAGTGAAGTAGAGGTTTAATTTCATTTTCTTCTACTAATTGTCCCTAAAACATTTATTGATTAATCCCCCACTGGCTGATGCATAATGTCCATTTGCTAAATGTATCTCTCTGGCACTTTATGCCTCCTTGCTGTAGCCGGCACATGGCACAAGTCTGTAATATTGGCTTCAAGAGCCGCTGCAGAGATGGTTAAATGGGAGCCAGTGTACCCCACAGTGTGCAAAGCAGAGTTCAACACTGAAAGCGAGTGTGGGTAGTTCCCAACTTAAACAAAAGTTTGTGGCCTGGGTTTGGTTTTGTTCTCCAATCAACTTTATTTTTTATTTTATAAAAATTTCCATATTTTAAGTATTCAGGTGGACGACTTCGGACAAATGTGAGTTGTGTGTAACAACCACCCCAATCAAGATTCAGCCATTTCCATCTTTCCAGGAAGTTCCCTCTGGCCCCTTGCAGTCTATCTCCCCTCTACCCCTACTCCAGACAACCATGATTATTTTTAAACCAAGTGTGTGTAGGACACTGATAACATTTTTAGGAAAATAAATAACTCAGTTGCAGCTTGAGTCCGTTGCTTGAGGAAAAAGGCTGACTTCCCCCAGGCAAAGGACTTCTCTCTTTGGGCTGAAAAACACCTCCTTGGGACCATTTGGTTAAAAGAGATAGGGGTAACCCAGATGAAGTTGATAACTTCAGACAGCCAAGTTTAAGTTCATTCTCACCGTTGTTGTTTTTTTCCTTAAGCCTATAAACCAAATCTGCCAAATATTTACTGAATAATTTCTTTTAGATCTATTAATCTTTTTTTATTATTTAATTCCAAAATGATTCCTTTGAAAAGAAAACCACATAATTATTAAGGACAACTCAAAATACTAAAAGTAAAAGCGGTTCTAAAGCCATCTAAAAACCATGTCCATACCACTGTCTTAGGGGAAGAGCTACGTGAGGAGCAGCAGATGGATCCAGACCTCGGGGATGGAGGCTGCTGGCTTGAGAAGAGAGGCTGAAAGCCGGGAGTATGTCTGAAGTTTTCTTTGCCACTACATCAGTAAGATTCGCTCTGTGAACACACCTGAGCCCACACCACTCCTCCCTGGAGCCTTCCAACCATTGTTGTTGTTGTTAAGTGCTGTGGAGTCAATTCCGACCCATAGCGACGCCCTAGAGAGTTTCCAAGGAGCGACTGGTGAGCTTGAACCACCAACCTTGCAGTTCAAACCAACTGTGCAGTCTAGTGCATTAACCCACAGTACCACACCAGGACTCCCTTCCAACCATACAAGGAAACAAAAGGATCCTTGGGTAGTACAAATAATTAAACACTGGACCCCCTAACTGAAAGGTTGGTAGTTCGAACCCATCCAGAGCCACCGTGGAACAGAGTCCTGGCAATCTGCTTCCAGAAGGTCACAACCAGGAAAACCCTATAGAGCACAGCTCTACTCGGAGATGCATAGGGTCAACAGGGCTTGGAATCAACTCAGCAGCCCCTGGTTTTTTGATTTTCCAAAGGGAAGCCCTTTAGACTCAGGCAGGCTCATGCACTCCGTTCTGTGACCTTCAAAGTACTGCCTTCCTAGAACTCAGTTTCCTCACCTGTAAAGTAGAGATCACTACTGTAAGGGTTGAAATGGGGTTTTTTGAGCACAGAGCCTGGCCCACAGTTGACCCGCTGCAAATTAAAGCCAATTATCATTTTTTTCCTAAGGCCTTGGCAGATGTAAGCTCAGGCCCATCAGCCTCTGGGAGAGAGATCAGTAGTTAATAAAATTAGTTGCTGCTGAAAGAATTGACTCTGGTAGTTACCAGTTTCGTTAATTAATTGCTCGTTAAAGTCTTAATGTTTTACTAATGGTTGCAATTAACTGCCTGCAGGCTGGTGGTCCTTGCTTCTTGTTAAACACCAAGAAGGAGAAGTCGGTTTCAACTCACAGCGACCCAGTATAGGGCTTCCAAGGAGCAGCTGGTGGGTTTGAACCTTCTGGTTCTCAGTCCAGTGCTGACGCACAGCGTCACACCAGGAATCCTAACTAAATGATACTAATTTGGAGGTTGGCCTGGAAGCACGGCAGGATTGCCCGTCCTAGAGAAAGCACCCCAACTATGGCCTCTCCCCAGGACTGGTTTTCTCTAGATGTGGATTTGTGGGGTCTGCAAGGGTCTGAGATCGGACGCCAGCCCCTAAGGGGTGAGAGAGGATATTGGCAGGTTGGAATTTCTTGCATTTTATTGAGCACTAACTGTAAACTAGGCCCTGGGAGAAGTGCCCCAGGTCAGCCTAACAACCCTGTGGATGGGTCTGCAGGTCTCTAGGTGCACAGGTGAGGAGCACAGTGCTCAAGGGCAGTTGTCCAATGTGCCCATTCAACAATTCCTTTCCTTTGGGGTGGGAGCAGGTAGAGATTAGGGCCACAGACAACCGGATGGACAAGTAGGAAGGATTCTTGTGACTTACCTACCCTGTCCTCTGTCCTATCCACTGAGGGGATGCTGAGGCCCAGAGGGGAACAGGGCCTGGCTAAAGGCAAAGAATTAACAGCCAGACCTGGTCTTCAGCCTCAGCCCAGGGAAGACGGGACTGAGCGGGGCTCAGACACCTGAGATCATCCATGCTCCTAACAGGTAGTCATCCAACCCCCTCATTTTATTAACCGTCCTTGGAGGAAGAGGTCTGAAGTCCTTAGGACAGCTGTTTGGAGGACAGGTGGACACAGGAAAGGTCACTGAGAGATAAGCCAGTAGTTGGGGGCCATATTTTTGCCTCCTCCAGGGGTGAAACGTTGGAATTTTCCTGGGTTCTTGTCTGCTGTATCTACCTCAGTACAGCTCAGGCGGTCTCATCGCTCCTGCTGCAAACGGAGTACAGAAGTGGTGAGCTGGATGTGGGGACAGATGGATACCATAAAAGGAATGATCTGTTCTGTTTTTGCGTTGCAATCTCTCACACCCAACGAGTCTAGAACTAATCTCAAGACATCTGTTTCCAGTTACAGTGGTCTCTGCTACTTCAATGGCCCACTCCCACTGAACATGAGTCAAATATTCTAAAGCACTGAAAAGCTGAAAGAGTCACCAGAACTAAAATTGAGGAGAAAATCTCAAGGCAAAGAGGAAACAAAATAACAGAACCACCTAAACCACCTCTGGATTCAGGGCATTTTGCAGAAGTCACACATTTAGGCTTAGAATTTGGAGGCTTTGGGGGCAAGCAGGACCAAAGTCAAGGCCCAGAGCCAGTCAAGCTGTGGAGTCTTAAAACAGACTCTCTCCATGTAAGTTGGGGCTCTCCTTGAAGGAGAGAGTAAACCAGAACTGACTGCTCCCAGTTTTTTGTTTGTTTTTTTTAAAGGTTTTTATTGTAGATTGAGTAAAAATTTACAGGGCAGATCATCAGCTTTACATTCAACAAATCATACACCTTATTTCGTTACAATGATTATAATCCCTTCCATGTACCATCAGTTAACAGTATTTCTCTCTATTCACTTCAGCTCTTTTAAAAAAAAAAACCCAAACAAACAGCAACACTCAGGCATATATAATAATTTACACCACCAAAGGGCACATTCTCCAAGTCTGCCTCCTGGCTGCCAGCGCTCAGTCCCTCTCTTCCCATGAATCCAGAGTCCTCAGCTGCTCCCTCTCTCCATGTCCGCATCTCTGCCTCTATCTCTGGTGTCGCTGTTTCTCTGGATAAGGTCTCTCATTCCATTTGTGCTCTTCTCCCTTGATGATCCTAGGGTCCTTTGTTTCTGGACTGTAAGATTAACCACTCTTCTGGTTTTGTTACAAAACTTTTACCTTTACAATAGTGAGAGTCACAATTAGTCATGATAACAATTACTCATTATTGAATCATAAGAATCTTATCCCCATCTCTTTTAACCAGACACATCTAGACAAGATGAAAACTGTTCAGCAGCATTCTTTCTTCCCCTACACACTATTAAACTAAGCTCCCCCTTGAAACCTTGTAAGCCAGTCGCTTCATGCCTTTATCATCTCCTCATTTTAGGTAGCCAATGTCTAAGTTGCCTATCCCAATCCTTATCAGCTGGATACTTCACTCTCAGCTCTAGACTTCTGTGGCTACATTCTTGTCCATAGGCTCAGGTATCCTCAGGTCTCACCATATTTTGAACCAACCAGCCCTTTTTCTTCTCTCTCTCATCTCCAGGTCCACATTGTAACTATTTCTTCTTGATGTGAGTCCAGAAAGCTGTTTGGTTCTGCAGAGAGCGGGAGAAAAAAAAGGAAGGGGAAGAAGTCCATTCTGAGAAGTGATGGCCACAAAGTGGCCCTCACTCACATCACCACCCAGGAACCATAGCCTGTAACAGACGAGAAACCTCAAGCTGTGAACCTAGTCTGAAATATTTCCTCCTAAAAGTGCTCTGGAACTTGCATATGAGCAATTGATGGTCTGTTCCACAGTCTGCCTTGTTTTGGCTGATGAGATGGAGCTTTTCAGCTGTCTCTTTCCACATGTACAGTCAGTTTGATTTTTGTGCATTCCATCTGGTCCATGTGTATAGTCATCTTTTATGTTGTTTAAAAACGGTATTTACAATGAAGAAGTTGTTGGTCTTACAAAATTCTATCATGCGATCTCCAGCATCATTTCTATCACCCAGGCCATATTTTCCAACTACTGATCCTTCCTCTTTTTTTCCAACTTTACATTCCAGTCACCAGTAATTATCAATACATCTCCCCCCACAGTCCCCACTGGTGAGAGGAGATAACTTACTTTATTTGAATTATTTAAATAAAAACAAACCCTTGTAATTAATGCCACTGAATTGAATTGTACATGTTAAAAAAATGTTGAAATGGCAAATGCTTTATTAAAAATGAAATGAAAAGATAATGGAATTATCAATACATCTTGATTGCATGTTTGGTCAACTTCAGACTGAAGAAGTTGGTAGAATTCTTCAATTTCATCCTCACTGGCTTTAGTGGTTGGTGCGTAAATTTGAATAATAGTGGTATTAACTGATCTGCCTTGTAGGTGTATGGATATTATCCCATCACAGACAGCATTATATTTCAAGATAGATCTTGAAATGCTCTTTTTGATGATGAATGCAATGCCATTCCTCTTCAATTTGTCATTCCCAGCATAGTAAACCATGTGATTGTCAGATTAAAAATGGTCAATACCAGTCCACTTCAACCCACTAATGCCTAGGATATTGATCCATTAGTGCCTAGGATTATGCATTCCATTTCATTTTTGACAATTTCCAATTTTCTTAGATTCATACATTCCATGTTCCAATAATTAATGGATGTTTGCAGTTGTTTCTCATTTTGAGTTGTGCACCTAACAACAAGAAAAATGTGCCACAACTTCCTGGAGAAAGCAAATGAAAGGCCTAAAGGGGGTGCTTCCATTCCAGACCTCAGGGGAACCCGAAATAATATTTTTTATTATAACTAAATGATAACTTTGTTATTGTGAAAAATTTTAAGTAATAAGATAAAATACTAGCAAAAATCAAGCTTGTGTAACTATAAAAAAAATAGACTTTAGGGCAAAAAGCATTACCAGAAGTAAAGATTATGATAATTCAGGAATTTTTCTAGGCGGATGTAAAAATGTTAAAGTTGAAGCAAAAAATGGTGTTGAGTGGGTGGAAAGACTGGGCCCCTCTTACATTGCTAGTGAGATTATAAAATGGTACAACCACTGTGGGTAATGGTATGGTGTTTCCTCATAAAGTTGGAAATAGAAATACCACATGACCCAGCAATCCTTCCCTCTACTTAATATATAGGAGCTCTGGTAGCATAGTGGTTACGAATCAGGCTGTGAACCTTAAGGTCAGCAGTTTGAAACTCTGGTAGCATAGTGGTTACGAATCAGGCTGTGAACCTTAAGGTCAGCAGTTTGAAACTACCAGGTGTTCTGCGAGAGAAAGATGAGGCTTTCTGCTCCCTTAAAGATATACAGCCTCGGAAATCCTCTACAGGGTCACTATGAGTCAGAACCGACTCCACGGCACATACCCACCAACCACCACCACCACCACTTAGTATATATCCAGAAGAAATAAGAACCCTAACACATGTAGATACATGCACCCTCATGTTCATCACAACATTATTCACAACAGCAAAGAGACAGAGACAGCCTAAATGCTCATTAATGGAAGAATGGATAAACTTTGGTACATAAACACAATGGAATACTAGGCAACATTGAAGAATAACAATAAAATGGATGAATATGGAGTGAAATTTGTCAATCACAAAAGGACAACTATTGTATGAGACCACTATTGTAAAAAAAAAAAAAAAAAGAAAGAAAAGAAAAGGTTTTCATGCTAAAACAGACATTCTCTGATGGTTACCAAGGGTGGGAGGGAAGAGAATGTAATTCACTGGCTACAGGGTAGACACATGTTAACTTGGGTGACAAAGAGGGCAATACACAAGTAGAGGGAGGTGGGCAGAAGAATGATGAAGACAGGTGAGACGCAGGGAAGTATGCAAGAGTTAAAGAGGATAGGGGCAAATACTGCTATATGCACAAGCCTGGAACAACAGTGTTCAGCAGGTAAATGCAGGGACAGATAAACAGCCTGAACAGGTGTGGGAGGGAGACTGGGAGCATACCCGCAAATATATTGTTGTTGTTGTTAAGTGCCATCAAGTCAGTTCCGACCCATAGTGACCCTGTAAGGGTTTCTGAGGAGCAGCTGATGAGTTTGAACCACTGACCTTGCAGTTCAAACCAACCTTGCAGGCAAGTGCTTATTCTATGGTGCCACACCAGGATGCCCAAAAATATATAAGTGTTTGAAAATGGATATTTGTACAAGGATGTTTACCTTTGCATTACATTGCATTACAATGTTTACATTTATGTATTGCATTGGGCAAATCTGCTGCACAAGACCTCTTTAAAGTATTCAGGAACAAAGATGTCAGCTTGAGGACTAAGGTGTACCTAATCCAAGCCATGGTATTTTCAATAACCTCATATGCATGTGAAAGCTGGACAGTGGGTAAGAAAGACCATAGGAGAACTGATGCATTTGAGTTCTGGTGTTGGAGGAGAATATTGGAAGTACCATGGACTGCCAGAAAAGCAAACATCTGTGCTTGAAGAAGTACAGTCATTTCAGAGTGTTCCTTGGAAGCCAGAATGGCCAGAATTTCAATTTGGCCCAAATGCTTATGAAAAATTAAGCTCATTTAATGAGGCTAACATAATCTTAATACCAAAATGCAACAAGACTATCTGATAAATAAAAAATTACATGCTATGCTTTCTCAAGAACACAGATACAAAAAACTCTAAACAAAATATTAGCAAACTAAACCCAGTAAAATATAAAAAGATATTATTATGATTAAGTTAGATTTAATCAGTATGGTGTAAATTTAACATTAGGAAATAAATGACTATAATTCACAGCATTAGTGGCTCAAAGTAGACAATCTTAATGTATGACAATATTAGTAAAAGTCACATTTGACAAAATTCAACATCAGTTCATGATTTAATAAAAACAAAACAAACACTTAGCAAAGTAGAAACAGAAGGAACTTCTGAAATCTGATAGCAGGTATATGAGAGAGAAAGAAAATAATTCTACTACAGTTTATACTTTCTCTCTGAGATTGATAACAAGATAGGGAAATCTATGTCATAGTTATAGGTGTAACTGTAAGAGAAGTACGACACGTGACGGGTTTTCATGAACAAATTTATTTTCCTGACATGCACGTGCAGAAAGTTAGAAGACGTAATTCTGGGTGTCAGGTCTAGGAAAAGGCTTTTTCTCTCTGTCAGCTCTGGAAGGTCCTTATCTCTTCTGAGATTCTGATCCTGGACAATCTTCATACAGCCTGACATCTCTTGCCAAGTTTTACAGTCAGCAAGTTATATACATCGTTTCACGTGGTTACAATCCCCTCCATGTACCATCAGTTAACAGCATTTACCTGTATTCACTTTAACTGCTGCATTTCTCCCTGTGCCTCCCACTACCGTCCTCTTCCCTATGCCAACCTCCCTCTTGTTGTATATTGCCTGCCCTGTCACCCTGTTAACATCTGTCTACCCTCTAGCCCATGAATCATTTTCCCTTCCCCACCCCTCCATAACCATCAATTATTACTTCTTTTATCCAGAAAACCTTTTTTAAAAACTTTTTAAAACGTTGTCTTAAAACAGCATTTGTCCTTTTGTAATTGACGACTTTCACTTAGCATAATGTCCTCTAGGTTCAAGTACACTGTGAGGTGTTTTACAGAGTCACCATTGTTCTTCAATGTTTTGTAGTCTTCCATTGTGTGTATGTACCAAAGTTTGTTTAACCATTTTTCTGTTGAGGGGCATTTAGGCTGTCTCCATCTTTTTGATGTTGTCTCCAGTAGACAGCATATTGAAGGATCTTGTTTTCTTATCCATTCTGCTCTCTATGTAAATGTATCCATTTACATTCAGTGTAATTAACAATAGGTATGAATTGATTGCTGTTATTTGTCTGTGTGTGGTACTGCTGGATTATTGGAGTCCTCATGTGGTGCCATGGGATAAGCACTGGACTTCAAGGTCGGTTTGGACCCCAAAGTCCATGGTTCAAATTCACAAGCAGCTCCTCAGAAACCCTGTGCAGGGTCACCATGAGTTGGCACCAACTCGACGGAACTGAACAACAGCAACAAGCTGGATTCTTTGCTCCACATAATTTTCTATGCTGAGTTCATTTCGTTTGTCGGTTTTCTTTTCATTTTTATTCTTGTTGTGTTAATGCTTACTAGATCTTTCTGATTTTCCTCTTTTTTTGTATCTTGATGTGCAGGTGTATATTTTTCTTTGAGGTTATTCTGTCATTTATTAATTTTTCCCTACTTAAAACAGCTTATTTTATCTTGAAATATACTTGAGTTCCTTGCCATTTGTCCATTCTGTATCTACTCTATTCCCTCTTTTTGCTTTGTAGTTGACTTCATTATGTATTAATGTCTCTGGTTCCCTATCTTCCATCTTGTAGGTTTGTTTTACTTTAAATACTATATCTGAATTGAGTTTTGGGTGATGTTGTCATGTATGTTAATCTCAGGTCGTTGTCTATTGTTGTTGGTTCTCAGTCCAAAGAGCACCCTTTAGCATTTTTTGTAAAGTTGATCCGGTTATTACAAATTCCTTTCATTTCTGCTTATCAGGAAATGTCCTAATTTCACTGTCATATTTGAGGGATATCTTTGCTGGGTATATGATTCTTGGTTGGCAATTTTTTTCTTTTGGAGTTTTATGTATGTCATCCTATTGAGTCAGGCTGCCAACCTCAAGGTCAGCAGTTTGAAACTACCAGCGGTTCCACGGGAGAAAGATGAGGTGTTCTGCTCCCATAAAGATTTACAGCCTCAGAAACCCTGTGCAGGGTCACTATGAGTCAGAACCGACTCCACGGTACTTAACAACAACATTGCCTTGTTGCCTGCGTGGTTTCTGCTGAGAAAGCAGAGCTTACTCTTCTTAGTTCTCCTTTGTATGTAACTTTTCGTTTTTCCCTAGCTGCTCTCAGGATTCTTTCCTTGTCTTTGATTTTTGGAAAGTTTGATTATGATATGTCTTGGTGATTTTCTTTTGGGATATATTCTGTTTGGGGTTCGTTCAGCTTCTTGTTTACTTACCTTCGCGTCTTTCATGATGTTAGGGAAGATTTCTTCCAGCAACTCTTCAACAATTTCATGATGTTAGGGAAATTTTCTTCCAACAACTCTTCAACAATTTTCTCTGTGCTTGTCTCTTCCCATTCTGGAATTCTGGTCACCCGTAAATTGTTCCTTTTCATGGTGTCCAACATAACTCAGGTTTTCTTCAGATTTTTTTCATTCTTTTTCTAATTTTCCTTCAAGCATACTAAAATTGCTTTACATCTCCTTTTCCCTTTCAGTGTTTTGTCCATTTCTGAGATCTTAGTATTAATCTTCTGGATTTCTAATTGCTGGTTTTGTATTGTTTCCGATTTTGCATTTATTTTGTCTGTTTGTTCTTGTAGTGTTTTCCTGAATTTTTCTAGTTTTTATTGTGTTCTCCTTGCTTTCCTCCATTTTTCTATCAGTCCTTTGAAGGTACCTAATTATCTTTTTTATCTTTTCAGTTAGTTCCATTACATTCCTCAGAAATGTTTTCTGGCTCTGCATCTTGGGCATTTGAGACAGTTTCACTAATTTCTTCATGTGATCTAAAATTGTTGTCTCTAGGTTATTGTGGGATTGTCATATTTGTAAAAAAAAAAAAAAAAAAAAAAAAGCAGTGTGTTTGTTGGACCCAGAGGGGAGAAATCTCTGGAGTGATTTCTCCTGCAATTGAAGGAGTTCACAAGGTGGTTGTGGAAGAGATATGACAGCAGAGATCCTGATCCTAAATGAAGTTCTCATTGGTTTCAGTGTCATCTATAGTCAGCACTCAATCTGGAAGACATTCATGGAGCTGGTTTCAGTGTCTGTTAGGACACTAACTAAGCTGGGGACAGGGTGACTGGTTAAATGCTGGTCTGGTGGCTCTGCAAGTTTTGTAGGTCTGGAAACAAGCCTACCTAAATCCAGGCACCAAAGCAGCACAGCCGGCCCCCACCTCACATCGGCGTGGCTCCTAACCACGTGACTCTGAACGCCCAAAGAGCAGGTTCTGTGCTGGGGTGGATGAGGGTGGAAGTTGGCCACACTTCTGGTCACCAGGGGAGCATGGGGGAAAAGAAGACATCACACCTTTTCTGTCACCCGTGTGAGTCTGCTTTGCCAGACCTCCCTCCACTGCCAAAGCTGCTCACAAGATGGATGAGCTGTGTCTGGCCAGCATTCACCAGTCAGTCTCCCTCTCTCACCGTCCCTGTTCAGACAACTTTCCTTCCAGCAAGCACTCCATCTACTTCTCTAATGTTTCTTCTGAAGTTCAGGGTGCCAGAATTTTCATCTGTGTCTATTTTATTTTGTCTATAATATCTCTGTTGTAAACGATCCGAGTACTGAGTCTGCCTAGTCTGCCATCTTGCCAGAAGTCCCCCATCTCTGCTTCTTGATACTTAACTCAAGACACACCTACACCAATCTTATTCATTAGCATAACAGACATCGTGTTCCCAAATAAGATTAGAACCATAGATATGTGTTGTTGTTAAGTGCCATCGACTCGGTTCCGATCCATAGCGACCCTGTATAGGGTTTTCAAGGAGCGGCCAGTGAGTTTAAACCGCTGACCTAGCAGTTAAAACAGCTTGGCAGTCTGGTGCATTAACCCACAGCATCATGCCAGACCCTGTTATTGTTGTTGTTGTTGTCATGTGCCGTGGAGTCAGTTCCGATTCACAGCGACCCTGTACAGGGTTTCCGAGGCTGTAAATCTTTACGGGAGCAGAAAGCCTCATCTTTCTCCTGCGGAACAGCTGGTAGTTTCGAACTGCTGACCTTGCGGTTCGCAGCCCGATTTGTAACCACTACGCTACCAGGGTTCCTTGTTATTGTTGTTAGATGTCATCTAACAACAGTTCCAACTCCTAGAGACCAAACATGCAGAGCCATCCTCACAATTTTCCCTATGTTTGAGTCCATTGTTGCAACCACTATATCAATCCATCTTGTTGATAGTCTTTCTCTTTTTCGCTAACCCTCTACTTTACCAAGTCTGATGTCTTTCTCCAGGGACTGATCCCTCCTGAAAACATGTCCAAAATACATAAGACAAAGTCTGACCATCCTCAGTTCTAAGGAGCATTCTGGCTGTAATTCTCTCAACACAGATTTATTCATTCTTCTGGCGGTCCATGGTCTATTTAACACTCTTCACTAACACCATAATTCAAAGGCATCAATTCTCCTATCTCCTTTACTCATTGTCCAGCTTTTACATGCATATAATGCGATTGAAAACTTGGGTCAAGCACACTTTAGTCTTCAAAGGGACATCTTTGCTTTTTAACACTTCAAAGAGTTCTTTTGTAGCAGAACTGCCCAATTCCATACTTCATTTGAGTTCGAGATTGTTGCTGCTTTGGTCATTCATTGTGGATCCAAGTAAAATAAAATCCTTGACAACTTCAATCTTTTCTCTCTCATGATGTTTATTAGTTAAGCCTTTGCTTGAAGCATTCCTCACCACCCCTTTCCCTTGCCCAGCCCTATTCAATACTGAAGTCTTAGCTTAGAAGTCTCCTCTTGTAGGAAACCTTCCTGGCCCCACCATCCCACCAGGCTGGCTAGGCTTCTCAGTGGCCTAACATTCCACTTAGGGAAGTGGCAAGTCCAGAGGCTCTGAGCTTCCTGAAGGTTGGTGTTCCTGCTGCTCCAGCTCCTGGGGTGAGGAGCAAGGCCAGAGCAGAGGCTCCCACTGATGGAAAGAGCCAGCAGGAAGAGACAGGGGGCCTTTCAGTCTCACACAGCTCCCCTATAGAGGGCAAGGAGGGGGTGACACCGGAGACCCTAAGGGCTCAAGGACATCAGCAGTGGTCGTGATGGATTAAAGTCTAACCAAGGCTCCTTTCCCCACTTCCAAAAGCAACATCAACCTTCCAGATTTGTGTTTAAGCCAAGAACCTTCTCCACAAATGACAAACTGGGTGTCCTACCCATCCAGGCCTTGAAGTCTAATATGATGCAAAGTAAATGATCCAATGTGACGTTTTTGTACCCCTCATTTTTGTACCGTTCATTTTTGTACCCCTCATTTTTGTACCTCTTGTTTGAGAGATGGAACCCTGGTGGTGTTGTAGGATAAACACTGGACTGCTAGACACAAAGTTGGCAGTTCAAATCCACCAGTCGCTCCATGGGAAGCAGATGAGGTAGCAACCCTATACAGAGTCTCTTTGAGTCAGAATCAACTTGATGGCAGTGGGTAAAAGCGTGAGGGAAAGCCTCATGAAATGTACTGAAACGCTATCCACAATAGACTCCAGTGCGTCAATGATCGTGACCATGGAGCTGGCCTGGGAATGTCTCATTCTATTGTACATCCGGTCAACATGAGGCAAAGCCAACTTGACAGCAACTAACAAGTTTGTCCACACCTGTCACACTGTGTCGTCAGTACCTGTACACCACCAGGTACTACTAGATGGTGAGCTCAAGGAAGGCAGGAACTGGGCTTTTATCCTTCCTGAGCCACCACAGGATGGAGCAAGTCCAGGCTCAACGTATGAAGTCACTGCCTATGGGATGGACAGATGACATATGGGTAGATGAGTAGGAAAATATGGACTGAGGACAGATAAGCATTAGGATGGACTAATAGACAGACAGATGGATAGGTTGAAGATAATGGATAGTTGGCTTGATGATAGAGTAATGGCTAAAAGGACAGATGAATGGATACATGGATAGATACAAGATGAGGAGCAATGGAGAGGTGGACAGACAGAAGAATGAATGGATAGACAGGTGAGTGGACAAGGGAACAAGTGGATGGATGGAAGGATAGATGGACGGATGGACAAATACATGGACGGAAGTAAGAACAATAGGTAGCCTGACAGACATACTTGTCAATTTTCTTCTTTAACAGAGTCAGGAAAGCCAAGTTAATTCTCAAATATGCCCTTTCTGTAAATGTCCCACCTAACAGAACACAGAGATGTAGACGCCCACAGGGAGGAAGACAGACGTGATCAACCCTGACCCCTAGTGGTCACCATGGAAATCACATTCCCCACCTTAGTCTTGTTTGCTTGCCCTGCCTGTGCCCACTCAACTGGGAGACACAAACTCACCCTCTAATCTTCTGAACTCTAGGCTGAGGTGCCCACCACATGTTCTTAGATACAGTTCACAGCATCTATGATGTGCAGAGGAACAGCCCTGGTTACGCGCTAGGTGGTTAACCAAAAGGTGGCATTGATTCCTAGAGACTCAATGACCAACAGAAGGAAACACAGCCTGGTCCTGCAGCAACCTCACAATTGTTGCTACACTTGAATCTATTGCTGCCACCACTGTGCCAAACCATCTTATTGGGAGGTCTTCCTCTTTTCCTCTGACCCTCCTCTTTACCTAACATGATATCCTTCTCCAGGGACTGGTCCCTCCTGATAATAATGTCCTAAGTATGAGAGACAAAGTCTGGCCATTCTGGCTTCCAAGGAGCATTCTGGCTGCAATTTTTCCAACACATGTTTGTTTGTTCTTTTGGCAGTCGATGGTACTGTTAATATGCTCCTGCAACACCATAACTCAGATACATCAGCCCTTCTATGGTCTTCCTAATTCACTGTCCAACTTTCACAAGCGTATGAGGTTACTGAAAATACTATGGCTTGGGTCAGGCACATCTTAGTCCTCAAACTGACATCTTTGCTCCTGAACACTTTAAATAGATCTTGTGCAGCAGAGTTTCCCAATGCAATACGTCAATTGACTTCTTGACTGCTTCTTCCATGAGTGTTGATCGTTGATCTGAGCAAAATGAAGTTTTGACAACTTCAATCTTTTCTCCATTTATCTTTATGTTGTTTATTGATCCAGTGGTGAGGATTTTTGTTTTCTTTACATTGAGATGCAATCTACTGATCTTCATCAGTAAGTATTTTAAGTCCTCTTCATTTTCAGTTAACAAGGTTGTATGCTCTGGAAGCAAGATAGATTTGAACTGCAAAGTCGGTGGTCATGATCCACACAATCAAAAGCCTCTGAGTGGTTAATAAAGCACAGGTAAACATCTTTCTGGTATTCACTGCTTTCAGCCAGGACTCATCTGACATCAGCAATGATATCCCTCATTCCACGTCACTTCATTCCACATTCTCGTCTGAATCTGGCTTGAACCTCTGACAGTTCTCTGTCAGTGTACAGCCATTTTTAATTATCTGTAGCAAAATTTTACTTGCATGCAATATTAATGACATTGTCCAATGATTTTCACATTCCATTGAGTACAAATATGCATCTTTCAGTCAGTTGACCAGGCATAATAGAGTGAGTGCCACCAGTGCTTCATCAGTTTGTTGAAAGATTTCAATTTGTATTCCATCAATTTCGGGTGCCTTGTTCTTTGTCAATGACTTCAGTGTACTTTGGACTTCTTCCTTCAGTGTCATTGGCTATCTATTGAAATGGTTGAACATTGACCATTTCTTTTTGGCACCGTGGCTCTATGTATTCCTTCCAACTTCTTTTGATGCTTTCTGCATCATTCAACGTTTTGCTCAAAGAATCCTTAATCTCATAAATGGAGGCTTGAATTTTTTCCCCTCAGTTCTTTCAGCTTGAGAAATGCTGAGCATCTTCTTCTTTTTTATTTTCTAACTCCAGATTTTGGTGCATTTCATAATAATAATTGACTTTGTCTTCTTGAGCTGCCCTTTGGAATTTTCTGTTCAGCTCTTTTACCTCCTCATTTCTTCCGTTTTCTTTAGCATCTCTATGCTCTATAGCAAGTTTCAGCATCTCTTCTGACATCCATTTTGGTCTTTTCTTTCTTTCTAACCCACCAGTCTGCTTCCATAAAGTCTGCTTTGAAAACTCTATAGGGAAGTTCTACTCTATCCTATGGAGTCCTGGTGTGGCACTGTGGGTTAATGTGCCAGACTGCAAAGCCATTTGAACTACAAGGTCGGTTGTTCAAGCTCACCAGTCACTCCTTGGAACCCCTATACAGGGTGGTTATGGGTTGGAACAAACTCAACAGCACTTAACAACAACAACAAACTCTATCCTACGGAATCCTGGTGAGAAGACGTAGGATAAGTAATGGACTGCTAACCCAAGGTCAGCAGTTCAAACCCATCAGACAGGGTCACTATGATGGCACTTAACAACTACACCAATAGCTCTGTCCTATAGGGTTTCTATATGCGAGAGAAAGAGGAGGCTTTCTGCTCCCACAAAGATTTATAGCCTCAGAAACCCTATACAGGGTCACTATGAGTCAGAATCAACTCCACGGCACTTAACAACAACATTAACAACATAGGCTTGCTGTGAGTTAAAATTGATTCAACACCAATGAATTTGCTTTGGTTTGGGTTTTACGATATACAGACCACAAAACTAGGTATACCTCTCACTCTGGAGGGCCTACTCTTGGCCAAATCCTGTTAGAGAAAGCCTAAAGGGGGCTGCTGGACACTTCCCTGGACAGGTAACTGACAACAGTCTGTGTGTAAGTAACTCTTATCACACTGGGCACTGGACACTCACACCCTTTTCTTCCTGACCCCTCACAACAGCCCTTGAAGTAATGATCAAAACAGCCCCCATTTCACAGATAAACAAACTAAGTCTCGGCGAAGCCAAGGGAATTACCAAAGCCCATAAGGAGCTCTGGTAGCATAGTGGTTACGAATCAGGTTACCAACTTCAAGGTCAGCAGTTCGAAACTACCAGCAGTTCTGAGGGAGAAAGATAAGGCATACTGTTCCCATAAAGATTTACAGCCTCAGAAACCCTGTGCAGGGTCACTATGAGTCAGAACCGACTCCACGGTACTTAACAACAACAACAACATGATGAGTGAGGTTGGCCCAGGATCGGGCAGTGTCTCGTTCCGCTGTGCATAAGGTCGCAATGAGTCGGTACCAACTTGATGGCACCTAACAACAACATGATGAGTGAGAAAGAGCCCTGGTGGCACTATAGGGTAAACACTGGACTGCTAGCCACAAGGTCAGCAATTCAAACCCACCAGCAGGTCCAAGGGAGAAAGATGAGACTGGATGTTCTTGAAGAGGGTCTGTGTAGCATGTCTGCCTAAGCTGCCATCTTAATCATTTTTTAATACAAGTATCTCAAACATTGAACACTGGTGGTACTGTAGGGTAAGCATTGGACTACTAGCCACAAGATTATCAGTTCAAACCTACGAGTCACGTCAAGGGAGAAAGATGAGGCTTTCTGCTCCCTTAAAGATTTACAGCCTCAGAAACTCTATACAGAGTCTCTACGAGGCAGAACCGACTCAACAGCACCTAACAATGACAGCATCCCAAACATTGGGTACCCTGTATTTTATCCGACAACCCCACTTTCAACCCTTCACACGTTTTGCCTTTTCTGGAATAGCAATAGCAAAATGACAATGAAACCTCCTAGCCTGTGACCCTTCTGGAATCTATTTGTCTTCAATGTTTCCATGAACTGTGCCTCCACACCTCCACCCTCTCCATCCTCCTGCTAGGCCTGAGGCCCGGAGAGCTGGGCTAGCACCCTTCATCACCAGACCCAAATTACTTGGAGAGAGGGGAGGGGGTTAGGGGGATGAGTAGACCCAACCTGGAACTGCACACTCCCCTCCACCCCTGCCCCCACACCCAATGTGACACTTCCGGGAAGTGGTCCCTGCCCAAAACCTGAACCCTGGTAGGACTCAGGACCACAAGCAGTGGGGGGGCTCATTTCCTGGAACCACCCCATATCAACATCACCACATCCTCCCTTGGGAAACCGTGGGTTTGGTAGGCTCTAAGAGGCTGGGTCCTAGGCAGGGGAGACCTGGGCAAGGCCTTGCTTCAGTGGGCTGTGACCCAGCCTGCGCAGACACAGCCTGGACCCCCTCTCCCTGGGGCTGCCCAAGAGAGGAGTCAGAGGTCCCCATGATCCCAGCACCCAAGGCCTGGGCTAATCTAAAGGGTCCAGGCTCACGTCACCCTAAAGAGAGGTGGGGGATGCTTTGCCCAGAGCTCAAGTAGGAAAGATTTCATGGGAGATGTGATAAATGGATGCACAAGAATTTAAATAGATCAGAGGATGTGGGAGTGTATGACAGAGGTCTGGAGGCTGCAATATGTGGGAAATATTTTTATATTCTGAGAACAGCAAATCAACGAAAGGTCAGTGAGTTTAACCTTCATAGAGTTGGGTTTTTTTTTTTAATTCCCTCTATAGAGGCTTTCTACTCCCGTAAAGATTTACACCTTCGGAAACCCTGTACAGGGTCGCTATGGGTCGGACCCGACTCGATGGCACTTAACAACAACAATAGAGTTTTCAATGACTAATATGGTAGCTTTACAGGTTAAGAACTGGACTGAGAACCATAAGGTTGGCAGTTTGAGCCCACCTGCCGCTCTTTGAGAGAAATATGAGGTTTTCTGCTCCCAAAAGATTTTTTAAACCTCAGGAACCCCATACAGGGTGGCTATGAGTCGACGGTGCTTGACGGAACACAGCAACAGTTTTCAATGGCTGATTTTTCAGAAATAAATCTCCATACCTTTCTTCCAAGTCAGCTCTAGGTGGACTTGAGCCTGCAATTAATATTTATCAGGTGAGCTCTGGTAGCATAGTGGTTATGAATCAGGCTGCGAACCTCAAGGTCAGCAGTTCGAAACTACCTGACACTCTGCGGGAGAAAGATGAGGCTTTCTGCTCCCATAAAGATTTACAGCCTAGGAAACACTGTATAGGGTCACTATGAGTCGGAACCGACTCCACAGCACATAACATCAATGTAGGAGCAGGTGGCTTCAAAAAGTGTGGAAAACAGAATTAAAAAGACAGTGGAATTTTCCGCAAATCTTTTAAAGGCCCTTGAGTGGAAGAAATCAAAATGCCAACCTTCTGTGCAGTAAAATCAGTCTGATCATTTTATCTTTTTCTAGTTAAAGATGCCTAACGAAGTCACGTGTGTGCTTTCAGCACCAGTTGTGACTTGTAAGGAAGCAGATTTACTATTTGCATGTTCTTCGCTGGGTGTGGATAAGGCAGAGTCTCCTGTAGACAGGTGTGAACGTTGTCCCAGTGCCGGTCAGTTCACGGCAACCCTAAACCTGCAGGACCACCTTTCCTTAGGCCGTCTATCATTGCATCGGCTTGGGTTACCTAGTAACTAAAATTACCTTATTAAATAGGACCTTGTCTATCCACTTAGGATAGGCCAGAAACAACACTACAGCAAGAACACTGTCTCACTGAGGTTTTGCAGACAACTGAAAACTGAATGAAGTTATAGGGGAAAAAAAATAGGTGACGAGCTGTTTTTCGACCTGGAATTAACTTTTAAGGATAAGAACAGCTATAACAAAGGTAAATCAACAGATTTTAAGCATAGAGTCAATTTCAAAACATGTTTTATTGGCATAAAAATGAGAATGTTGTAAATAAATTGGCACGAAATATTTCAAAAAAATATTTTTTAATGATTGATTAAGATAGCAGATTAGGCAGGCATGCTACACAGACCCTCTACAACAAAGATATGAGAGACCTAATGAAACCGACACAGTGGACAATCCTGGAACCCTGAGTTTCAGAGGCAAGGTTAGAGAAGAGGACTGAATACCTATTGGGAAAAGAAGCTGGTGGGTTTGTGGTTCAAACTGACCTTGCGGTTCAGTGACTTATCACCAGTGATAATGATAGCAATCATTTATTGAGCCCTTATTCTAAGCTAAATCTCTTTGGTGGTGGTGGTGGTGGTGGCTACGTGCCGTGGAGTCAGCTGCAATTCATAGTGACCCTGTACAGGTTTCTGAGGATGTAAATTTTACAGAATGCCTCCTCTTCCTCCCACAGAGCGGTTGGTCAATCTGAACTGCCAACCTTGCTGTAACTTGTAACCCACTATGCAACCAAAGTTGTGCTACCTTATATAGATTAAATCTTATTCAATCCTTGAAATAGGTCCTACTACTGCCCTTATTTTATAGATGAGGAACAGAGAGGTTGATTTGTCCATGCTCAAACAGCTAGCAAGTGACAGGGCTGGCATTTGAGCCCAAGCAGTCAAGATCCAAAGGTTTACACCCATCCTTTAGCACCCCACGAGGATCTATTTGCATTCCAAAATGAGCAAAGGGCAGAGGATCCTACTGGGAAAAAGGCATCGGGCTCCATTTCCCTCTCTGTGGTGCTCGAACCCATTAAAGCCTATCTGATGGACTGGGGTGGGGCCCTGACAGCCTACCTGGGTCAGTTGCCCTGAGGCCAAAACACCTAATGCAAGAGGAGGGGCAGCTGAATCGGGGAAATGAGAGACATGTAGTCATTCCTGGCTTTTCCACTTGTCAATCATTCCACATTCATAGTCCTGGAGGCCTGGGCCTCTCCAACCTCGGCTTCTTTGCCCCAAAACTACCGCTTTTCCAGGCAGACATCGCCCCCTGGTGTGCAACCTGGGAAAGTGCCGGCCTTTAGGCCTTCAGAGTGTTGTTCTGTCTGTGGCCACGCAGGTTAAAGGCAATAATTCTCTGCGATGGGGATGGAACTCAGACTCTCACGCTCACCGGTGGAAATTCAATCCTGTGTAGTCATCACAGAGTGAGGTCACTGGGGTCCCACTTACTCATGGCTGGTCTATAGCCCCAGCTGCTGATCTAATGGCCTATGGGCAGTTCAGGAACACTGAAGGAAGAGCCCCTGCAAGAACTAACTTCAGTCTTTGGAAGGTGAGGATTTGAAGGCATTGTAATTTGGGGGTCAAAGGAAAAGGGGCCCCTGACACAGGCTGGTGAATCTCAGACATTCTCCAGGCGCTGGGCTGGCTCTTGGAGTCTCCAAGGGTCCAGTCTGGCTCTTCCCAGCAGGCAGGGCCAGGGCCCAGCAAATGCTTCCAGTGCAAGCTGGCTGAGATCCTGCCCCCAGCAGGCAGGTGGAGTGGGAATCCCCCACCCCACCCCAACCTTCTTACACCCTGATCTTATTCGATCCTCACAAAGTTTCTGGGGTTCAAAGCATGAGTGCCATTCACTCCTACATGACAGATACAGAAACCAAGAGTCGATGTGTATTGGAAGGAGACACAGCCAGGCCCTGAAACAGAGCCTCCTGACTCCCTCCCGGGCAGTGCTCTGTCCATAGGCCAGGCCAGCAGCCCGTGGCACCAGGACAAAGTTCAGTGCCCCCAGGAGGGGCTGGACCTGCCCCCAGGAGGGGCTGGACCTGCCCCCAGGAGGGGCTGGACCTGCCCCCAGGAGGAGCAGTGCCCCACCTCTTTCAACCCTGGGGGAACAGCTGAGGTAGGATCATCTTCTTGGCACAGTGATCCAGCAGAGGGTGGGCTACTTTCTCAGGGAGTCGGAGCCCTGGGTCTTGGGGCAGTCAGCAGGCTGGGTTGAAGCGGGACTACTGCGTCATCTGGGTGGAGCCTAAGGGTTCACTGGATGTTCTCGTCTGTGCCGGCAAGCGGCACCTCTGGAAGCAGAACCACAGGAAGAGGAAGAAGCCTGCAAGGAAAGGTTGGTGGGCAGAGCTCAGCCTCCTCCAGGCTGGGGGCTCTCAGAGGCTAAGCAGAAGGTTAGTGGTTCTAACCCACGCAGCTGCTTTGCAGAAGAAAGACCCCGCAGTCTGCTTCCATGAAGATGACAGCCCAGTGTCCAACTCTGTCACACAAGGCCACTGAGAGTTGATGTCAGGGACCCGAGCCCATGATTAATCTCTAGCTGGAGTTAGTCCCCCACTCACCCACTCAGCTAGAAATCTTTAGCAGTGAATGTCCCACCCCCTGTACACGAAAAGAGGTCCTACCGTAGAAGGAATTCAAGATGGTGAAGAGGAAGACCTGAGCCCGCAGGAAGATGCCAAAGGAAAAGAAGGCCAGGGCCCAGGTGGTGCCCAGCAGCACGGTGAGGCCCAGCACAGTGATGATGTCCCTACAGGGCCGGGTGCCCGGCGCCTTCTTCTTCATCCGAAGCCTTCGAATGGCCAGCAGGGCCCAGACCAGAACCACCAGGTTGAAAAGACATGTGAAGCCACCATAGCCCATGACCAGAACACTGTGCACTGTGGAGTTCGTCACCCAGCACCTGCAGGGGAGGGGTGAAGGGTTGGGCTCAGCCTCTGGACCGCCTCGTGAACTCCATGTGGTCTCCCGATTCAGGTCCTATTGTTTCCTCGTGTTAGGTATAGTCCTGGACACAGCTTTCTAGCCAGGCCACTATGAGAGTACCCATCTGCCTGCCAACTCACTCCCTTCCAGTCTCCCCTCCGTGTCCTCCTCTCCAGCCACACGGCTCTCTCCCACGTCTCCACATCTTTACTCACCTGAAAACTTCCTCTCCTCTCTGCATCTGTCTAATCTTCTCCCCTTCCAAGGCTAGCCCAAATGCACAACGTTCCATTGTATCACAGGACCCCTTTCCTGGAAACTGCCCCTTTTAGCTCATCTTTGTGCATCAGGCCCTCTCCTCCCCATCTAGACTGGACCAGCATTCTCCTCCCTCATTAGTGGGTGGGGAGGTTCCCACACTGCTGCTTCTGGTGAGCACTGCCAACTTACAGCATGGTGGGAGAGTGCTTTCCGTGTGTGGGCTGAGTTGCACAGAAAGCAAGAGGAAAATCTCACCAATGGCCAAGGGAAAGAGTACTCCTAGCCCTCACTAAAGCTTGGCTATCTTCACGCCCTTTGCTTCTCAAGACAGGTGCCATCTTTTACTGGGTGAGACATCATACTGAATACTTTGTATGGATCATCTCATTCAACCCCCAAGACAACACTATGGGGCAGGAATAGTATCTCTCCCATCCTACAGATAGGAAACTCAAGCCCTGAGAGATGGAGTCATTTGGGCAGGAAGATACACTACCATTGCAACCACAGCGTTCTTCTGGGGATCCCTCCAATCAGATGAATGTAGCCATGGACTGTTCATTTTCATTGCTAGATCACACTTTACTGGTGGCTCCGCCACAATTTATGAATCAGTGTCCAATCAGTGGGCATTTGAGTTATTTTCAAGGCTTTGTTCTATTGTGGGTTTTTTTGTTGTTGTTGTTGTTTAAAAATAGTTAACCGTTTTTAAAATGCAGAAGGATACCATGCACAAAATCAGGGGAATGGTTTCCTAGAGGACAGTGTGGAGTGAGGAAGATTGTTTTCAGGATGGTGTGGTATGAGGAGAAGCTTGTTTTCAGGATTGGCTCTCTCTAACACCCAAGCAACAACATGCTTCCTATCTGATGAGCATCATTTATATTCTTTTGTCTGTATCATTTATCATACAATACAGTGCTTGTCTGATGGTCCCAAGTCACACTTCTGAGTAGCCAGTCCAAACCTTTGGCAGTAACAGGAAGTAACCCCCCTCCACTCATCCCCCAGAGCATCGTCCACTTAGCTCTGCTAAGGGGGTCGTGTGAGGCAATGTCTGAGCAATGGGCTCTGGAGCCAGCCAACCTGGGATCACATACCATCAAGTGGCTGGGACGCCCTGGGCAGGGTTCTTAAGTTGCCGGTGCCTCTGTTTCCCTAGCTATGAAAGAGGACAGACAAGAGGACCTACCCCTTGTTGTGAAGATTAGACAGACCAATACACAGATGCCCTCACAGAGTTGGCCTCAGTATATCAAGCTTTCCTCAGCCACAAAGGAAAGAGGTTACAATGGTCCTTGGTGGTGGTGGCCCTTGGGGTTTATCTCGTCTATGTTTGAGTGCCAGAAATTTTCACAATAATACAAAATTAAATGCATGCCCTAATTGACACAAATGATTAAGTACTCTACTACTTGCCCAAAGATTGGTGATACAAACCCACCCAGAAGTGCCTGAGTGGCCTGCTTCTGAGTGTCATGCCCTGTGGCTAGTGACAGGGAGTCTGCTGCAGCTGGAGATACTCACATGGATATGTTCTGGAGGCCCGTGCTGTTTTCCTGGCTTTGAGAGATTGGTATCTCATGAAGTCCATACGCTGATCTATTGACAGCAAGGATGAACAGCACCGGGATGGCTGGGACCCCTGAGGGGCAGGGCAGAGATGCAGGAAACCCTAAAGAGGGGCTGACCCTGGTCCCTGGCACTTCTAAGACAGAATACCACTGGGTAAGGAGGGAGACTGTTCTGAACCCCCAGTTCCTGTCATGTGGTCCAGTCTTGGAAGCCCCATGATGATGTCAGTGATGGTTCTAGGGCACAATGATTGTGGTAATAATAGTGGACATAGTGGGGAAGCAGTGGCAGAGAGCTAACTGGGATGGTGATGGCAGTGCTGGTGATTGTCATGAAAGAGATGGTGAAGACAAGGATGATGAGGTACTGATGATGGAGATGGTGGTGGTGAAGACAAGGATGGAGGTGGTGGTGGGTATAGTGAGAGTGTGATGGTGAAGATGACGGTGCTGTTACAGATGGAGGGGGTAACAGTGATGTTGTTGATGGTAGAGGCAATGGTAGAGGCAATGGTAGAGGTAATGATGATGGTGGTGATAGTAATGAGACTAGGAACATAGGAAGTAATGGTGGAGTGTTGATAGGGATGGCAGCTGCTGGTCATGATAATCACAGTGAGAAGGAGAAGGAAAAGAAAGAAGACCACAGGAAGGAAGGTTGGTGCCCTGCACACTTGAAATCCTCAGGAACTATAGGATGCATGCTTACCCCAGCCCACTGCACAGAGCTTGAGTACATATCGGTGAATGTAGATGTTGTAGACACGCAAAAGGAGAAGGTAGAGGTTGAAGCCTTCAATGGCCATCCAGGTGAGGCAGCTTAGCAGTGTGTAGTGCAGGGTGGCAGCCAGCATCATGCATGCTGACTCGGGTCTGGAGGGCATGGCCAGCACAGAGCTCAGCAGGAAGGTGACATTCAGGAGCAGCACGGAGACATCCAGGTTCATATGGATATGTGTCGTAAAATCGCTGGGCTTTCTGCGGTTGACCAAGGCCCTTCATGGCTCTTCATGGCCTGGGGGCAACACCCAGTAGGGCCACCCCCTAGGCTCCCAGACACACAATAGCAGGGACTCTGAGGCCAACAAGGGGCAGGAACCCAAGTCAGAAAGAGGGGCGAGGCGGAGCAGTGGGGCGGGGGCAGACCGTATACCTGGTGTACACGTGCAGCAGAATGGTGAGTAAGGAGCTCACTATGGAGATGCTGCAGCCCACATAGGATATATATATGAGCGGCGCCAACAACTCAGGAGGGAGCGGTGCTGAGGTGAGTTGCTGTGGGCAGGAAAACAAGGGCTGGGGCCCAGGAGAAGAATGGAAACTCCTCCCCAGGCTCAATCAGTGGGCTCCCCTAAGACCTCAGTTCTCAGCCTCCCTTATTTATGATCTTGGCTTGAACAAGGCCAGAGCAGACATGGTGACTGTCCCCATCTGGTCTCCATCTCCCCTGTCTCTACTAGATCCTCCATTTTCTGGGGGAACTCCCTCTCTCCTACTGGCATGGGTAACCCCATCACCTCTCCCATTTTGTGCACACTGGACCCCATTTCTTCCTGCTTGCATGACGGGCTGGTGGGCTCAATCTGGCCAGTTTGACAGGCAGAATTGGGAGTGATGATTTCTTTCCACTAAACTGAAAGCTAGTAGGACCCTCATCCCACAGGGAGATCCTGCCTGATGGTGAAGCCCACACCACAAAACCAGCTAAGGGACAGACAGAGCAGTGCCTGGGCAATACAGGTTGAGCCCATGGCTCAAGTCATGCTTGGAGTTTAATTACAGCCTTCTTGGAAACATGAGCCCATGTTTCCTTTCTTCTTATTATTATTAAGTGCCATAGAGTTGATTCTGACTCATAGTGACTTTCTGTCTCTTGACTCTGCCTTGCACCACTGCCCTGAATGTGGGTTCCTTTGCAGTTCTGATGCCCACCCACCCCCAATTCACACACCAACATACCATGAGAACAGCAAAATAGCTGAGGTGGTTGCAGTGGCAAATCACCTGGTCAGGGGACCGCTGTTCTGTGTCGCAGCCCTCGGGGCTCCAGGTCCCGCAGTGATGAGTGCTGTTGTCCTCCTTCCAGAAAACACAGGTCAGCTTGTGGTTTTCCTTGAGGAAGAAGTGGGGTTCAGTCAGAAGGCTGCAGGAGAGGGGCTGTGGATCAGGGTCCAGGATTTGTGGAAGCCAAAAATGACCAAAAATTAAGCCCACTGCCATCGAGTCAACTTTGACCCATGACAATCCCATATAGGCTTTCCAAGGCTGTCAATCCTCATGGAAACAGAAAAGTCCCATGTTTCTCCTGCAGAGCTGTTGCTGGGTTTGAACTGCCAACCTTGTGGTTAGCAGTCCAATGTTTATCCTACAGTGCCTCGAGGGTCTGGTCAGTTCACAAATTCCATCCCCTTGGCCACAAAGACTAGATCAGGGATGGTCCTGTCACCCAGCTAGACATTCAGGGCTCCATTCTGGAACCCTGGTTTACTAAGCAACAGCCTGCTGGGAAGGAGGGAAAGAAGTCGGGTGCTCCATCAGCCACATTGCCATGCAGTGGAAAGTCAAAGCAGGAAAGCCTTACTGTGAGACAGAAAGAGGTAAACCACACGACATCAAATCAGTCCCTGGATCCAGCCATTCCTGAAGCTAGACAATCCTTGGACACTTCAGTTACTTGAGCCAATAAATTACCTTCTGTGCTTAAGTTACTTTGAGTTTGATTTTCTTCCACTTGCAACTGGAAGAATCCTGACTCATGCAATGAGTTAAAGCTTCTTTTTCTCAGTGACGGTGAGGATTATTTCTTAGGCAAGAATATTCAAGACGTGAACGAGTTTTAAATCTTCAAAATCTTTCAGTGATTGTAAGTTGGTTTCCAAGATGGCTCCATAGGTCTGGGTTTGGTCAAGCCAACATTCAACAAGAGAGCCAGAGAAAGGCAGATTGGGATGAGAACGTACCAGGCTTTGGTTGTGCCAGAAGCTGATATTGATCGGCTCGCTGAGGTTGCTCACATGGTAGTGGTCCAGCTGGGCCCCAAAGACGTAGTTATTAAGCAGAGATGCATTGGTGATATCCTAGAAGGGCAGTGGAAAAAAGAGCTGACTAAGGGCGGGGGGGTGGGGGTGGGGAACACAGGGAGATCCTAAATGAGGTATGAGGGCCCCCTTCCCTACCACCTCCTTCTGGAAGGAGGAGTGAGGAAGAATGTCTCGTTTCCGTATAGCGTAGGCTTGCCTTGGGGTCTTTGCATACTCTGCCCCCATCACAGGACCCTTACTCCACCTTCCAAATGCTTAATGCATTTTAGTCTTGTACCTTCCACTTCACTCACTTCCTGAACTCTCCTTTGGGAACAACCCCACCACCACACCTTGACTTGCCCACCACTTTGTATTTCTATGACTATAGCCTATCTTGAGCCAACATTATGTCTCTAAGGTCCTACTCTAAATGCTATGATAGAGAACTTTCTAAGGGCAGGTCTGTGTCACCTTCTTTTCTGCCCCTCCCAAGTATGGGCACATGGAAGTTTCCAATAATGGCAGATTATTTGCAGATTACGACTCTGGTAACACTGGAGAGGAAATTGAAGCCCAGATACGGACAGTGGTGGGCCCAGGCTGTCCCCTTTGGGGCTGGTCCCCCACCCAGAAGTCAGGATACTTGTACTGCCCTCCCAGGCCCCACCATGGGCACTGACCTGGAAAAAGAAGGAGGTAAAGAAGTAGATGCAGATGAGACGCAGCTCGCTGTGGCAAGTAGGGCAGGCCTTCCTTCGCAACTCGCCTGGGAAGTGCATGAAGTGGGAAGGCCTGACCTGGAGAGGGTCAAGGACAGGCTGAGTCTGGCTTTCAAGGCCTCCCTAACTGGCTTCACCTTGGAGTCCCCACTCCCCATGGAGATTCTCAACCTGCCCTACCTGGAGTGCCCCTGCCAGGAACGTCCATCCTAGGTCTTTAATTTGGTCCCCCTGCCACTTCCCTCCTCTAGCCCTTTGTCTCTAAACCCTACTGTCCCACACAAGCCAGGCATCCAGCAGGTACTACACACGGCTTCTTAAAAGGCCGAGACTTTCCAACCTGCCCACTGCTACCTCCCCCAGAGCCCCGCCCACTACCAAAACTGCCCTCCAGGGGCCACAAAACCCTTCCATTCCCATAGTTCACATGTGAAATCTCAACCCCATTTTACAGAGGAGGTGAGTCGGAGTAGAACCTGGATTCTAGGGGCAAGAGTCCAAACCCATGGAGGATTTCTAGGCCTAAAAACAGCTGGCCACGCCACATCTTGGCCCTCCCTGACCTGAGGGTCCTGCTTTAGAATGGTGCTGTTCAGGTGGAGACCAGTGAAGTCATGGTCCAGCTTGAAGGCCAGAGACATGATGTTGCCTGAAGACGTCTCCTGAGTCAGGTTTTTGCCCTTGAAGCTGGCTTTCAGCAGGACCTCCTCCAGGTCATGGATATGCTTGCTGATATTGTGGCTGGTTAGAGAAAGGAAACTCCAAAATGGGGGGTGGGGGGGGTGGGGGGGGATGGAGTTGAGAGAGGGCTGTAGACAGTCTCAGGGGCACATTATACACCTGCCACCCCATCTTTGCACACATAGTTCCCCCCACCTAACACACCATGACCACCCCATCCTGCCTATCTCCTTCTTGCTATGAACTCCTATCATTGTTATCACCTCCTCCAGGAAGCCTTCCCTGACTGCTTCCTCCACCCCTTCTACTGAATGAAGTGCTTCTTCAGCTGAAGTTCTTCACCCTGGTCAGTCATTAGAATTGCTTGACCTTGGAGTCACAGACCTGGGACACCCCAGGCAGCATCTTGGAGCCCCTTCCCAGAAAAAAGCACAGGCACACACACACACACACACACACACATACACACACACACAAACGAAGATAAGTTCAAAGGGGCACATCTATCCTGCACCGCCAGAGCCCAGCACCAGGCCAACAGCCGGTTTCCATAAACCATGTTATGGGTTAGCTGTCTATACTGGGCCAGTCCTGGACCACTGACTCAAGGTGTGGGGGGCAGGACTGACTCTAAACCAACAGGAAAGGACATCCAACTCACCAAGTAAGAGAAGTCGTCATTCGTCCCTTATGTCCCTTACTTAATGCATCCATTTTCTCCATTTGTGTCTGGACTTCATCTGAGGTTTCTGCCAACAGCGAGAGTCAGCCCTCCACCTCAACTGCCCTGCCCCCTGGCCTCTGAACTGCCCTTCAGGAGGTCAGTGTGGCCCCGGGTCCTAGCCTTTGGTTTGAGGTAGCCATGGGACGGGACTAGGACCTCCCTACTCACCCAGTGCAGGAGAGTCCCTTACCTGCTCTCCCATTCTGAGAAGTCCCAAGGCAGAGGTAGAGGAGGAGGACCCCACAGCGATCCATGCCCTGTGCCTGAGTTTCCTGCCTGAGAAAAAAAGTGCTTACCATTGTCATTACAGCAAAAGAGCTCCCTCCACATGAGGCATTAGTGGTCGTGGAATGGTTTAGACAAGGATAGCAAGAATTGCTGTAAATCATAAAGAATCTAATCAGTGTTACTGATTTGTACCTGTAGAAATGGCTGAGATGTGTGTTTTGTTGTATATAATTTCAACACTCTCTCTCTCTCTCTCTCTCTCTCTCTCTCTCTATATATATATATATATATATATATATATATATAAATGTTTATCGTGAATTGAGTGAAGAGCAGATCATCAGTTTTACATTCAACAAACCATATATTTTGTTTCATTAAAATGATTACAATCCCCTCCATGTACCACCAGTTAACAATATTTTTCTCTATTCATTTTCGCTCTTTTTTTTTAAACACTCAGGCATGTATAGGAGTCCTGGTGTGGCGCTGTGGGTTAATGCACCAGACTGCAAAGCCATTTGAACTGCAAGGTCCACAGTTCAATTTCACTAGCTGCTCCTCGGAAACCCTATACAGAGTCGCTATGGGTTGGAACCGACTTGATAGCACTTAACAACAACAACAACAGGCATATATAATAATTTAAACCACCAAGGGGCACATTCTGCAAGTCTGCCTCCTGGCCACCAGCTCTTAATCCCTCCTTTCTATGAATCTAGAGTCCTCAGCTGCTCCCTCTCTCCATTTCCCCATCTCTGCCTCCATCTCTGGTCAACATAATGTTGTTGTTGTTTTTTTAAAAGAAGCAACCTCTAACTTCTGGGTATCTGGTATGTCAGAAGGCAGGGCATGCGGTATCGTAGCTGATCCTCACTACACCTACTTCCAAGGAGACAGCTGGTGCTGTGGGCTAAGCATTGGACTGCTAACCACAAAGTTAGTGGTTCAAACCCACCAGCTACTCCACAGGGGTAAGATGAGGCTGTCTGTTCCCATAAAGATTTGCAGCCTCACAAACCCTACGGAATCCTGGTGTGGTATTGTGGTAAAACACACTAGACCACAAGAGCAGCATTTCAAACTCACCATCTGCTCCTCAGAAACCCTATACAGGATCACGATGAGTCGGAACCAACTCGATGGCTCTTAACAACAACAAATGCTATCTAGAGTTTCTATGAGTCGGCATGGAGTTGACAGCAGTGGATTTGGTTTGGGCTTACACACCTACAGTCCACAGATGAGGAAACTAAATCTCTGTGACTCCAGAATCCTGGCCACTGAGCAATGGCTGCCCTCAGTAGCTCAGCCTGAAACATCACCCACTTCCAGGCACAGTCTTTACGGGGGTCTGGTCTCACCCAGGAGGAGGACGCTTGGGAGCAAAGGGCACATAACCCTGTCCAGTTTTGTGCGACTTTGGGCAAGGATCTGGCCCTCACTGATGATGCTAAATTTGATTGTAAAATGAACTAATAAACTTATGCTTTAATATAATACACTAATGTCTATCCGCTGAAACATCATCAAAATGAGAGCAAATGACTAAGACAGGAACTCCAGCCACAAAGATAGCTCAAAGGGAAACACAACAACAGCTGGAACAAAATTTGACTCAAAATGGATCACAGATCCAAATATCAAAACCGGAAACTATAAAACTCCCAAAAGAAAACAAAAGGGAAAATCTTTCCAACCTTGGGTTAGGCAAAGATTTCTTAGAAATGCCACCAAAAACCCAATCCATAGAGAAAAAAAATTGATAATTGAGCTTCATCAAAATTTTAAACTTGTGTTCTTACAAGGTCATTGAGAAGAGAATGAGAAACAAGCCACACAGAGAGGAAATATTTGCAAATATACAGAGAGGCCTGTGAGAGCCAGAATGCAACAGGATGGCCTTGTTTTCCAGGTCTTGCAAAGAAAGATGCAGTTTTATTTTTCTATTGCTCACTATTTGTGGAAAATATTTTCATTTTTCTTCTCTGCCAAGTTTTTGCCTTACACAGCTTCCAACTTTTATAGGCTTCACTGTATCTGATAAAGGAATTCTATCTAGACTATGTAAATAGCTTATCATTAAATAGGACAAGAAATCCAATTTTAAAATGGGAAACAATTTGAACAGTCACTGCAATGACAGTGAATAGAAATACACAAAAACACACATGAGAAGATGCTCAAAAGCATTAGTTATTAGGGAAATGCAATAAAAAGCACAATGAGATATGACAATACACCTAAAATGCTTAAAACTAAAATGATTGACAAGATCCAACATTGTTGAGGGTGTGTGGCAGAGGAGAACTGTGCTCTATGGGGCTTTCAATGGCTAATTTTGAAACTGAAACTCTAATACATTACTGGAAGGTATGCAAAACAGGAAAGCCACTTTGAAAACAGTTGACACTTTCTTCTAAAGTTAAACATAAATATACTTATGAGCATAACACCAGCAATTCAACTTCTTGTTATTTATCTAAGAAAAATGAAAAATTTATGTCCACACAGTGTATGCAGATACAAAGGGGTTTCAAAAAATTCATGGGGAGAAAAATGGAATTAAAAGAAATGGAGAGCAGACCTGCCACAGACTAACGCTGCGGGAACCTCGGAGCAAAGGTAGACAATATACTTTGTTTGATTTTCTTTTATTCTGATTTTTTTTTTTTTTTTTTTTTTTTTTTTTTTTTTTTTTTTTTTTTTTTTTTGGTATCTGTTCATTGGCCTCTAACTGTCTGTGCACCTCCATTTTGGTGACTAGAGGGGGTGCCTGAACGAGTGGACATTCCCCACCCCCACCACTGGAGGGTTCCTCTACCATGCATGTACATAGATCCTCTCAGCGGTCAAAAGACCAGTCCACACCTAAAAGCAGCAGCTCACAACAACCACAGCCGACCCCTAAGCTGTTTATTAATAGGAAAAAGGCCAGAACAGGGGTCACTTAAAAAGCCAGTCCCTGCTTAAAACCCGCAGTGCAAAATGGCCACAGCCAGCCCTGAACTCTTTATTAACAAGGAAAAGGCCAGAACAGGGGGTGTGGAGAGGGAGAGAACTTAAAAACAAAACAGGCTGAAAATTAAATTCGGAGGTACAGCCTAACAACCAATAGTGGCATCCTGAATTTCATCAGGCATCCTTGAAGGCAAGAAGCTTGAAAGAGGACATTAAAGTCATACTCATATTAGACTACAGATTTTCTTTTCTTCTGTCTCTCCTCTCCCTTTTCTGTGATTATAAATTATAATAGCCACTCTGTTTTGGGGGTTTTGCTGTTACTGTTTTTGTTATTATTTTTTTTTTATTCCTCCTTTTACCTTTAGGGGGCTCTTTCTCTCCCTATATTACCCAATAAGAGACAGAAATTGCTGCCATATAATCAAGCTACAATCACACTCTATAAAACCCCACAATCCAGGCAAGAACCAATAACAACTGCCATACACCAGGAAGGCAGACAACACCTATGAAAGTTACTCTGAGCTAAGTAATAAGAAGAGTGAAAAGGGAAGTCCACCCCCTGATCACATCTACCTGGAGGCAATTAGAAAGCATAAAATATACCAAAAACACACACTCAATTAAGTATTAAGGCCACAGCTAAACACTAAACACGTCCAAGAAGCAAAAACAGATGACCATATCAGTACACATCCAGAAACAAGATAAAATGTCAGAGACAAATGACCTAGAGGTAGACCTGGACTCCATTCTGGAAGCAGGGGCAGGCCTTGGAAATGCCTGAGAAGGAACATAAAAATTATTATAAAATGTTTTAAAATACTTTACAATGGAGTTGAGAAAATTAAGGAAGAAGTCAGAAAAGCACTACAGGAACAATCAGATAAAATAGATACAGCATTGGAAACAATTAAAAACCTACAGAAAGAGGTCCAAATGATTAATAATAAAATATCAGAAATAGATAATACACTGAAAGGGCAAAGGAGTAGAATTGAAGAGATGGAAGGCAGAACTAGTGAGTTGGAAGACAAATCTCTCAATACTACTAAGGTAGAAGAGCAGTACTACTAAGCAGAAAAAAGGACAAAAAAATCCAAAGAAGGTCTAAGATTCATGTTGGACAACATGAAGAAGAATAAACTGAAGAATTATTGGCATTCCAGAACAGGAAGAATCACACAAGTCCACAGAAGAGATAGTTGAAGAACTGCTGGAAGAAAATTTCTCTAACATTCTGGAAAGTGAAAAGATCAGCATTCAAGAAGCTCAACGAACCCCAGGAAGGATAGACCCCAAAGAAAATCACCAAGACATGTAATAATCAAGCTTTCCAAAATCAAAGATAAGGAGATAATCCTGAAAGTAGCTAGGAAAAGAGAAGCATTGCATACAAGGCAAGCAAGTCGGATTAAGCTCAGATCTCTCAGCAGAAACCATGAAGGCAAGAAGGCAATGGGGAGACATATATAATACCCTGAAAGAAAAAATCTGCCAATCAAGAATCCTTTATCCAGCAAAGCTATCAATCAAATATGACAGTATAATCAAAACATTACAGGATAAACAGAAGCTAAGGGATTTTGCCAAAGCCAACCCTGCACTAAACAACATCCTAAAGAGAGTGCTGTGGACTGAGAACCAACAAGAACAGACAACAACCAGAGATCAACATACATGGCAGAACCTCCCAAAACTAAATTGACAGACGGAATAGTTGAGAACAGAACAAAACTATAAGAACAAACTCAGAGATTCTGGGAGGTCAGTCTATGATCAAAACAATTACAATGTGAAATAAGGTGAGCACATAGGAAGAGAGATCCAGAGGTGAGAAGGTCAGGTAGATTACAGGATAAAATAGACTGCACTAAATGGAGAGGAAAGTTAATGGAATACAAGGTAACCTCAAAGAAAATTAACACTTCACAACATACCAAGAAAATGAAAATACAAGCAGAACATGGAAACATTAAAACTACGAGGAAACTCACAAAAAACAACACAAAAACCATGAACTCAGCACAGGAGGACATGCAGAACAAAAAAAATTAATACTTCACAACATACCAAGAAAATGAAAATAAAAGCAGAACATGGAAACATTAAAACTACGAGGAAACTCACAAAAAAACAGCACAAAAGCCATGAACTCAGCGTAGGAGGACATGCAGAACAAAGAAAGCAGAAACACCACAAAAAAACAAATATAATGGCAGCAATTAATTCATACTTATTGATAATTACATTGAATGTAAACGGATTAAATGCACCAGTTAAGAGACAAAGGGTGGCAGAACGGATAAGAAAACAAGATCCTTCAATATGCTGTCTGCAAGGGACACATCTTACACACAGAGACAAAAACATTAAAAGTCAAAGGATGGAAAAAAATATACCAAGCTAATTGTAACAAAAAATAAGCAGGAGTGTCAGTACTAATCTCTGACAAAATAAACTTTAAGGCAAAAACCAGCATAATAGAAAATGATGGACATTATCTCATGATTTTAAGGGACAATTGAACAAGATGACATAACCATAATAAATATCTATGCTCCCAATGAAAGAGCTCCAAATATATATAAAGCAAACTCTAATAGATTTGAAGAAAGTAATAGACAAATTTACAATAATAGTGGGCGATTTTAATACACCACTTTAAAAAATGGATAGAACAACCAGAAAGAAACTTGACAAAGACACAGAAGAACTAAACAACGCTATCAGGCAACTGGACCTCATAGATGTATACAGAGCATTCATCCCAACAACAGCATAATACACATTCTTTTCCAGTGTACATAGAACATTTTTCAGAATAGACCATGTGTTAGGCCACAAAACAAACCTCCATAAATTTATAAATATCAAAATATTACAAAGCATCTTCTCAGACCACAATGCTATCAAATTAGAAATCAACAATAGGAAGACCAAGGAAATAAAGACAAATACATGGAAACTGAATAACACCCTGCTGAAAAGCAACTGAGCAGTAGAAGAAATTAAACATGAATTCACAAATTTCCTAGAAACAAACAAGAACAAAAACACAACATACCAAAATCTTTGGGACAGGGAAAAAGTGGTGCTAAGAGGATAATTTATTGCAATAAATGCACATATCCAAAAGGAAAAAAGCACTAAAATTAACACATTAACACGGCATCTACAACAATTAGAAACAGACCAACAGAGGGAATCTACAGTCACCAAAAGAAAAGAAATAATTAAGATTAGAGCAGAAGTAAATGAGACAGAAAACAGAAAAACTGTAGAAAGAATCAAAAGGACAAGAGGCTAGTTCTTTGAAAGGAGTGATAAATTGACAAACCATTGGCAAACCTAATAAAAGAAAAGAGGGAGAAGACACAAACAGCACGCATTAGTAACCACATGAGAGAGGTCACAATGGAACCAAAGGAAATCAAAAGGATAATAACAGAATACTATGAAAAGTTGTCCTCCAAGAAATTTGAAAACTTAGAAGAGATGGATACATTTTTAGGAAAACACGACTTACCTAAACTTACACAGTGAAGTAGAAAACCTGAACAGGCCCAAATCAAAAGAAGAAATTGATCAGGTCATCAAAAAAACTCCCAACCAAAAGAAGTCCGGGCCCAGATGGCTTCACTGGTGAGTTCTACCAAACATTCAGGGAAGAGCTGTCACCAGTTCTACTCAAATTATTCCAGAATATAGAAGAGAATGGAAAACTTCCTAATACATTTTATGAAGCAAGCATAACCCTCATATCAAAACCAGGGAAGGACGTCACTAAGAAACAAAATTATAGATCAGTATCCCTCATGAATATAGATGCAAAAATTCTCAACAAAATCCTAGCCAACAGAATCCAGCAGCACATCGAAAAAATAATACACCATGATCAACTGGGATTCATATCAGGGATGCAAAGATAGTTCAACATTAGAAAAACAATCAACATAATCCACTATATAAATAAGAAGAAATAAAAGAACCACATGATCATATAGACTGATGCAGAAAAGGCATTTGACAAAAGCCTTCCCTCTGTGAACAGGAACCAGACAAGGATGCCCTTTGTCACCACTCATGTTCAAATATTGTGCTGGAAGTCTTAGCAAGAGCTATATGGCAAGACAGGGAAATTAAAGGCATCCAAATTGGCAAAGAGGAAGTAAAACTCTCTCTATTTGCAGACTATATGATCCTATACATAGGAAAACCCAAAAGACTCAGTAAAAAACCTATTAGACCTCATTGGAAGATTCAGCAAAGTGGCAGGGTATAAGATCAATACACAAAAATCAGTTGGATTCCTCTATACCAATAACAACAGTGCTGAAAAGGACATTAGGAAAGCAATACCATTTACAATAGCTGCCAAAGGATGAAATATCTAGGAATAAATGTAACCAGAGAAACAAAGGACCTATACAAAGAAAACTACAAAACACTACTGCAAGAAATCAAAAGAGCACCTACAAAAATGGAAGTATGTACCATGATCCTGGATAGGAAGACTTAATACTGTGAAAACGTCGATACTGCCCAAAGCAATTTACACATATAATGCAATCCCAGTCCAGATTCCAACAACATTCTTTAAAGAGATGGAAAAAACTATTACAAACTTTATATGGAAAGGAAAGAGACCCAGGATAAGCAAACCACTGCTTAGGAAGATGAGTAAGTTGGAAACCTCTCATTCCCTAATTTCAAATTTTATTACATGGCTACAGTGGTCAAAACAGCTTGGTACTGGTACAATGAAAGATAGATTGATCAATGGAACAGAATCAAGAATCCAGAAATCAACCCATCCACATACAGCCAACTGATATTCGACAAAGTGCCTAAATATATCACATGGGGAGGTGATAGTCTCTTCAACAGATGGTGCTGGCAGAACTGGAAAGCTATATGCAAAAGATTGAAACAAGACCTTCACCTCACGCCTTATACAAAACTAACTCAACATGAATTAGAGACCTAAATGTGAATCCCAGAATTATGAAGGCCATCAATGAGAAAATAGGGACAAATGTGAGGGCTCTAATTCAGGGCATACACAGACTACCAAACATTTTGAAAACTACACAAACAAAAGTAGACAAAATAGATGATTGAGACATGCTAAAAATTAAAAACTTATATGCATCAAAAGACTTCACCAAAGGAGTAAAAATGGAACCCACAGAATGGGAAAAAAATCTTTTGCAACGACATCAGACAAGGGACTAATTTCTAAAATATATAGGAAACTACAATACCTCTACAAGAAAAAGACAAATTACCCAATTAAAAAATGGTTACAGGACATGAACAGACACTTCACCAAGGAGGAGAACCGGGCAGCCAACAAACATATGAAGAAATGTTCATGATCACTAGCCATCAGAGAGATGCAAATCAAAACAACAAAGAGATATCATCTCACACCAGCAATAACAGCAAAGATCAAAGAAGTAGAGGACAATAAATGCTGGCGAGGATGTGGAGAGACTGGGATGTTCCTGCATTGCTGGTGGGACTGCAAAATGGTCCAAACTCTCTGGAAAGAAATATGGCGCTTCCTCAGAAGGTTGGAAATAATAATACCTTATGATCCAGCAATTCCTCTACGTGGTATTTACCCACAAGAAAAAAGAGCCACAATCCAAGAAGATATATGCACACCAATGTTCATAGATAGCAGCACTATTTACAATAGCAAAAAGATGGAGACAGCCTAAGTGTCCATCAACTGAAGAATGGATAGACAAACTGTGGTACATACACACAATGGAATACTATGCTATCTTGAAGAACAACAAGGAAGCTGTAAGCTACCACATAACATGGATGAACCTTGAAGACATTATGTTGAGTGAAATTAGTCAGTCACAAAAGAAGAAATACTGCATAGGACCGCCATTGTAAAAGACTAAGAAAAAGAACCCACACTAAAAGGATAAAAAAAAAAATTCTTTGCTGGTTACCAGGAGGTGGGGGTGGGGTGAGAGGAGGGAGGGCAAGGTGGAACACAGGGTAGGGAATAGAAACAGGATAGTTTGGGTGCTGGGGATGGGGCCAATACACAAGAAGGGGGAGGAATGGAAGAACTTTGCATGGGCTAAGTAGGACAGAGGTAAATAATGATGTATGCACAACCCTGAAACAACAGGGATCTAGGATACAGGGGTTGAGGCATGGTTTGAATGGGTAAAAGGGGGAAAATAAGGTTAAGATGCTTGGCTGTCTTTTGAATCTTGGTTTTCCTTGCCTACCATTGTAAAATAGATACTTGAGGAGAAGAGAAAGGGCTAGCCAGAAATATCACCATAGAAAGCTTGTAAGTCCGTCTTCTGCCTGTAACTGATTGGAATACCTAAAATGGGGCTACAACGTGCCCAGTAAAGGAGGCTTCCTGTGGAGCCTCTGCATTGCATAAGATCTGAACCCCATCCAGAATCTTCAGAGGTGGGAAATCTCCACTTGAAAGGACAAGCAGACCAGCCTGGAGTGCCTAGAAGAACAGAAGATACTTCTTTAAAGAAAGACTGACAAGAAAATTTTTTTTAAATAATGGCTGTCCGAACAACAACTACTACAAAAACAAACAAGTTGTTCACCCAGGAGACATCAAGGCAAGTGGTCAGGGTCCCCTCAGGGCAAACCCCCTTCCAAGACTAAGACAAAAGGATAATACACGAGCAGACATGCGCTCTGACTGGTGACCACATTGGTCACCAAGAAGGGGAAGTGAGGGAAAAACAGCAATGAAGCTGCAAGCTAAGTCCTACTATGTTCAGTAAACTCCTGTGAATCCAGGTGGATACCTGGTTGGCCAGCAGTGTGGCAAGACCTGGGAACTCCTGGGCTCAGAGGCAGTGACATAGCCACAGAGGACTAGAGTGGAGAGTGAAGCGTCCAGCTGATAAGAGAGGGCGTGTGCATAAGAACACCCACACTTGCAGCTAATACCCACTTGACCTGGCTTCAATGACAGGATAATCAGAACTCAACTGAAGAAGAAAGAAAAGGAAAATAACAGTAATCTGATACAATCTGATGAACTTGACCTACACCTATGGATGCAGTAGCTCAAAAGAGGGAACAAATCTCTACATTCCCACCCCCTTGATACACAGGGTAGACACGGATGGGCAACTTGGACATTGGCTACCCAGAATGGGGGTTGGGGGGCCTACAAAGGCAAGAAGTGACTGGCTTACAAGCTTTCAAGAGGGAGCCTAGATCCAGAGGGTGCAGAGAAAGGTAGAATCTTCACTGAGTAGTATCCAATCTGTTTGTGTGGGGCTGATGAAAGGAGATGGGGATAGGACTCTTGTGGTACAATAGTGAATAATTGCTATCAGGACTGACTGTGAGGGTTGGAAATGTCAAGGTAGATGTTTTGTAGCAAAGGGATGGGAGTGGTTGACTTTGCAGTCCAGGAGTGGAGGTCCCTGGTACCATCAAGGGAGAAGAGCAGAGTGTGGAACCCTACCCAGAGAAATAGTGACACCAGAGATGGAGGCAGAAATGATGACATGGAGAGATGGAGCGGCTGGGGACTCTAGACCCAGAGAGGGAGAGGGGTTGTGTGCTGATGACCGAGGGGCAGGCTTGCAGGGTGTACCCTTTGGTTGGCTGATGATGCATGGAGGGTATTGTAACCACGGCAATGAAACGATATACGACAGGATGAATGTAAAGCCAATGTTCTCCCATGTAAACTATCACATAATTCACAATAAAACATTTTTAAAAAGACAATGGAATTTTCCCCACAAACTTTTATAAGCTCCCTTGTATTCATAGTAATTTTATTTACAACAGCCAAAAACTAGAAACTATACAAATATCCATCAAGTGGTGTAGGATCATAAAAGCCTGTGGTATGTCCAAACAATGAAATTGTATTCAATAACAAAAAGAATCAATTCCTGATATGGGCAACAATATGAATGACCCTCAAAATCATTATACTAAAGTGGAAGACACACTGGAATCCTGGTGTGGCGCTGTAGGATCCACACTGGACTGGTATCCTCTAGGTTAGCAGTTCAAACCCACCAGCTGCTCCTAGGAAATTCGTAAGTCAGAACCAAATTGACAGCACTTTACAACAATCAAGTAAAAGAAAACAGACTACATAATATATGATTCCACGTATATGTGCATATGGGGGTAGAAGTGGTTGACACACTCAGTTGCTTCCGTTGCTAAAGGTTAGAGATTTGAGTCTACCCAGAGATGTTTCAGAAGCAAGACCGGGTCATCCACTGAAAAATCAGTCATTGAAACCCCATGAAGCACAGTTCTACTCTGACACACAAGAGATCACCGTGACTAGAGACTTAATAGGAACTGGCATATAGCTGTCTGTTGTTGTTCAGTGCCATGAAGTCATTTCCAACTAAGTGCCCTAAGTGCCCATCAGTTGAAGAATGGATAAACAAACTGTGGTACATACACACAATGGAATATTATGCTACCTTGAAGAACAATAAGGAAGCTGTAAGCTACCACATAACATGGATGAACCTTGAGGGCATTATGTTGAGTGAAATTAGTCAGTCACAAAAGGAGAAATACTACATAAGACCATTATTGTAAAAGAGTAAGAAAAAGAACCCATACTAAAAAGGAGGAAAAATTCTTCTTTTCCCTTTTTAGTGACCTTGCATAGGATTTCTGAAGAGCAGCTGGTGGGTTTGAACTGCCCACCTTGCAGTTCAAATTGACTTTGCATTATGCGGCAGCAGCACACCAGGACTCCTGACTGTCTAGAAAAGTTAAATCTCTAAGGACAAAGAACAGATGAAGTTTCAAGGATGCATAATTGTCAAAGGGCAAGAGGCAATTGTTCAGCGTGATAGAAATGTTCCGAATCTTGATTTTAATATACAGGTATACATGACTGCATATATTTGTCAAAATGCATCAGACAACTCTTCAAAAGTATTAGTTTTATTGTATGAAATGATACTTCTATAAACTTGGCTTTAGAAAATTAAAACAAAAAACATATTGAGAAGATGGAGAAGGAGAAAGAAGAGCAAGAAAGCTAATTTTCCCAGTGTTGTGAGGGAGAAAGTGACCAAAAAATTCACAGGAATTTAAGGCAGTAGCAAAAAAAAAAGGTGTTGGAGAAGAATATTAAAAGTCCCATGGCTTGTGAGAAGATCAAACAAATCTGTGTTGGAAGAAGTACAAGATTGCTCTTTAAAAGCCAGGTTGGCGAAATTTCTTCCCTCATACTTCAGACACGGATATGGATGGATAAGCACTGGACTGCAAGATCAGTTTGAACCACAAGGTGGGCAGTTCAAATCCACCAGCCGCTCCTTGGAAACCCTATATATGGTTGCTGTGAGTCGGAACCAACTTGACAGCACTTAACAACAAAACTGTGGACATATTATCAGTAGGGACCAGTCCCTGGAGAAAGGATATCATACTTGGTAAAGTGGAGGGTCAGTGAAAAAGAGGAAGACCCCTGACGAGACAGAACGGCACAGTAAGTAGCAGCAGCAATGGGGTCAAGCTTAACAATGATTTTGAGGATGGCTCAGGACTGCACAGTGTTCCGTTCTGTTGTGCTTACGGTTCCTATGAGGCAGAACTGACTCAAGGGCGCTTAACCACAGCAACAATCCTATATGCTGTTAGGCACTTAGCTTTTGTCCTGTGCACATACCTCCTATAGAGCTTTCTGTGACAAAGCCTCCAGGGCACCTTCTTTCTCCTACATGTTGTTGTTGTTAAGTGCCATCGAGTCGGTTCCGACCCACAGAGACCCTGTACAGGGTTTCCGAGGGTGTAAATCCTTACGGGAGTAGAAAGCCTCATCTTTCTCCCGCAGAGCAGCTGGTAGTTTCAAACCGCTGACCTTAAGGTTCACAGCCCTACATAGCTGCATGTTAAGCATCGTAGGGATAAACTTCAATTTGTAGCCAGTCTTTAGTGTCCTTTCTAGGGTAGCCAGGCCTGCATCCTCTCCCATCTGCGCAAGTCCATCATTTGCCTATTTTAATACTGGATAAGACTTTCTTATCAACTTGGAGAACCTCATTATGCAATAGGGAAATCAGCTATTTATCTGTTATATGAGTTGCAAATATATTTCCTGTTTCTCATTTGCCTTTTAACACTGTATATGGTCTTTTTTTGCCATATAGAATTTTTTTTTTAATTTTAAAAATTTGTATATAATAAAAAAAAATGTATGTAATCATCAGTATTTTCTCATTTGGCTTCTGAGATTTGAGTTATACCTAGAAAGTCCTTCCCTGCTCCAACATGATAAAGTAATTCTCCTATGTTTCTTTCACACACACAGTCTTCACCCATTTTCCTAACACAATAATACTCTCTGTGTGTGTTTAAGATAACAGAAACTTTGGAGTCACAGAAATTTGCCTTCTCACTGCATGAACATGGAAACTGAGACCCAAACAGGGATTCATCTTTGACCTCCAGGATCTGGGCCCTGATGCTGTATCCCCAGGCCCTCTGGACACACTGGGGAGGCACAGAGAGTAGAGAAGGTTGACCTGACCACTCAACTGGGGAAATTAAGGCCAAAGCAGAAGTGACTCTCTTCTAGTCACCCCAAATAGAAGCTGTAGTTGCTACCCTTTTCCCAGAACCAAACCACCAATTTTGCTTCTGCTTAGCACCTTCAGCATCTCTCCCTACCCCTCAGAGAGGTCACCATGCACCTCGGTCATCACAGTTCCCAGCCTAAAAGTCATTATGTGGGGCCCTCCCGGAAACAGGGATTCCCTCTCTGACTTCCAAGATAGCTCCAACTGTCAGCGGGGACATTGAATACAGCACAAAGCAAATTAGTTTGACTGTCTCCAGCAGGCCAGTGGGCAAATGGGGCTCAAGAGATTTAGACTCCCCTCAGCCCAGTGCTCTCCCTGCTCCACACTAAAATCTCCCATCTGAGGGTGGTTCACTGAGATGCTGTGTGGATAAGCAAGGCCCATTTTGGTCCAATAGAAAGGACAAGAAGACAGGTGGAGCTCAGTACAGAGACATTTGAAAGGTATGAATTTAAAAACTAGTGCCTGAATTGCGTGACATTACTATGTGTCCCAATTTCTCCTCTGGAAAAAGAGGCCAGGAAGACCTATTTCCAGAGAGAGAGACTCAAACAACTCTTAGCACAACCCATACTCCAGGGAATCTAAGTAGTATGCAAAGTCCCAGACAGTACTGAATCTAAGTGCAGTCCCCCAGCAAACAGCCAACGCTATTAAGCACATCATGGCGCTCCAACCTCTAACTTCAGCATGACCTCAGTGACAAGTGAACCTGTGGGTTCTGCAGGAAAGTCCTGAGAGAGGTGCTGGTTACATGCCTCCAAATCGGTTCTGACTCATAGCGGTAGGGTTACTCTTTACCGGAACAGAAAGCCTCCTTTCTCCTGAGGAAAGACTGGTAGGTTCCAACTGCTGGTCTGTGATTAGAATCCACTACGCTCCCAGGACTCCTTGAGAGAGGTGTTATTCTTCGCCCATTCACAGATAAAGAAAATAAGACCCAACCGAGAGTCTATGATGGAGCCCGGCCCATTCCTGGGACACACTCGCTCTGGGAGGAAAACCCCTGCCTGCTCAGATTCACCAAACTCAGACTCTGTCTCAAATTCCGCACACAGCAGCCACCCTTCTGCCACCTGCCCCAGGCAGATGGTCCTGGACTAGCCCATGCACAGGTCACACACAGTAACTAAAAGCAGAACCCAACGCCTAATCTCTTAACCACTCCTCGTTATCAGCTGCTACTTTCAAAAACAAACTGCACAAACCTAGGAGCTGAATTCCCTGTGTGTGTGTATGTGTGTGTGTGTGTGTGTGTGTGTGTGTGTGTGTGTGTGTGTGTGGAGAGAGGAAGAGGGGTAAGACTTGGTGAAGGGAATGATGGTGGGTCCCCTCTCCCCCTCCGCAGTTTTCCTGCTTCTCCTGGGATCACCAGACAGGCCTGGGCAGGGGAAGTCCAGTACCCGGGTGGGCCTGTGGAAGACAGAGCACTGACCTGAGGAGGAGCTGCTCCTTCTGTCCCAGCAGTCAAACTGCTGTGTGTAGGAAGAACAGGAAGTTAGAGCAGGCTTTGCTCTGCTCCCCGCAGCAACCTCACACCCACATCACTTCTCTGATCTGTTCACCCCTTACCCACACGCTTCCTTTACTTCTGAGCTCTCCTCATCCCATGCCCCCATCCCCACAGCACTTCTTCTTTCACTGGTGGTAGCCTCTTTGCTTCCTCTAAGATGAGCACCGCACCCAGCCTCACCCCCAAATCTCAGGGCCTGCAGTACACCCTAGAGGGTGCTAGACCTCTGTAGAGGTGCTTGATGTAGGTGGGGGAGAGAGGAGGACTGGGCAATGAGGCACCCTTGGACCATGGTTTCCCTATCTGTAGGACAAGGAGAAAGATCCTTGCCTGACCTCACAATTAGTGGCGAAGATGATGATGGCACAGACCCACGGACAGACGACTTTGGGGAAGTGATTTACACACACCCCCAGCCTCAGTTTCCCCTATCATGGGGAATGACTATCATCTCATAGGATTATTAGTTACCATGGTGACTCTGTGTGTACAGAGCACAACTTGTTCCATGGTGGTGGTGGTGTGCCATGGAATCAGTTCTGACTCATAGAGACCCTGCATAGGGTTTCTGAGGCTGTAAATCTTTACGGGAGCAGAAAGCCTCATCTTTCTCCTGTACAACGGCCGGTAATTTTGAGCTGCTGACTTTGAGGTTTGCAGCCTGACTTATAACCACTATGCTACCAGAGCTCCTTACAACTCCTTACAAAATTTCGTAAGATTTTTTTTTTATCAGATAGATGTTTACTTGTACATTATTGACTATGCAAAGGCTTTTTGACTGTGTGGATCATGACAAGCTATGGATAACATTGTGAAGATTGAGCACTCCAGAACACTTCAGTGTGCTGAACCAGTACATAGAATCAAGAAGCAGTTGTTTGAACAGAACAAGGGGACACTGAATAATTTAAAATCTGGAAAGGTGTTTTCTAGGGCTGTATTCTTTTGTTTAGTTTTGTTTTTTTAACTTGTTTCATATAATTTTTTTTTTTTAAGGATAAACTTTTTTTTTCTTAAGGTTTTTTTTGTGGATTGAGTGAAAGTTTGTAGGGCAGATCATCAGTTTTACATTCAACAAATCATACACCTTGTTTCGTTAGAACGATTATAATTTCTATTCACTTTGGTTCTTTTTTTTTTTTTTTTTAACACTCAGGCATATATAATAATTTACACCACCCAAGGGCACATTCTGCAAGTCTCTTAGTCCCTTACTTCCCACGAATCTAGAGTCTCCATCTCTGCCTTCATATCTGATATCACTGCTTCTCTGGGTAAGGTCTCACATTCCACTTGTGCTCTTCTCCCTTGATTGTGTTTCATAGGATTTTCAAGGCTGGTACCTTTCAGAGGCAGATTGACAGACCTATCTTCCAAGGCACTGCTGTGTGGGTTCGAACCACCAAGCTTTTGGCTAGTAGTCAAGCACTTAACCATTTGCATCACTAGGGACCCAGTCCATGGGGTATTATAAAAAGTTGTTGTAAGTGCCATCAAGCCGGTTCCAACTCACAGCAACCCTGTATAGGGTTCCCAAGGAACAGCTGGTGGGTTTGAACTGCCGACCTTGTGACGTGCAGTCCAGCACTACTAAGCTGCACCAGGAATACTGACAGGAAGTGCTGGGTAAACTTGTCCTTCACAGATGGACAAGGGTCTGACCCAGAGTGATTCGACCAGCTGGTTGGCAGCAGAGTTCTCTCAGAAAGGGCCTAACTAGGAGCACAGCTTAGAAGATGTGGCCAGCAGCACAGTGGGGCTAGAAGACTGGATAGCTTCTCCTTGGACCTGCAGCCTCAGCACGTCTGTCCCATATAGCGTTGCCCTTGGAGAAGTGGAGGCGGTGTCTGTGTGTTGGTAGAGAGGAGACAGGGGGCTCTCACCTGTTGTTGAGTGCCATTGAGTTGATTCCAACCCATAGTGACCCTGTATAAGGTTTCCTAAGAACGACTGGTGAGCTTGAACTGCCAACCTTGCGGTTCAAACCGACTTTGCAGTCCAGCACATTAACCCACAGTACCACATCAGGACTCCTCTCTCACCTAGACCCTGGGAAAACTCTAACTCAGGAATGTGCTCTGCTACCTCAAGGGGTGGGATGGAGTGCAGCAAAACCCAGGCATGGTCTCTCTCAGCCTTAGCACCATCTTGTTAGAAGCGTCCGAGCCATGAGAGCCAAGTGGTGGAAGAAGAGAATGTGCACACTGAAGGGCAAAAGAAAGATGAGGCAGAGGTCCAAGTAAAGGTTAGTGTGTGTATCCACTAACCAAGTAAAGGTTAGTGTTTGTACCCACTAACCAAGTAAAGGTTAGTGTGTGTACCCACGGAAGCCACAGCAGCAGGAATGTAGAATGCCAGAGGCCGCGACACTGGTACAAGTTGACTACGTGCTACTATCTAGAACGTATGGCTCAATGGATCTAGAACTTCCATCGCCATTGGATGAACACTAGGAAGAGCTGAGACCCACCTTGCTGAACTAATTCCGTTCATTTCGATCCTTTGTCCTGCACCTATGACATTCTGGACTCGTTTGTTCTGTTGTGGCTGAATGTAACGTGTACAATAAATCATCTCTTCTGTCTTAAAAAAAAAAACAAAACCCAGGCATGTCCCAACATGGACTCCTCCTCTCTACTGTCACCCCAGGGCTCTTCCAGCACCAGCCCAAGCCCAACCCAAGAGCTAGCAATGGAGTCTCTGCAAGAAGGAAAAAAGGAAACTGCTCTTCGAAAGGTCGAGAGATTTCTGAAGAGCTAAGCCTCCCATCCCAGCTGGAGTGTGAGATCTTTCAGGGAAATCAGTACAGCCCTTGGTTTGGGTTTTCTGTGGCCATGACTCAGACCCTGACTTCCAGGTCTCCCTTTGTGAGCTCTTCTGGCCACCTCTAAGGTTACGATGCCAGTCTTCCACTTCAAGGCCAGGCAGCAACTCTTAGGTCCTGCCCACCCAGTAGCCTCACCATTTTCCAGTCTGAATATGGATGGGTCTCACTGTGTGCTGCCTTAGTAGGTAGGGTAAGGGTGAGTACCTGTCCCTGCACTTCAGATTCTGAAACTTAACTGCCAAGACACTTCCCTGCTCAAAACTTAGTAACAGCTCCTTACTGCCTTCATACTTTAGCTCCTTCCAACTTCTGGATGCATTTACCGTATTCATACTCCCCTCTCTGCTCAGTCCCAGCTGCACCTGGATAGTCTCCAGCTACTCTCCATCCTTCAAGGCTCAGCTCAATTCCTGCTTCCTCTAGGATGACTTCCCTGCTTCCTGCTCCTCTACAAACTTTCTGAATGCTTAAGCTTCAGAAACTCAGTGTCCCAGGCAAGGAGGCGAGTGAGCCCTCCCAGTCTCCACCCAGGGAAAGCCACACACCCTCTGCAAGTTACTTGTGGGTAGCACCCTCTACAAGATAGTAGAGAAATCAAGTCACATTGTAAAAAAATTATTTACTTCTCAAATCTCTCAATTCTTGCTACATTCAGATGAAGGCTTGGTTTAGGGCTGTCTTTACCTGTTGTCATCTGGTTGATTCTTTTTTTTTTATTTTTTTTAAATTCCTGTTTATTTTTTGGCTCTTGGCAATGTCATCTTTTCAATATGAAAAAAAAAAAAAAAAGAAGTTTAACACAAATAGAAATTTAAAGTGTAGAATGGGGGAGAAATAAGACAGAGATAGAAATTAAAAAGGTAATAGTGAATAGAAGAAATGAAATGTCATAAGGCCCTGGTCCTGCTCCTCTGGGGGAATCGACTCAAACCTGTAGGTTTAAGCCTGTTATTTTATCATATTTAAAGTGGAACAGGAATAAAATGTGAGAGGGAGGTGAAGTGGGAGAGGTAAGGATCCCACTTGACCAAGCAAGGCAGACCCCTCCAAAAGAAACTGGGAGCTCAGGACAGCTTCAAGGGAAACCAAAAATGGAGATAATGCTGTTAATACCAGCCCTGAAGTGACAGGAACAGGGAAATGCCTGGTGATGGCTGAAATAATCTGGAGACCCCTCCTTAAAACTGCTCTAGAATGGGAAATCCCAGTCCTTTCCTTCTAGTGACTTCTACCTGCTGTGAGTTCACTGGTTTCCTTTCTCCGTGACTACCCTGGCATACACTTTGGGCTGAGGCTGGTGGCCATCTGAGTTTACAGCACATGGTTCTAAACAAGATCTGGAGGAGACCCAGATTCCTGGAGTATTATCTTGAAAACAGAGGGAAATATTAACTGGACAGATGGAAGCCATGGGTGCCAGAGGGAAATACAGGGCGACTTAGAGTGGCAGGAATCTTAAGTTTCTCAGAGTGGAAAAAGAGAGGAGACATTCAACAAACAACAAGTATTTATTGAGTGCCGACTATGTGTCAGGCGCTACTATAGAACCTTCTCAAGGGAAGGGGAAAAAAGAGGCAGAAAATGCAAATTCTGAGGGAGAGGGAAGGGGCAGCTGAGGAAGAAGGCTAAGGGAGCTGAGAAGCCTGAGGTGATGGCCTCTGTCTTAGGCCTCTTCTTCGGCCTCCTCACCGAAATCCTCCTCCTCTTCTGCGGTGGCATCCTGGCACTGCTGATACTCAGAGACGAGGTCGTTCATGTTGCTCTCAGCCTCGGTGAACTCCATCTCGTCCATACCCTCGCCTGTGTACCAGTGGAGGAAGGCCTTCCGACAGAACATGGCGGTGAACTGCTCTGAGATGCGCTTGAAGAGCTCCTGGATGGCAGTGCTGTTACCAATGAAAGTGACTGCCATCTTGAGGCCACGGGGTGGGATGTCACAGACAGCTGTCTTGACGTTGTTGGGGATCCATTCCACGAAGTAGCTGCTATTCTTATTCTGTACGTTGAGCATCTGCTCATCCACCTCCTTCATGGATATCTGCCCCCGGAAGACGGCAGCCACAGTGAGGTACCAGCCATGGCGGGGATCACAGGCAGCCATCATGTTCTTGGCATCGAAGACCTGTTGGGTGAGCTCAGGCACAGTGAGGGCCCGGTACTGCTGGCTCCCACGGCTGGTTAGCGGGGCAAAGCCAGGCATGAAGAAGTGGAGACGTGGGAAGGGCACCATGTTGACTGCTAGTTTGCGGAGGTCGGCATTGAGCTGACCAGGGAAGCGGAGGCAGGTGGTAACACGGCTCATAGTGGCTGAGACAAGATGGTTCAGGTCTCCGTAAGTTGGTGTGGTCAGCTTGAGGGTGCAGAAGCAGATATCATAGAGGGCCTCATTATCGATGCAATAGGTCTCGTCAGTGTTCTCTACCAACTGGTGGACAGAGAGGGTGGCATTGTAGGGCTCAACCACAGTGTCAGATACTTTGGGTGAGGGCACCACACTGAAGGTGTTCATGATGCGGTCAGGATACTCTTCACGGATCTTGCTGATGAGCAAGCTGCCCATTCCAGAGCCGGTGCCCCCACCAAGTGAGTGGGTCAGCTGAAAGCCCTGCAGGCAATCACAGCTCACGGCTTCCTTCCGAACAACATCCAAGACGAGTCAACCAGCTCAGCCCCCTCTGTATAACGGCCCTTGGCCCATTTGTTGCCTGCCCCAGACTGACCAAAAACAAAGTTGTCTGGTCTGAATATCTGGCCAAAAGGACCTGAGCGAACAGAGTCCATGGTCCCAGGTTCTAGATCCACCAAGATAGCCCGAGGAGCATATTTGCCATCTGTGGCTTCATTGTAGTACACGGAGATGTGGTCAAGCTGCAGGTCACTGTCTCCGTGGTAGGTGCCAGTGGGGTCGATGCCTGATAACTTCCCAAAACTTGGCACCGATCTGGTTACCACACTGACCAGCCTGGATGTGCACGATTTCCCTCATGGTGAAAATATGTTTTGGGGTTTTTTTTTTTTTGCTTGCCTCGAGTGTGTGCGGGGCAAGAAAACGGTATATAATTTTTGTCTCTGCGGATCACAGGCTGCGAGGATGGAATGTGCCCCGGAGGCAAAGGTTCTGAGAGGGAGAAAGAAGGAGGAGGGATGCGTGTGGGCGGGGCTGGTTGATCCTTATTCATGGTAGCCCTACATATGTCAAAATAAAATGGCACTCTATAGGTGTTTTGTTATTGTTGTTGTTTTTAAATGTTTTACTGTGAATTATGTGATAGTTTACATGGGAGAACATTAGTTTTACATTCATCCTATCCTATATCGTTTCATTGCCATGGTTACAATCCCCTCCATGCACCATCAGCCAACCAAAGGGTATACACTACATGCCTGCACCTGGTCGTCATCACACAGCCCCTCTCCCTCTCTGTGTCTAAAGTCCCCAGCTGCTCCGCTCTCCACATCATTGTCTCTGCCTCCATCTCAGGCATCACTGCTTCTCTGGGTAGGGTCCCGCTCTCCGTTCTTCTCCATTGATGGTCCCAGGGACCTTCCGCTCCTAGACTGCAAAGTTAATACCTCCCCTCCTTGCTACAAAATATCTACCTTTACATTTCCAACCCTCACAATCAGTTCTGATAACAATTATTCACTATTGTATCACAAAAGACCCATCCACCCATTTCATTTCATCAGCCCCGCCTAGACAGATTGGATACTACTCAGTGGAGATTCTACCTTTCTCCACGCCCTCTGGATCTAGGTTCCCTCTTGAAAGCTTGTAAGTCAGTCACTTCTTGCCTTTGTAATCTCCACCCCCCCCCCTCATTTTGGGTAGCCAATGTCCAAGTTGCCCATCCCTGTCTACTCTGTGTATGGAGGGGGTGGGAATGATCCTTGCTGTAAGGATTTGTTCCCTCTTTTGAGCTACTGCATCCATAGGTGTAGGTTAAGTTCATCAAATTGTATCAGATTACTCTTTTTTTCCTCTTCTTTCTTCTTCTGGTTGAGCTCTGATCATCCCAGTCATTGAAACCAGGTCAAGTGGGTATTATCTGAAAGTGTGGGTGTTCTTGTGCATATGCCCTCTCTTCTTATTAGCTGGACGCTTCACTCTCCACACTAGTCTTCTGTGGCTATGTCACTGGCTCTGGGCCCAAAAGTCCCCAGGTCTTGCTGCACTGCTGGCCAACCAGGTCTTCATTCGGGTTCACAAAGTCTATTGAACATTGTAGGGCTTAGCTTGCAGCTTCATTGCTGTTTTTCCCTCATTTCCCCTTGTCAGTGACAAGCATGGTCACCAACCAGAGCGTGTATTCCCATTGAGTCTTAGTCTTGGAAGCGGGTTTGCACTGAGGGGACCCGACCACTTGCCTTGATGTCTCCTGGGCAAGCAACTTGTTTGTTCTTGTAGTAACAGTCCGTCTGCCTCTATTGTTTTGCATTTTTCCTGTAGGTCTTTCTTTCAATAAGTATCTTCTGTGTTTCTAGCTGCTCCAGGCTGGTCTGCTCGTCCTTTCAAGTAGAAATTTCCCATCTCTGAAGATCTGGATGTGGTTCAGCCTTCCACCTATAGTCTTATGTATTGCAGAGGCTCCGCAGGAAGCCTCCTTCACTGGGCACGTGTAGCCCCATTTTAGGTATTCCAATCAGTTATAGGCAGAAGACGGACTGACAAGCTTTCTGTTCTATAGGGTTTTTAATGCTGTGACCTTTCAGAAACAGATTACCAGAACTTTCTCCTGAGGCACCTCTTGGTGGGTTCAAACCACCAACCTTTTGGATAGCAGTCAAGCGATTAACCATGACAATAGTAAAACTGAAAGAATCAGTCAGATCTGGGGTCTGAGACCTCCCAGGTGACAGCAATAATAACACGACGCCCATAGGGTGGCTGTAAAACTGAGAGAACTCACATGAACTGCCAAACCTACCATCAGCCCCCATCTTTGGCTCCATGAGTCTATAGATTCTCCCACCCACCCCTCCCACAAGCAATTTTCCCAAAGATATTGAGAGAAGGCCCAGTGGTGATGAAGATGGAGTTTAGGTACATCATCAACTTAGGCTCCTACCCTCACCTCTAGAAAGTCTGAGAAAGACTCTAGGTTCTTGATCAATAGCCATCACTTACTATTTATGGGATCCTGGGTAAGTCACAGCCCCTCTCTGAGTCTTATTTCCCAGCTTTCAAATGAGGATGATCCTAGTGGGGAGGGGGGTCCTTGTTCTCTGAATACTTAATAGCCAAGAGAGCACAGGAAGCAAAGGCTGGCCTCTGCAACATTTATTGACTGGTCTTCTCTCAAATCCCACACATCTCCACCAAAATCTATTATCTAGTTAATGATCATGGTGTCCACATCCAACCCTGCAGAGCCTGTCCAAAGCAAACGTACTGACAAATGAAACTGCAAAAAACGTGGGAATTCAGGTAGAATCTCCACTGAGCAGGATCCAATTTGTCTAGGTGGGGCTGATGAAATGAAATACAGATGGGTCTCTTGTGATACAATGGTGAATAATTGTTATCAGGACCGCTTGCGAGGGTTGGAAATGTAAAGGGAGACGTTTTGTAGCAAGGATGGGAGTGATTAACTTTTCAGCCTAGGAGCGGAGGTCCCTGGGACCATCAAGGGAGAAGAGTGGAGAGCGGGACTGTACCCAGAGAAGCAGTGATGCCTGAGATAGAGGCAGAGACGATGACGTGGAGAGATGGAGCAGCTGGGGACTTTAGACACAGAGAGGGGCTGTGTGCTGAAGACCTGGGGTGGGGTTGGGGGTGGGGGACAAGTTTGTAGTGTATACCCTTTGGTTCGTTGACGATGCATGAAGGGGATTGTAACCATGGCAATGAAACGATATACGATAGGATGAATGTAAAACTAATGTTCTCCCATGTAAACTATCACATAATTCACAATAAAACATTAAAAAAAAAAAAAGTGTACATTGAAAAAGCTCTAAAAAATCATGAGATTTCATGACGTTGATAAGGATACCGAAGAAACGGCGTAGCCACTGATCACAGAACAGATAAGGGAAATGGTCACATGTTTAAAGAATTATTTGACAGTCAAAGAATTGAAACCTTTAGGTTTGAGGAAACTCTCAAATATTTTTGCAAGAGGAATCCTCTTGCTGTAACAACCAAAAAAAAAAAAACCCATTTATATAAAGGATGGGTGTGAAAATCTTCACCATTAGTCAGTAATAACAAAGTCTTCAAAAATCAACTTGTGATTCAACATTCATTTCACTGCATGCATGGTGTGATAATCTAACTCCTGTTACTCATGAGTTAAAATTAGCTTATTTTCATAATGTATTTCAAAGTTAAATTCCAATCCGGTGGGTTCCTCTACTATTTCTGAGAACTTGCAGATCTCTTTTTGGGTATCTTCAAGAAGCCCCGGTAGCTTCCCCAAGGTCAGTGGTTCAAATCCACCAGGTGCTCTAGGAAAGAAAGACGAGGAAGATGAGGCTGTCTGCTCCCATAATGGTTTACAATCTTAGAAACCCTAAGGCATAGGTCCTAAAGAGAGCAAGTCTCCTCTGTCCTACAGGGTCATTATGAGTAGAAATGGCAGTGGTTTTTGTTTTGTTTTGATTTCAGAAACCTTCATCTCTGGTGGTCCTTTAGGAGGGAGGGAGTACCAGGTGTTGGGAAGGAACTCTGGTAGCGCAGTGGTTATGAATTGGGCTGCGACCCACAAGGTCAGCAGTTGGAAACTACCAGGTGTTCTGCCGGAGAAAGACGAGGCTTTCTGCTCCCATAAAGATTTACAGCCTCGCAAACCCTGTACAGGGTCGCTATGAGTCGGAACCGACTCCACAGCTCACAGCCACCGCCACCACCACCACCAGGTGCTGGAAGAAGGACTTTCCAGAGTTCCCTCCCTACCAACCATGAGGGCACATTACCCTAATTTCCCTGGAGCAGCCTGGCTCACAGTGGGCAGTAAACACCACTGCGTGAGAGAGAGAAAAGTCTCCTTTGAATGGGATTCCAACGCTATAAATCTTTGTGAGAGCAGAAAGCCTCATCTTTCTCCAGCAGGGTGGCTGGTGAAGCTCAAACTGCTGACCTTGTAGTTTGTAGTCCACCACGTTCCCGAGACTAACTTCTTGCTGTCACGAGGTGTGGGTTAGTGCCACTCATAGCGAACCTGTATAGGCTTTCCCAGGACTGGTTGGTGTGTTTAAACTGCCAACCTTGCAGTTAGCACTACAGTGCTTACCCTATAGCTCCGCACGTTTTGTTGTGTTAAGTGCCAACCAGTCGTTCTGACTCATCTGTTGTTAAGTGTTGTCCTTAACAACATAGCGTTTCCAAGGAGCGACTGGTGAGTTTGAACCGTCTACCTTGTGGTTCAAACCATCTACCTTGTGGTTCAAACAGTTTACCTTGTGGTTCAAACCGAGTCCACAGCGCTATACAAGGACTCCTTCTGACTCATTCCAACCCTGTAATGGGTTACCAAGGATGTGGTGGGTTTGAACCACTGTCCTCGTGATGAGCAGTGCTTATACTACAGGACTCCATCCACGCTCTTATTGTGCAGAAGAGGAAATAGAGGCCCGGTGGGGTGCAGAGAGTCCACTAGAAAGTCCAGGTAACAAAAGTGAACACTTAGTAAACACCTTCTACTTACTGAGCCCCGGACAGGCAGCGCCCGCTTCTGCTGCGGGCGTGCTTAGGGTGTCGTTGATGCTCGGGAAATCTGATACAGGAAAGCCGAGCCTCGCGGGGTCCCAGACCCTGCCTCCCGTCCCCCCACGCGGGGTGGGGCCTGTGCCGGGGTCCGGCCCACTAGCCTACAGAGCCCGCTGGCCTCTAAATAAGGCCGGTGGTCCCCACCCAAGCAACTCGGCAAGCCGGGGTCACAGCAGGGCCACAGTCCGCGCTCGCGCTGGGGACCCCGCCGCCCCCGCCCATCGTCTCCCCTCCCTCTTCTCCCCCCCGGGAGAGAGGAGGAGACTCTGCGGCCCTCCCTCGGCCCTCCCGGCAGCAACCGCAGCCAGCACCAAGCCCGCTCCGCTCAGCGGCGGCGGGTCGGACGTTCGGAGCCCGTGCATCCCGGGAAGAGGTAGATGGGCGGCAGCGCTGGGTGGTCGAAACGCCAGGGTGGTCGGGACTCCCTCATCTGCGAACCTGCCGCGGGAGCGAAGGGGTTAAGTTAGGGGCGGGCTAGAGGACTAGGCGTTTTAGGGGCCCCGCGTCTGCAGCAACTTCCAAACTCAGAGCAGAACTTTCTCGCTTCCTGCCCAGGCTTCCTCACCTCCCGGAGGCCCGGGCTTCGGGCGAGAAGGGACTGAGGCGAGGGTGGGGGTGCGCCCTGAGAATGCACGGGCCGGACCGGATGGGAGGGGGCAACGGGCGGGGGCGGAATTTGGAACTCTCCCGGGGGACCCGACGTGGTCACCATGGCGAGTGCGGGATGGACGGGTAGCGCTGACCAACCAGAGCGCGGTGCCTCCTCCCGAGCCCGGCGACTGCCAATGGGGGCCGCGTGGACCGGAACGCGCGGCGCGGACCCGGGAGCCCCTTTGCTTTGCGCTTCCCACTAGGGGGAGCAGGGCTACTGGCCCGACTTGAGCGACTCGGGAGGGTGCAAGGAAGGGAAGTGAAGACCACGGCTTTCCGCGGCGTGGTCTTGGGGGCGTAGGAAGCGAGTTTCTGGAAAGAATTGAGGCAGGTGGAGCGACAACTCAGTACGGGCAGAGGGGAGTGGGCCTCAGTTGCAATCTCCATCCGTACCTGCACTTTAGTTTCTCTATCTTAGAAACCTGCCTCCCTCTTCCCCTGCCCCGCAATGCCATGAGGCTGTTAATAGCGATTGGATTCATTCAGGTTGGCATCAAATTTGCCCACCTGTCGGACAGAGCTATTAGAAACCTGGTTAGTGCCTGTCTCCATTGAACAGATAGGAACACTGAGGCTTAGAGAGGACAGGGACTTTTAGTGTCAGTGACTGAGCTGACACTAATGGGATGTCCAATGTACTTAGTGAGAGTTCCAGGAATTGCCGAAAGGCCTAGGGCTGGGTTGGCCCTGCTCCTCTCCCGCACAGCTATGCTTACCCACTTGTTCTGCTATTCCTGAGGACCCCATCATGCCCCCTCAGGCAGTTAGGACTCAGTCTCAGCACACTGCTGATGTTTTATGTGAACATGTAAATGTTTTTGGACTGCAGTTGGCCCATCTGTTTTTAAAGGAGTGGGGCCTTGGATCAATAATCAATAACCACAGAGGATCTCTTTGTGGTTCCTCAGTCCAAAATGTGTGTACCTGGAACAGGCCATAGCCAGCCTCCGGCCTTCCTATCCCACTCTGGAAGGTCCAGCCTGAGGGCCTGAGCAGTAGGGCTGAGGGACAGGTGCCGGCAGTCTGCGGCTGACCAGCCTTGGGCCCTGCACTTATCCAATCAGGCTCTGCCTGTGGTTTCCTGTTGGGCTTTGCTCCCGTCCCACAGTCAGGCCTGAGGCCATGGGCTAGCCCCAGAGCCCCACCTGGAAGGTTCTGGAAGCAACCTTCTGAGATTGAGGAAGTAGTTGGGGCTCCTGGGTGCCCCCCACCTCTAGCTTGCCCCAATTCAGGCCTTAGCACTATGCGCTCCTCTGGCCAAATTTTGAAAGACAGACCCTTCCAAGCATACTAATGACAAAAAAAAAGCTGTCCCTGTGTGGGCCAGTTAGGCTTCCTCAGGTAAGAAGCCTGCTCACTGACCTGTCCAGGGGGTGACCTCTGATTCTGACATTGGCCACAGACTACGGCACCTACTGTCTCAGAACTTGTCCACAAACATCCTGGTCCTTAGGCTGGTTCAGTCCTCCCAAACTCTCTGGTCATAAGGGGAACCCGAACAGCAGCATTCTCCATCCATCAGTCCAGCAAGCATTTCTGCAGCTGGACCCTGTGCTGACAGTCAGCAAGATTGAAACATCTGCATGAACAATGTGGCCATTGCTGAAGGACAGGGAGGTGCCCAGTGCTTTGAGTTCACTAACATACTCTGTGTACAGGGGTCAGGGAAGGTTTCCCAAGGAGGGAACACTGGAAGTAGGTTTTGAAGGATGTGTAGGAGCTTGCTGATGACTAAGAGAGAGGAAGAGAGGGACATTCTCAACTGATCCACTAGCAATAGGAACCACTGGCACTTTGGGTAGGCAGAGCTGATGAAGCCCTCTCATGAGGCAGGTTTTGATTAAAATGTCCGTTTCTGGCCCTGAGGTCAGCAGATGCAACCTGAAGCAGTGACAAAGGCTGTGGCATTTGAGGTCAGATGCTCTAGGTGCCACCCAACCCTGCTGCCCAGTGAAGGGGATGCAATATCTGAGTGCAGCCTTCTGCTCTCCACCTTACCAGGCGACTTTAAGCATTCACTGGATCCAAGGCTGAGTCCTGGAAGCTCTGGTGGCAGAGTCCCCAAGTGGGAGGACCTGGTGCTTTGAGAAGTGAGGCCCACTAACTAGTACTCAGGGCCGTGCTCCCAGACTTGAGGATCAAGGCATTTCGTGGAGGCTTCAGAGGCTGGGAGGGTGCATTCTCAGGGGTGAGGGGGATGGAGAGAGCTTGAGCAGAAAGCCAGAGGGTTAGAGCAGGAATAGGCCTGTCTGGCTGGTGGGAGGCAGGAGGGGGAAGGGAGGGAGTCTCCCAGGAGCCTGTGGTGACTGGTCCCAACCCCGCCTGCTCCTTGGGGAGTGGTGACATTCTGAGGAAATCGGGAGACCACCCCCCACACCCACAAACATGTACATTCACCCCATGAGAAGTGGGCACTGAGCTCTGTGAGGAAGGGGTGTTGGGCCTGTCTGTAAGCTGTGAGCTTATTATATGCGTTGTTATGTCTCTTGGTGAGAGTGTACGTAACCAAGGCCAGGTGTGTGAGTGGAGTGTGAGGGGTAGGAGGGAGAAGGTGTTGCTAGGCAGAGTCTGCCCTTGGGTCTCTGTGGGTGTACAGGTCTCCTTGTGTTGGAGTGGGGGCTTCCTTAGAAAACCAACCTTAGGAGTCTCACTGCAGCCCCTCCCACACTCCTGCAGGAGACCCTGGCCTTACTCCCTGTTCCCTCCGCTCATGGTCCTTCCTCCTTCCCTTGGTACAGACTGGGAAGGAGAGCCCGAGCTATGTCTGTAACTCCCATCAATGCCTTTAGTTGGGTGCCTGGAAGCCATTAGGGGTCTGGGTAGTGGCTGCCCTGCCCTTTCTCAACAGACTTGGATTCTTGGAAGGAACCTAGTGTTTAGCCCCCTCTCCTCTGAGCCCCAGGCCAGACCAGGTAGTTCCCAGACTTGTGAAAGTCACCCCCTCTCTATCACCACCCCAGTTTAGAGGCTGCAGTAGGAAGAACCTAGGAGACCAAGCCAGGCTCTCTCCCCTCCCCATTCCCAGCCCAGGTCCTGGAGGAGCTGCGGGCTGGCATCCGGGTTTCCTGCCTCCTCCCCCTCCCCTGCATGCTCTCAAAATGTTTTTCTTTTCCAAGAACTTCTCCATGTGGAGCGAGGCCAGGAAAATAGAGAAAGGAGGAGTGTGTCTGTCTGTGTGCTTGTGTGTGGATGTGAGTGTATGTATCTGCTGATCCTAGGGAGGAGTGTGTATCTTTGCATGTCAATGTGTTAGCCTGTACATGTTTCAGGTGTGTCTGAGACTCCTTAGCTGCAGGTGAGTGTCTCTGCGTAGTTCTGTAGCTGGGTGTGCTATGGGTTCATGTTGTAGCATATGGGCGTCTGCCCACAGGCCTTTGTGTCTGTGTTTATATAAGGGATGTCTGCTTGCACAAATGTCTGGAATGCACGTGGACTTCAAGGCCTGCCACCTCGTTGCACAGCCTAAGAAACTGAGTCACTGCAAGGGCACTTGGTCTGCCAAGGGTCCCATGGGCAGTTGATGGTTATGCAGAGCTGACGCCCAGATCTGTATAGTTGCTTTTGTCTATAGACTTTTGTCTATGCAGGCGTTGCTGGGGTTGAGACATTTATGTCTGGGCTGGGAGCAGATAACACTCAGAAGTGAAAATGCAAATTCCTAGCCTGCACCAACTAAACAGGACTTTGGGGGAAAGGGAGATGGAGGGCTTTATTGTTGTTGTTGTTATGTGCAAGGTGCAGTCGAGTCAAGTCAGCTCTGATTCCATAACCACCCTGTATAGGGTTTCTGAGGAGCAGCTGGTGAGTCTGAACCACCAACCTTGCATATTGCAAGTAAGTGTCAGTGAATCTGAAGGAACCTCCCCTTTCAGAAGCACTGGTCTACTGCAGCCAGTGCTCCACTGCTGTTTACAGGGAGCGTGAGAGCAAAGTCTCAGTGGAGTATATTTCAGGAGAATGGAGGGAAGCTAAGGGGTTGGCCTTACACCTTACAAGGATACCAGAGGATGCCTCATTGTTCCCAGAAGAAAGCAGGGAGGCTGAGGAAGTTCTCTTTGAGCTGCTTCTATTTTGTATGTGAAATAGAGAGGGCAAGATTTGCCCAGTGAGAGAGTAAACAGACCCCAGGCAATGAGCAACCAGGTGACTCAATGGCCATGAATTTAAAATGGCCAACACTGTGGAGTAAAAACCTGGAATGCCTGGCTGGCTGTCCAGGTGATGGGAAGAGTGGGCAGATGGGTGGAGGTGACCAGGGTTGGCACTTTGCATGAAGCAAGAACCAGAGAGAGGGGCAGAGGCAGGGAGGATGTTTGCAAGGAAGAGATGAGGACCATGGAATGTGAGCTAGGTACTGAGAAAAGGGACATGGAGTGCACGTGGGGGCAGTGAACAGATGGCGGGATTGTGGGGGGGTTTAGCCCCTTTTGTGAATGAGAATTTTGGGAGTTGGAGCAAGCTAAGAATTGACACTAGATAGGGGTCACAGCTGTTGCTGATGACAAAGGGTGTGACCACTGCATGCTCAGGTTTGCATATTGAAAACTCATTCTGACTGCTGCTACTGAGAATGGATTTAAAGGAGTCAAGAGCATAAGTGTGGAGCATGGTGGTTGCAGTCACCCACCAGGAAGATGATGGTGGTGGTGGCAGTGGCTTCAACAGGTTAATGGCTGTGGAAGGAGAGGGTGGGTCCAGTCAGGTGACAGACTTGGTAGGGTAGAGGAGAAGCTGGCCGGTTCCAGGGTGTCCCCCACAACTTGAAGGAGTGAGGAAGTACCATACCCCTTCTTTGGTCTTCCAGAAGAAGGAGTTGTGGATGGAGGAAGATGGCAGGTTCCGTTTTCACCAAGATGAGTCTAAGGTGGCACAATCTGATGGGAGGTCGGGGAGCTCTGGAGGACAATCTGGGCTGGAGTGAGAGACTTGGGCCCGCAGCGGTTGTTAGCTTTGGGGAGGGCAAGATGACTCAGGCTGAGGGCAGCTTGAGAGAAGGATCTAGATGATGCTAACACTCCAGGCTTGTGCCTGGGGAGCCCACCAGGGAGGCTGCTGAGGGAGAGGGAGAGCCAGAGTGTGAGGTATCCTGGAGGAAATTCAAAACAGCAGGAGTGGTAGACAGTTCCAGAACGATAGAGGGTGTACTGGCCAGAACTAAACTGTGCCCACTGAGGAGGCCAGAAGCCAGCCTGTGTGGGCTGAAGGCAAGGGAGGTGAGCAGAACGGAGACAGTGAGTAAGTCAGGACCACTCTGGGGAAGATGGGCCTTCAAGGGAAAGAAAGAAGATAAGAAAAGGCAAGTGTCAGGAGAGACATCAGCAGGGATAAGGCACTGTCGGGGAGAGCTGGGACCCATGGAGGGAGAACTCCTCTGTCCTCTTGAGGCAGAACAGAAAGGGAAAGCCAATCTGACAGTGTCTTAGTTACCTGTTGTTGTTGTTGTTAAGCCCCGTTGACTGGTTTCCAAGGAGCAGCTGGTTAGTTACTTAGTGCTGCTATAAAAGAAATACCATAAGTGGATGACTTCAACAAACAGAAATTTATTCTCTCAGAGTTTAGGAGGCTAGAAGCCCAAATTCATGGAGCCAGCTCTGGGGGAAGGCTTTCTCTCTGTGTGGCCTCTCAGCTTAGGAGGAAGATCTAGCATTCCTTTGAGATCTCGTGTCTTCCCCTGGATCTCGGAGGCTCCCAGTGCAGGGACTCTGGGTCCAGGATGAAGTCTGCTCCAGGTTCTTCTTTCTTGGTGGTAGCGGGTTCCTCTTTCTCTCTTCTCACTTCTCTCCTTTTATCTTTTGTAAGATACAGTATGTTGCAGACCACACCTCAGGAAAACTCCCCTTCATTGGATCAGGGCCCTGAGGGGACTAAGCATGTTGCGTCCCATCCTAGAAGTTCTAGGGTGGCACTGTAAGATAAGCACTGGATGGCTAACTGCAAGGTCAGTGGCTCAAACCCACCAGCCGCTCATCAAAAACCTTATAGAGGGTCACTGTGAGTCAAACCCAGCTCAAGGGCACTCAACAACAACAACCCATCCTTAATTCTTTTACAACTGATTGGGTTATCACACTAGATCACACCATGGGGGATTATTTCATAACTGCCACATCCAAGAATCATGGACCAGACAAGTTGACACGTATCTCAGAGGGGAAGGGGGACACAATTCAATCCATGATAGCCTCCCCCATTTACTGCCAACTATGACATCAGATCATCTGCTGAGTGATGGAGTTTGAGACTAGACAGAGGTGATGTTTGAAGTAATTGTTGTGGAAAATGAGAGCGTGAGCTGACAGACAGAGCATGAACCAGGTAGTGTTGGGAGTTCCAGTAGTCAACATCACTGCCCAGATGAGCCTTAGGCTGATGTGAGGGTCTGAGGGCCAGGGACTCAAGTGAATGGGGGAGAAAGGGCTTGATCTCCTGAGGGGCTGCTGGTCAGCCTGAGGCCACAGGACAGGACTGACCAAAATAGAGAAAGAGTGGTGCAGGTTGAGAACAGCAAGGGACATCTGTTTTACTTATTTTAAAGGGGGATGTGGCCCATAAATGGCAGAGGGGAGTGCTGAGATGAAATCCAGGAGCCAGGGAGAGAAGATGTGTGCTGTGGGTGAGGGGGTCATGGAGGGACTGGCTCTAGCAGGGAAGCAGTGCACCGTCCCTCCTGTCTAATAGAGACTGGTTCATTTCCAGCATATCACCAGTTGATGTTGTTGTTATGTGCTATGGAGTTGGTTCCAACTCATAGCGACCCTGTAAAGCGTTTCTGAGGCTGTAAATCTTTACAGGAGCAGAAAGCCTCATCTGTAAATCTTTACAGGAACAACTGGTAGTTTCGAACTGCTGATCGTGAGATTAGCAGCCTGATTCGTAACCACTACGTGCATGGTGACAAATCCTCCCCAATCTGATAGGGACTCAGATATCTGGATCAACTCAGGGACTTTAACCTCACTGAGGGTTCGTTTCCTCTTCAGTGAATGGTGATAATAATTTCCCTCAAGTCTGTTGAGAGAAATCAATGAGATAAAGTACATGAAGGTCTGGACTCGGTGCCTGGTCTGTCGTCAGCCCTTCACCAGATGCCACTGTCATCATCATATGCTGGAGTGAACCAGTGGCCAGGACCCAGCCCCTGCCCTGAGCAAACTCACTGGGGATGGAGAACAAACATGGACCCAGGTAAATGGTACAGCGAGGTTAGTGCCCTGATGGAGACAAAGGCAGGGGCTGGCAGGCCTGGCCTGAGGTGCTCCAAGAAGACTTCTAGGAGGAGGTGAGATCTCAGATGACCCAAGGCAGGGAGGGGTCTCTTGGCAGCAGGCTGATGGAAGCAGAAACAGCATCCTGTGTTAGGGATGGGGTAGTAGCAAACCTTTCAATGAGGGTGATGGAAGGTCAAGGATAGCCAAGCAAGGTTTCAGGTCAGCCAGTGCTACTACCGCAAGCTGGAGGGGGCTACAGATTCATCACAGTCCAGTCGCACAGGGGTTCTGAAGCACACCACTTCCTCTCCTCCACACCGTGCCGACTGCCTGTTCCATCCTTTGCATGGTGGCTATTCTAGACTGTGGCTACAGGCTAATTAATAATGGTTCCGTTCTCCCACAGGTCCAAGAAGACGACCCCCACCCAGTGGCCCGGAGAACCGGGGTCACAGGGTCCACCATGCACATTGGTATGCCATCTCCCACATGTCCCGGGCACCTCCCCTGAGCCCTGCCAGGAAGGAGTTCAAGCACAGAGCTCGCCACCCTCCCACCCAGCTGCACCATGAGCCACGGACCAAGTCCCCGGATGACCGAGTCCCCGCAGCTATCCAAGGGTAGTCTCTTGACCATCCTTGGCAGCCCGTCGTCGCCAGAGCGCATGGGACTGGCCGACTCGCTACCGCCCACACCGCCCAGCGGCACGCCTTCGCCGGGCCCGCCGCCGGCGCTTCTCCTGCCACCGGCACCCACGCTGCTGGCCGACGGGGACTGGGAAAGCCGTGAGGAGCTGCGGCTGCGGGAGCTGGAGGAGGCTCGGGCGCGGGCGGCACAGATGGAGAAGACCATGCGCTGGTGGTCGGATTGCACCGCTAACTGGCGCGAAAAATGGAGCAAGGTTCGCGCAGAGCGCAATCGCGCGCGCGAGGAGGTGCGCCAGCTGCGCCAGCGCCTGGACGCGCTAACCAAGGAGCTGGCTGGTGCTCGGCGTGAGCGCCAGGAGGCGCAGGGTGAGTGCGAGGCGCGAGGCCGCGAGCTGGCGCGGCTGCGGGGCGCCCAGGGAGCTGCAGACCGAACGTCCGAAGGTCCTGAACCCGAGCAGGAGCCAGAGCCCGTACGCGACGTCGTGTCGGAGATGCCACCAGGCGGCCAGGTGCGGTGGTATAGGGCAGGGCTACCAGGCAGAGGCTGGGTTGCTGACCAGGAGGGGGTGGAGCTCTGCTTGGCCGGGGCTGCTGGGTAGGGCTTTTCCTCTGGGTCTCAGAAGCAAACAGGATCTGTTGACGTGGGCAGAAGTGGAGTCTCGGAATTCAGAAAGTAGCCAGTCAGAACTGGATCTCCTGGGAGGTTTCAATCTTCTGGGTCTGACTCTGCCTCACAGAGACCCACAGGGCAGAGAGACCCCAGTTCCATGGCATCTCCACTTCCACCTGGATCCATGGCACTACCCCCCTTGAGCAGGAGAATGAACAGGATTTGCCCGGGGAGCATCAAGTTAATGGCACACCAGAATCCAGCCCTTCAACTTGAATCTGGACAAAAACTTTAGAGAGGGGGCTTCACAGAAGCTTACCTGGAAGGGACCACATTGAAGCTGGGACTAGGGGAATGAGGACGATTAGCCTGAGGAGTTCCAGGTGCTGGACACATACTAGTGACAGCTACCCACATTCAGTAGATGCCTTCACAGAGCTCAGAGTTGTTGGAGTGGAGAGAGAGTGGACTTGATCTTAGTTCAGCCTCACTTAGTACTTAGCGAAGGTGATCCTCACAGCCACCCTGTGAGGAATCTGCTTTATGAATGAGGACACAGGCTCAGAGAGGTTAAGTACCAAGGTATACAGTTGATGATGAGGAACTGGGTTTTAACCCAGTCAGTCTGCCTCAGAGTCCATGGTGGAGTGTTACTGGTAGGTCTGGGGGTAGCCTCCTGTGAGCCAGCAGGCTGTCCCTAAAAGCTGCCTTGGAGCAGAGTCTAAGTTCAGGGTTCCCCCCACCCCAGCCAAGACCCAGAGGTCCCAGCTCCCCCAGCTAAGTCTGCCCAACCCCTTCTCCACTGTAGACCAGAGTGGGCACTGCAGCCTCCTGCAGGCTGAAGGCCCTTCGCCACTTGGCTTTTCTCGTGTTCGAAGGTGGCATTCAATTATCTCATTTGGAGGCAAAGAATAAGAGACCCATCAGCCAACTTCATGGTGCTGTTTATGAACAAGAGTTCTAAGAAATTTGAAGTTTAAAAATCACTCTTTTAATTACGTTGTTGTTGCTAAGTGCTGTCAAGTTAGTTCCAACTCAGCGACCCCATATAGGGTTTCTGAGGAACGGCTGGTACAGTCCAACGCATCAACCCCCAGCGTCACACCAGGACTCCTTTAATTACATAGGTACATCAATTATAAATACATCCAGTGAGATGGAAAAATCATGACGTTTGTTCCATCCATTACTAGGCTATAAGAGTATATCATGTTTTCAATATGTTGTTTGTATTAGAATCGACAGATAAGTGTAACTGAGAAAAAAAATTATCAACAGTTTTTCCCATCCATAAACAGGAATTGTTGAGGCTTTTGTATAATTGCAAAGTACTCTTCTTCTTACCTGGCTGATAATATTTCTCTCCCCCTACCCCTTTGTCCTGTCCCTTTCTAGTTGTCAGTCACATTGGGGGGCTGGTATGTGCCATGGTGGAAGCCCTAGGCTTACAGTCTGAGTTTGTACTGCAACCCATCCACTCCTGAGTTCTGTGACCTGAAGCAACCCCTTCTCCCCGTGTGTCCCCGTGTGGGAGAGAGAATTTAGACCAGGTAGCATCCATCGACACTCTGAGATGCAGAAGCAGAAGTTTACTTTCAGGACCCCAAAGGGCCACCATCCAGTCCAAACAGGTTGAAACCAAGGGCCTGACTGGGAAGAGACTCATCTGGAAAAGCCAGGGGGGAGCCAGGCAGGGACAGAGGGGAAAGGGAGGCTGAGGGGGCCCAGCTGCAGGTTACTGTTTCCGTCTTTGTTTTGAGAAGCTGGTTCTACCTCCCTGTGCATATCTGCCACGCTACTAATCACTCTTGAAAGTGGCATCATGGAGTTGGAATTTCCACTGAAGAATTCTAATCCTTGTTTATAGAAGGCCGTGCTCTAGCATTCAGTCCCACCATGTTATTATTCTACTGTCTGTTTGCATATTGCCAGTGGCAGGCAACTCACCACTTCTCAGGGGAAGCTGAGGATACAGGGAATGTTTGTGACTGACTCTGAGTGCAGCTCTGGGGCCTAGAGGGAGGTATGTCCTTTCCTCTTCAGAGATGGCGAGGTAGCAGGGGAATCTGAGCCCCATTCACTTACTGGTGGCTGCACCTTCTACAATGCTTGAATTAAATCTTCCCCATCGCATGCTCCTTGGGGGACCCAACCATTTGCCTTTCTTCCTTGTTCAGATCTCTTGTCATACTTAGTCCAGAGGGGTTAGGTGACTTGCTCAAGGTCTCCCAGCACACTGACTTCAGGACCTGAGGGACAAGGGGGAGGGCATGAGGAAGGCCAGCAGGTGGCCTCTGGTCCAGCTTCCACCTGGGTCCCTGCAGGAGCTGGAACTGGTGGAGAACCTGCTGAAGAGCAGACCAGAGGAGCTCGAGGGCTGCTGGGAGACACGCAGCCTAAGGGCCGGGGGCCCACGGAGCAGCTCAGGCCGTCAGGAGCGCAGCCGGCTGCCCTGGGAGGACACCACCACCACTGAAGAGGACACTTCCAAAGTGACCGCCCTCCGGCTACGGCTGGATGAGTCCCAGAAGGTGCTGCTTAAGGAGCGCGAGTGAGTCTCAGGAGATGGGTGGGGCCAGGAGCGGGTCCAAGGCATGCTGGGGCATCCTCAGAATCCACAATGACAGTGGCTGTTTTAGACTAGGAGACTCAAAAGGTTAAAAGGGCTGTGTATACTTCAGTCCTGGGACTTTAAGCAGTGATGCTCCACCCAGAGGACCCAATGCAAGTCATCAGTTATTCACATAGTGTGTATGAAGCAACTGCTCTGGGCCAGGCACTGTGCTTGGCTCTAAAGATGCAGCCATAAATAGGATATAAATCCCTACCCTTGGAGCTAGTGCCCTAGTTGAATTCAACCAGTTGGCGAGAGTGGAGATAGGTTTCATGTTGTTGTTGTTAAGTGCCTCCGAGTCAGTTCCAACCCATAGCGACTCTGTATAGGGTTTCTTTGTAGCGGCTAGTGAGTTTGAACCACTAACATCGAGGTTCAAACTGACCTTACGGTACAGTGCGTTATCCTGTTGTGCCATGCCAGGGGCCATAGGTAATGGTGAAAGCAGGGAAGGGAGTGTCTCAGTTCTCTGGTGCTGCTATAACAGAAATTCTACAAATGAATGACTTTAACAAATAGAAATTTATTTTCTCACAGTTTGGGGCCTAGAAGTGCCACCAACAGGGGAGGCTTTCTGTGTCCTGTCGGGGGGAAGTCCTACTCTCCATCGCTTTAGCATCCTTCTTCTTGTCCCTTGGATATCTCCACGTGGCATCTGTCTTTTACGCACTCGGGCATGCTTGCGTCTGTGCCTGGTCTTCTCTTACAACACTGAAACTGAGTGGTTTCAGACATACCCTATACTGATCCGGCCTCCTTAACATAACCAAGGGAACACTGTTCCCAGAGGGAATGACAGCCACAAGCACAGGGGGACATAATTTTGGGTGGGGGGACACAATTCCCATTTGTACCTGGAGTTAGATTTGGGAAGTGTTGGGTTTGAAGTCGGGGAAGGCAGCTGGATACTTTAGTGAATTTGCAAGGCATGTCTGGGCTGAAGATAAAAATATAATAAACCAGCAGCAGAGAGATGGTGCTGAGAGACTGGGAGCCAGGGGTTGGTTGAGATCGGGGGAGTGAATACAGATAAGGAAGAAGGGAAGCCCTGGAAACCCCCCAAAGTTTACAGGTCAGTGAGAGGAGGAAGCAGCAAGGGAATCCAGGAGAGGACTGTCCTGGAGGACAAACCACACTGCTCATGGAGGAAGGGGTGGTGGCCGGCTAAGTCCTGTCAGAGGAAGATGGAGCACTCAGCGTTGAGTTGAGAACAGAAAGGTCTCCAATGAGCAGGCACAAGGCTGTTGATAAGGAATGTTCCCCTAGGCTACCCAGAAATTAAATGTGTGCCTGCACACACATATATTTTTCAGCATCATGCCCCAACTGGAATATATGAGGGTAAGTTAAAAAGTATTCTTACAAAATCCTAGAAACCTTTATTAAACAAAAATATCAAAATGAGAAGCTAGCTATTGTTTCTCAGCATATCCTCCATCTTAGTCTATATACACTTCAAAATACCGTATTTCCATCTCTAGTGGTTACGAATCGGGCTGTGAACCTTAAGGTCAGCGGTTCGAAACTACCAGCCGCTCCACGGGAGAAAGATGAGGCTTTCTACTCCCGTAAAGATTTACACCCTCAGAAACCCTGTACAGGGTCGCTATGGGTTGGAACCGACTCGACGGCACTTAACAACAACAACAAACCTTCCCCTAAGGAGCCCTGGTGACGCTGTAGGATAAGCACTGGACTGCTAACCACAAAGTCGGCAGTTCAAACCCACTAGCTGCTCCACAGGAGAAAGATGAAGCTTCCTGCTCCCCTAAAGATTTATGGCCTTAGAAACCCTATACAGGGTCACCGCTATGAGTCAGCAGTGGGGATTCTTCCCCAGAGAGTTCTGTGCCCTTTGATGTACACCACGGCAAAATGGCAGTTTTAACATCCTCAAGATACTCAAACCGTGTTCCTTTTAAATGTTCTTGGATTTGGGGAACAGAAAGAAGTCTGAAAGGGCAAGTTCAAAGCTGTGGGGGGGATAAAGTAAGGTTTCCCAGTGAAAATCTCACAGGACAGCCCTTACTACCCTCAAAGAATAGACAGATGCATTATTATCATGAGGGAAAACAATTTCTTGAACCAACTTTCCTGGCTTGTTTCTCACCAATGCAGTTTTCCGTTTTCTTAAAGCTTCTTTCTAATCAGTCTCTGTGATTTCCCAAGTTCATTTGAGAAAATCTACCAAGACGACCCCTTGGGAATCCCAGATACCAATCACCATACTTTCTGAGCTGACCTCTCTGGCCTGTGTTTAACTGACCCAGCAGATCTCCTCAGAAGTCATTGTTTTGATTGGGCTCTTATTCTAAGACACCCTAACAAAACTAAAGCAACGTATTATTGAGAGAACTTGTCTTCAGCCATGCCCTGATCACAGACACATGTTGAAACGCTGTGTTTGGAATAAACCCATACATGAACTGGAACCCCAGTAGCAATACTTTTTGGCTTATCCTAAAGGAGCTCTGGTAGTGTAGTGGTTACGAATCGGGCTGCGAACCTTAAGGTCAGCGGTTCGAAACTACCTGTCGCTCCGCGGGAGAAAGATGAGGCTTTCTACTCCCGTAAAGATTTACACCCTCGGAAACCCTGTACGGGGTCGCTATGGGTCGGAACCGACTCGACGGCACTTAACAACAACAACAACAATAGAGTTGCAGGAGCCCTGGTGTGGCGCTGTGGGATAATGCACCAGACCACAAGGTCAGCAGTTCAAATCCACTAGCCGCTCCTCGGAAACCCTGTACAGGGTTGCTGTGAGTCGGAACCGACTTGGCAGTACTTTACAGCAACAATACAATAGAAACATAAAGGAAGCAATCTTTAATACAGTATATGTGTGGAAATGCTCAGGCACAAGCTCCGCTAGAAGCAATGGTGACAGTCTCGACCTTGTACCTTTATGTGGTGTGGTAGTGTATGCTGCGTTACCTCGGGCTGCCACAACGAACACCACTACACACTGAGTGGCCCTCAGACAACAGAAATGTATTGTCTTGCAGTTTTGGCAGCTGGACGTCCTATATCAGGATGTCATCAGGGCTTCGGTGTCTGAGGGCTTTCTCCCTCCTCCTATCACCTGGGCCCTGGTGGTTTCTTGGCTTGTAGATAAAGTGTCTGCCTCTGTCTTTTCATGACCATCCTCCTTTAGTGTCTCTGGCTGTGTCTCTGCTCCCCCTTGTATATAGACACCAGTCCTATTGGATATGGGCCACCCTACTCCAACATGACCTCACCATACCTCAGCCAACAACGTCTCGAAAGATCCTACATCCAAACAAGGTCACATCCACAGGCACTGAGGGTTAGACCACAACACATCTTTTTGAGGGCCACAGTTCAACTCATAACAGATAGTGATGATGATGATGATTACTATCTTAGGCCCAGTTTCCTAGAGAAGCAAAACAGTGAAACATATATGTATATAAAGAGAGAGACATGTGTTATCAAGAAAATGGCTTACAAAGTTGCAGAATCCCAGGCCCCCAGCAGAAGACAGAGATCCTTTTCACATGATCATTATATTGGGAGCGGGCCACACCCCCAAGGAAGCATCCCTTCACTTGATTGTCTGTTCATAGCCACTCATCAGGGTTAACTATGCCTGTATCATGTTCCATCACCACGGGAATAAGCACATCTTAAGTGCTAAACCATTGGAAATCCTGGCCTAGTCAGATTGACGTAGAGCCCTAACAATTACAATGACGGTGATAAGCAAATACTCCCAGAGCACATGCTCTGAGTCAGGCGCCGTGCTAAGGGCTTTCCATGTTTGTCCTCATTTAAGTCACTTCACAGGACAGCTACAGAGGCAGCTGGGGCCATATGCGGAGTTGGCAATTCGAATGTTGAATGATGTCGCAGTGGGTGGGGAGATTTCCTGAGAGCCAGCCAGACTCTTGTACGGTTCTGAACAAAGCAGACTGCAGTCTTCCCTCTGAGTGTGCAGGCCTTCTTACCCTGGAGAAGACTGCTTGTGAAAACGCTAACGGTGCCTGTGTTCTGTGTCAGCCAGAGGGAGGCTTGGCCTGGGAATATCTAATGGACAGAATGCAGGGTAATTCCTAAACGAATGGGATGTCCTGGGGGTTGTAGGCTGTTGGTACCCCCTTCCCATTCAATGATCTCCTAATCATTGTGACATCCCAAAATGTCCCCACAAATTTCTTATGTGCCTCCTAGCAGGTGGCATTACCCCCTCCAAGGTCCCTGTGGAATATTAGAGTCTCAAGGAGACCAGGTGGAGTGGGTGGTGACGATACACACAGCTGGGGGCTGCACACCTCGTGTGTCCTAGGGACAGGCACTGAGCTCCTCGGCTGTGGCATCTCATTCATGTTTAAGGCAAAGTGCAAGGTGGGCACCATGATGGCCGGAGCCACTGGGCGGCGTTTTCCAACCTTTCTAACCATAGGACCGTGTGCTCCCACCAAGCCTGACAGGGACCACAGTATACAAAGCAGATTAGGTGGGAGCTCCACCCTGAAGATGAACCAAGGGGTCAGAAGGAGGGAAGGAGGCACTTGCCTGGAGATGCCAGGTGCCCGTGGGCTGAGCAACTATAGTTGTGAACAGTTGCTGCACCAGAAGAAATGGGAGCGAGGCACTTGCCACGGTGTGACAGCTGGGGTTTTGAATGCCAAGACAATGACTTTATAGACTAGACCAGGACAGGTGTGCCAGGCAGAGCCACCCTTAATTTGGACTCAGACTCTGAGCAGAGGACCCCTGTAATCTTACCTTTCCCCTTCTTCTCCCCCTCCCCCCAGGGATAAACTGACTCTGAGCAGGAACATTGAGAAGCTTGAGGGGGAGCTCAGCCAGTGGAAGGTCAAGTACGAGGAACTGAACAAGACCAAGCAGGAGATGCTCAAGCAAGTAAGTCCTGGAGACCAGGAGGGCTTCTCAGAGGAGGCAGCAGTATGTCGTTGCATCTCAGCATTAGGAATGGGATTGTTAGTGTTGCTGTTGTTGTGAGGTGCCCTTGAGTCACTTCCGACACATAGTGATCCTGTATAGGGGGTTTCCAAGGAGCAGCTGGTGAGCTTGAACTGCCAACCTTGTGGTTCAAACCAACTTTGCAGCCCACGGACTTGCCTTTTGGGCAAGTGGGGAACAAAGTAACCAGGCAGATACGTTCACAAACCATCAGAAGGTAAACCAGAATGAGAGGGCCGGGCCAGTCACCAGGGATGTCCTCTCTGAGAAGGTGACATTTGGGTCAAGACCTGAAAGGTTTTAAAGATGCTGTTCTGAGACGGTATAGGGGCACAGCATGTGCAAAGGGCCTGGGGAAGGAGCAAGCCTGGAGTGTGAGAGAAACTGAAGGCCAGGTGGCTGGAAAATGTAACTGAGAGAAAAAGTTTCTTCAAGAAGGGCCAGATCTCACGGGACTGTCTAGGCCAAGATGAGGGAGAGGAGTTTGAAGGCATTATTCATTGAATACCTAATGTGTGCCAGATCTCACTGAAGCCTCAAGGCAGTCAGGGAGCTGAGTTCTAACATTCCCATTTTATTGCTGAAGAAACTGAGGTTTTAGCTGGCAGAGAAGGAAGTCCTGCACTTATTAAGCAAAGGGAGCACTAAATTACGGTTGGTCCACCATTGCTGCTGCTTATGAAGGTCCTGATGTCCACCGGGGGCGTGGCCACTAGGGGGCGCAGTCACCCAGGAAAAGCCAGTCTGGATCCCCTGTTTCCAGAAGGTGAGAAGTCCACAGACCTCAGAGCTCTGCAAGCAGCCTTATCTTATATTAATTAATCTTACATTCTGGACCTGGTCTCCTATTAGAATCTCTTAGGGAACCTCTAAAATACGAAGTCTCCCCACCCTGTTGTTAAGTACCTTCAAGTCAGTTCCCACACATAGCAACCCTATATAGACTTACAGACTAGTGGGTGTGAACAACCGACCTTGTCTAGTACTTGTCCTACAGCATCACCCAGGTGTCCAGGACTCCACCCTCTGGGGATTAGGTATAAGAATCTGTCTAATTTTTTTCAAATTGTTAAGTATAATTGCTTATAAAGAAGCAACTGAAACTTGAATGTGCCATTTGGCAGGCAATTACCACGGTTCTCTTTTGGATCTGGCTTCTTTCCCTCAACGCATGTATTTCAGACTTACCCATGTGGTTGGTTGGAGCCCTAGTTTGTTATTGGGGAATCTGTATTCTTTTAAAAGACCCCAGCTATTGCTTGTGCTGCCCACCCTGCACCCTCGTACTGACCATTGTTTGGATCCACTGGATTCATTTAATCAGTGTCTGTGAGGGCTACTTTGTGCTGTAAGAGCGCCCTGGTGACAATCTCAGTGGCTAATTGAAAGGTTAACTGTTTGAATCCATCCAGTAACACTGTTGGAGAAAGCTGGCTGTCTGCTCCTATAAAGATTGTTGTTGTTAAGTGCCATCAAGTTGTTCCCATTCATAGTGACTCTGTAGAGGGTTTCCAAGGAGCAGCTGATGGGTTTGAACAGCCGACTTCAGGGTTCGCAGTCCAGTGCTGATCCTACAGTGTTGCACCAGGAATCCCCTATAAAGGTGACAGCCTAGGAAAGCCTGTGGGGATGTTGTGCTCTCTGCCAGGGAGTCACTGGGAGTTGAAATCGACTCGATAGCATCAGCAACAACACTCTGTGCTGAGGTCACGTGGGGATTCAGAAGTAGACACAGACTGAGGTCCCTGTCCTCCCAGACTTGCATTCTAGTGGGAAGTAGGATGGAGAAGACAGCCTGAGAATGTGAACAGCCCATGGTGCAGGCAGAAGGGAGGCCCGGAGCAGAGGCCCTGCTGTGGGCAGGAACTGGGAGTGTTCACGGGTTAGGCAGGAAGCCGCTGTGCCTGGAGCAGAGGTGGGCAGGTGCCCAGTTGTGTAAGGCTGAGAGACCATAGGGACAGGTTGGACTTTATCCCAAGGGCCCCAGGAGCCATCCGAGGAGTTTTCAGGGTGGGAATATGACTGAGTTGATCTTTTTGAAGCTCACTCTGGGATACTGCTGTGGCAAATGGTTGGCAGGTGGGCTTGATGGTAATGAGATGGGAGGTGAGAGACTTTGGAGGGAGCAGAAGTCTGTTGTGGATACCCTGGGGCCCATCACCTCAGCCCTGCCAGTGCCTATACCCAGGGCTGGTTTGGGGAGCATCCTGGGACCTCGTATAACCAGCCAGGCTGCATCCTTCCAGCTCAGCATCTTGAAGGAGACACACCAGGATGAGCTGGGCCGCATATCTGAGGACTTGGAGGATGAACTGGGAGCACGGTCCAGCATGGACAGGAAGATGGCTGAGCTGAGGGGAGAGGTGAGGTCACTGTGGGACTCCGGGGTCTGAACATCCTGCTCTCCCATCAGCCAGGTGTGTGCTGGGGGATACCCCAGTCCACAGGGATGGCCCTCCCCACACACAGACCAGAAGCTCCTCACGTTGCCCTGCACGCCATGCAACAAGCCCAGGTTAATTATAGCCGCTGCAGCTGGACCTGCTTCCTGGAGTCATTTCTGGCTCCAGGAGGTCGGGGAGGGGCTGTCCAGCTCAGGCCCTTCCGTGTCCCCTCTCCCCGCCCCGGACCCTTCACCTTGTCCCCACCTACTACAGATGGAGCGGCTGCAGGCAGAGAATGCAGCTGAATGGGGTCGTCGAGAGCGGCTGGAGACTGAGAAGCTGGGCCTTGAGCGGGAGAACAAGAAGCTACGGGCTCAGGTTGGGGACCTGGAGGAGGCACTGGCCCGGCGGCGGCGGCAGACCACCAGCGCTCTAGACTGTGACCTGCGGGCCAGCCAGGCTGCACTCTTCGAGAAGAACAAGGTGGGGCAGTGAGAGATTGCCCAGCCTGGCAGAGCACCTATTGTGTGTCCTGCGCTGGCCCTCAAGCGGGGGCCAGGCACCACTGAAGAAGCCACTCTGAATCCGTATGAGTGGAAGTGAGCATCCTCGAAACTGTTCTTCCTAGACATTTAGTGAGCACCTACTGTATGCTGGGCCTGGTGATAATTATGTTGTTAAATGCCGTCAAGTTGGTTCTGACCCATAGCGACCCTGTATAAGGTTTCCAAGGAGCAGTTGGTGAACTTGAACCTCCGACCTTGTGGTTCAAGCCAACCTTGCAGTCCAATGCATAAACCCACAGTGCCACACCGCAGCTGCCTTTACTGAACACCTGTTGTGTGCCAGGTCCAGTGGTAATTATTGTTGTTGTGAAGTGCTGTCAAGTTGGTTCCGACTCAGCGATCCTATATAGGGTTTCCAAGGAGCACCTGGTGAGTTTGAACCACCAACCTTGCAGTTCAAACTGGCCTTTCAGTCCAGTGCTTATCCTACAGTGCCACACCAGGACTCCAGTGGTAATTATAGTAGCTGCATTTATTGAGTACCTACTATGTGCCAGACAGAGTTTTAATGAGAGTAGCTGCATTTATTAAATACTTACTGTATGCCCAGGTCCCATGGTAGTAATAGTTGCTGCATTATACCTACTGTATTCAGGTCCTGTTGTCCCTTCACTTGCTTAATCCTCTCAGCCACCTTCTCATTCATTCAACAACTATTCATCGAGTATCTTCTGCGTGCAGGCCCTGCTCTAGGCAGCTCCCTGTGTCACAGTCACACTGATCACAGGGCTCCATGCCAAGGGTCCTAGAAAGGCTTTCATGAGCCAAGGTCTCAGGGAAGAGCGGGTGTTAATATGGTGTTGAACTGATTTGGAGGCAGAGATGGGAAGAATGTTCCAAGAGGAACAGCCTGAGCAGATGTCCCATGATGCTTTGGAGGAACAAATGTAGCTGGAAGGGAGTGAGCATAGTCATGTGATGGGAGACGAGGGCTGCCTTTGAAGAGCTTGAAGTAGGAGGAGTATGAGCAAGCTGGCATTTCCAGTGCTTACTGGTCGCTGTGTGGAAGGCGGATTTGGAAGCTGTTGCTGCTCCAGGCTGAAGGTGGTGGAGATGGAACAAGGAGGATGGACTCAGTGCCTAGCCCCATTTTACAGATGTCATCACTGAGGCAGGCATCTCCTTTGCTGGTTCTTCATCCTGTTCTCAGACCTCTTCTCCTCTCCAACACCCAGGCTCCTGCTCAGCTCATCCCCAGACCCAGTACTTGAAATCCCATGTATGCACCCAGCTCCAGATCCATCCCTTCCCGGAATTCCCGACTCTTGGCTCCAGGGTGTGTTCTGGATACACTGAATACACTGTCCATTACTGCCCATGCAGCCCTCTCACCGCACTAAATGGTACCTTTACCCTCAGCTGCTGAGCCACATTAGAGGAGTCCCTGCTTCTCTCTTCTCACCCCTCCCACCTCCAGTCCCTCTCCAGAGTCCTCTTGTCTCAAATTCCAGGTTGTGTGCTGAGTCGGCCACTTGTCTTCTCCATGCCACCACCATCATCTGTCTGGACCACTCACAACTCCTGGGCTCCCTGCCTCCTTTCTTGTCCCCGTCTTTTCTCAGCATACGGGCATCTTCTTCACACGTCCATTAGATGTATCACCCACTGTGCTCAGAGGAAAACTCAAAAGGCCTCCAGGGCCCCGCCTGTCCAGCCTGCTTCCTTGTCTCTCACATCCCCCTGCTCATTGCCCATCAACCACAGTCCCACCAAGTTTATTTCCACCCCAGGGCCTTTGCACAGACTGTGTTCTCTGTCTAGAATGCTTTTGCCATCTCACATTCCTCCTTGACTTCTTTAGGTGACCCCTCTGGCCATTTGTTCAAACTGCCAACCATCCTCACCCTGTCTCTTTTCAGTCCTGCTTCAGTGTTTTCAGAGTGGCTGTACCTACCTGACATTATGCTACTTGTCCACATGTGTGTTTATTGTCTCACCTTCAGTAGATCATGAGCTTCAGCGGGGCAGGGCTCCTGTCTAAGTCTCCTTGTATCTGCAGGCACGCTGCAGTGTTGCGAGAGGGTTTATTGAATGAAGGAGGAAGGCCAGACTTGAACCTAGCCCTCTCTGACTCCAGAGCTTAGCTCTTCACCACCCATGAACTTTGGAGACAGAAATGAGTCATTGCACATGGGGCTTCAGGTTGCCTTAAGGAGATGACGTTTCAGTGGGACCTGGAAGGGCAGGTGTTGACAGGTAGAGTTGAAAGAAAAGGCATAATAACTAGCAAGGGGGACTGTGTTAGCAAAGGCCCAGAGGGGTGAGAACATGAGGAGGGCTGGTAGAGGTCCTTGCCAGGTCAGTTAAGATAGACCCGGGCCACCCCATGGTGAATGGAAAGGTTAGCACGAACCTGTCTTTCTCACCCTCAGCCTAGAGTCCCTTGGTCCGTGTTGAGCATGTTTGTGTGAAGACTTAGAATAGGTGGAGTTAGGTCATCATGAGCTTGAGGCAGGCAAGGCAGTCTTCCTGGAGGAGGTGTTGCTATGCATTAGCCCTCCTGGGAGTCCTTCCAGGCCAGGGGGATGTGTGAGAGATTGATGTTGTAGCCTTGAGGCATTGAATGCTAATGCTGCTATTACAGACAGTAGATGGAGAGATTCTGGGAAGGGAGACATCCAGCACCCCTAGAATTAACTACCTGGCCCTCGAGGACTCCCTGGCATGGTGTCTGGTCTGATACTGGGCCTCCTAAGCCCATCTCTGCCCCCTGCAGGAGCTGGCAGACCTGAAACATGTACACAGCAAGCTGAAGAAGCAGTTCCAGGAGAAAGTGGCAGAGTTGACTCATGCCAACCGGCGGGTGGAGCAGCATGAGGCAGAGGTGAAAAAACTGCGTCTGAGAGTGGAAGAGCTCAAGAAAGAGCTGGCCCAGGCTGAGGATGAAGTAAGTACCTGCCGGGGTCCCAAGGAGGACCTTCAGACCTTGGCTGTGAGAGGAGAGGGGGCTGCAGGGTCCTCGGCGCCTGGTATGAGCCTTCCTCTCCATAGGTGTCCAGGGTAGATAGAGGGAGTGAGTGGGCAAGTAGATGAAGGAGTCCACACTTGTGGGCTGGAGGAGAGCAGGGAATGGACAGGCTGGGTGGGTGAGTCACTGATGGATGAATGGGTGGATGTGAATGGAAGAATAGAAAAATGGCTCCCTGGATGGGTGACAAGATGAGGAAGGAATAGATGGGCAGACTGAGGAGAGATGATGGGAGAGAGGGTGGATGGGTAAGGTAGCAACAGCTGTCTGATGGCTGATTAGATGAATGGATGGATGATGACGGGTGGGTGGGCAGATGGATGAATGGTGATACGGGTGTATAGAAAGATGGATGGCTGGGTGACTGAATGGAAAGATAGACAGCTGATAGATGAATGGATGGAAGAATGAACAGACAGATAAAGGAAAGGCAGATAGATACGAAGATTGTCATGTGTCTTATAGAGAGTGGAAGGATATATAGATAAACAGAGTGACCGGGTGGCTGAATAGATTCATGAATGCTGAGTAAGTGTTTCCATGGACAGATGAATATCTCTGTGGACAAATGGTCCAATGAACATATTTATAAGTATAGATGGGTACTTGAGTGCTGGAAGAATGGATGCATGAGTAGGTGTGGCTAGGAAGAGCAACAGGGATAGATAGAGACAGACAAAAGGTATGCCTTCTGAAGAAAGTGGGCCTTGCCCTTGAAGGAAAGATAAGAATTACTCTTGGAGGAGGATGTCCGCACTGAGAAATGGTAATGGGTGGTCCAGGCCAATTGCCCCAGCCCAGGATGACCCCACACTCTTGGCCTTACTCACCCCCAGCTGGATGAGGCCCACAACCAGGCACGCAAGCTACAGCGGTCACTGGATGAGCAGACAGAACAGAGCGAGAACCTGCAGGTGCAGTTGGAGCACCTGCAGTCCAGGTAGGCCGGGGAGGGCAGCGCAGGTGGGGGCCCTACAGGGAGAGGATTCACAGCTGGGCCATGGAGACAGGCCAGAGAAAATTTTCCAGGGGTGGAACCCCAAACTAGGACTAGAGGGGGAGACAGAGGAGGAGGAGGAGATCTGGCCCGGGCCTGTCCCCTCCAGGCAGGAAGGAATGGGGCCAAGGACCAGGAAATCTGGGAAGTGGGGTGCAGGAAGTGAGAGCAGCTGGAAACCCTGGAATTTTCTCCTCCAGCAGGCAGGTGGGTGGGTGATGTGGAGGCAGGAAGGACAAAGAGGCCAGGCCAAAGGAGTGAGGGTGGTGGGGAGGGCCAAGGAGTGCAGGGGAGTCATTGACAAAAAGAATAATGACCTGGGGCTACATGCCAACTGGGATCTGAGGGATTGGAGGGGGCTGGACAGCACCCATCAGCCTCGGTGAAGGAGGATGGGAGGGTCTGGAGAGCTCATCCATCACACTCCCCCTCCCTGCACCCCCTAGAACCTAGAGAAGGTTCAGAGAGCTTCAAGTCCAGGGCCCGCCCCACTTCTCATTTCAGAAGCCACAGCACTGACTAGCCTTTCTGTCCGGGCCTGCTGACTAGCCCAGCTCCGCAGTCAGATTGTCTGGTGCCGGCGAGTCCTGGCTCTGCACTTAGGAGCTGCGTGGACTTAGACCACTAACTGAACCTCTGTGTATCTGTCAGAGTGTAGGTTCTTCATCTGTAAAATGACACTGATGGTAGTTCTTACGTCTTGGTTGTTGTGAGAATTAAATGAGCGGATCCTTGGTTATGTAAAGTACTCGGCACATAATAAATGCCGATTATGTGACTTTGCACATGGGCCAGGGAGCCAGACTTGACAGTTGTGTGGCCTGGCCAGCCAAGCCTCTGTTTCCCCATCTGTCAATGAGGGTGATTGTGAGAACTACCTGGGATGTCAACCTTGGCGTGTTGTGCAGGGGCTTGGCATGGGTCCAGACAGGCTCAGTGCCTGGCTGGCTCTGCTGCTCCCACCTCTGAGCACACCCCCACCCCAAAATGCTGCTCCGCCTGCCACATTCTTTAGGAGCCATAAACTCCCAAAATGGACTAGAGGCTTTGCCCAGTCTCTCTAGGGCTTCCATCAGGAAGGGCGGAGCCCCCAGGACTGCTGCCTCGGTTTATTTTCCAACTTTTTGTGCTTTAATGTTCCGGGGACAGCTCACTAAATCACAGTGCAGTAATGGAGGCCCCCGGCCGCGCCCCTCCCTGCCTTGTTAATAATTCATGCCTTCCAGTAAAATGCAGCCAGCCAGCATTGTAACCAATGGCATGAAACCATTTGTATAAAAATTTTTTAAAGGGAAACTGAATTTGCTGTGCAAACTTTCACCTCAAGCATCATAAAATATTATTTAAAAAAATAAAAATGAAAAAATGGTGCAGCCAAGGGACCACTTGGCTGCTGTGAGGATGGGGGATGGGCATTTCCTCCACCAGCTCTTCTTAGACCCCCGTTTGCCTCATAAATTTTAACTGTAGGAATTTTAATGTGAGAAAAGAAGTGGGCCCTCAAGAGACTAAGCACTTTCTCACTGACGCTGGGAATGTGAGAGCGCCCACCACTAACCCCAGACGCTGCTCTCTGGTCTCGGCACCAAGCTTGGGTTCAGATCCCAGCAGTATGACCTGGAACCAGAACCTTCTCCTCTTTAAGCTACCTTAGTCCATTCCCAAGGCAGCTGCTTGAGTTTGGAGCCTCTAGATCAGGGGCTGCTGAGAGGGTTCTGTGAGATGAGGTGGTTTCACCTGGTGTCTGTCCCATTGCCAGCACCAGTAGCTATGGATCAAGGACCAGCAGGGCCAGACGGGAGCTCTGACACCTCCCCTTCTACCCTGCCCACCCCACAGGCTCCGAAGGCAGCAGCAGAATGCCCCCCTCTTCGGGAAGATCCGGAGTGCTCGCTTTGGTACTGAGGAGACTGGAGATGGAGCCAGTGACCTGGATGAGGATGAGGACCTGCAGATCCAAGTGGCCTAGCAACTCGAGGAGCTGGGCAAGGCTGGCCTTCAGCCACAGGCTGACCATATCCCCAGGCTGATCAACCACTCGAACTGATGTAGTTGCCTGTGCTCTGGATCAGAGCCCATCCCTGCCACAGACAACTTCCTTCTCTCCCAGGGTCTACCCCCCAGAACACCTTGGAAAGGAAGCCGCGGCCTATGCAGTATATATATTATATATATGCCCGGGGGTCCTTGGACCCGTTTGGTTTTATAAACGCAGGTCCACTCCAAGGCCCAGTCCAGGTGCCCCACCCACCTCGGGCCCTCTGCAGGAGGTGGTGGGGATGACGATGGGTGATGGGAGGCAGTCCATAATACCATCTGACAAACCCAATATTTTATAATAAATGAAGTTCATATTCTGCGGACCCCGTCCTGAGAGCATGGCAAAGACATCAGAGGTGAGAGTGTGGGTAACAGAATATGGAGTGATTTAATTAAAGAATGCATGTGAAAAGGAATAAATGAATAGGTGTCTGGGCTGCAGAATGATCTGGAACCCAGCTCCTGTGTGAGCAGGAGGAGCAAATATGAGGCTTATCTAATTTGGAGAACCGATGCTTCACTTCAACACACTCCGGCACCTGATGACCTGCATTTTAGTCTTTGCTCTGCCTCCAAGAAGTTGCTTGCCTACTCTGAACCTCATTTGTTTCCATCTGCAAATTTGATGTCTCAGAGTTACCATGATAATACACTGAGTGGAATGAATCCCAGTACTTAATAAAGGTGGCTGTTAGTTGCCATGGAGTCTGCCCCCAATTCCACCCCCAGGCCTAATGAGATGAACGCTGCTCAGTCCCACCATAGCCCTGTAATCAGTTGTGGGCGGGGCTGCTATGACCCGTAGGGCTTTCATTGGCCAATTTTCAGAGGTACATCTCCAGGTCTTTCTTCCTAGTCTAACTTAGTCTGGAAACTCCACTGAACCCCGTTCAGCTCCATAGCAGCACCCAAACCTCCACTGACATACCAGTGGTAACTGGGCCTCAGGTGCACTGGCTAGAAATTGAACGCAGTCTCCTGCATAGAAAGTGAGAATTCTACCTGCTCAACCACCACTGCACCCCCCTCAAAAAAGGTTAGTCTTTGTTAAATAACTGAAAGTGTGCCCTAGAGAGGTGGGATTCACTGGGTGGGCTCTGCCCCAGAAAGTGAAGTCCAGGTGATGTGTGGATGCAATAAATAATAGATAGCTTTCATCTAACCCTGTATATGTTTTTGGGAGCAGAGAGCCTCATCATTCTCCCAAAGAAGCAGCTAGTAGGTTTGAACCACCAACTTTGCTGTTAGCAGCCCAATGCTTAACCCACTGTATCTGTGGCACCATGTCTCCAGTCCGCTCTAGGTAGTGAAATTATGTTGTTGTTATGTGCCGTGGAGTCGGTTACGACTCATAGTGACCCTGTACAGCCCGGGTTTCCGAGGCTGTAAATCTTTACGGGAGCAGAAAGCCTCATCTTTCTCCCGCGGAACAGCTGTTAGTTTCGAACTGCTGACCTTGCGGTTCACAGCCCGATTCGCAACCACTACGCTATTATAGGCAATTTTACATTTAATTTCCAAACAGTTATAGGCAATTTTACATTTAATCTCCAAACAGTTAACCAACAAATGTGTTAAATTTGGTTGAAATGATTATTAAAAGTAGCATTTTCTAAGAACTCAAAGTTGAGGTGGTATTAAGAACACCTTGGCTTTCTGATCAAGGATGTACTGAAATGGTTCTAGCATGGGGACAGTGTCCAGGGAGGGTCTGGACTTCCAGTAGGAGCTTGCTGTTAAAGGGGTCTAAATTCAGTTGATAAAGGGATTCTCTGCTGGGGTTGGGGGCTGCACTAAAGTGCCTTTCTCCCTGTGGCCTAGTTATGAGGGACCCAGTGGGTGGCAAGCCCTGGAGGCTGAGGGGAGAAGAGGCAACTCCAGGAGCCCAGCTTGTGCTAAAACTCACTGTCACCAAGCCTGAAGTCAGTGCTAGTTAGAGTGGGGTCTGCTTTCAAGGCACCAAGGCCCCAGTCCCCATCCTGGGTACAGAGGGGTAAGGAAGGAGGAGGAGGTGACACAACCATGGGGACCCTACTTCACCATGGAGCCGGCGGAAGAGGATGGCGGGAAGACCATTTCCTGCTAGGGTCTTTCTGTTTTCTCTACCAAACAGGAAGTTGCCCCTGGAACATGCTGAAATACTGCCCTTTGACCCCCAGGAGCCAGGCCTTCACTGATAGCAGACTTCAGAGCCACCTCCCCAGCCCTGGGCTGACCTGCCATTCCCAGACACAGAGCAGACCCCATCCAGTGCAGCCAGGCCCCCCAGACTCCCTGGCACCTCTATTGAGATAGTGTTGAGCCGGGGCCTCATTCCAGGCCTCCATCTCCAGGCAGGGCTGCTCCTGAGAATGTCTGAGGAGGGGGTCCAGCCTCCACCTCCAGTGTACGAGAGAAGCCCTGGGTCTCAGGAGCAGAGGGATGGTCACAGACAGAGTGACGATTATTGGGTCCCCTTGCTCACTGCCCTCTGGGCTCCCCTTCATCTGCAGCTAGTCAGCAGAGATGTGGTCATGGCGGCCGCATTTGTTACGGCAGCATTAGTTTGGGCTCACAAGAGGTTTAAAAAGATGCTTAATGCATTGTAACAACAGCAACAGTAGTAATAAGGAGCCTGGTGCTGCTAACGGAAAGGTCGACAGTTCAACCAACCAGCTGCTTTGAGGGAGAAATATGAGGTTGCCTGATCCCCTAAAGACTTATAGTCCTGGAAACCCCTATATGTTGTTAGGTGCCCTTGAGTCGGTTCTGACTTATAGCATCCCTATACAGGGTAGCTATAAGTCGGGTCTAACTCAATGGCATTTAACAACAACAACAACTATGTGATGGCTGGAACTATGGTTGCTTTAGCATGGCCAAACCAAATGATTTCAAGGGCCTTGTACGGCTCGAGAACCAGACGCTCTATACCAGCCCTTCAAAGTTCAACGTGCTTGGCTCATTCTAGTCAAATGGCATTGTAGCCCCACCAGCTGCTCCTGGAGGACAGAGAATCTCCCAGCAGCCAGCACAAGGCCCTAGGCCTAGGCAGCATACTTAGGTGTTGAAAGAACTGAGGGAAAGCTGAAGTCAGATCTATGCACACACCCCTATTGCGATACCTGTCAGACTGGTCCTAAACCTGCCTTTCTGCTGGTCAGCTTAATCTTCCTCCTCCAGGGCAATGTGAAGTCTTTCTCTCAGGGCAGAAGGCCCAGGTCCTGGGAGCTGCAGGAGAACCTGAGGCAGTAAGACCAGGGCCCCTCCTCACAGACCTCAGTGCCCAGACAGGCTGGAGAACCAGATGGATCAGACAGCAGCCCGCCCAGCCCCTCCTCCCCTCAGGAGGAAGATGGGGGTGGGGGCTGAAATACCGGCACCCTTCACCATCCACCCAAGGCCAGCTTGCTCACTGTGATACCACCAGGCAGCCCCTCAACTTCCTTGTCTTGAATTCCATGTTCAGGTGTGAGCCCTCCACATTCCAGTCCTCCAGACAAATCTGGTATCTGACGCCCTCCTGGTTTCTGACTGGCTGTGTGTCTCCTGGCAAGCTCCTGTCCCTCTCTGGGGTTTAATTTCCCTAACTGCTTTAGTGGTGTAATAGTTAAAGTTAGCACTATAAACCTGCCCAGTGGCTCTTCAGGAAAAAGACCTAGAGACGGTGCTCTTGTAAAGAAGAACCCAACCTTCTACCACAGAGTGAATTCCGACCCATGGTTTCTGAAACTCTAAATCTTCATGGGCGCAGACAGCCTCATCTTTCTCCCGTGAAGCAGCTGGTGGTTTTGAACTGCAGACCTTGCGGTCAGCAGTGCCCAGAAAACCCTATGGGGCAGTTCTACTCTCCTAAGTGAATTAAAATAGACTCTATGAATCCGAATCGACTCAACAGCACTTACAACAAAACAAGCTCTGTAGCAGCAAGTGAGTGTCGTAAGTGTACACCATATAGCATCTCTTTCACAGTTAGTCTGTTTCTCTGGATTTCCATCCAAGAGATTTCTTTGCATCCCCTTCCAAGACCCAAGTTCTTTATCTGCCTGGGGACCCACCAGCCCCCTGGACATCTCACTGAGGCAACAAGTGGAGGAGAGGCAGAGACAGTGCCCAGGAAACCAGCTGCAACTCAGCCCGCCTCCCTGCCACCCGACTCCTCTGACTACTAATTGTAGGGTTGCAAGATGCCAGCTGCCTCCCAGGCCCCAGGCGGGTGCCTCCCAGTCCTCCTCTGGCCCCATAGGCCCAGCCGGGCTGGGGAGGGGGTGGAGGGAGGTTCTCTATGGTGCTCAGACTTCCCCTACTCTGGAAAAGTCTAAATACAAAGTCTCCCTCCCCAGTTTCCCTTTCCCCCAGGCTTCTCCCAAACGTGTCTACCCATGCCATTACACCCCTACTTAAGAACTAGTCATGGTTCCCTAGTGCTGGGCAAATCCAAGTCCCATAGCCTATCCTGGTCATAGGGTGTGCCAGGCTCTTGGCCTTGAGACCTTTTCCCTGGCCTCAGCTCCCTGATGTTCAAAATAAAGTCCTACGGAACCCTTGCCTCTCCCTCCTCGGCTGTGCAGCCTGGTCACAGAAGTGTGGCAAAACTCATTTGAGGACGTGTCTCATCTGTCTTTACCTGAACCTCGAGCTCTCTGAGGACTAGGACCAAGGTGTGGGAATCTCCCAGGAAAGGACAGAGAATTATCATTTGGGGGTTGATGTTCCTCCATGTGTCCTTTAATTTTAATCGGAACAGCCTAGCATATGGGCAAAGACAAGATGAGGAAGCTGAGGCCCAGAGAGGAAAGGACTCACTAGTAAAAGGCAGACTGGGATTGAAATCCAGAGAACTCCCAAGGCCAGGCATTTTCAGCTGCTCAGCCATGCTCAGTGCATGTACATAGAAGGAGGGAGGTGGGGAAGAAAGCACTAATGACTGACTGAACAGTGGTCATCAACTCCTCTCCCCTGTTTTATCTGGGGCCTGGCTTGGCCTTCTAACATAGGCAGATGGAAGTTAGGAACCCAACGACCTAGATAAGTAAACTGAGGTCCAGAGAGCATAGTGGCTGCTCCACTGTGTCCTGGGAATCCCCAGGCCCTTTTATAGAATCTTAGGTCTTCACTCCTCTGAAGCCTCCATTCAAGACAAAACAGCCACACTGATGTGCATTCAGCTACACCCCCTCGAGGCATGAAGCTCCACCTCTCTGAGTCTCAGTTTCCACATATATATTCCAAGGATGTTGCTGTGGGGACTAGGAAGGACACGTGTCAATCCCACCACACAGGGCTCAACATAAAAGAGAGAGTGGTTGTCTATCTCTAACCAGTGTGAGAGACTGGTTGTCCAGTCACAGGAAAAGTGCCCCGTCCATTCTGGGGCAGGGTCCTTCTCCAGAATCTAACTCAGCCTGCATAGACTGACACCCTACTGGTCACACTCAGCTCCCCCCGATACTCAGAAACCTCTACCTGGTCATTCCTCAGTTGCTTCCCCGCCCCTCACAAAAAAAACCAAAAACCCCAAAACTAGCCCTTGACTTCTAATTAAATTCTGACTCCTAGAGATCCCATAGGAAAGTAGAACTGTCCCATGGGGTTTCCAAGGCTGTGGTGCTGTAGGATAAGCACAGGATCGAAAGATCGGTTTAAACTACAAGGTTGATGGGTCAAACTCACCACACACGCCTCAGAAATTATACAGGGTTGCCATGAGACGGAACCAACATGACGGCACTTAACAACCACAACAACAATCTTTATAGAAGCAGACTGCTATGTCTTTCTTCTTCAGAGCAGCTGCTGAGCTGATCTTTGGTTAGCAGCTGAGTGCTTAACCACTGTGCCACCAGGGCTACTTCCCCAGTTGCCCAGGTACCTTCATTCCAGCTGGAATGAGAACATGTAGTGTGAGAGGTGTAACACTTAGAGTCAAAACATCTTTGTCTGTTCCTAGACACCACCCCCTCCCCATCAACCTCACTCCCACTGGCTGAGAAACTGGTCAGGTGTGTAACAAAATCCCTTGGGAATTTGACTGGTGAGAATTACTTATCAGATAAAGCTTATCTGATCCCCCCAACCCCAAGGGGCAAACTGAGGGTGTTGCCAAGCTAAGGGAGGTAGGGGCAGAAAGTGAATAGGCACCATGCCAGGCAGTTTGGCTCTGCTCTTTCATTTGATGCCCGTGACAGTCCAGTGAGGTGAGTCCAATTATTAGCCCACTTGACAGGTGAGAAAATCAAGGTTGCTCAGCAAGTGAGAGGCAAGATTTGAAGGGCTGCCACTGCTCTCCAGAGCCAATGCTGAATATGTATAACCAGTGTCCAGTGGCTTAGGTGCACTTCGACTCAACTCCACCCCTGATCAAGGCCCTGCAAGAGCCGGATGGCGTCCTTTTGTACAGCTTCATCTCAGACCCTCTTCCTCACTCACTGTGCTCCAGCCCACTGGGCCTTCTACTAAGACCCCTAAGTCCATTCCTTCTTGAAACCTCTAGCTAGGGCTGCTGCTCCTTCTACCTGGAACCTTCTTTCTCTTCTTCTGGTCTCACTCAAATGTCACTTCCCCAGGGAGCCTTCCCTGGCTCTAGCCACAGAGATACTCCCACCCAATGGGCCCCTTTTGGAGTCCCTGGTGCTGCAAATGTTAACACATTCAGCAGAACTCAAGGGCTGGAGGTTCCACTGCACCCAGAGGCACCTCACAAGAAAGGCCTGGTGATCTGCTTCCCTAAATCCAGTCATTTGAAACACCGTGAGGCACAGTTCTCCTCTGACACACATGAGGTTACCAGGGGTCTAAATAGACTGGATGGAAACCGGATTTTTTGTTGTTTGTTTGGTGCCCGTTAGCTTCTATCTCAGCCTCTCAACACTTAAGTTCCCAGATGGCTTCACCATTTGTAACTGCTGATCTAGTCACCAGGCTAATGCTGACGTCACAGTGCCTTGATAAATTCGTGTTTTTTCAGTCATCTTGATACCACCCAGTACCTGCTGCCACACAGCAAAAGCTCACTAAGCATTTGATGAGTGAAAGAACAAATGAACTAGTGAATGAATGAATGACCTTCCATCCTTCCTCTCATGCCCCTGCTCTGGAGACCATTAGGCCAGCCCCCAAGATTTGGTCCAACAAAGGCGGCAGGAGTTATAAAACAGAGCAGGCAAATGGACTTTGTAAAGTTTTTTGAGAGGAAAGTTAAAGATGCAGTGCTATTAAAAATTGATATTTCAATGAGATAATCCCTCTCCCAGGCTTTTAATTGATTGTCTGAAAAGCCTTTCTCTGTTGCGCTTCTTTATTCGCAGAGACCATTAATTTTTTTATGGACAATCAAACCCAGAGAGAGTGGAATGGCTGCTGCTCAGCTGATTCAAAAGCAGTAACCAAGGCGCCAGGGACCAACACCTGGGGGAGTGGACGTGGTCTTGGAGCTGGCCTTGCCTCTGAACACTGGCAGAGTGGTACTGACTGCCCTGACGATGAGGGGAAGAAGCCCCTGCATGTGCAGGACACACACACACACCTGCCCCCAGGCCTGACAGGAAGGCTTCATGACTGGAGAAGGAGCAGAAGGTGTGGGTTCCATGAAGCCCCCTGTGTGAGGGAGCACCCTGATTTATGGGGTTTGGGGCTTTGGGTTCCAGGTCCCCCTTGTCATTGGTGACCAGTTCCTCACCACCTCCTAGCCTGTTCTCCCACTAGAAGTGGACAAGGAAGAGAGGTGAGCTGGAGTTCTGCCATTTCACCTCCCTGGGCCCCCAGCTTGTCATAGGTCCATTGGAGGTGACTCTGGCTACTGCTTTGTGGGCTGGATTTGAGGACTGAGCACAGCTTGGTGCCTGGGGAGTGTGTGATATGTGGTCACCGTTACTTACACTGTGGTTCATCTTGGCGTCTTTCTCCCTGGCTGTGTGGGCGGCCCTCAAATCTTTGTTCCTCTGCAGGGTGACCTTGGTCACCTCCTGTCTCCTTACTTCCTGGATGGCCTGAATCCATCCCCAAGCTCTGCTGCAGGCTTATGGCCGCCTGTCTGCTGGGTCTCTAGCCTGTTACGATGATGGGAAACTACTTCTCCCCAACCCATCCATCCAGCTCCTTCAGTATGACAGGCAGCCAGGAGTGGACATGCTGGTCCCTAGCCTTTTCTTAGCAGACTTGTTCCTGTGCTGGCCGTCTGCATGTTCTCTCTGCTGCTCTGTGCCCTTGACCTTTCTTTCTGGCGACAGACCGCAGAGCAGGACCTCATCTGTGAACTCAACTAGTAACGCTTCACACAAACAGGCAGGACTCTCCTCAAGCACATCATGGAGACTGCAGAGCAAATGATGTACAAATTAATTTCAACAATCTGCGAAATTCGTTATAGCTTTTGGTCAACATGTTTCTTCCCTCCACCTCCCCAAGCATCAGATATTAAAGGTACAACTGCCTAGACTTTATGGACATTGGGGGAAAAAGAAAAAATGATTTCCTCCATGGGGGCTTGAGTATCTGTCCTCAGAGAGCAAGGGGTAGAAACACCTCCTCTGTAAGGAAGAAAATGTAACAAAAACAAAGACAGTTCACTTTTACAAATCTATTCTGGAAGAAGTCTGCAAACAGGTCTGTACGTGGGTGTATCTATCTAGCCACACAAGCGAGCGCACAATGTGTCCATTGTGGCCTGGTTTATAAAAAGCAAAAATAGTGACAGTGAGATGGGCAGCGGTCAGGGGCTGCTGCAATAAATGACTGTGCATTTCTCCAGAGCAACGCTGGACAATTGGCAAAATCAACCTTGTTGAAGAAAGAGTGAGTCAAAAATCAGATTTGAGTAAAGTGCTCTACAGCTCCTGGGTTTCTCTGTACCTGAGTATGTGGGAAGAAGGAAAGACAGATACAATGTTAGCAGGTTATATTGCAGGGAGATAGGTTAGTGGTCATTGGTTTTTTTGTCTTTCTTATCCTGACTCTCCTGGCTCCCACAGAGTCAGGAACACTGGGTTTCTGAGGACCTGTCAACTCCATCCACTGCCTTTCACGTTCCTACCCCAGGCCACACTTCGCCACCTTTCTCTTGCAAAAAAAGTCCTCACTTCTTGGCTTGCACTCCCAAATCTACTCAGGCTTCCTCTGTCTATTCTCCACTGCAGCCAGAGGGGTTTTCACAAAATGCAAATTGGGTTTTATTCCCTTTCCTTTGTCAAATCTTTGACTTAACACTGAGGCCAAGCTCTTGAGCTTATCTTCAAGACCCTGCCTGGCCAGCCTGCCTCATTGAGCACCATGCTTCCTATCTATGTTCCCTTAATGCTCTAGTCACTCTGTGACTGAAGGCCAGGTTCTCTTATACCACGGGACCTTTGCACATGCTGTTTCCTTCACCTGAAATACTCTCCCTCCCCCTGCTTCACCTGGTTAACTCATCCTTTCCTTTCACCTTAGATTCACTACCTCCATAAGCCTTTCAAGAAAGGTGAAATTTCCCCATATCTCTTCTAGCTCCAGTTGCCTCTTTCTCTCCATCCTTCACAATTGCATGTGCAACTGTGCAGCTCTTCAATCAATGTCCAGCTCTTTTATTAGACTGTGGGCTCCTCAAGGGCATGAGCTGTTCATGCTGGCCACTGTGTCCCCAGTGCCTGGTGCTTGGCACAAAGTAGATGCTCAGATGTTTGTTGAGTGAATCCGTGATGACAGGAGATTGGACTAAGCATCCTGGTCCAAGCTGCTCACACAGCACACATGTCCAGTGAGCCGCTTCAGACATGTGCTTAGCAGTTCATACATGCACCCAGGAGGCAGCCCACAGAGGACTGCCCAGAAAGAGTCACTGGCTGGGAGCCCGAATGCTCTCCTGGGCCTCCTTCCTACATGCTGCTGTCTGCATCCATCGGAAATTGCCCCTTGCCTGGCCTCCTTGGGCGGAAGCAGAGGGAGTAAGGGGCCCCATCTCCTTCCTGTCCACCACCCTCCTCCTGGCCAGTCCTCTTTGATGTGATGGCTCCTCGGGAGGCTGGTTTGTATCACTGTCAAGCTGGGGCAGGAAGACAAGACAGGCCAAGTCATAACTGGCAAGCTGGTCCAGGTCTCGGGGCCTCGTATGGCTGAGGGGCCCCAACACCAGCCACACACCAACATCATCTGAAAAGAATTCACCAATCCCAAGAGCTATTGTGGGGGGTGGGGAGTGTCCAGGATTCTGGGACCCCTCATGCCTTCTGATGTCATCTCTTCTGGATCAGGCTCAGTTGAATCTGCCCTTTTCCTAAGAGCAAACTGGGAGGGAGTGGTGCTTGCAGGACTGGCCCTCGGGGGCTGAGCTGCTTTAGGATCGCTGATTCTAGGGTATGTCAAGATGCCAAGAAATAGAGTCAACAGCCACAGTTCAGGGCCTGGTGTGTCTGTGTCCTCTTGGGCAGATTCTTTTCACCCATTAGACTTCAGTTTCTATACCTGTGAAATTGTAGTTGCCAAGCCTCACCTGGCAGTCCTGGTATGGCACTGTTGGAGAAGCACTGGACTGCTAATTGCAGATCGGAGGTTCAAACCCACCAGCTGCTCCTTGGAAACCCTATACAGGGTTTCTATGAGTCAGAACCGACTCAATGGCACGGAACACCAACAAGATGCCTAATCTGGAGGACAGCTGAGAGATTACATGAGACAGTGAGGTGTTTTCCCAGGTGTGGGCACATGCCACCATGGTAAACAGAATAGTGTGGGTCACATGTTCCCAAACATCCTTGAAACACATTGAGTTGCTCCATGAGAAAGAAGTCCCTTGTTCAGTTCGCTTCCCACTCTGGCTGCTCTCAAGAAGAAGGTCTGAGAGGTGGCAGGGTGTGTTTAACACCTCTCTTATACTTGCTGATGTCTTCGCCCTTGTTGTAGTTAAGTGCCCTCAACTCATAGAGACCCTGTATAGGGTTTCCAAGGGTCAGCTGGTGGGTTTGGACCACCAACCTTTTGGTTCACAATCCAGTGCTGATCCTACACTGCCACACCAGAAGTCTGATCTCTTAAGAACTTAAATATA
>NW_006408573.1:6893934-6915356 GCF_000296735.1 Chrysochloris asiatica | reverse complement strand
TGCCAACATTCTGTTTTAATTGCATTCTGGTTTGTTCCATTCTCCTTAAAGCTCTTTAAGCAGGCAATGTTAGCCAGAAGAAACTTAATGTGTTTTTTTTATTTTCCAGGTATTTTATTTACACAGTTTGTTCTTGAGACGAAACATGTAAGTGCCTTAAAGAGAAATATTAAACAAATACTCATACAAAAGATACTTGAATGGGGCAAAAGTCACAAAGTGACTGAAGTGGCTAGAGCTTGGGAAATACTGTTGTAGTAGGTTCAAAAATACTTTGAAACCCATCAAGTGATATACAAATGCCTAGTGGGGTCAGGGGAACGGGAGATCATCATTAAAAAAAGTCCTACATTTCCTGGAATGACAATTTAGGCTTTTTGACAGGGACAGGCAACTTAGACATTGGCTACTTAAAATGGGGGTTGGGGTGGTGGGAAAAAGGCACAAAGTGGCTGGCTAACAAGTTTTCAAGAGGGAGTTCAGTTTCAGAGTGTGTGGGGGTGGGGTGGGTAGAATCCCCACTGAATCATTTTCATCTTGTCTACATGGGTCTGGTGAAAGGAGATGGGGATAGGATTAATTTGATTCAATAGTGAGTAATTATTATCATGACTGATTGCGACTGTCACAACTGTAAAATAGATGTTGTGTAACAAAAAGGGGGGAGTAGTTAATCTTACAGTCAGTCCACGAACAGAGGGAAGAAGATGAGCGGAGCGTTGGATTCTAACCAGAGAGGCAGCAACACCAGAGATGGAGGCAGAGATGATGGCATGGAGAGATAGAGCAGCTGAAGACTCTAGACTCATAGAAAGAGAAAGGAGGCTGGCTTGCAGAATGTGCCATTTGGATGTTTAAATGATTACATATTCTTGCATGTTTTTGTGTACATCAAACAAATAAAATAAAAGCAAATACTGTTAACTGTTGATGCATAGAGGGGATTGTAATCATTGCAATGAAAGAAAATACGATAGGTTGAGTGCAAAACTGATATTCTCCCATGTAAACTATCATTCAATTCACAATAAAAGCTTTAAAAAAAAAAAATCTTTAGGCCTCTTTGGTGAGCGTCTGGAATCTCAAAAGCTCATGAGTTAACCACAATGTGCAGTTATTGGTCTCTCCATGTGCAGAAGACAGAAGAGTGATGAGAATTGAAGAGGCTTGGAATCAATTAGTCCAACAGACTAATGGAACATGTGAACATCATTTTTCAGGACTCTGAGACCAGAAGAACTAGATGGTGCCCAGCTACCACTGTCAACTGCTCTGAATGAGATCACATTAAAGGGTCCCATATAGAGCAGCAGAATATGTGGAACAAAACTCAAAATTATTATTATTATTATTTTTTTTAATATTTTTATTTAAAACTGGGTTTATTGTCAGAAAGAGACTGGAGGAACCTGAGACTGTGGCTCTTGACCACCCTTCAGTTCTGAAAAGGAACTAACTCACCCTCGTGGCCCAACTTTCAGTCAAGCAGTAGCTAGAGGGGACAACACTAGTAAGGTATGCTCACTATAAATGATGGAACGATCAATCACTCAAAATCAAAAGGGCAACATTTTCCTAAGGACCTCACAGAGAGAGATGGGAAGGAGGGTGGAATGGAACTAGGGACCACAGGGCGGAAGCAGGATAATGCTCGTTGCATGTTGCATGGAGGGGATTACAATCATTGATATGAAACAAAGTATATGATTTGTTGAATGCAAGATGATCTTGTCTGTAAACCTTCACCTAATTCACAATAAAAAGTTTAAAAAAAAAGAAAGAACTTTAGATTTGAGTAGCTAAGGTCCAGAGAGTTGTTTTTGTTTTATTTATTTTGTTGTTGAGACTATACGTAGCCAAACATTCAACAGTTTCTACATGTACTGAATTCAGGGAGATTGATTACGTTTTTTGAGTTGTTCAACCATTCTCACCCTCTTTTTCTGATTTATTCTTCTCCATTACCATAAATTCACTGTCCTCTAAATTTCCTATCTAATCTTTCAACTTGCTGTTGTCAATTTGTCAACAGATAGATCTTAAAAGAGCACAATACTCAAGACAGGCAATCTTTACTAGTTAAGCTAACCTATATCTGGTTTTAAGAAAACTTCTGGGTATATTTTAAATTTAAGGCTAAAGATTAACTCAGGGCAACAGTTTCACGGGTTTATCCAGATTTTTTGGCTCTAGAAAGTCTGGTGTCCAGGAAAATTTGAAATTCTGTTCTGTATTTCGCCCCTCTAGATAACGATTCTTCTATAGACCAGTTGTTGTTGTTGTTGAGTTGTTAAATGTCACTGAGTCAGTTCTGACTCATAGGGACCCTGTTTAGGGTTTCTGAGGAGATGCTGGTAGGTTTGAACAACTGACTTTGTGGTTAGCAGTCCATTGTTTATTATACAATGCCACACCAAGACGCTATAGACCAGAGAGTATTATTAATGATGATTTAAAAACAGTATCAAACAACAAAGCACACACACATATTCTACATGCTGGGCATTGGATAGATGCTGGTACAAATAGTATTTCATTTGACCCCACTGTTCTCCTTTCCAGAAAAGGAAACTGAGGCTCCCATTGGTGAAAGATCTTATGACAGAACTGGGATTGGTTCCTGGATGCTGCCCTGCCTATGTCTTTAATTAGTGTGGTGCCATAGGATAAGCATTTGTTCTTAAGGTCAGTTTGAACCGCAAGGTCATTGGTTCAAACTCGCCAGCTGCTCCTCGGAAACACTATATGGGATCATCATAACTCGGAACCGAATCTATGGCACTTAACACCAACAACAATGTCTGTGGACGCTCTCTCTTGCCTTCCTATTCCCAGAGGACACCTGGGTTAGATTGTGAGGCCTGGGCTTCCTTCTGTACAGAATCAATATGTCCCCTCACCCGCCCCCAAGACAGCTCCACTGCAGAAGGTGGGGGAGAGGGAAGTTATCAAATCTCTTTAACTTTAACTTAAAGGAGCAGATTTTCTATTTAAAACGTATTTTTTAATTGCCAAAACTATACAGAAGGAGCCCTGGTAACATCGTGGGTTACGAGTTGGGTTGGTAACCACAAGGTCAACAGTTTGAATCTACCAGCCTGTCTGTGGAAGAAAGATGAGGCTTTCTGCTCCCATAAAGATTTACAGCCTTAGAAACCCTGTACATGGTCTCTATGAGTTGGAACTGACTCCATGGTACACAACCACCACCACCGCACATGATCAGTGTAGACGTTTTAGAAAACAAGTAGATAAAACAGAAGGAAATTTTTAAATCCTGTACTGATTGCTAACCCATTTTGGCCATGAACAGAAGCACTGTGCTCCGGGGGTTGGCCCCATCCTCAGTGAGTCTTCATCAGTCAGTGCTAACAAAGCCCTGGTGGCTCAGTGGTAAAGCACACGGGTGCTAACCCAGAAGGTTGGCAGTTTGAACTCACCAGCTGCTCTGAGGGAGAAAGATGTTGGCAGTCTGTTTCTGAAAAGATTGTTGTTGTTAAATGCCATCAAGTTGGTTCTGATCCATAGTGACCCTGTATAGGAGTTCCACGGAGCAGCTGGTGGATTCGAACTGCTGTCCAGTATTGATCCTAATGCCATACCAGGGATTGCAGCCTTGAAACCCTATGGGGTGTTTCTACTTTGTCCTACAGGGTCAGTATGAGGCCGAATCAACTTGATGGCAATGGTTAGTCGGTTCTACAGGAGCCCTGCTGGTGCAGTGGCTTTAGTGCTCAGCTGCCGACCAAGAGGTTGAGGGTTTGAATTCACCAGTGGCTCTATGGGAGAAGAGGCCTGACAATCTGCCCCTTGCTATGAGTCAGAATCCATGACACACAACCTGGAGGTACCTCAGAAGAAAGGCCTGACTATTTGCTTCCGAAAGGTCACAGTCTTGAAAATTTTATCAAGCACATTTCTACTCTGAAATTTATGAAATCTGCATAAGTCAGAATCAGCTGGCTTGGTTTTTGTTTTTAGTCGGTGTTTGGTGGAGAGGAGAGAATTCATCCACAGATCTGGGAACCCCTGGTCCCACCCATGACTTTTCATATGAGGTTTTGAGAGGGAAACTGACTTGCTAATGTTTGTCCAGTCTCCATTTACAGTACTTTCCCTCATCTATACCCCAGAGCCGAATGCATATCTACTAGATGCCACTTCTGAGTTCAAGATTTGAAATTGGATCCTGGGGAACTCTTCAAAGTGATATTTTGTGAATACCTGGTTTGAGGCAGCACATGAATGAAACAGTTCTATAGCACATACAAGAAACCTTGGTGGCATAGTAGGTTATGTGTTGGACTGCTAACCACAAGGTCAGCAGTTTGAATCCACCAGCTGCTCATCAGGAGAAAGAGGACGCTCTCTGCTTCTGTAAAGATCTACAGTCTCAGAAACCCTACATAGGGTCACTGTGAGTCAGCTGAAATTAATGGTAGTGGGTTTGGTTTTGGTATACATGACGTAGGATATATTTGCTTTGTTCCCTTGTGAAAAATAAGATATAGAAGGGAAGTCACAGCGAGGAAGCAGGATAACTGTTGTTGCAGGGAGGGAACTGTAATCACTGAGATGAAACAAACATGATTTGTTGAAAGTAAAGCTCATGATCTTGTCTGTTTACTCAATTCACAATAAAAAGTTAAAAAGAAAAGTTAACTCAAAATGGATCACAGACTTAAATGTAGAGCTTTAGAAACATTTTCCCCCTAGAGCTAGGTAGTGACTCCTGAAATTTGACATCAAAAGCACAATCCATAAAAGAAAAAATAATAAATTGGAGTTGGTCAAAATTTAAAACTTTTTTTTTGTCAACCAGACAAAGGCAAGCTACAGAGTAGGAGAAACATTTTCAATGACTAGACAAAGGACTAGTACTAGAATACATAAATAACTCTCAAAGCACAAGAGCAAAAAAACAAAATGCAGTTTGGAATAAAGACTTGAGATACTTCATGGAAAATTCTGGCAAATAATCAAATGAAACAATGTTCACCCTCACTAGCTATTAAACCCAAACCACTGCCATCAAGTTGCTTCTCACTGACAGTGACCCTATAGGGGTCTTTCATTTATACTTTCTAAGGAGCCGCAAGGTCAGCAGTTTGAAACTACCAGCTGTTCCGCAGGAGAAAGATGAGGATTTCTGCTCCCATAAAGATTTACAGCCTCGGAAACCCTGTACAGGGTCGCTATGGGTCAGAACCGACTCGACGGCACACAACAACAACAACATAGAAGCAGACATCTTTCTCTACAGAGTAGCTCAGTGCTTAACCCATGGCACCACCAAGACTCCTTTTATTAGTCATTGTTGCTGCTGCTCTGTGCTGTTAAGTTGGTTCCATAAGTTGATTCCAATTCATAGTCACCTTGTATAGGTTTCTTCTGAGGCTGTAAATCTTTATGGGAGCAGAAAGCCTCATCTGGTAGATTCGAACTGCTGACCTTGCAGTTAGCAAGCCCAACTCATAATCCACTATGCCACCAAAGCTACTTCATTGTTCCTATTGTTAAGTACCATCAAGTTGTTTCCAACTTATAGCGACCCTGGATAGGATTTCTGAGGAGTGGCTGGTGAGTTTGAACCACCAATCTTGAGATTCAAACCAACTTTGAGGTCCAGTGTTTATCCTACAGCACTACACCAGGACGCCTTCACTGGACGCATACAAATAAAAACTACAGCAAGCTATGAGTATATTCCTAGCAGAATGGTTTAAAAAAAAAACTAGTGACACCAAATGCTGACAAGTGTGCAGAGAAACTGGATCACTCATACGTAGCTGGTGGGTACAGTCTCTCTGGAAAACATTTTAACACTTGTTTTAAAAACTAAACAGTTTCAACTGATAGCAACCCTGCAGAAAGGTTTCTAAGCTATAAATCTCTGTGGGAGCAGAAAGTCTCATTATTCTCCTGAGATGGATTTGAACCACCGACCCTATAGTTAACAGGCCAAGTTATAGCCCACTATGCCACAGTGCTCCGTATAACACAGCAATTGCACTCCTGGGCATTTATCCCCAAGAAATAGACTTATGTTCACACAAAACCTTGTACAGATGTTTAAAGCAGCTTTTTCCCAATAGTCAAAAACTGAAAACAATCGTTCAATGGTTAAACAAACTATGGTACATCCTTACCCTAGAATATTTGTTGTTGTTAAGTGCCTTCGAGTCACTGAGTTTCGACTCATAGCGACCCCTGTATAGGATTTCTGAGACGTTTAAAATGTTTATAGGAGCAGAAGGCCTCATCTTTATCCTGCAGAGTGGCTATCAGGCTTGAACTTTGGACTTTATGGTTTGCAGTCCAGTGCTTATTGTATGGAGCCACCACACTCCCTACCCTAGAATACTGGTCAGCAATAAAAATAAACTATTGCTACATTTAACAACTTGGATAAATCACCAAAGAACTATGTGACGGGGGAAAAAGTCAATTTCCAAAGTTCCATTTATATATATGTATATTGTGACACTGTAGGATAAACACTAGACTGCAAGGTGTGTTTGAACTGCAAGGTTGGCGGTTTAAATCCACCAGCCACTCCTGGGAAACCCTATACAGGGCCGCTATGAGTCATAACTAACTTGACAGCACTTAACAACAACAACAAATGGTTCTGTTTATAGAATAGCCATGGAGAAAAGATTCATGGTTGCTGAAGTGTAGGACCACGAGTTGTTGTTAATAAGTGCTGTCAAGTTGGTTCTAACCCATAGCAACCCTGTATAAGGTTTCCAAGTAGCAGCTAGTGAGCTTGAACTGCTTTCCTTGTGTTTTAAATCAACCTTGTAGTCCAGCGCATTAACCCACAGTGCCTTACCAGGACTCCAGGACTACTAGAGAGGGAAGGAACTGGGCATGACTGTAAAAGGCAACATGGAAGATGCTTGTGCTAACGCATATGTCTTGTCTGTATCTTGACTATATCCGTGTCAATATCATGGTGGTGATATTGTTCTATCATTTTTCTAGTTTTTCTGTTCGTTGTTGTAAAAATATAGTTAGCACATTTGTCAATTCCGCATTTGTCACTTGTACAATTCAATGAAACCAATTACATCGATCCTGTTGTACAGTCATCAACAATATCCATTGCATATACTATGGTTTTGCAAGATGTTACCATTAGTAGAAGTTGGATAACAGACACACAGAATCCTTCTGCATTATTTCTTACAACTGCATGTAAATCTACAAGTATTCCAAAACAAAAAGTTTAATTTAAAGAAAGGTGAGTTGACGTAAAGAAATATTTAGGTAACAATAGGAGAACTAGAGAGAGGATTGGGTAACAATTATGAGGATGAAAGAGTGAAGTTTGGGAGGGTCTGTCTGCTCTACAGAAAATACCTTTTTAATGGGAAAACTCATTTCTCTCATTGTTTAAAACTCTAGAGGTTTCTGGCAACAAAAACCGTTTGCTAGGATGGATCAAGTGCTAGAGAGTTCATGGACCGTAGTTTGATGTAAAGCATGGGAGGTCATGAGGTTTGAGGCCCAGGACATTTGGGCCAGCAGAGACTAGGGTGGCCACCTTTCCCCCTGGCAGTCAGGGGTTGGTTAACTGAAGCCCAGACTGAAGGTCACTGGGAATCAAAGGGACTCCCTTGCTGGTCACAGGCCACACAACCTCCTTAGAAAATGTTCCTTGGACACACCTAGACAAAGCTGAGGCCCCAGTATCTGGAAGGCCAGGGGATGGACTCTATGGGTGAGTACCAGCTCTTGGTCTACCCCTCTCAGAAGTCTAGACAACGAATGTCTGGACTTTGAGGCATGTTCATAGCTCAGGATTTCAGTTATTCACAAAGCAGTCTTCTGTTGTACTTTTTATACATGGTCAAAAGCAGTGGTTCTCAAACATTTGGAGAATCACCAAGATCTATTAAAGCACAGATTGTTGGGCACCCCCCCCCCTCAACGCCCCCACTCCCTGAGATCCTCCTTTCATAGATCTGGAAGGGTAAGGAATTTGCATCTCTAACAAGTTTCAAAGACGTGTAGATACTGCTGGTCCGGGACCACAATGGAGAGCAGCAGGTTCCTCTGGAGGGGCCTTGAGGTTCTGGCAGTGTGGAGATCCAGCTCCTTTGCAGGCCTGAGGGGCAATGAGGTGAGTGTGTGTATGTTTTCCTTGGACTGTAACCAAGGAAAATCGGCGTTTTGACTAGAAGGCAAAGTGTCATGGGGAACTGGAGTGGGAATACTGGGTGTTCTGAGGGTAGTGGGGGGGGGGGCGGTGAAGGGAATGAAAGAGAGACTGACAAACAGCCAGGGGAGCTGATCCAACTACAGGAGAGTAGGGGATGGGAAGAGAGAGGACACTGAGGAGGTCCTTGGGGGGGCCTGGAGGAGGATGGGGTGTGGACGCTTTGGGGGGATGAGGTTCCTGAAGAAAAGCAGTAAGTGAGATTTTGGGTCTGGGAGCCAATATGTGCTTCAGTTTTCAGCGGCTGAGGGTCGATGTAAAAGTGGGATTTGGGGTCCAGGGCGCAGTCTTGGGGCTGGGCCAGGAGCTTCGAGGACCGCTAGAACGACCACGGAGGCGGTAAGGGAACCTGCGAATACAGAGCAGAAGTGCGTGCCCCGCGGCTCGGAGGAATACGGCGGGGGCCGGCCGGCCGCCCAGAGGCCGAGCCGGTAGGGCAGGGCTGGGCGTTGGGATCGGGCGGGGGAGGGTGCGGAGTTCAGTCCCAGCCCGAGTCGGAGCCCGGCGGCCGCGCCTCCCTTGCCGTCCCCGCCCGGAGCCCGGCGCCCGGCGTCCGGCGCCGCCGCCCCGCCGCCCCCGCCGGCCTCGCTGTGACGCGGCATGAGCCTGCCCCGCGGCAACGCCAAACCAGCGCCCCCGGCCCGGCCGCAGCGCCCAGGTAAATTTGGGGGCGCGAGGGTTGGAGGGGACCTAGGCACTGTGGAGCCCCTCCGCGAGCCCTACTCCCGGGGACTCAAAGTCACCTCTCGAACCTTCTGGGATCTCACTGTGGCAACTCTCCAACCCCATGGGGTCTTTTACTCAGTGGAGGGTGGGGGGAGTGGAAGGGCTTAGTGACCCGTCCACAAAAGCCAGCCCTACACTCCTGACACCCCCAGAACTATCCGACCCCTCTCCTCTTCCGGGAAGCCCAGGTTGAGGTGATCTGACAGCGCTCCGCTCACTTCCACCCCATCTGGGGAGCAAAGGCACCCGGACTCCGGACCCTCGGCCTGCTATGGGGAAGGAGCCTAGGGTCCACGGCCACCCCAGCCTCTCCATTCAAAAAGTCAATTTCTCTACCACCTCCCCACCCCCACCCCCTCCTGCAAATGCACTTCCATATCTTAACCTCATGGTCAGCTGCCCTTTTCTCCTTTCTCCCCTGGCCTGAGGTCCTGTCCACCTCCTCCCCACACCCCCGGGACCCTGTTTCCAGTTGAATGCCTTCTGTCACCGAGAATGGGCCTGAGTGGAGCCTGGGCATCTGGATTATGGGACCAAGCAGAGACTCTATGCAGCCTGGCTGTCCCAGGCTATGGGGCATGGCAGCAGCGAGGGCTTGTGGATGGAGGGTTTGAGGTACAGGGGTCTGATAACCAAAGGCAGTGAAGTCTTGAAGAGGATGGGGCTATGGTTCAGGTCATCCCTGGTACTCCACCTAGGGTGAGTCTCAAGAGCTGTGCCCCCTCCCACCCAGCCGTCTGCCTTTGTGTACCTGAGTGGGGGCTATTCAGAGTGCTTCCCTCCTGGGTAGGGGCACTGAGGTTGGACATAACCCCACCCAACAGAACTGGCCTAGTGGGGCTGCTCCCACAGCCAGACTTGGACGCTGTGTTAGCAGCACTTTGCTGAAGCAGCATTGATCCCAACTGTGGGTCTTGGGTCTAGCTGACTTCCAGTAGTTATCAGCACTGGGACCCCAGGAAGATGAGAACCCATGGCTGGTCTCACACATCTGCTCAGGATGGGACCAGAGGAACATTGGTGGTGGGTCAAGAAAGGTATAAAGAGGACAGGTTCTAAAGAGAACGACTCTTTCATTGGACAGCTATCTGTCAAGCACCTATTCGGCACAAGGTGGAGTGGTTCACTAGCCGCCAAGGAGCTGAGGGCAGATGAAGGAACAAGAGAATTCATACTGATTCGTGTGATGAAGACAGAGAGCAGGATGCTGGGATGGTGGTGGGTGGCGGGAGCTCTTTTGACCTGTGCAGGGAAATGTTGCAGGTGGAGTAACAGCCAAGTGTGGTGGCTCCACATGGGCAGGCATTTGGCGTGTTGAGGAAGGGAAGCAGGCAGGATGGCTGGGCCACTGAGGTGAGCTGAGCCTGGGAAAGTACAAAAGGTGTTGGCTTTAGGGCTCAAGGGACGATTGAGGTGCCTCATCCACCTACCCTGCCTCTCTACCCAGTAGGGTATTTACTCTGCCCTTACCACACAACTAGGACGAGATCTGCAGTGTTCTGGATCCAAGTGGGCCTTGCGGGAGGAGGAACAGACTTGTGCTGGTCCCTGAACATTTGCCCTGGGGGAAGAGAGCCAGACCAGTGGGTGATGGGAAATGTCCCTGGTGCTGCCTAGAATCCTACTGATAGGATCTCTGATGTGGGGTGGGGACAGTGAGACAGTGGCTAGGTAAGACTGTCCCTGAAGCCCTCCCTGAAGATAAGATCTGATCTGTCATGGGGTGGGGAGCAGAGTGAGACCAGCGGCTGCTCTTGCTCAGTCATTGGCTGCCAACCTCTGTGAGGAGCGTTTGTTCTGGAGCCAAAGCCTTCAGGCAGAATCCAGGTGCAGGGAGGGTGTGCTCAGAGCCCTGTCCCTGGGGCAGGTGGGCAGGAGGGTCAGCCCACCCCCTCTGCTGGGCTTGGGGAGCCTCCCTCTCCTTTCCCTCCCCACCCCCTTCCCCCTGGGACACCTGCCCTTCTGGGGAGGGGGAATTTCTGAGCCTGGTAAATGCCAGGCAAGAGGAGGAGCGGGAGACCCTGCCTAGCTCCTCTGGCTGCTCAGAGCTAAACTCATGCATCGGTCTTATGCCCAGGGCTGGGAAATGGGACCTGGGGCCTCTCAAATTAGCGGCATCCCAGTGGTGAGTGATGAGGGAAAGGGTGGTCTTAGGGGTTGCCTCTGCCCAGTTTCTGCAGGGCCAGAGTGGGCTTGGGCAGATGATTCTCAGCCACAGATCTGAGCCTGCTGATTCTACAGTGAACGTCCTGTAGGGCTTGCGCAGCCCCTCTGGGAGGGGGTAGCTTGGTTCTCAGTTACCCTCACACCTTGGTCTCATTGCCCCTCTCCTCTCCCAGCCTTCCCAGTCCCCCTTGGCTGTACCATTTTGGGCTCCAGTCATGCCTTGCCTGTGGCAAAACTCACTAGGGACGGGGAGTCTCCCTGTGCCTGGGGGCTGGAGTGAACCACCCAGGTTGCTCCACTGGTTTATATCTGTGGGGCTGATTTTAAGAGCCGGTACAGGGAGGGGACGGACCTATGGACATATATGGCAGGGACACTCTGAGAGTTATGTAGACACTCACAATGTCACTGAGAGATGGCTGATGCAGTGGGAAGTCTTGCATTGGGCAGGTGGGGGTTTCACAGTCTTTAGAAAAGGAGATAGATGCTTAACCGAGGGCAGCAGCTCTCAAAAACAAATAATGAAACTGTCCTTGGAGTTTTCAGAGCAGAATTCTCAGTCCCAAATGGCCAGGCAAGTAGACACTCCCATGCCTGAATCTGGGGTAAGGTGCTTCATGGATTCATTTATCATTTAGAGGGATGGATTTATTCCCCCCCACACACTTTTTTTTAACCAGTGGGGAAACTGAGGCACAGAAATGTTAAGTGGCTTGCCCTGGATTTGAACCACAAGCTCAACCTGTGTTTGTTGGCTTGTTCTAAAAGAGTCTTCTGTGTTGTGGGCCCAACTGCTTGTCACCTTTCAAGGCAGCTTCATGGCAAGGCAGGCTCACAGGTGGAGACAGAGCTGGGAAACATCCAAGGCCCAGGCGCTATGGGGTTCTTGAGGGTTAATACCAGGGAGTGGACTCCAGACCTGACCTTACAAGAGTGAAACAGGCCACTTGGGTATAAGAGGGTCTTGGACCCTGTTTGTTGTTATTAAGTGCTGTTGCATCGGTTCCAACTCAGCGGTCCTGAGTTTGAACTGCTAACCTTGTGGTTCAAACCAAACTGTGGTCCAGTGCTTGTATCCTACAGAGTCACACCAGAACTCCTATTGGACCTTAGCGGGGTGACTAACAGGAAGGGAACTGAGGGGTGATAAAGAGGACCTTCAGGGTGGAAGTGGGGTTGGGGAATGCCCTTCCCTTGTTTATATGTGCCTGCTGGGACAGCCCATCTGTTCCTTGTTAGGGGCTCAAAAGACACACCTCCAGGAGATTAATTAACACCAAGCTTCTGGCAGATCCAGCAGCAAGCCTGTCCCAGGGCCCCATCTTGGCAACCCAGATGTCCAGCTGACCCCAAAAATGCTGTTCCCTTCCCATTCAGTGATCTCGGAGACATGAGGGGGGGACGACATGTTGCTGGTATAGCACTGTCCCTGAGGTTGAATGTCAGGGAGGGCTTAGATGACCACAGGACATTCTACCACTAGGCCCACCTCCGTCACTGACCCTGGATATCCCCATCTATGAAATGAGGATGATGAACTGAACTCCCCCTGAGTTTGTTATCCATTTTATCTGCCTATTCTGGATGGCCCCTGATGCCCCCCATTCCTATTCCATATTAATATCTCTTTGATTCCCCCTTCCCCTTACTGTCTCCTGCATCCCTTTGGGCTGTGTCCTCTGCAGATCCCAGGTGATAGCTCATTCTCCCTGTAATCAACACCACCTGTGCCCAGGCCCTGGCAGCCTGCCTGCCTAGCCCCCTTAGGGGCCCCAGGCCCTGACCTCCCACTCTCACCCAGTCTTCCCAGCACCAGGGCACCTTCCACAGTGGGCACCTTCCACAGGCCCAGCACATTCCTCTGGCTAATCTGGGGGCCCGCCCTACTGGACTCTGCCCTTCCACCCAGGAAGCAGTAGCCAGAGGAGCTGCCAAAGAGTGCCAGCGATGGGGGGAGTGGGGTAAGGGGGCACAGCCAGAGTGGGCTTGAGGAAATGATTCTCAGCCTCAGACCTGGGCTTGAAGAAAACTAGATATAGGGCCAGGTGGTGCAGAGGGACTTGGGAGTCTGCCGAAGCTGACAAGGCAAATTGTCTTTAGCCTCAGGGAAATTGGGGTTCATTCAGATACCAGGCCGTGTCTGTGGCATGGCCTGGGACACCACCCCCATTTCTGGGAAGCAGCTCCTCTGGGGGTTCCTGTGCATAGGAGGGGAACTTGCTCTGGGAAGGTTACCCCAGGTCCAGGGCCCACTTGCTGAGGGACAGTAGCCTTGTGCCAAACATAGCCCAGGCCTCTGGGCCACCTCCTTTCCTCTGTCTCCACCTCCACCCCAAGGGCCTTGGCCCATCCTTCCAGGAATGGGTTAACCGCCAGCCTTGAGGGAGGGGACTGGGCTGGACCATTTTCCTCTGCGCTGCCTCCACCTCGGTTTTCCTGAATGGTTCTGTCGTCCTGGGGTGGGGAGGAAAGGGAAGGAAGGAGGGCGGGCTGGCGGGGCGGGCGGAGGGAAGGAGGGAGGAGTGTGGGAAGAGGAAGGAAAAAAAGAGCGAGACAGCCAGGGGAAGAGAAAGATGTCACTGTCTCTAAGCTCTCTGTCATTTTTATTTTCAGCAGGCGCTGGGAGCTGGAGCTGCTAGAACAATGCTGAGGCGGGTGAGGTGAGGAACAGCCCAGCCTGAAGGCCCCCGACGGAGCTTCTGAAACAGGTGATCACACGAGCCGGAAACCAAGGCTACCTGGGCATCCCTCCCCTCCCCTCAACCAGCCCAACGCCCCAGAGACAGTGGAGAACCATGGCGACCAATTTCAACGACATCGTCAAACAAGGCTACGTGAAGATGAAAAGCAGGAAGCTCGGGGTGAGCGACCCTCCAAGGAACCCCGCTGAGGCAGGGATGGGTGTTGAGGATTCTGTCTGGAGGTTCAGGTGGCAGGGTGCACCGCACCTGCCTTCTACTGCCTGGCACCATGCATTTGTGGTCTTCTTGCCAGCAGATTGCCTGGCATGTGCCTGGGCCCAGAGCTGTCTGCTGCAACCCCCACCCCAGTCCACTGTCTGGCTGGCATCCCAGCGGCTGGGCCAGCGGTGGTGGTGTCCAGTGGGCCGGCCACTGCTGCTGCTGTGTGAGCCCAGAACCAACTCCTCACTTCCCTTTACCGCCCTCCCCTCCCTTCCCCTCCCCTCCTCTCCTCTGTCCTCATCTTGCCTCTTTTAAGTACATCATCACCTCCCCCTACTCCTGAGGCTTCTGTGGAAAGATTCCTTTATTCATATCTTTCTGGGTGTTGGTTTTGATGTTACAGCTGTGTGTGAAGAGGAGCGTGGTTGACTGAGGAGACGGGGGTGCCAGGGCTGACATGTGTGTGGTTTATGAATGAGAACAACGTGGGGTGGGATGCCCACGTGGGGTGGGATGCCCAGGGCTGTAGGACAGGATGTTTTCCTTGGGGTTACTGGCTGGCGGCTCCCTACTTGCCTGTGTTTGGCTCCTAGCTAGGGCTTGGAGGGGCTTCAGAGACAAGGCCTCAGACCCTTGTCTGCTGGATTGTGCACCCATAGGCCCCCAACTAGTGAAGACATACCCCACCCCTAGAGGACATGAGCAGGGACCCCAGGGACTAACTCACTGATCTTGGGGAATTTCATCTCAGAGCTTCCTCTATTTCCCACTAGCCCCGACCCCAATCCCGAGGACAGCGCTGGTGACTGAGATAGCCCAATCTTGATGTTTAACCCTGATCTCCTGCCTTGAGAGGGATGTGGGGGCGGAGTGGGGTCAGTCTGCCTGAAGTGGATCCTGAGGGCAGGGAGCCACTTTCTTGCCTGGCTACCCAGTGGAGCAGAGCTGGCCTTGGGTAGGAAATGCTTCCGGCTCCTCCTTTCCCTCTTGTGGCTCCACTGGCCCCTAAGGGCTGGACAGGGACAGCAGTCTCACTGACAGGTGGACAGGCTAGTAGGACTGACCTGGTGGGCATGAGTAGGGTCTCGTCTGGATTTGAATTTGTAGCCCAGCTCGGTAGACATCAGCCCACTTTGCTCTTCCTCTAAGAAGGAAGCGACCACAGAACAAAAGGCGGTTCTAATCAAGGTGGGGAGGCCTAGAGAGCAGGGCCTAGCTTCTAGTGAGACTCCTTGTTCCTGTGACCTGACCTGGATTGAGCAGGTCCCTAGGGGCCAGCAGGCACGAGGCCCTGTATAAGTCAGAGCTTGCCAGAAAGATGGCAACCACAGGACCAGCCACTGGGGCTCCATCTCAGATCTGTTCTAGAAGAAACGTGGAACCGAGTGCCAACAGGTGGGCACAGCCAGTGGTAGGAGTGGGGAACTGGGGTGAGGCCAGTTTGGAGTGTCTCCCCAGGGAAGTCAGCCTTCCTCTGCAGACCTGAGCCTGCTTCCCTGAAGCAAGGGGCTTTGGTCACCCTCAGGGGACCCAGCCATTCTTGTCTCAGCCCACACAGGAGGGAGGGGGAAGAACTAGAATCCTTGCAAGCCCACCCTCCTACCTGCTTCCTCCCACCGCAGAGCTGTGTCAGAGTGTTTCTGAAGCGCTGATCAAAGAGCTGTGAGAAGTAGTGAAGGAGGACTCTTGAGTTTGGTAGCTTCCTGGGGCTGTGTGTGTGTGCTTCCTGTAACCAGGCAACCAGAGTGCTCAGGCCCCTAAACCTTCTGCCCCCAACACTGCAGGCAGTGTAGAACCTAACCTGGCAGGTCATGTCTGGGTGGTCAGCATCCATCCATTCACTGTCCCTTATTGTGCTCATTCATGTGATCAGCAGGCTTTCGTAAGAGGGTACCAGGATGTGAGTAAGGATTCTGAGAATTAGATACAGTCTCTGCCTTAAGAAGCCCATCCATCCATTCATCTACCCATCCATCTATTGTCTCTTCATATGGTCATTCATTTGTTCAGGCTTTGTTAAGAAGGATACCAGGATGTAAGGATTCTGAGAATTAGATATAGTCTCTCCCCTAAACAGTCTCCCCAGCTGAGAACTGCGGTTTAGCTGGATAGGCCAGGTGCTGAGCCAGGACCAGGGGCAGACACTCCCCTTAGGGTTCCACACAGGAGTCAGAAAGGCCTGGCTGAGTGGCTTCTGTTCGCACATTTTGTTACTAGTACTTTACAATCCTCAGGACCACCATTATCCCCATTTTATAGGTGGGAAAACAGAGGCACCAAAATGTTAAGCATCAGCTAACAAACACTGGTGCTAGTATTCTAACAGACCGTGTAGTTCCAGAGACAGCATACGACGTTCTGGCCAGGGTCCCAGAAGAGCCAGTCCCAAGAGAGCTAGTCTTCCAGAGATGGGGATTAGCTCCCTGCCTACTCCCATCTGGAACATCACCATAGTACCTGGGCTCAGAGCTGGCTGAGGAATCCTGCAGCTCACATTTCATCCCCTCTCCTCATTCTCTAACCAACCTTATAGGAGTCCTGGTGTATCTCCCAGACCAGGTGGGAAACCAGAGGCTGTTGGAGGCCAAGAACCTGGGGTTACCCCAGATCACCTTGCCTGGACTGTAGCCGATGCCTTTGTACCTTGTTGTTGTTGTTAAGTGCTGTCGAGTCAGTTCCGACCCATAGCGACCCTGTATAGGGTTTCCAAGGAGCGACTGGTGAGCTTGAACCACCGACCTTATAGTTCAAACGGCTTTGCAGTCTGGCGCATTAACCCACAGCGCCACACCAGGACTCCTAATTTTCCACGGCTTCCTGGACTCCTCCCGAGGGACAAGAAGCCCGGGAGGGAGGGACAGAGCCAGCTACTCTGTAGTGCTATAGGGGCGACACCTGCTTATCAGACACCTGGTGCCTTCCAGGGCTCCCTCCCTGGCTCAGGCCTCAGGCCCTTTGCCAGCTGAAGTCTCTCTCTCCCTCACTGTTACCAAGTCCAGTGGATTCTAACTCATAGTGACCCTGTATGTGAATGAGTTTATAGTGCCTGAGTCAGTGGGAACTCAGGACACCACTGTATGTGGAACAGCTTTTCAGGACCAGCCAAGTGACGATTAATATGAGGAGGGGCCTCTCTCCCCAGGGGTCCTTGCTGCTGTCTGCACCCTCAGGCTTTCTCCTGGGCTGGGACTCTTCCCTTGGACTGTGTGGCACCGCCCCCTGTGGCCGGCAGGAGGAACTGCAGGGCTCTGTGTTGGCTGGGAGGGAAGCAGTGAAGACTGATCCTTGCCTTCTTTCCCCACAGATCTATAGGCGCTGCTGGCTGGTGTTTCGGAAATCCTCCAGCAAGGGGCCACAGCGGCTGGAAAAGTACCCAGATGAGAAATCAGTGTGCCTCCGAGGCTGCCCCAAGGTTAGGGGACAAAGGTTACCTCTCCCAGCCTTTAAACAATGATTGACATAGTGGGTCCTGGGGGGCCCAAGAGCACCATTCTAGGGGTGGCAGAGCTGTGGGGGGTGCAGAGGGAGGCTGAGTCCCTTGTGGCTACCGTCCCAGGTGACCGAGATCAGCAACGTTAAGTGTGTCACACGGCTCCCCAAGGAGACCAAGCGGCAGGCAGTGGCCATCATCTTTGCGGACGACTCAGCACGAACGTTCACCTGTGACTCAGGTGAGTAGCCAGGGTTTAGGCTTCTATCTGCCCCCTGCCCTGGGCAGGTTATTAGCCAGTGGTCATGTGAGGCACAGAGCAAAGCTAGCCTTGGCTGGGAGTGGGTCGGGGGAGAACAGGCCCCTGGGACTGAGGTGGGGTGGGCAGGCAGAATCCACTGGCGTAGTGGACTACCTTGGGCTGAGGCAGACGGGGTCTCTGGTGGGGCTGCCGGAGACCAGTCAATAGCATAACGGGATGTCACTGTCCTCAGAGCTGGAGGCAGAGGAGTGGTACAAGACATTGTCTGTGGAGTGTCTGGGGTCAAGGCTCAACGATATCAGTCTTGGGGAACCAGACCTCCTGGCCCCAGGGGTGCAATGTGAGCAGACAGGTGAGACTGGTGTGGGGGCGGGGAGAAGGAGGGGGAGGAGAGAAGAGGGAGGAGGATGGGGGAGGAGGGAAGGAGAAAAGAACCCCGCACCCACCTGTCCTCTCCCATTCCAGATCGGTTCAATGTCTTCCTGTTGCCCTGCCCTAACCTGGATGTGTATGGTGAGTGCAAGCTGCAGATCACCCACGAAAACATCTACCTCTGGGACATACACAACCCCCGCGTGAAGCTCGTCTCGTGGCCCCTCTGCTCGCTGCGCCGCTATGGCCGGGATGCCACACGCTTTACCTTCGAGGCTGGCCGGTAGGAGCCTCAAACCTCCCGCACCCCCTGTCCCACCACTCACCATCAGGCAAGGGCCTAGGAATTCATTTGCAGAGTAGACCAAAGGGGAACTCAGTCTTCCCATTCTACAGATGAAGAGATTGAGGCTCCGTGCAGGTCAAGTGGAACTCATTTGCCGAAAATTGAACTTCTGGGCTGCCGTGCTGTCCCCAACACAGACCAGGCTCTGTAATTGTGGGCTCAACTCTGTTTCTTCATGTCATCCTCAAATGGAGGACGGTACAAGTACCTCACCTCATCGTTATGCTGAGGTTCAGCTGTCCCCCGGCATGAACTCTGGTGCCAGCTTCCTAGACTTAAATCCTGTAAAATCCTCTGTGCTCATGTAACATGGTTAGGATACCTGGCGTCTCTCTGTACGCCTCATTTCCTCATCTGTAAAATAGCCTAAGAAACCCATACTGACGAGGGAAACTAACACATAGATCACTGGGAGGTGATAGGAGACTGCGAAATGAGTTGATACTTGAGAAGCACTTCCAACACCATTGGGGCACACACCAAAGTGCTCAGTAGCTTTGGTCGGACTCCCAGAGGCCCCAGCGTGGTGTTAGAGCTGGGGCACAGGAGGGCCTAACCCAGCAGCATCTTGTGTGCTACCTGTGTCCCCAGGATGTGCGATGCTGGGGAAGGGCTCTACACCTTCCAGACACAGGAGGGAGAGCAGATTTACCAGCGGGTCCACAGTGCCACCCTGACCATTGCCGAACAGCACAAGCGAGTCCTGCTTGAGATGGAGAAGAATGTGAGGGTGAGGACATGGGCATCCTGGACCTGAGGAGGGTGGAGGTGGGCAGGCTGTCAAATCTACCAGCTGCGACCCAGTATGCACACAGGAAGTAGCCTGTTGCTCTGGGTTAAGCCACTTGCTCCCGGAGCTCACGGGAGGGACCTCTCTACCACAGCTGCTGAACAAGGGCACGGAGCACTACTCCTATCCCTGCACGCCCACAACCATGCTGCCCCGCAGTGCCTACTGGCACCACATCACGGGCTCCCAGAACATCGCTGAAGCCTCCAGCTATGCAGGTGAGTCATGGTCCTGCCTCACGGGAGGCACATGGAGGATGGGGCCTACTGGGCTTCTGACTGGGATGTGTGTTCTAAGCCTGCCTTGTGTCCACAGGTGAGGGCTATGGGGCAGCCCAGGCCAGCTCAGAAACAGACCTCCTCAACAGATTCATCCTGCTAAAGCCAAAGCCCAGGCAGGGGGACAGCTGTGAGGCCCAGACCCCATCGCAGTGACAGCAAGGCCAGTGTGCACCAACCACTACGGGGGCTGCCTGCTGCAGGGCTGCCTGCAGTGACCATGGACAGCCTCAAGGGACTGCTGGCCAAGAGCCCAGAGAAAGGCAGCAGCTATCCCTTCCTTGCCCTCAAGGGTAAGGCTGGACCACGGCACAGGGCTGGCCATGCCGTCTGAGCATGTGAGGGGCTGGAGCTACCATGGGACTCTCTACTGTTAATGATTTTAATATATACGGCTTATGATACAGTCTATATTAATGAGACTTCCCCTCCCCACATACACATTTTAGTCCCATGACCAGGCCACAGCTAAGGTTGATTTTGAGTATGAGGGCAGTTGTCCTGTCCTCCCGGGTGTGCCCCTCTGCTGCCAGGACCTGCTAGAACTGTTAAGGCTAGAGGGGGACAATCAGAAGGCGAGGCTGGCACCCTGGCCATGGGCTTTTCTCAAGCAGCCCAGGGGCCCCCAACAGCAAGTGGCTTTTCCGTTCTTCTGGGCCCAGAGTGGCACCGGAAGGCTCTAGACTTCCACTGCACCACTTGGTGGCTTTGACTTGGAATTTTAAGCAGAGGTGACATCTGGTGGCATCTCAGGTGAAAATTCGGTTTAAAATGTCATTTCTGCACAGGCTCCTTCCTGCCTAGTGGCTCAGATACCCATGGGATGGGGGTGCTAGTTACCTCAGCTAGATGGAGGATGGGAGATGGCCAGTCCCATTGATCTTCTTACTGGTGGGAGAGGGCAATGCCCAGCAGAGGGGGCTCCCTCGCCCCTGTCTGGCTGCCTGTGGCCAGGCCAAAGCACTCAGAAATCCAGGCTTCCCTCCTCCCCACATGGTGCTGAGGCTTTCTGCTGACATGCAATTAAAGCAATTGATTTTCTAGTGCTGGTATTTATTGACTACCTTGCAGAAGGGCTAACTTTCTATTCACATCAAACCTTTGTGTGTGTTTGTTTTTTACTATGTTAGGGTTCTGATTTGCGGGGACAGACCTTGTAAATAACCACTATTCAAGCTGTGGCAGGAGGGCACTCTGAACCCACCCAGGGAATAAACTAGTCTGAAGGGGAAAGCCCGGGTCCCAAGGCCTTGGGGTGGTGTAGGCAGAGCTGGCTGGCTCAGCTAGAGGCACGATGACGCATGAAGGAGATTATGTTGTGCTCTTTATTGCCAAAAATAAAAACTTTAAAAACTGACAATTATCGTTAATCAATAAATATCCCCCGTCCTTTCTATCCTGTATTGTGGGTAGCCTCATTAACTGCTTTGAGCCAGTTCCAACCTGGAGACAGTGCAAGAGGCAAGAAGAGGTCGGTCAGACACCATCATTAAAGAGAAATGAACTGGGGAAGCAGATCAAGCTGTTGGCAGAGAAGTTCACATGTTTGGGGGTGGAGTCCAACACTCTTCCCAAAGGTTTCCTTCTCAACTTATGAACTTGGAGATTTGAGTGAGGCACTAGCAGGCTGGGCCTGGGAAAGGGACAGGAAGGGTTTATAAACTGCCTGAACCATCCAACACCTAAGGAACAACTGAACTTTGATATAGAAAGGGTTTCTGTTGAAGCACTAGAAGAATCTATCGGGGCACATCAGGAAATGAGGTAAGGGGTTTGGGTTTCTGGGTAGCGTTAGCACTCCTGGCACTTAACAGGGATGAGGCCGTTAAATGTCCAGTAAAGAGCTGTCCGGCATAAAACATCAGTGGCATCCCTGGTGATCTAGCTGTGATCCAGAAGGACTGGGATGGGCGCCCCCTTCCCCA
>NW_006408573.1:6885607-6890194 GCF_000296735.1 Chrysochloris asiatica | reverse complement strand
AAGAGGCTTGCAGGGTATAGCCTGTGGTTGGTTGATGATGCATGGAGGAGATTGTAACCATGGCAATGAAACGAAAGGATATATGATAGGATGAATGTAAAGCTAATGTTCTCCCATGTAAACTATCACAGAATTCACAATAAAACATTAAAAAAAAAAAGAATGCTAGAAACCAGCCCAATGTTCACCAACGGGTGGATGGATAAACAAATTGTAGTCTCTCCAAACAGTGGAACATTATTCAGTCATAAAGAGATGCGAAGTCTTGACGTATGCAAGGACAGGGATAAACCCGGAAAACGTTAAGCTGAGTGAGATGTGAGACACGAAAGGACATAGAGACCAGAGTTTACTGATTGTTACTGGGGTCAAGTGAGAGGGAGGGTAAGGGGAATTATATTGGGGTTTTTCATCAGTCCAAATAAACTAAAAATTGCTCTCTGGGGTGATGAAACCCTGGTGGAAATAACAGTGGTGACAAATGTACAATGTTAAACATAATCAATGTCGCTGCACATGTAACAATGGCTGAGATGGCAAATATTTTGTTATATATAGATTGCCAAAAACAGTAGTAAAGTAAGAGGAGATGGAGACTAAAAGAAACTAAAGAAATATAGCCAGATGAAACACACAATGCCCTGGAATGTGGAGTATGGCTAGATTAGACTGAAAAGGTACGGCCTCTATGGTTCAGTGTAAGTGAGCATTCTGGTGGGTACTCCCTCCTTGTGTGGAACTTGAGGCCTCATTAGAATCAAGGACCAATGCCAGCCTCAGGCACTAGACCCCATCTTCATTTTTCTTTTACAATTTAGTTTAAGCTAGAAGCAAAGATGCTTTCAGGACTCTGAGAAATAAAGTCACTCCCTCCCACCACATTCCAGGAGCAACCAGGAGCATACCCGGGAGTTATGCAGCTTGTCCACAATGTCATCACTAATGAGGGGAATCAATCCTGTAAGACACAGAAAAGAACATGAAAGAAGGCCAAGTGGTAAAGTCCAAAACAGAACCTATAAAGGCCCTGGGGTGAGATGGAGAAGGGAGGTTTCTCCCCTGAGACGGGGACAGAATCCCAAACACAGCACTCACCGAGCCTATGAGCAATGAACTCATCATGCAGGACTGAGGAATTGGCATCAATCTGCACCCAGTCAATGGCTGAAAGATGAAGGGAGGAGAGACTCCGTTTAGTCCCCAACACCCGAGAGCAATGGTTCTAGAGACAGGAATCACCTGAGGCTGGTTAAAGTGCAGATACAAGGACTTCTCAGTACTACACCTGGAAGCATGATTTTTTTTTGTTGTTGAATATTCCCACGAGAAGATGTCTACTACAAGTCTGCCAACACTACATCCAATAATACAACTATGTACATGCTTAGTTGGGAAAGCCTCATGCTTATGGTGCATACCTCATTTTATGATAGAATGATCAGATCACCCAATTTAGCACTTCATTATCACTTAATCCACCTATGTTTACTGAATTCTTTGAATGGTGAAAATACTAAGCATAAAACCCAATTCTTTGACTCAGCAATGAGCCAGTAGGAAGGAAAGGGTCTATACACATGCTTTTACACACACTTGACTTAAACACACATAGCCATTCATTAACATTTACACGTAAGTTTTTAAATCTAGGTTGTCAGAAGAGGACACGGCCAGACCCCCACCTGCTCTGTCCTGCAGTGCTGCATCCAGCTTCGCCAACCCAAGCCACTCAGTTACCCATTAAGGACCAGTGCTCCGTTTCTGTCTCTTTCCAGGCCATCAAGCCTTGTCCACCCCCCAGGGTATACATGCAAACTACTCTCTTCCTCTGAGCTCCTCCCTCAAAAATTTCTGTCTGAACTTCTCTTAAGACATTTTGCCTCGGGTTATCTCTAACTCGAATTTTGAACATTTCTTGAAATCTACATCTCCCACCTGTGTGGTCTGGACTGTATCAGGGGCTCAGATATTACTTGCAGAACTGAATTCCTGGGAAAAAGGGGCTTGCTTTCAGAAGGTTAGTCCAACACAGCTGTCTGAGTAAAGATCCCAGCACCACGGGGCTTCCAAGTTTGTGGAAACTTAAACTCTCCATTATCTTTAACTCCCATTTCCCCACAAACCTCGTACTCCCGACTTCTACTCCCAGTCCTGGTGTGGCGCTGTACATAAGCAGTGGACTGCTAACCGCAAGGTCGACGGTTCACACCCACCAGCTGCTCGCCGGAACCCTACACAGGGTCGCTATGAGTCTGAACCGACTCGAAGGCACTTCACAACTCCCAGCCCGCACCGAGGGCTGGAGGCAGGAGGCCGTGGATGGAGAGAAAGAAGGGTAACCAGGACGTAGGGGTCGCTTACCTATGGTGGGCACCTCAGCGATGAAGACCCTCCGAATAGAATTGGCCACCCTGAGGGATGAAAACCAAAGCGGGGGGGTGAGGAGAGACAGTGAGCACACCTCCGCCGAGACAGGCGTCCTGCGGCTCCCAAAACAAGGACCTTGGCAGGGACCCCATCACCCCCGGCACGCCCTGGCTTGAAGCCTTCCAGCCAACCTCTTCCCTCCGAAGCCTTACGCTAGGTCAGTATTCTCGATGATGAATTTGACATTTTCATCTGTAAGCTCCGTGATCCGCACCGTGGGTTGGTTGGCGTAAGGCATCGCGTCCCAGATCCGCCGCCACCTTCCCAATTAGCTCCGCTACGCCGCCGCCACCGGAAGTCAGCCTGCGCGGCCCCCGCCGCTTCCGCAGAGACGCGCTCACAGCGCCCCCTGTCGTTCGGAGGCCGGGACCCTGCGGACCAGACGTTCTACCGAAAAACGTTTTGGTAAAGCTTTATAATGAATGTGCCTATTGTGTCAGCTTTCTTCCTGTATGATGTTCTTGATGTCATCCCACAATTCGTCTGGTCTTTGGTCTTTAGTGTTTAATGTATCAAATCTGTTCTTTGGATGATCTCTAAATTCAGGTGAGATATATTCAAGGTCATATTTTGGCTCTCATGGACTTGTTTTCATTTTCTACAGCTTCAGGTTGAATTTGCATATAAGCAATTGATGGTCTGTTCCACAATCTGTCCATGGCCTTGTTTTGACTGATGATATAGAGCTTTTCCATCAATTTGATTTCTGTGTATTCCATCTGGTGAGGTCCATGTGTATAATCGTCTCTTATGCTGTCTAAAGGAGCTCTGGTAGCATAGTGGTTATGAATCAGGCTGCGAACAGCAAGGTCCGCAGTTCGAAACTACCAGCTGCTCCGCGGGAGAAAGATGAGGCGATCTGCTCCCGTAAAGATTTACAGCCTCGGAAACCCTGTTCAGGGTCGCTATGGGTCGAAACCGACTCGACGGCACTTAACAACAACAACAATGCTGTCTAAAGAAGGTATTTGAAATGAACAAATCATTGATTTTGCAGAATTCTATCATGTGATCTCCAGCATCATTTCTATCACCAAGGCCGTATTTTTCAACTACTGATCCTTCCTCTTTGCTCCCAACCTTTGCATTCCAATCACCAGTAATGATAAATACATCTTGATTGCATGTTTGATCAACTTCAGATTGAAGAAGTTGGTAGAATTCTTATATTTCATCCTCACTGGCTTTAGTGGTTGGTGTGTAAATTTTAATAGTGGTATTAACTGGGCTTTCCCTGTAGGCACATGGATATTATCTTATCACATACAGCATTGTACCTCATGACTGATCTGGATATGTTCTTTCTGTCGATGAATGGAACACCATTCCTCTTCAATTTGTCATTCCCAGCATAGTAAACCATGTGATTGTCAGATTCAAAATGGTCGATACCAGTCCATTTCAGCTCATTAATGCCTAAGATATCGATGTTTATGCATTCCATTTCATTTTTGACAATTTCTAATTTTCCTATATTCATACTTTATACATTCCATGTTCCGATTTTTAATGGATGTTTACAGCTGTTTCTCTTCATGTTGAGTGGTGCATCATCAGCAAATGAAGGTCCCATGGGCTTTACTCCCACGGGCTTTACGCCATTCACATCATCACGGTCAACTCCACTTTGAGGCGGCAGCTCTTCCCCAGTCACATTTTGAGAGCCTTCCAACGTGAGGGTCTCATTTTACAGCACTATATCTGACAGTGTTTCTTTGCTGTTCATAAAGTTTTCAGTGACTAAATATTCAGAAGTAGTTTGTCACTCCTTCTTCCTAGTCTTCCTTCTTCTTCTGGAAGAATTGTGGGATGACATTAAGAACAATATACAGGAAGAAAGCAAAAAAGTCATTAAGAAGAAAAGAAAGAAGGAAAAGGTCAAAATGGATGTCTCCAGCATAGAGATGCAAATGGAAGAAATGAGGAGGTACAAGAGCTGAACAGAAAATTTCAAACATCAGCTCGAGAAGATAAAGTCAAATATTACAACAAAATGTGCAAAGATCTGGAGTCAGAAAACCAAAAAGGAAGAACACCCTCAGCATTTCTTAAGCTGGGGGAACTGAAGAAAAACTTCAAGCCTCGACTTTCATTACTGAAGGATTCTCTGGGGAAATTATTGAATTATGCAGAAAGCATCAAGAGAAGATGGAAGAAATA
>NW_006408573.1:6841455-6881382 GCF_000296735.1 Chrysochloris asiatica | reverse complement strand
TATTAACTTGGATAAACATGCAAATCTTAAAAATAATTAGAAAAATCTAGATTTCTTATAGTCTCCCAAATTTTATCTGATCACTTTGTTCCTTGTAATAATTCATTTCATCATGTGAATATATAATTTCATCAGTTTCGTACTGACAGACATTTAGATTGTGACTAGTTTCTTTTATACAGAGGGTTACATTAACACCCTTGTTCACAGTAGAATAAATTTCAAGTAACATTCCTGGTCAGAGGGTATGTGTACATTTTTAACAAACATGGTCTTTCATTGATGTTCCTAGTCATATTATATCATCTCCTGATTTCACATTTCTGGATATTATTTCTGGTCTGGATATTATAAAACATTCTAATCTTTGATAATCTGTTTACGAAATGATCTTGTTGAATCAATTTCTATTTAATTAAAATATAGATTTTTATAATCAAATTATTTCCTAGAAAGATTATACCAAGTTCACTGACAGAGTATTAAGAATGTCCATTTCTTTGTACCCTCGCTAATATTAAATTTCAAGTGCTTAAAGGATAGTATATATTCTCTCTTCCAACCTTACCAAGTCTGAATCATGAATGCAATTCTGGCTTCTGAAAATGCTAAGGAAAAAACAAACACAGTGCTCTTTAATAAAATGCATTATCTACAGATCTGTATAGCTGATAGGGCAGGAGCTATCTCTGCATTTAGTGCCCAGCAGTGTGCCTCCATACAGGGCATACACTCAAGAAAGAGTTACCAAGGTTCCCCAGACTGCCTGGCGAGAAGTTGCCTCAAAAACATGGTAGCTGAAATGACAGGAGTGACTGGGACCTTCAGAATCATTGTTGTCATGAAGTGCCATCGAGTTGGTTCCAACTCATAGCGACTCTGTATAGGGTTTCTGAGGAACGGCTGATAAGTTTGAACCACGGACCTTGCAGTTCAAATCAACCTTGAGGTTGAGTGCTTAACCTATGGTACCACACCAGGAATCAGAGTCCACGTAAAGAAAAGAGGCACTGAGATAGAATTTGGCTGGGACTTCATTAGCAAGGCAGGATGAGGTATAACCAGTCACTGGGAAAGGAGAGAAAAGGAGTTTGCCTTAGTAAGTCAGTCTCCCTGATACAGGAGAGAAGTGGGCTCTCACTCTACACTTGTTTCTTCTCAGTAAATTAAGATTTCAGATTGTTTGCTGAGTGTGGATGGATGCTGTAAAGGGTCAAGGAAAGACCGGAATGGAATTTGGAATGGCTACTGCAGAGTCCTAAGGAGCTCTGGTAGCATAGTGGTTATGAATTGGTCTGCGAACCTTAAGGTCAGCAGTTCGAAACTCCCAGCTGTTCCACGGGAGAACGATGAGGCTTTCTGCTCCCGTAAAGATTTACAGCCTCGGAAACCCTGTACAGGGTCGCTACGAGTCAGAACCGACTGCATGGCACATAACCACCACCACCACCACCACTGCAGAGTCCTGGTGTGACAGTGTGACTGGACTGCAAGATAGGTTTGAACCGCAAGGTCGGTGGTTTACCAGCTGCTCCTTGGAAACCCTCTACAGGGTCGCTATAAATCAGAACGGACTCAACTGCACTCAACAACTGCAGAGAACTTGACAGGGTGTAGAGATGAAAACAATCAGAGATGCAGAAAGGGTTCAGTGGAAGGCCCATGAGAAGAGACCTGAGACTGTTGATAGCTCATGACTTTCTGCGTCAATATTCGCAGACTTCGGCAGGAAAGGGCAAAAGCAGAAGACAGCAAACCAGACTTGCAAACTGAGTCCAGCAAGTGCTGAGAAAATGATGAAAGCTCAAGAATGCCTCACTGAGGAATCCTGAGCCCCACCTAGAATTTTTTGAGTTAGGACATTCCCATTTGAAAAGATACAGACCAACTCAGAATTGCTGGGAGAACAGAAGATTCTTGTTTAAAGAAAGACTTGTAAAAAATCAGACTGAGTTTCAAGCAAGCTTTTTGCTTTGGAGGCATCAAGGCAAAAAAAAAAGTCAGCCCATCAGAGAAAACCCCCTTCTAGGACTGAAAGTTAGAGGCAAGCCATGAGCAGCATGACCACCTGGATCTACTTGTGAATGGAAGTGGGGGAAATGCAGCAATGAAGATAGGAGCTGAGTTTGGACATGTACTATTGACATCCATTGACCTTGTGAAGACAAAGAGGAAGGGGTGGCTGAAGTTTAGGGAGATTTGTAAACTCCTGAGCACTGAGAGTGAAGTGGCCAGTGGGTCTCAATTGCAGGGAGGTGTGTGAACTCCCAAACTTGTAGCTGGTACCTATCTGACCTAGCTTGGATGGCTTGGGCTGAGCTGACCAGAATCGACCAGATGAAGATAAAGATGGTTGACATTGTGTTAAGTGCTGTTGAGTTGGTTCAGGCTCATAGAGACCCTGGATAGGGTTTCTGAGAAGTGGCTGGTGAATTTGAAACATCAACCTTGTGGCTCAAACCAACATGTGGTTGAGTGCTTATCCTATTGCACCACACCAAGAGCAAGTGTAAATTTCTACCATTTGATGAGCTGGACTTTTGCTTATGGATGTGGTGGTGGTGGTTATGTGCCGTGGAGTCGGTTCCGACTCATAGCGACCCTGTATAGGGTTTCCGAGGCTGTAAATCTTTACGGGAGCAGAACGCCTCATGTTTCTCCCATGGAACAGCAGGAACAGCTGGTAGTTTCGAACTGCTGACCTTGAGGTTAGCAGCCTGACTCATAACCATTACGCTACCAGAGCTCCTTGCTTATGGATGTGTTATTGTTGTTAAGTGCCGTTGAGTCGGTTTCGATCCATAGCAACTCTGTATAGGGGTTTCCGAGGAGCAGCTGGTAAGCTTGAACCGTCGACCTTGCAGTTCAAATGGCTTTGCAATCTGGTGCATTAACCCATGTTGTTGCTCAAAATTCCAACAGGAATTGAGGATTCTTCATATCAAGGAACAAGGTTGTTTCCTCAGAGTACTGGGTTGATGTTTAGTGCTGTTGAGTCAGTTCCAACCCATAGCAACCCTGTATAGAGTTTCTGAGAAGCAGTTGGTGAGTTCGAACCAAGCTTGCAGTTCACATTCTATAGTGACACATCAGGGCAGGCAATTATTGGCTATCAAAAATGTGTGTGTGTGCGCCGGGAGGCAGGGGCTACAAAGGCATGAAGTGGCTGGCTTAATTTCAGCATGAGGAGGGTGAAGTAGAATCCCCAGTTAATAGTTTCCTGTTTCCAGATGGATCTGGTGAAAAGGGGTGTGGGGGGAGAATGATGGTGATAGGATTTTAGGATTTGATTGTGAGTTAACTGTTAGTAGGATTAAGTGATTGTCAAAACTGTAACTGTAGATGTGTAACTAAAAGGGCAAAGTAGTTAAACTTTAATTTCAGGAATAGATGATCCTAGGACCAGCAAGAAAGAAGAGCATGAGATCCCTACCTAGAAAAACAGCAACAGCAGACAATCCCAGGGTCATCAAGATAGAGCATGAGTGGAACGTGAGATCCCGGCCTGGAAAAGCAGTGACTGTAGAGATGGAGGCGGAGGCAATGGCCTGGAGACAGAGCACCTGCAGGCTCTAGGCCCATGGACTAAGGCTGTGTTCCTGCGGGCAGGAGGCTGCCTTACACAATGTGCCCTTTGAACATTTAAACGAATATACATTTTTTGTTTTGTATGCGTGCATCACATACTTTTGCTTTGTTCATTTGTGAAATATAAAATGTGAATGGGGAACCACAGGGGGGAAGTAGGATACATTATGAAATAAAGCATGCTTCATTCAATGCAAAACTAATGATCTTGTCAATAAACCTTGACTTAACAATAAAGTTAAAAAAAAAACAACAAAAGAATGCCTCCCTGAAATGGCTAGGCATGGTTCAGAGGGCAGCTGAGAGCAGCCGAGGGAGCTGACAGTCTGGGGCAGGCCCTGGCACATCTCACTGATAGGAGACCTTGTCGAGATGCAGAATTGCCACAATTACCCAGTCAGTAGGTGCTAGGCAGTGCCAGACTAGAGTGTAGGTTTCCCAGCTGCTGGCCTCAAGCCTTTTCCATCTTCAGCACTGTCACTGCCATCTCGCCCAGGAGTCCTGGATACCTGCCATGGCTGACACAGAAACTAACTACACAACAGGAAACTGCTTCAAACATATTTATTGTCATTTTTATAGGCATCCCGCAATCTATGCTGGTGTAATGCACCCCCAGGCTCTGATTCACAACTCAGGTCAAGCTGAGCACCACTGCACAGCAAGCACCTGTTTCAGGTGAGGCAGCTCCCAGAGCGGGTTCCCAGGTGCAGCATCTCTGGACATCAGGGAAGAGCACCAGAAGGAACACCTGTGTGTTGGGGACTATCTGCCACCCTGTGGTGGCTTCAGACCCTGACGCCAGCTTGGGAGCTTGAGAGCATTTCTAGGAAGGCTGGGATCTATCTTATTAAAGTGCCCGTGGGGCCATGACTTGACAACAACAAAAATCTCAGAGGCTTGAAGGCTAGGATAAGATCCTAATTTTTTAATCACAAGCTGTAATGCAGAAAGGCATCAGGAAGTCTGGTCTGGTATTAGAAACTGAATCAGTGGCTCAATTCCAGACCAGAAGGCTATCACCAAGTGCCCTGTGGTTTCCAGGAGGCTGTGGGAGCGACTCAGGAGTCCCCCATGTTTTCTCATGAACATCTTGTACATGGACGGGACATCCTACTTCCCAAAGCTCTTGACATGTATCTGCTGGCTTTCTTCTAGGCACTCAAGCTGACACCCCTTCCTTCTCACCGGCGCTGGTTTAGACCCGTCAAGTTCTTGAGCTGACATGAGAATGGAAACAGAGACTGGTGAGGTCCTGGCCCTGCCTGTAGAACTTCCAGGAGGAAGATGAGGATTCTCAAGGTGGTGGGCATGACTATGACACAGGGACCTGACAGACCAGGGCCCTGCAAATCAGCAACGTTTCTTGATGCCCAGTAAAGAGAGAGATGGGATACTTGGGACCAAGAAGCTGAGCTCTGAACCACTCTCCGTCTTATTAGTAGGGTTCCAGATGAAGGCTACAAAACAACTGGTTGTTGGTGATACATGTAACTATCACCAGGACAAACTGGGTGATACTCACCGTCACCGCAGCGCCCATGAGTCCTTGCACCAGCGCCTCACCGGTGGACTTAACCTGGAAAGGAGTCAGAGTCAGGTTCCCATAAGCCCCCAACACACCCTCAAAAGTGGGGCAGGAAGGATGAATGAGAGGTCAAGAGGGCCCTGCATACTGGAGAAGAACCAATGGGTAAGACAATCATTAAAGGGCAAAGTCTAGCCTTTAGGGAAGTGCCGACAAGAAGAAGTCCCCTAGGACCATCAGCTGAGGACAAAAAGGAAGGACCAGCTGTGGCCTTGGGAACACGGGTGTACCTAGTGAGGAAACGTCCTACATGGCTAGCCGCACACTACCCTACCTGCTTGGCAGTATGGCCCATGTTCATTGCATCATTAATCCTGTTGTCCAGGAAGCGCCAAGTGTCTGCGAAGTCTGGGGAGGAGTCCTGCATCATCACCAGCTCTGTAGTGTTGTAGATGCCAGCCAGCACGGCTCGGCGGGTGTACCAGTTAATCTGCAAAAGAAACCACCCAGAAAGATGGGTCACCACCGCTGCTGGGGCAGTCTGGGGTCATTTCCATCCAAAAGCATGGGGACTCATGGGCTTCCTCCTTCTTCTTACCCTCACAGACATACACAGGCTTGAGGTGTACTACCCTTCCCAGACCTGTCTGGGAGTACATTAAAACACAAATGCAAGCTCCTAAGCTCCACCTGTGGGCATTCAGTCAGCAGGTTTGAAGTAGGGCTAGGAATCTGAATGTTCACTAAGCACCCAGGTGATTTTGTGACATCTAGTGCACATTAATCTTACGGTCAACAGTTCGAAACTACCAGCTGTTCCGTGGGAGAAAGATGAGGCTTTCTGCTCCCGTAAAGATTTATAGCCTTAGAAACCCTGTACAGGGTTGCTATGAGTTGGAACCAACTCCACGGCACATGATAGTCCACATTGGAAATGCCAGTGAGGTGGCAACATCTTAAAAAGTCTGAGTCCCAGGGAGGCTCCGGCATCAGCCCGTTGGGACCAATGCTTGGTGTGCCCATCAGGAGTGTGAGGGCTGGGCCAGGATTATGGACTGATCAGAACATCTAGGCAGAACTGCGAGGCTAAGTCCCTTGGGCTGTCCTGGCAAAGTATTGCTCATAGCACCAGCTCAGTGGCTTGATGCTTTATTTCTTTCATTTCATTCCCCTACCCGCTCAGTTGGTAGTGTATTCCCACACGGACCAGGTTTATTAAAGCACTTTGTTACACTGTGGTGGGAGTACCTCACACACACGTCTGGTCCTCCAGACACCATGAGTTATGCTACCACCCCTACCCGAGATGCCACAAAGCACCATCACGTATTTATTTCTTTTATGAAGGAATATGTTTTCTTTTTTAATTTCCCAATAGAAAGAGGGTGGCATTAACAAGTCAAGTTCCTTCCTGGTGCCTGTTTGAAGTTTATTGATCTCTTAGCAAAGTGGGGCTGGGGAGGGAGTTTCTTTCTAAACAGTGGGCGTTCCTGTGGAAAGACACACACAGAGATTCTGTTGCTGAATCCAAGTCCTAGGAGTGAAGGGAAAATGGTCACAAAGAGCAGCGTCATCACACGGTCTTCTGGCACCGTGTCACCACTGGTTTCTGACTAGAATACTGGTCCCCAAATGAAGACCTAGATCCCAGTTCAGCTTGTTGAGTGACCTTCCTCATAGTTTAGTCTCTTAAGTCTTTCCTTTCCAAAACTGACATCGGGCTGCAGGCCCCTTGAGGAGACTTGTGACCAGGTAAACTTCTTGAAGAAATGGTTAGTACCAGCCCCGGGCAGAGGCTGGATTACTGTACAGAAAGCACTCACATCTGTGGACTGGTCCCCAGCGTAATGCCACATGTCGTCCACCATGCTGGTAAGCAGGTTCAGGCTGGGCGGGATGTTATGAGGGAGCATGAGGATGCTGAGGGCCTGAGAAGAGAGTGAAAGGACCAGTACTGCATACAGGTAACAAAAGAGTATGGTGGGTGGTTCACCTCCCTACAGGGTAAGGGGGCCTGGCTAGCTTCGCTTCTCTGAGACCCACCATCTCTACCCACTGGACTGAGCTCCTGAGCAATAATGACAGACTGCAGTGACAAGAAGCAGGATCAGATTCTCTGTCCCTGGCCTTTGTTAATGGGACAGAAAGGACAAGGGATGACTCTGTAACAGGAAGAAACAAGCAGAGACAGGAGTGAAGGTCACCCCCTGGGCTCACAGTGTGGCTGCCCTTGATGCACCACGGCAGCCTCACGATACGCCTCCTGCTTTGACTGCTTGAGTTAACTCAAGTTGATGTGTTACCTGTCACCAAAAAACCTCCGACTAATACAAGTGATGGCACAACCCAGACTCCTCTAGCAGACATCAGCGCCTCTAAGAGGACAAGGTCTTGCCAAAGGACTAGCTTCAGAATCCACTGGTCAGAGAGTTCCTAGTCTTGCTGGGCAGTTTTCACTTAGTGAAATGCTGAATTAAGAAGGCAGCTCAGGGCTGACCACATGCACTCTCACTGCTTTAATGGGGATGTGATGCCTCCCAGAACGAGTCTAGGCTGGAAGCTGCACAGGCAGGGGTTAGTCCCTGACTCTCAGCTGTACCCCTCATCACCCAGCCTGTGCTAGGTGCACCACAGGTGTTCACAGTCACCACCGCTGATTGACTGGAACCGCAAATGCAACAGACTCTCCCAGCTGATCTCGGAGCCCCTCTGATTTCTGATGTGCTTTGATGTCATATTTTCTGAGAAAATGGCCCAGCACTGTGACATGCCTTCAAACAAGGAAATGGAAGCTTCAGGAAAGGAGAGAAGGCCGTTGGAATGAATATTCCAATCCTAAGCACAAAACTGGTAATTCTAAGTCCCAGTCTTCTGGGATCTAGAACACAATGGGGCAGTTACAGGGCTGATGACAGTAAATTAAATCCTCCGCCTTTTCTAGCCTTTGTTGTGGACCCCTCCTCATTGCTGACATGGTGGTGCATCAGACATGGTGGTGCACTAGGACCCCACACAGGATGAGATCTTATACCCAAGGCCACTGTTGTTCTCAGGGACACAGACAGAGATGCCTCAGTTACCCTCTTTGGCTCTCCCAAGTTTGAGACCTAGTGCACTGAGTATCCCTGGGCTGAGGCTGACAGAGGTGAGCCATGAGCTAACTTCTGTGCTGTGACCAAGTTCTCTGAGAGACAGGCGTGGATATTTATACAGATGACAACTTGCTGCTAATAGGATGGGTGATCTAGGGCCTGGATCTGGACTCTACCCGGGGCCAGTGCTCAATGTACGGGATCAACATTCTCAGTCTGGTTTCCACTGCATCCCTCAGGAACTGGTCTGTCTTCCTCTTCCTGGAAGAAGGAAAAGAACACAGTGTATCTTGGGGTCAAAGCACGGGCTTGGGGAGGTCCCAGCAGCTCGGAGGCTGGCCTGACTAGAGGTGGTCATGACAGGGAGTTGGGTTTCTGTCCCCCACAGCAGCAGGGCTGCTGAATGCTTTCTCTTGTCCTTGTTAAGGGCAGCTGGTGGGACCTGTCACCCTGAGCACAGATGCCACAGGACTCACTCTGCCTGGCCCAACTGTACCAGCTTCTGCTCCTCTTCCAACACACGGGTGAGCCGGGCGTTGCACTGGGTCACAAAGTGCAGTATCAGCTCACTGCCGTCATTCCCAAACATGCTGGCTGCAGCACTGGACAGACCCAGAGACTACAAAAGGGGAGAGAGGAGACAGAAAGGTAGTGGGCAAATGCAGCGGGCACTGTGGCTTGCTCGGCACTGGCAATAACACCCCCTCTTCTGGCAATAGCAGCCTGAGTCTCAGCGGGGTACTCCATCCCTTAACCTTAGACCATTTGTTTTGGGTCAGGCAGACACCAGTCTCTCCCCCTCCCAGCTGGTTAGGCTCCTTTGTGTGTATGCAAAGGCCATGATCCAGGCTTAGGTAAGTGAAAGTCACAGCGACTAGTTCAGCAATGGACATGTGACCAAGAAAGTGTCACAAGCATGACTGGGAAAGAGGTGCTACTGTTCTGCTGGGCACCTGGAAATGTGTCTCAGAGGAGCACAGGAGAGACGATGGAGAGGCTGCGCAGCAGTACCCCTGAAGAACACCCTAAATGGGCCCAAATCCTTCCTCTCTTGCTTGAGAAGTTAGAGCTGCACTTCTGGCACTGTAACTCTAACTAAGAGAGATGGGGCCTGGGAGAAGAGAAGGCCTTGAAGAGAACTCAAAACTCTTTCTGACCAACTCACCTAACCTCAATGTTGTGGAAACTGGATGTCTTTGTTTTAAAACAAACAAGCAACAACCGTTTCCTTACTGAGTTATCAAGGAACTAACAGAACTGAGAGGGCTCCATGCCATTTCATTCCTGAGCCAGCAATCACCAAGCATCTACCAAGGCTAACCCATGCACTAGGGGCAGCGACAGCTGAAAAAGCAAATAGAAATACTCATTGAGCCCTGGTGACAGAATGGTTAAGTGCCTGCTATTGAATGAAAGCTTGGCGGTTCAAACCCATCCAATGACTCCACGGGACAAAGACCTGGCAAGCTGCTCCTTTAAGGATTACCGCCTAGGAAAGCCGACACAGAGGCAGCTCTATACTGTCACACGGGGACTCTTTAGGGTTGAAACTGACTTGAAGGTACCAAGCAATAAAACAAAGCAACACCCACTGTTGGGAAAGGGGAAAGTCACTTCCCTTTGATGGAAGCACACAGCCTTTCTGAAGGCAGTTTGACAAAATTAATGATAAGGGAGTTACAGCAGGTACAATAGTAATGGTTAATGTGTGCCAGGCACCTGGCTAAGGACATTACCTACACTCTCACGTAGCACTATCACCTACACTTTACAGATAAAGAAACTGATGTGAAGCACTTAACCACATTGCTATACTGCATCCAATGTACATGTAACAAGAACCTCATATTAGTCATAAGGAGCTTTGGTAGTGTAATGGTTACAAGTCAGGCTGCTAAACCTCAAGGTGAGCAGTTCAAAACTATCAGTTATTCCACAGGGCAAAGATGAGACTTTCTGCTCCTGTAAAGATTTATAGCCTCTGAAACCCTATACAGGGTCACTATGAGTTGGAACCGACTCCACAGCACATAACCAAGCACCCTCATAGTCATGGGGCCAATTACGAAGGTGCTGTCTCTCAGATCCATACCTGCTCTTCTATCCTCTGTTAGTGATGTAGGGATGGAGACTCTCAAAACCACATTTCTGGCTCCATTATAGGGTCTGTCAATAGGGTCCATGGAGGAGACTGCAAGGCTGGGGAGGGAGAAGCAATAGGCTCCTTCCTGCTTACTTCCTGTCTGCGGGGGTCCCTGTGGGCGGCAGCAGTGCCATCCTATAGCAGCAGAGAAGGCAGCATGCGGTTTCCCCAACATTGGCAGAACAAGCATAGCCAGCCACTGCCCACCCCTCCTCTCTCATTGACAAGAGGGGAAATAAAAGACCAAGATTAATGTCACAAGTCTCTGAAACTTGCTCTTGAACGTACACAAACTAAAGCTAATGGAAAAAATGATGAAATAAAAGAACTGAACAAAACATTTCAAAGGGAAGCTAGAGAAGACAAAGTATAATGCAATGTGCAAGACCTGGAGTCAGAAAACTAAAAGGGAAGAACATACTCAGGTTGCAATATTTAAGGACTCTGGTAGTGTACTGTTTACAAATCAGGCTGCTAATCTCAGGGTCAGCAGTTCAAAACTACCAGCTGTTCCGCGGGAGACAGATGAGGCTTTCTGGTCCTATAAAGATTTACAGCTTTGGAAACCCTGTACAGGGTTGTTATGAGTCAGAAGTGATTCCACGGCATGTAACAACAAAAGCAACATGGGAAAAATGGAGTCCTGGTATGGCACTATAGAATATAGCACTGAACTGCTAATCATAAGGTTGGTGGTTCAAACTGACCAGTTTATACAGTTTATACAACTCTATACAGTGGTCTGTGATTTGGAACCAACTTAACGGTCCTTAGCAACAACAATGGGTGAAATACTGATTGACGCAGGAAGCATCAAAAGATGATGGAAGAAATACACAGAGTCACTGTACCAAGAAGAATTGGTTGATGTTCAACCATCTCAAGAGACAGAATATAATCAAGAACTGATAGTATTAAAGGAAGAAGCCCAACATGCAATGAAGACATTAGTGTAAAACCAAGTTCCAGGAATTTACAGAATAACAAACTGAAATGTTTCAACAGATTGATGCAGCGCTGGAGTAGCTCACTCATCTCTGCCCAAGATATGTGGGTGACAGCTACCTGGCCAACTGATTTGAAGAGATCCAGAGTTGTGTGCATTCCAAAGAAAGGTGACCCAGTGGACTGTGGAAAACAGTATCATTTATATGACATGAAAATTAAAATGTTGCTGAAGATAATTCAAAAGTGGTTGCAGCAGTATATAGAAAGGGAATTGTCAGAAATTCAAGTAGGATCCAGATGAGGACATGAAACAAGAGATACTGCTAATGCCAGATGGATCTTGGCTGAAAGCAGAGAATACCAGAAAGATGTCTACTTGTGCTCTGTTGTCTATGCAAAAGCATTCGACTGTGTGAATCATAACAAACTATGGATAACATTGCAAAGAAGGGGAATTCCAGGGGGAACCAGTACATAGAGCAAGAGGCCATTGTTAGAATTGAACAAAGGGATATTGTGTGGTTTTAAACCAGGAAAGGTGTATTACAGGGATATATTTTTTCACTGTACTTATTCAGTATGTATGCTAAGGAAGCTGGAATATATGAGGAAGATGTGGCATCAGGATTGGAGGTAGACTCATTAACAACCTGTGACAGGCAGATGACGCAACTTTGCTTGCCTTGAAACACTGATGAAGATCAAAGACTATGGTCTTCAGTATAATTGCAACTCATGTGAAGAAAAAAACAAATCTTCACAACTGGACCAAGAAATAAAACATACTAAACAGAAAATACTAATTGTTAAAGACTTCATTTGCTTGGATCTGCAATCAATGCTCATGGAAGCAGCAGTCAAAAAACCAAATGACATATTATATTAGGCAAATCTGCTGCAAAAGACCTCTCTAAGGTATTAGGAACAAAATTTTCACTTTGAGGACTTCGGTGTTCCTGACCCAAGCCATGGTATTTTCAACTGTCTCATATGCATCAGAAAGTTGAACAATGAATAAGAAAGACCACAGACGAATCAGTACATTTGAAATATCATGTTGGAGAAGATTATTGAAAGTAAGAGGCCAAAAGAACAAACAAATCAGTCTTGGAAGAAGTCAAGTCAAAATGCTCCTTAGATAGGAGGATGGGAAGACTTCATCTTGTACTTTGGGCATGTTGTCTGGAAGGATACCACGCTTGGTAAAGTGGAGGGTCAGTGAAAAAGAGGAAGGCCCTCAATGAGATGGACTGACACAGTGCAACAACAATTGTGTGGATGGCACAGGACCAGGCAGTGTTTGGTTCTGTTGTGCACAGGGTCTCTGAGTCAGAAGCAACTCTACGGCAGCTAACAACAGGGATGGGTAGGTGAGGGAGGGAGAATCACTGTCTACATGCCAACATGTATTAAGCTGGGTAAAGGGAAAGATAATATACAGTAAGAGGAGCTCAACACAGCATGATCAATGCAAAGGAAGACACTGGGAGGTATGCAAGTGTAAAGGGAATAATGGCAAATGCTATTACATACCCAACCCTGCAATAACGGAAATCATAATCTGAGTGGATAAGTAGGTAAATATGTCAGCTTAACATGTGTGAGAAGGCATATGTGAATACATGCATGAACAGGCATGTATATGACAGAGGATTATGAATGGGGCTGCTAACTTCAGGGTCAACAGTTCAAAACTACCAGCTGTTCCACGGGAGAAAGATGAGGCTTTCTGCTCCCGTAAAGATTTACAGCCTCGGAAACCCTATACAGGGTTGCTATGAGTCAGAACTGACTCCACGGCACATAACCACCACCATATATAAAGTAGAGCATACAAGGGGCAAAGTTAGCCACAACCAAACACCTTGAGGGACTGAGTCACTGAGTTGGAGAGCGTAAGACCACAGTTTTGGGAGATAACCTAGGTCAACTGCAGTAACATGGTACCAAAAGGCAATGTTCTACATCCCACTTTGTTGAGTAGCAACTGGGGTCTGAAAAGCTTGCAAGCAGTAATCTAAGATCCAACTATTGGTCTCTTCTCATCCAGAGCAAAGTAGAGGGAAGAAAATCAAAGACTCTAGGCAACAATTAGTCCAAAGGACACATGGACCACATGAGCCAGAGCCTGAGACCACAAGACCTAGATGGTGCCCAGCAACAACTAGGGACTACTCTGATCGGGGTCTCAAGAGAAGGCCCTAAACAGAGTGGGAGAAAAATCAGAACAAAATTCAAAATCATAAGAAAGACCAAACTTACTGGTTTGGTCTTATGACTAGTGGAACCCATGAGATATTGACTGTAGACACTCTTTAAACCCGGGACTAAACCCACTCCCAGAGATCACCTTTCAACCAGATAGACCCATCAAATGAACAATAACACCAGTGAAATACGTGCTCCTTAAAATAACCAATCATACAAGACAAGAATGGCAGCATTTGCCCAAAAACAAAGTACAGGAAAGATGGGCAAATGGAAACAGGGAACCCAGAGAGGACATGGGAAGAGCACTATTACAATGAGGGGACTGCAACTAACATCATGAAACAAAATGTGCATAAATTATTGCAAAGGAAACGAAATTGCCCTTTAAGACTTTTACCTGAATCACAATACAAAGTTAAAAGTTAACAAAATAAATTACGTAAAAGCATAAAAGGAAAAAAAAAAAAAAAATCAGAAACATGCTCAGATAAGTTGTATGGTTTATTATACTAACAAATTACAAACAAGCCATGTTGCTTATTAACCATGTCAAATAAATATAATAGGTGTTATGTAGCCATTATGAATGACAACATGCAAAGTGAAAAAAAAAAGCTGGATAACCACATCTAGTATCATCAGATTTTCCAAACAATCTTGTAACATTTCCTGCCTAACACGAACCTATCACTTAATCTAAAGAAGCAGTCTGTTCCCACCCAGGAGGAAAAGCAGATTGCTGGATTTACTGAGCAACAGTAACATGTGTTTGTCTCCAAAGTGGTGACTACTTTCTGGAGGTTTTCCAAACACCATCTTTCAACAATTCTAAGATGCACACTTTTTGCACGGGGGGGCCCCCCTTCATTGTCAGCAATCAGTGTGAGCTGTGTGTTCCTAATGTGTCATATTTAATAGGCAGCATTTCTTCTTTCCTAAAGACACTGGTACTTCTTGCAACAATTAGTATCTTAGAGCCAATCTGAAATATGGTAATTTTGATCAAGATAATTTTATTAGACTATCTTTAGAACCTAATTCCCAAGAACTAACTTCATGGTACATTTCTCTTACATTAAAGACAATACTAATAGTAAAGCTATGTTTACCCTACTGGGAAAAACAAATTAAACAAACCCAGAAAATCCTGTAGCCTTCAGGGGCTCAGAGCTAGGCAGCAGAAAGATGCTCTGCTCTGCCTGTTGCAACTCCCTCCTGGCTAGCTTTGGTCAGGCAAACCCCGGCCTCGCCTGGACACACCTGGGCTCCTTCTGCGATGGCCTCTGCGGTCCACCCGTGAGCAGGAACGAACTCCAAGGCCGCTGTCAAGATGCGATGCTGCAGCTGTTCTTCACTCTCATGGTCCTCCTCCTCCTCGCCACCCTGGTCTGTGTACCTGAGACCCAAATCCGAGAGACATGGGGGCAGGGTCCAGTACACCTCATCTCACTGCCTGATGCCGGAGTGCAAACTGTGTCTGAGCAAAAACTAGACTCTGTCTCCTCGAATCACATCTACTCTTGTGTCAGTGCAGATGTTTTCATGCCAACAGGGTAGAATGGCAACATAAAGTCATAGAGAAGGGGCCCAGTGGTTGGGAAGGTCATATAACACAGAGTAAATGGTCCCATGTTGTTGTGTGCTATGGAGTCAATTCCAACTCACAGTCACCCTGTAAGACAGAAGGGCCCCCAAAAGGTTTTCAGGCTGTGATCTTCATGGAAGCAGATCACCAGGTCCTTCTCCCTTGGAGCAGCTGATGGGTTCAAACGACTGACCTTCCAGTTAACCACTTCACCATCAGTGTCCCCAGAGCACTGTGGATCTCCCCATTTACAGCCCACACAGCATAAGGCTTAGGGGGTCTCTTTATTTGTATCTGCACCAGACTATATGAGGGCAGGGACTGTGTTCTTTATTTATATATAGGGCCTGACACAATGTTGTTATTGTTAGGTACTACAAGTCAATTCTGACTCACAGTGACTGCATGTGGCAGAGCCCCATAGGGTTTTCTGGGCTACAATCTTTAGGAGTAGAGTGCCAATTCTAGAGTCTGGAGCCACTAAGTGAGTTGGAACAAAGAACCTTTTGGATAGCAGCCACGCCACGTGCTTAGCCACTGCATCTCCAGGGCACCTAGTAGAGTCTCAAAAATGATTTTTTGGATTGTAATAAAAAGTACTTTAATCAGGAAACCAGAAAAATAACTGCAAACATTAATTTCAGGCCTAGAGAAACTTCTTAGTGAGAACATTAAGAAAAGCAGAAGGTCTACTGGGAGTGACTTCCATTGTTTCTGCAGAGCACTTAGGCCCCACCTGCGGATTAAAATGCTAAATGCAGGAATCCTTTGACCTAGTGCTTCCCGTAGAAGACTGACATGTTTTTCATGTTAATGAAAGAAATCTCAACATCAATGAAAGACTGTTGTGGTTAAGTGCTGTCTATTTGGTTCTGGCTCACAGCAACCCTGTATAGTGTGACTGGTGAGCCTGAACTGCCGACCTTGCAATTCAAACTGACCTTGCAGTCCAGAGAATTAGCTCACTGTGCCACACCAGGACTCCCAAAAAAGAGACAGGGTAAATAAAGTCTGATACAGCCATTTACTAGAATGTTATACATCCATTAAAATAACATAGCCTTTAAGGGATGTTCAAAATGTATTGTTGTGTGAAAAACAATCAGATTCTGGAATAGTGTATATACTGTATTATATAATTAATTATTATATATGTAGATTTATATATGAAAGGTGCTTAGAGAAACATCTAAAAGGATCTTCATCAAAATATGAACAGAATTGTCTCTAGGTTTGTGATTTCTGGTAAATTTTTAATCTTTTGTGTTCTGCTCTGATTATTTGGATATTTTAAGATGTGCAGACACTTTCAAAAATAAAAATAGAGAAAGCCTTGAAAATAATGGGTGGTGGGGAAGAAGATGGAAAGGAGAAGGAAGGGAGGAACAGAAACACCCAAGTATGAAAAGCGTTGGAAATGGGTGGATTGGGGTTCTGGAACGTACCTAGCAGTTGAACGAGAAGACTCTGGATTGGGTTCTTCTGTCCCGTGTGTCTCAGAATGCTGCTGAGAGAAAGGCGGCGGAGTTTGCTGCTTCTGCTCATCTGCGGATCTGAGCTGCACAGCTGAAGCATGGAAGGCACGTGGCACCAGAGGTGGTCGGCAGCGGGACACTGAAACAGGAACGAGCTGGTCAGAGACGAGACTCAGTACCAGTGATGGGGAAGACAGAAAGCGGGACACAGTCTACTCCAGGACCACTTACCCAGCTGTAAGTTCCTACATGGAAATCTTACACAGACTGGCAACCTTGGGTGGTCCAAAAATGGTTTCTAAACCTGTCTCTACCAGTTACTGACTGTGTGGCAAAGGACAAACCATTCACCCCAATATGCACGACTTTAAAATCTGCAAATAACTCCTACGTGCTCAATGGGTATGTGTGAGGCCTCCCTTGAAAACACTACACATTCATATACAATGGCAAGAGCACTGGGCTAGGAATTAGGAAGACTGTATACTGACCCTCTGCCACTGCTTAGCGCTAGCCAGGCTCTCTTATCTGCAACATCCCACTTTACGAAAGGCCTTTCCTAAGCACAAACCAATATAATTTCTTCCCAACATTTTACTGTAGAAAATTTCAAACATACAGACAAGTTGCAAGTATTATCTACCACTTCAATTCCATCACATCATTCATGTTTTGATGCATCTGTTACAGACCCCAGTGTTCTTCATCACTAGGCACTTTGGCATGCATATCATTAACTAGAATTCAATATTTGTTTACAGTTCTTTTGTTGAGGTGGAGTTTATATACAAGGACGTGCACAATTCCTAAGTGTCCCATGTTGTAAGTTTTGACAAACATAAGCACTTGAATATTGTAAATCCCTCTCTAGACAAAGCATTATCTCTGAAAGTTCTTTCATATTCCTCCCTGATCAGCCTCTACCCTACACTATTTTAAAAATATTCACCCTAGTTTTGGTGAGGCACATTGTAGGATAAGCACCTACCAGATGCTCTGCAGGTGAAAAATAAGGCTTTTTGCTCCAGTAAAGATTTACAACCTCAGAAACTCTACAAAGGGTCGCTGTGAGGCAGACTTTGACTCAATGGTAGTGAGCTTAGTTTAGATTAGTTTTGCCTGTCCTAGAATTTCATGTAAATGCACTCATACGGTATGCATTTTTTATGTAAGACTTTTTTCACTTAGAATATTTTTCAGATAAACTCTATTTTTAAACAAATCAATAGACAATACTTTTTATCACCAAACAGTGGGTATAAAGGTCTGGCAATCTGCTTCTGTAAAGATTAGAGGCTAGAAAACCCATTGTTTTTGTTGTGTGCTACAGGGTTTCTGAGGAGTGGCTGGTGAACCTGAACTGCTGACCTTGCGGTTCAAACCAACCTTGCAGTCCAGTGCATTAACCCAGAGTGCCACACCAGGACTCCTGGAAAACCTATGGGACAATTCTATTCTGTTATATAGGATCACTGATAAGTCAGAATAATCTTAACGACAAACAATGACTTAAACAAGCATTTGATTAAGTACCCGGTTGGTGCAGACAGTTTGTGCTCAGGCTTCCTAATTTAAATATTAGCAGTTCAAACCAACCCATTGCCACTGTGGAAGAAAGTCGAGACAATCAGCTTCCATAAATATTGTTGATGTTGTCAGGTGCCATTGAGTTGGAACCGACTCATAGCGACCCCATGCACAGCAGAACAATTCTGGGCCAACCTCACTACCGCTGCCACACTAGACGCCATCAATGATGCCACCTGGCTGATCCATCTCATTGGGGGTCTTCCTCTTTTTCTCTGACCCTCCACCTTACCCAGCATGACATCCATAAATATTACAGTTCCGATAATCCTATCAAGCGGTCCTACTTTGTGACACCTGGGGTCATCATGAGTTGGGATCAACTAGATGGCAATGAGATTTTTTTTCAGGATTCCATTAAGAAATAATACTTTGATGGGCACCAAGTCTGTTTCCGTTTTTGGATATCATGAATAAAGCTGTATGAATTCTTAGATAGATTAATCTTTTTGCAGGCAGATGTGGCTTTATTCTATTGATAAACACCTAGGCATGGATTGGCTGGGTTATAGACACTACTTTGATTAAATGTATTTAGTTTGGAATTTTGTGTGCAAACCACAAAAAAGGCAGTTTTGAGAATCTATGGAATGCCTCATCGAAGAATGATTTTAAAAAGAAGGAACAAAGAATAGTAGGTGTAAAAATAAAAGAATTTAGGCACAATAACAAAAAAAAAACCAGGCAAATATTCATAAAATGTTGAAAAGGAGAAGGGGGTCCCAAATTAAGATGGCAGAACTATGATTCAAGGAAAGGCAAGTACTTATTATACATTTATTTTAACTTGTCAATGTCTGCGTTCTCTTCATGGGTGAAACTGGTTTTCCTTTTATGGTAATAATGAAGTTTCCTAAATGTGGATTTTCCAAACCCCCGGTACACAAACAAAAATATGTATGTTATTGGTGTGTGCCTTCAGTCGATTCCTTGCTAGCCAAGTGCTTAGCCTTTGCGTCACCACTGCTCTTTACATATGTTGTTGATGTTAAGTATGCTGAGTTGGTTCCAACTCTTAGTGACTCTGTAGGGTTTCCAAGGAGCAGCTGGTGGGTTTGAACTACCAATCCTGTGGTTCAAAACGACCTTGTGGGACACAGAAATTACGAGGATATCAGGAAATTAGTGCAGTGACGGAAAATAACTAGACTAGGCGATCACTGTGACTGTTTGCAACTTTGTCCCTCCAGTGGTCCTGGACAAACACGTTTTGAGTTAGGAGACTGGGTCCGAGTCTGCTGGTTCTGCAACAGACAAGCTATATGACCTTGAACAAGCACCCCTAACCCTCTATGGGACTGTTGATTCTATTAAACAGAGATGACACGGCCTATTGCGCAGCTCTGGCTTCTGCCTGCTTGAGTCTGGGGACCAAAATCCAGCTCGGAGGGCAGCCCAGCCTGTGATAGTTACGCCGGCGACCCGGTACCGATGCCCTTCACTTCACCTTGCTCGCGGCCCACCACGGCAGCCTCTTCACCCTGCGCACAGCCCGGGTCGACCTCGTGCCCCCTTCCCTCTCCTCCCCGTTCCCCGTTTGGGCTGTCCCCTCACCGGGCCGGCAACGCAGCTGCAGAAGCCTCCAGCCCGCCCGGCCAAAACTTCCAGATACCGCCGCTGCCGCCGCCGCAGCCATATTGGAAACGGGCACACTTCTGCGACGTTGCTGACGTCGACACTACGTGTAGCGACGGGATGGCGGTAGGGCCAATTCCTACTTCCATGAGCCGGGAGTCTCCTCGTCTCGCGATAAATGCGGAGCCGGCTGTTGCAGAGAAACCCAGAGCGAGCTAGGCTGCCAGGTGAGCGCGCGTCCTGAGAAACCGACCTCTCCCAACAGTCCCTCTCCAATCCACCTTTGTCCACGCACGACCCCTCATTTCCTATCCCCAGGCTCACCCCTCGGTGGGGATGTAGCTACGACCAACAAACCCCCTAAGGGTCCTCGCGGACCTCAAACCGGGAGAAGCGGGTGAGCCTCCCTTTCTGCGCAGTGCCCCGGACCGCGAGGCTCCCTGCCTCGTTTCTCCTTCAGTCCCCCGGGTCCAAGGCCCCGAGGGCAGCGCACCGAGGTGGAAGAGCCTTGAGCTAGAGTCCGGGGGGCCTGGATCCGAGACTCATTTCTGCCAATAATCAGTGATTGTGACCCGAGGCCTCTGTCCTCTGTGCTTTTAATAGCTGTGGGTTGAAGTTTTGGTGCCTGGCAGTAAAGAACGAAGGTCTTGAGGGGCCTGAGCCCACAGGTTGTAGTTTTGAGCTTATGTCTTGAACCTCCAAGGTGTTGAATTGATATAATTGAGCATTTAATTCTCCAACTTGTCAAATTGTAAGAACCACCTAGAATGTTTGCCTATTCATAAGACGGTACCCAGGTATACCTGGACTGTTGATTCCGCATGTCTGAGTGCCAGGCCAGAATTTTGACAAGTGCCCCAGGTGATTTGTAGGATCTGCAAGTTTGGGAAGGAGTCCTGGTGTGGCGCTGTGGGATAATGCACTGGACCCCAAGGTCGGTTAGAACCGCAAGGTCGGCGGTGCAAACTCACCAGCCGCTCCTCGGAAACTGTACACAGGGTCGATAATGGGTTGGAACCGACTCGACGGCACTTAGCTAGAGCTATCATTCATTCTGACATTGAGTGCAAGACTCTGGGGTCATCTGAGGAGATCGTGGCTTCCCTCCCTAGGGCGGCTTAATCCTGCTGCTCATAGCGGCCCTATAGGCTTAATGTTGTTGTTAAGTGGCTTTGAGTGGGTTCCGGTTCCGGCTCATGGTGGTGTGCCGTGGAGTCGGTTCCAAGGCTATAAATCTTTATGGGCGCAGGAACAACTGGTACTTTCGAACTGCTGAGCTTCAGGTTAGCAGCCCAGTTGGTAACCACTACGCTACCAGAGCCCAGAGGAGGACTCCTGAAGGAATGTTCTTCCATGAAAGATTGAACAAAATGGAATCAGGCTGCGAACCTGAAGGCCAGCCGTTCGAAACTATCAGCCGCTCCGCGGGAGAAAGATGAGGCGTTCTACTCCCGTAAAGATTTACAGCCTGGGAAACCCTGTACAGGGTCGCTATGGGTCGGAACCGACTCGACGGTACTTAACAACAACAACAAGCTACCAAAGCTCTGACTCATAGCGACCGCGACCCTGTATAGGGTTTCCAAGGAACGACTGGCAGGTTTGAACCATCAACCTTGAGGTTCAAACTGACCTTTCAGCCCTCCATAGGCTTATTAGGAAGAAATCAATGGATTTTAGATGGGGCATATGAGTCAGTAAATTTACCTTTTAAAGTTGTGTTTTGCACTCCCTTTATCAGCTGTAGCCCTCTCAAAGCCTCCAGCTGTTGTTGTCTGAGTTTAGTCAAAACCAAACCTTCCCCAAATGTTGAAATTTCAGATCTAGGATAAGCACTAGGCAGCTAACTGCAAGGTCGGCGTTTCAAACCAACCAAGTCAGTCCTCTGAGTCATGTTGAGTTGCACTGACTGGAAAGCACTTAACATCATCTCTGGATGTAGTCAGAGCACTACACTGATCTCTTCATGAGATTTTGTTTTGTTTTCTGAAGTCTTTACCCGTCTTTGAATGAGCCTTGCCTATAAAAACTCAAATTCAACTTGGATTTCATTTCTGAAATTCTCAATTCCTGATACACCAAATAACTGAAGACAAAGTCGTCCATTTCTTACTCTTCCTTGCTGATTCCTACCTTGTTATTTTTTTAAAAATTTCTCTCTGTGTGTGTGCCCAGGTGTGCTTCAGTCACCTCATTTTAATTGAAATTCTCCGTTCTGACAAATAATTGTTAGAATTTTTATGCACCTAACTTGAGAGTATTAAGGAGCTCTGGTAGTGTAGTGGTTACGAATCGGGCTGCTAATCTCATGATCAGCAGTTCAAAACTACCAGCTGTTCCTCTGGAGAAAGATGACGCTTTCTGCTACGGTAAAGATTTACAGCCTCGGAAACCCTGTACAGGGTAACCAACTCCACGGCACATATCAACAACAACAACTTAAGAAGATTAGATTCTTGTCTTGAACTGAAGCTTGAATCTTATTTTTTTTTTCCTCTTGAGCCCCTTCACCCTTATAAGGGGCCATTGATTCAAGATTTGATGTGTACGGGTACCTTTAAAAGGTATTGGGACATCTGCTTTGACTCCTTTCCTGTAATATTTTAGAAGAACTGTGGGCATGGGTGTGCAGCAGTCGGAGCTGGAGGAGTGCCACCCAACAAGGCCAGTACGGTGACAATGTCTTCTCTGCCTCTTCTGTTTCAATATTAAACTGGGCTCTGAGTCACAGCTTCTCAAAATATTGGCTTATGTGCCAGACATTGTTTTTCTGTTGTTTGTGTAGAAGATAGATTCATAACACTGTCACCACAAAGGTCAGACGGTGAAAGGTCTTCTAGTCTGGCTTTGAGATACTGAAAAGAGCGTTGTCTCCCATTTTATTTGGAAAATGCTGACTGAAAGTGGTGGCTCTGCTTTTTGAGAGTTCATGAATGTGTCTTATGAGCTCTCGCTTGATATAGGAGTATCAGGGTTTAGGGAAATGCAGCGACAACATTTTACGGTCTTCTCATGTACTGACAGGAGCTCACTGGGATACTGTCCAAGATGTCGTAAAAGTACAGCTCTTCTACTGGATAGTGCTAACAACTAAGTGGACGCTTCACATTACTCCCTGGAGAGTTCTCCCGTGCTCATGGCTAAGGAGAAAGAACAGGTTTTATATGACCGGAACAAAGGCAAATAAACTGCCTCCAGAAAAATGGAGGCCCAGAGTTCTCATAGGAGCATCATTTTATTTAGCTCTATGGGTCAGACCCCGCTGAGTGCTTCAACATTTTTGTCTTTTTACAAGAGCTTTGCAAAATATGAGGGGCTAGCCCTACATTATTGATGAGAAAGTAGACTCAGTGAAGCTAATAACTTACCCATGGTCAGGCAGCTGAATAGAACTCCTGTTGTAAGTGTGCATTCAGACCCTGTATTCCATAAAACTGCGCCATAAATGTTACTGAAAAGATCTGGCCCTTTGGCATTCTCTCTAGCTAGTAAGCAATGTTTTGCCCCTTTTTTTCTTCATGAAGAAAAAAAGTAGCTGTGAGTAGCTAATCTCAACAGTCAGCAGTTCGAAACTACTAGCTGTTCCCGCGGGAGAAAAATGAGGCTTTCTGCTCTGTAAGGATTTACAGCCTCGGAAACGCTGTACAGGTTTGCGATGAGTCAGAACCGACTCCACGGCACATAACTACAACAGTAGTTGAATATTGTAGTAGTTGGTGGGCAGGGAGCTTGTCATTCCTTTCTGTTGTCTCAAGGGAGAACATGTTCCAACATCAATCTAGAAACTGGCCGTTTATTTATTTCTTATATTGTAATTAGAGAAATGTGATATTCAGCCTAAGTTGCTCACTTTAAAGATCTGCAGTGGTTCCCCGTCAACATTATGTGACAGTAACAAAGCTCCGTTCAGTTCTTGATTGTGACTAAGGAATGTAGCTGGCCTGGCAGCCTTTGGCATCCTGTTCCTGTGCATGAAGTGGTGTGTGGATAGCAAAAGACTGGCACTCCAGGTGGAAGGAGCAAGAGAAAAAGCAGGATAGCAAGGAAGTGCAAAGGTGTTTCATAGAACAAGGAGAGATGGCCTTTGGCTGGAACTCAGCTATATGAGCAGGAGTTGTGGGAGGTACTGAAGATTCAGATGGTAGAGGTCCTGAATCCACAAGGTTCAGTTTTGACTCTGCTTTTGATAATTAAACCTTCGGAAACTCCTCTAGGAGTTCCTAGGTTGCAAGAGCAACCTTCTGTAGTATTTAAGAGTAACTGTGGTTACGAGCTGTTGAGTTGGTTCCAACTCTTAGCACACTCCTGAATAGGACTTCTGAGGAGCGACTGGTGGGTTTGAACTGCCAACCTTGAGATTAAGGGTGACTGGTTGTGTGCCATGGAGTTGGTTCCAACCCATAGCGACCCTGTACAGGGTTTCCAAGGCTGTAAATCTTTACGGGAGCAGAAAGCCTCATCTTTCTCCCGCGGAATAGCTGGTAGTTTTGAACTGCTGACCTTAAGGTTCACAGCCTGATTTGTAACCACTACGCTACCAGAGCTCCTTTAAGGGTGACTAGTTCTGTGGTATTTAAGGTGATTTCAGCTAACCTGGACATGTTTTGTAGGTTAAAAAAGGAGAGTCATTTGAAAGTGAACATAGTTAATGAAGGAAGCGTGTACTGGGTATGACTTCAGTTCTGTTTCAGTGGTGGTTGATATTGTTGTTGTAGCTGTAGGGGCATAATTATCACTGAATTAGCCACCTCTGCAGAAATCAGAAGTGCTTAGCGTGAGACTAGTTAGTCCCTGCCTGACCCCGCTGCTGAACTTCTTTTATTTGAACCTTTTTAGGTCAGAAACTAAGTGTCATTAATGTTTAAGAAAGAAGGAACTGAGCAGAATATCTCCTGACCTCATTTCACTGTGAGCACATTCTATACGCACCTCAGTATCAAGAGGAAGAGATAATTGACCTGTGGAGGAATCTTTCAGAGGTTAGAAAGCCTGTGCTTTCCAGCCAGTTGGATTCAGAGCCCAGCTCCTAACACTTTACTAGTTTTGTGACCTGAGTAAAGTTAACTGCTTCCATTTCCTGCCTATAAAATGGGAGGAATCCTGGGCTGGTGCTGTGGGCTAAAGCACTGGTCCACAAGGTCGGCAGTTCAAACCCACCAGCTGCTCTTTGAAAACCCTATACAGGGTCACTGTGAGTCGGAACTGACTCGATGGCACTTAACAATAACACAACAATAGCTCATTTAAAGCTGTTCTGAGATCCAAGTAAGATAGTGTATAGTAAAGTGCTTTGAACAGTGTGTCTGATAGTAAATGTTGTATTTTGTTGTTGTTGTTTAGTGTTGTCAAGTCAATTCCGACTCATAGTGACCCTGTATAGGGAGCGGCTGCTGGGTTTGAACCACTGACCTTGTGGCCCAGTGTTTATTGATCTTTACAGGTCTAGCACCACATTGATCACTGCAGATTAAATAGACTTGAATTTTCACATTTATTTTGAGGAAAGAAAAAACGTTAGTGTTCAGTTTGCTAGATTTAGTGCCATCGCTCTCTGTCTCTTTTTTAAATAATAAGCTTGTGGTTGATAAACGCCTGCCAGTTTATTTACCTCCTTTGCTGAATCATATTTGCCTAGTTGGTGTCTTGTCTGTGTCTATTCATGCTGAGTTGTCTCCTCAATCAAGAGAAAAGAATTGGTCTGCCCTCATCTTATGTACTTGACTCTGATCCCCTTTTCCTGACTATACAAGTCAGGATCCTGTCTACCTTTTTGAGGCATGTTAGGATTTGGTACCTGGAGATCATGGGTTGATTCTTTCAGAGTAAAGAGCCTGAATAGCATCCATAGTAAGATTTTCTGATGCTGTCAGCAGTGTTGGTGGGAGGTCTACATTGAGTCATAATTCCCGTCGTATTTGCTGATGCCCCATGGATTGAACTGTACACTTACCTCTGCTCAGTCTTGATTCTCCTTTGGCCATTGGTTTTTAGGTCTGTCAGCATTGCAGGAATGGCGGATTTGGGGATCTCAGCTGGCCAGTATGTGGCGGTAGTCTGGGATAGGTCATCTCCAGCGGAAGCACTGAAAGATCTGGTGGACACGCTTCAAGCGTTGACTGGCAGTGAAGGCCGAGTATCTGTGGAAAACCTCAACCAGTTGCTACAATGTAAGTTCCTACCCATGTTGTCTCTGCAGGGGGGAGGGCCTTTGCCGGGAGTGCTGCGGTTCGGCAGTTCCTGGGGTAGCTAAGTGTTTGTTTTGAGAGGTATGTAGTAGCAGTGGCCAGTCATCTGTCATTTTTTCATTTGAGATGTAGTGGGTTTAGGGCTGTGGTTGGCAATTGAATAAGTAGTTTTTCTTTCTTAGTAGCTAGTCCACATATTTTTTAAAAAGCTTGCTCTTTATTCAGTTCCCTTTTTAACTTCCTTTCCGTGAGCATATAAGGAGATAACGGAGTTGGTAAGACTGTGGGAGAGCAGCCCTCTTGCTAATGATGGTGATGGAATCGTGTGTGCTGAACCAGCAGGTGTTTTACCTTTCCCAGGGAGAGAGATTGGGAAATAGCTTCTGAGGCTCAGGTAGTTGCTGACTCTTTCTGCTTTTCAGCTGCACATAAAGAGTCCAGCTTTGATGTGATCTTGTCGGGTCTTGTTCCCGGAAGCACGACTCTGCACAGTGCTGAGATTTTGGCTGAGATGGCCCGGATCCTTCGGCCTGGTGGTTGTCTTTTTCTGAAAGAGCCAGCAGAGACTGCTGAAGGTAAGAAAATCTTCACGTGAGAGATTAGCTTGAGCAGGGTTGAATCTTTAGGTATGTTTGTTGCATCTCCCTAAGTAGGAAATAGAATTAGAGATCGATATTTCTACAACAGACCCTTCTCTTAGTTTTAAGTTATTGTTACATTCTGCAGCAACAGCTCTGAAGAAATTGGGGTTTTGTTTGCCCTGTTCAATAGTAAAATAGAAAGTGCCCATCTAGGAATGGCTGGGTCCTTCAACAGGCGAATGGTTAAGCAAACCACGGTCTGTCTTTTCCATAGAAGACTCTGCAGCAATAAAAAAAAACACCCATTTTTTTGATGTTTGATACACGCAACAACTTGGATGGATCTCAAGGGATCTATGCTGAGTGAAAAAACCAGTCTCAAAAGATTGCATGCTGTGTGATTCTATTATACAACATTCTTGAGATAACAAAATTCATGTTAGAAAACAGATTAGTAATTTCTGGGGCTTAGAAGTGGGAGGGCGTGTGGCTCCAAATAGGCAGCAGAGAGATTCTTGTCGTGACGGAGCATGTGTGTATCTTGATATGATTATGCTTAATGCAAATCTGTACATGTGAATGAGTAGTATAGCGCTATGTACACACACACACACACACACACGTGTGAGTGCCTGTAATACCGGTAACATGTGAGTATGTCCTATTGTGGACTGTACCAATGTCAGTGTCCTGAACTTCATGTTGTACTGTACTTACACACGACGCTCCTGTCCCAACTTCCTGAGAATCTATAAGTCTTTCAAAGTAAATAGTCTTTGAAATAATGGCTGGAAGTCTGGGAATGATAAGGCAATTATTGATTCGCATGAAACTAACAATTGGGTCCAAGAAATAAAAGCCTCTCTCTTTTTTTTTGTTTTGTTTTGTTCAGTGGTGTAGCGATCAAAGTGGGAGACAGCTGAGGCTTTCTGTTCCCACAAAGGTTCACAGCCTCAGAGACCCTCTGCAGGGTTGCTGTGAGCCAGATCTCATTTAACTGCACTGAACAACAATACCTGTCTAAGAAGCATCTAATTCTGGATTTTTGGCATTTTTTACTTGATTTTCAATCAAAACAGATTGTTCTATTTCCTTTCATCAAAGAAGATGATGGAAATGAAATGGTTGTGGAAATAGATAAAGGTGTTCGCTGTTTATGAAGAAATGTAAGCTTGTGATAGGTATACCCACAGCTATCAAGTCCATTCCAACTCTCAGTGACCCTGCAGGACAGAGCAGATCTGCTCCTCAGAGTTTCTGTGACTGTCTTTATGGGAGGCCTCAACCTTCTCTCTCAGGGTAGCTGGTGGGTTGGAACCACCAACCTTGCAGTTAGCAGTCCAATGGCTAACACATTGCACTACTTTATTATCATTCCTGACTGGGAATTTAAACTCCAGGTGACTAAACATAGTGTCCTTTTGTCAGAACTATACAGAGCAAATACTGTTCAGTTTATTGTTTTTAAGCCTCTTTGATGATCATTGTCTTCACAATCTCTCAAGTATATATACTTCCCAGAAGCAGAGAATGGTATGACACAATAATGGAATTATAGCACTTCAGAGTATATAGCTGAGAGCTCTTTAAACATAATCAAAAGGATTGGTCAAATTAAAACACTATCACTGAAATCCACATGCCTTAAACAGAATAGATTCTTATTGTTTTGATGCCTGCTGACCCAGATAGGATAGAACCTTTATTATTTTTCCTGCTTCACCCTATAAAGCTATTAATTGGAGTTTTCCTCTTGGCAGTTAACAATAGCAAAGTAAAGACAGCATCTAAACTGTGTTCGGCCCTGACTCTTTCTGGTCTTGTGGAAGTAAAAGAGGTATGTTTGTAGACAACCTTCTTTGCGGATCTTGGGTAACTAAACACAGTAGTATCTCTTTGTCAGAACTACATGGAAAGGATCTGGGAATTAACAGTTCTGAAGATGAGGTGATAATTGTTGCTTAGAAATACAAAACAGATTGAGATAATGGCGATGCCTCTGAGAACAAAATCTCTGGAAATGGGTTTCCTTTTGAAGAGATTCAGCTGGGGCCCATGTGGCCAGGTCTGTCCTGTTCTGGTCTCACTACTGCCGAAGCAGGGAGAGCAGCTTCAGCCCCAAATCTTTAAATGGGCACAGATCTTAGGCCCAAGTGAACCACCTCGGTCATTCACCATCCTCAGGCTAGATAGAGTACAATTCTGACACTTCAGTGGAGAATTGAAATTACAGAGAGATTTGTATTTCTAAAGTCCTCTCCAATGTTAGGTAGGATTTTTCCAATGTTATGTGTGTAAGAGATAAATGTTATACTATGGAGGGGACTTCAAAAAGTTCATGGAAAATGTCCATTATCTTTTCATCCCTTTTTTTCGACAACATTTTGAAGTTCTTTCATAGGAGAAAGGTTTTTGTTTCTAACTTCGCCAGTGATTCGCTACATGACTTTGGCCCTTGATTTGTTTATGCCTGCCATTTCTTTCCTTTTGCTTTGTTATTCTAAAATAAGGATGTTTATAAAAATTCAGACTGAAGACTACAAAGTGACATTTCAGTCCTTGTTCACACTTCCCTTTCCCGAGGAAGCTGCCAATGCATTTTTTGATTGTTCATTCAGACCTTTTCCTGTATACGTACAAGTATGCTATAGTCATGCACACATACTTCCCTATGCTATATAAATAAGATGGCATGTATGTGTTGTTCTGTCCCTAGCTTCTTCTCCTTCAGAATCCGCCTCAGTATATTGCTCTCTATCCTGTTAATACGGGAGAAAGAGGAGGCTCTCTGCTCCTGCACAGATTTATAGCCTTGGAAACCTTATACAGGGTCGCTATGAATTGGAATAGACTCCACAGCACATAACCACCACCATTCCTATTAATGCGGTGATGAGCTGTGATTTGCTTTTTGGACATAGAGTTGTCACCCCCTCCCCGTCCCACCCCCTTTTTTTTTTCTACCTTTACTGTCTGCTACTTCTTGCCAAGGAACCTAGAAAGCATTTCCCTCTCTCTGTAGTTCTCTCTGCCTTAGGATATAGATGCCCAGTATCTTCATTGTGAGCAGGAGTCCCACTCTAGGGGTTGCGCCTGTCTTTGTATAATTGTTATCAGTTTCCAACTCCCAGAGTTACTAGACCTAATAGATCTTTGACAAGTGTTTTAAATTTTTCCAAAGGTTCAAAGTGAATATATGGATAAAAGTTAGACTCTAGGGTTCTGATGGCTCAGAGTGGAACAGGGGAGGGGCCTGTAGCGATGTCTGGTACGTTCTGACACAGAAGTGAGGATTGGGCGTGGGCCCTGTACAGCACGACTTTCCAGAGGAGTGTGGATTAATCCTTTTGACATGTGCCATTCCAGCTGCAGCGGGACTCACTGGGCCCTGAGGAGATGCAGTTTGTCCAAGACCAGCTGAGCTACCAGAGTGACAGCTTGCTCTCGGTTCAGATCATGGGCAAAAAACCAAACTTTGAAGTAGGATCTTCTAGCCAGCTTAAACTTTCCAATGCCAAGAAGTCTCCTTCAGGTAAGACTGCCACTGGGACGTTCTTCCGTTTAAATGGACATGAAGAGACACCTTGAAAAGTGAGCTGGACACACAGGCGGCCTTAGTTTCTGAGGATTCACCTTCATTCCTGTCATTTCTAAATGGAAGCTTAATGTACTACTAGATCCCGGGCATCTTCTGATCCAAAACTGACATAGTAGACATGTGTTCTCTAGATCAGGCTCTTCCTCTGAAGCAGAGGAGAATCAGGCCTCCAGATTTGGGGAGGAATCCCTTCCTTTAGTCTTAAAGCCTCCCTGAGTGCACAGTGGTAGAGAAGTCCTGTTTCCATGTGTCCATTTTATTCTAAGTACGCCAGCTTTTCTTTAACTCCTAAGACACTAAACTATTCTTTCCTCTGCCCCCGTTTGTCACCGCCACTCTCTCATCCTTCCTTGTGCTGTTTGTTGATGCCTGGCTTGAGACAGTTGTCCCAGCTGTGAGGTGTGCAAACATGTTCCGCTCTTTACTGGTATGTTCACACTGCACTGTTTTGACGGTCCAGCCTAAATCTTTAAGATCTCCTTGGACAGAAACCTTGGCGATATGTACACAGTGTGCTGTGTGGGAGGTCTGTACATCGAGTTGTGACAGTAATCCCAGCTGGGCTCAGATTTGGAGTTCCCTTAGCTCCAGAGCCGTGTTTGAGGATCTGCTCTAGACGGAATCTTGTGGCCTGCTCTTTCTCAGTTGCCGTCTGCCACTGACTTGTGTTCTACTCCCACCAGCACCTCGAGAGCCCCTCTCCTTGCCTGCACCAGGCTTATGTAAGGCTAAAGCTTTGCGATGTATGAAGCCTTTTGAGACACTCTCCTTTAATCCTCAAAGTACTGGTGAGAGATTTGGCCCCATGTTATAGGGATGGAAACTGAGGGGGCTTCAGAGAATTTGTAGATAAATTTTGTTTTCTTTTGATCCTATTTTCCCATGTACTTTTTGAAGCCCCCTCATAAGATGAGGAGGAAGCAAGGTGGAGAGGTAAAAACATTACTTTGGAGTCAGACTTTTATTTGTATCTAAGTTATTTAAACACTCTGAACCTCATTATACATCTGTAAAATTAGGATCTCAAAAACCTACTTGCTTCATAATGCTGTTAGCACGATTAAATGATACCAGGCATGTGTTTAACAAACAGTGACTTGTTTACTATCATAAAACAATTCGCTTGGCGAAGCTGGACTGCGAACCCACGGCTCCTTGCTTGCAGTCCAGCGTGTTGCCTTCTGCACATGGTTTCTTGGTAGAAAGCACTTGCATCTGACTGTTCTTAACGGAGCTTTTTCTTTCTTTGGTTGGACACAGGGAAGCCTGCTGTGGACCCTGCTACTGCCAGACTCTGGACACTGTCTGCCAATGACATGGATGATGACAGCATGGTGAGTTGGCACCGAGCTTTTCTCTTCCAGGTCCCATCCTGGGTGTGAGTGGCCATAGTTTAGAGTAGACTCTGGACCTCTTAGTGGGAGTGTATTGCAAGCCCAGCGGCATGCCCCTGTTGGTTACTGGCATCTTTTCCTTCGATGGAAGCACTTGGTGGGAATGTGAATTTCTTTTCAGCATCTCTCTTCCCTGCAGATTTCCTTGTTCTCACTTCCCATGACAGATGAGAAAGTGCTGTGGACATGTGTAAGCGTGAACAGCGTCTTCCAGCTCAGAGATTTGTGTTGGCTCCTTTGTTTGAGCAAGTCATGGAGGCTCCCTGTGTTAGGAACAGTACTTTCCACCTTTAATCACGTTCCTCATTTGTACAGCGCTTCTGTGAGAGCTGTGCCCGCATAGAGTTTACAGTCTAACTGTCCACATGGCCTGTCAAAGAATGACACAAATATATATATAGTATTTGCCCTTTTCTCTGGAACTTCACAGAAAATATTTGATTCCTTTTTCACACGTGAGCCCTTTATATATTGAACTAAATATAACCTTTCTTTTTGTCCCAGGAGCCCTGGTGGCATTATTGTTTGTTGTTAAGTGCCGTCGAGTGGCATAGTGGGCTGCTAACCGCGAGGTCAGCGGTTCAAACCCACCAGATGCTCTGCAGGAGAAAGAAAGATGAGGCTTTGTTTCCCTGTAAAGATTTACAGTCTTGGGAGCCCTGTGGGGGGCTGTTCTCTATCCTGGAGGGTCACTCTGAGTGGGTTGGTTTGGGTTCGGGTTTGTTTTTCCCTCTATATTCCTCTCCTTCCCCTGCAAGCACACATGCATATTGTCCACACGCTGCTCCTCGTGTAAATTAGCTTCATCTTTGGGGACATGGTTTAGCTCCCCGTTGGTGTCTTGGGCATGGTGGCAGGACAGTTGTTCAGTCTTTCCTTGCACTGGTCACATCCCCACCACCACCTGGGTCACTTAGCTTTTCATGAGCAGAGACCGTGAATGTGTCTCTAGGATCTCATTGACTCAGATGAGCTGCTGGATCCAGAAGATCTGAAGAAGCCAGACCCTGCTTCCCTGCGAGCTGCTTCATGCGGAGAAGGGAACAAGAAGAAGGCTTGCAAGAACTGGTAAGTGCTGGGGGAAGCAGGGTCTGCCGTTTCTCCCAGTGGCTTCTAGTTCCCGAGTGATCGCAGGATTTGACTGTTTTTCAGATGTTTATTTTATTGTGAAATGTCTCATGCATATGGAGGGAGGCACATATTAAAAGGTCCATTTTAAAGATTCATAAAATGAACACTCATGGGCTGAAGAGAAGATCAAAACCTTCCTAGTAGCTTCCTCAGCTGCATCTGCTTCCCTCCCTCTACCATCATTCGCTGGCTTCTCTGGTGACTTGCTACCTTGGCATGAATCTCTTAACAATATATTACTTAGCTGTGGAGAACCAGGTAGTAAGCCCAAAGAAAGGAAGAGTCAGTATTCCATTATTGTATGAAGGCTTTACACACTAATCCATACATTATTGTATTAGTCTCTTGGAGCTGCTGTAACAAATAGACAACAAAGTTGGTAACTTGAAACAGTAGCAGTCTATTCTCTCACAGTCCTGGAGGCCAGAAACCTGAGATTAAGATGTCTGCAGGGCCACCTCCCTCTGAAGGTTCTAGTAGAGCATCCTTCCTTGTCTTTTCCAGCATCTGGTATCCCTGGTTTGTAGCCGCATCAGTACAGAGCTCCATCTTCACACAGACGTCTCTATATCTCTGTCTCTTTTAAGAAATTTGTCTATGGGTTTAGGGCCATATCAAGATCCTTAATTAAATCTGCAGAGACCCTTATTCCAAATAAGCTCCCGGCCACAGGTTGTGAGGTTAGGACATGGACGAATCTGTCAGTTACCTGCTGCCACTATTCTTCAGTAGAAAGGGCTACGAATGAGTTGTAAGCAGTGGAAGGCAGGCCACAGCCAGAGCACCTAGAGCGCTGGCGCATGATGCAGTTCCTGGCAACCAGCAGAAATATGGGCGGAGGGAGGGGTCTGTGCTCTTTCCTGCGCTAAGCTCGCCCTCAGGAGGTGCAGTGAGTGTCCTCATTTGACGTGGGCATCAGGGTGTGACGAGAGAGAAATGCCGACAGCATGTGGTGAGAGAGACCAAGGACAACCTGGGCTAGCTCACCTGGCTTCAGGTGGAAAGGCTGGTATGGTAGCAGCAGGAATGGTGCTGGTGACCGCCTTCAGCAGGTCTGTCTCTTGAGTCACCTTCTGCCATCGAGCACATGTGACATTTTGGGGGATCTCCTTATTGTTCCCTGAAGATTTCTTTCCCTCTGTCTTGTTAGCATTCCTGTTTCCTATATCCTGTGTCTTCCTCTTGGAATTCTCTTGTTTTGGTGGTGCAAATCTTCTAGTAGTTTCTTCAGAAAGGCTACCTGGGAGACAGTAAGGTTTGGTTGGTTAGTTGGTTGGTTTTTGAGGTGTTGCATATATGAAAATACCAATTTTCTACCCTGATTGGTAATATGGGTATAAGAAATCTAGGTTGGAAATTATTTTCATACAGAATTTGAAAGTAATTCTATAATTTTTCTCTCAGTGATTCTATTGAGCTATCAGAGGCCATTCTGCTCCTTGATTCTTCTTATGAAACCTTTTTACCATTTTGGAAGTTTGTGGAATCATCTTTATCCTGTGTCAGTTTGCAAGAACTTGCCTTGGGTAGGAGTCTATTTTCGTCATTTGTAGTAGGCATTTAGTGTGTCTTTTCTGTATGGAAGTGCTTGTCCAGAGCCCTGGGAGTCTTCTTCCATTTGTTTATGGTTTCTGTCTTCTCGATTTTCTTTTGCTGTAATAGCTGTGGATCCTTTTGGATGATAATCAGTCATTTTCCTCCTTGTTTCCTGTGTCTTCCTATTGTCCCACTTAACAGAGAGTTCTTCAAAATCTCTACTGAGTTGTTTTATTTCTATCATAGTGTTTGTAATTTCTAGGATTCTTTTTGTTGTTGCTCTTGACTTCATTAATAAAATCCAGCTTTTATTTCATGCATGAGATATTTTCTTTTATCTCTTGAGGATAGTGATGGTTCTTTCAAAGTTGTGTTCCCTCCCTGCCTGCTCTGTTTCTTCCAACTTACTGTCTTCTTTGTGTTTTGGTCTCTGACTTCTATATTAGAGACTTTCGTAAAATATCCTTGTCTTCCTGGTGAAGAGTGCGGGACAAAAAGGACGGCAAGCTCAGAGCTCAGAGGTGGTTCTGTTGATTGGGCTTTCCAGAAGGGGACCTGGAGGCTGTGTAGAGGGCTCCCCAGTCAGGATCTTTGGGCCTTTCCTCTTGGGTTGGTGAGGTTTCCCAGATGGTTTTTAGCCATTTGGTGCTGCCTATCCCAGTGTCTGTGACAGTTCGGGGGGTAACATGGGTGGAGGAGCCCTGGTGGCACAGAGGTTAAGTGCTTAACTGCTAACTGAAAGGCCAGTGGTTTGAACCTACCGACTGCTCCTGTAAAGATTACAGTCTTGGGAAGCCTACGGGGCAGTTTTTGCCTGTCCTGTCAGGTCACTGGGTCAGACCCATAGGTTGTTGATGTGGGTGGTATTTGGTGGCCCTCTGCCAGCTTGGAGTTCATGTCCTGGGTCTATCAGGTCAGTTTTCCCTGGAGGGACACGGAGGTGGGGGGTCCTGCAGCCGTGGTTAATCATCAGTGTTACTGGTTGGTTTTGTTTTTAATATGAAACTTTTCCAGCATTTACAAATCAGTACATTTCAAGTAAAAATCCAGATTTTCTTTACTTGTCTATTCCCACACCCCAATTATCCTTACATTTGGAGTCCAGGTGTGGCTCTGTAGGATGAGCATTTGACTACTAACCACTAGGTCGGTGGTTCAAACCCACCAGCCGATCCTTGGAAACCCTATACAGGGTTGCTATGACTCCGTACCAACTCAGCGGCCTTTAACATCCCTGGGTCTGCTTTCCCCATGAGGTCTGGTAGTGGTGACCTCTTTGTTCAGGGCGTGTGTCCACGAGGTCCTCAGCTCCACCATTCTCGCTGTCACCTCAGACAGTGATGCTCAGACACTCATGCTGTTATATGCTTGGCCCTGGGGACATTTATCTGAGTTACGACAACTTGGTCTAAAAAGAGCCATCTTAGAGCACACTGGGGCCCTGTTGGAGATTTGGTCTCTGTGGGAGGCGGCACATCTCATCAGTTGTTGATTTTCCCCCAGCACGTGTGGCCTTGCAGAAGAGCTGGAAAAAGAGAAGTCAAAGGAACAGAAGAACTGTCAGCCCAAGTCGGCTTGTGGGAACGTAAATATCTGCCTGACTCAGCCTCCCCAAACCCCTGGGGGTGTTGGGCAGCGTCCTGAGCTGGGCTCCGAGGAGCTTACTGTCCAGATATTTGGATAGCAGGCACCTAACTGAGGACCTGTCTGTAGACAGTAATGGAGAGGAGAGATTATCTCCTCAGAGTAGTGGGGCAGACGGTGGGGGGAGATTCATTGGGCCTGAGAGGACTCTTCTTTAGAATATGGGACAGTCATCTCCTAAGGAGCTCATCTTGATTAGTGTTTTTCATGAAACAAGAGATCTTTAAAACGTAATATTTGGGTCCCAGTGTGACCTCCAAAGACCCCAGCCTCCCTACTCCAGGCTGGTGTGAGCATGTAATGAAAGGAGGAGCCCCTTTCGGGTGGCCTGTGGTTCCCCTGTGTGACTGTGTCTTCTCTCCGCAGTGCTACCTGGGGGATGCCTTCCGCTGCGCCAGCTGCCCCTACCTGGGGATGCCAGCCTTCAAGCCTGGGGAGAAGGTGCTGCTGAGCAACAGCAATCTTCATGATGCCTAGGAAGGACCCCGCGCACGTGTGGCACCGGCCCACTTCCGGCCACATCCTGCCCTCCAGGCCCACCCCTGTGGCACCGCCCTGGGTTTGCTCAGTCTCTGTTGGAAACCCAGTGGTAGGAGGGTTCTTAGTAGACAGAGGGCAGCTGGCTGTGGGGTGCCGCGGTGTGCATTGCTGCTCTGGGTCAAAAGTCCAAGGTTTCATGGGCCCACTTACCTGAGAGGGGGCCCGTTTCTTCACCTGGTGTGAGGGGAGGGTGTGTGTTCCCTTACTGGCTGTAACAGCTCTGAAGGTCCGTTCACCGTGAGTGTAACCCCCTGTGGCAGAGCTCCAGGCCTGGCCCTCGTCGCCTGTCACCTGTCTTCCAGAGTTGGTGGTTCATTGGATGTGCACTTCTTGGTCACTTGACTTTAGTGGCACATGGTCACCTAAGCACTGAAGGACTTGCTCACTGGTGGCTGTCACTTACCAGTGTCGCTCTGCCCCTTCCACTGCTACACCCACCCTGGTTTTTTCGTAGCCTTACATCTGTGCCCTGCAGCCGTTTCTGTTCACTTACACGTAATAAACTTGTGGATTCCACATGTCAGTTGTGAGGGAGGGAGTGTGTCTGTGTGAGGTGTCTGATAGTCATCCAAGCTCAATGGAAATCACACACACAGATGGCCAGTCCCCCACTTAGGAAATAGCCAGCCAGTCGGGGGCCTAGATGCTTCCACAAAACTCCAGAGAATACATTAGCTTGCTGGTCTTGAAGAAGTCACCATGTTATGAAAGGTTCCCGATCAGGAAATCATTCTCAGCCAGAGAATGAGCCCTCAGTCCCACAAGTCCCACACTTTCCTAAGTGGATTCTGCCAACACAGTGGTGGCTTGGAGGAGGACACCGCGCTCCAGATGTGAGCACAGCCAGGTGGAATTCTGAGACGTGTGAAGCCCCTTAGTTTGGATCATTTACGCAGCAATAGAAGATGGTGCCCTGCTCAAGCCCACCTGCAGACTAGGTTTGCCACTAGCAGGTTTCTGGGGAGCTGCTGGAGCACTGGGTTTCACTTACTGCTTCTGAGGTGTCAAGGTGAAGGGTAAAAATCTCGACCTCGGGTTTGAAGACAAGAGGTCTGAGTCAGGGAGTTTCCTAGGTGGTAGCGGGTGGTGGGCAAATGTCACAAACCCGTGCCGATCTGACTCTCGTTCTGAGTCCAGGTGCTGAACTGGAAAATGATATGCAAAAAATTGAAACAAGACCTTCACCTCACACCTTATACAAAAACCAAGTCAACATGGATTAAAGACCTAAATGTGAATCCCAGAATTATGAAGGCCATCAATGAAAAACTAGGGACAAATGTGAGGGCACTAATTCAGAGAATACACAGACTACAAAACATTTTGAAAACCACACAAAAGTAGACAAAATAGATGAGTGGGACATACTGAAAATTAAAAACTGAGTCTAGGTGCTGCTGACAAATGTCCTCTGCTATGTCATGTCACTATAGTTAGCATGGTGGCAGCTGCTGTGTCTCTCCACAGGGTTCAGAGGGAGGCCACTAGCTCTGGGAGTCAAGGGCCCAGCCCACAGTGTACCCCTCGGCTTTGAAGCTCAGCACAGTGCTGGGATGTGCGAAGCCTCAGCTAGTCCTCACATCCTATGGGTTGGGAAGAACACAGTTCTGAGAGGAACCTTAGAACTCGTTGACTATGACCTTGTGTGAATTAGGTCACTTCGAACCATAGTCTGCAACTTCCACCTAACAGTTCTGCCCTACTGGGTCTGGGGAAGAGACGGTGGGAAACTATACTGCTAAGATGACATGATTCAGCTGGATGTTAGAGTAAACTGTAAAAACATGAAACACTAGCATTAGTATAGAATGAACCATCTCAGAAGAGCCAGGAGTGGAGCATGTCTTTTGGGCCCTGATATTCCTGTGCATTGAATCTCCTTGACCCAGAAACTGCCACTGGAAGAGTGGCAAAGGGACAGTAGCAGCAGCACAAGACAGCAGTGGGCTTCCCAGTCCACAGAGAAACGAGAGCGGAGTGAGTGGGGCAGAAGGCTGGCTTACAGTGTGCCATGCCACCAGGCTGAGGCTGATGGTGGTGGTGCGGTCAGTGGGCACAGCCGAGGAAAGGCTTCCCTGACTGGAAGAACTGTGGCCCAGACATTTCTGATACTGAATTGTAACTGGTCATCCTCTAGTGTGGCGCTGTAGCATCAGCACTGGACTGCAAGCCTCAAGGTCTACAGTTCAAGCCCACTAACTGCTCCTTGGAAGCAGGGTCACTTTGAATCAGAATTGACTCGACGACACTTAGCAACTTCTCAGCAGTGAGTACAGTGCCTGAGTCCTGTGTGGCTGTTGCAAAAACGGTTCTGGAACCCAATAAATAGAGAAGTAGGGTGTTGAGGAGGAAACGTTGGCACTTTATTTTTCACAGACAGCAATTTACATTTGAGGGAACTGACGGAGATTGTGAGCGGGCCATCCATCTGAGCTCTCATCCTCTTGATTTGACCGCAGTCACGCAAACATCCAGTCCTGTGGTCTGACTACAAGATGGGGTAAAAACTTCAGGAACTAAAACCACCTAACTTCTAATCTGTGCCAAGGACGAGAGTAGAGACTAGAATTTTATAGCCTTGAGGGTATTTGTGATTTCAGTATAACCTCAATTTGTGGTTAAAACCAAAAAACCCACGGCCTTCGTGTCAGTTCCAACTTGTAGTGACAAAACAGTCGAACAGCGCCAGTGTTTCCAAGACTCAGTCCTTGTGGGAGCAGACAGCCTCTTTTACCCTCGGAGTGACTGGTGGGTTTGAACAGCAGATCTTTTGGTCAGCAGCCCAATGCTCCCAATGCTTAACCCTCTGTGCCGCTCAGCATCATTTTGTGCTTTAAATACTCAAAAATAGGTGCAGGAAGTACACCACGGGAATGACCTCACTACACCTGCGGGAGGAGGGTGCCCTTGAGTGTTTGGGCTGAGGAATCTATTTATTGATGTTTAAGATCTTTCACATACATCTGGCAGCACACATTTGGGATTTCCTCCCTTTCCAAAATCACTCAAAGCAAAATAGCACATCATCCTACAGTTGGGAGGTGCTGACCCTGAACCACAAAATAGTTGGGAGGGTGCCCAAAGTAGGGGGGCCTTGAAACCAAAGTAGAGGAGCAGAGAAGTGAGTAAGGGTGCAAAACTGCTTTCAAGTGGGGGCACCATCCACCACCTCTGGCTGTAACCAAGTTGCTCTGATTTTGCAGCAGGGTTAAAACATCCAGCTGCTACCTGAAAGGTCAACAGTTCAAACCCACCAGTCACTCGGAGGGAGAAAGATGTAGCAGTCTGCTTAGGGAACCGGAGCAGCGTTCATCTGCTCTGTGGCAGCACTTTCCCTCTTATCATCACCACTATTACTATTTTGTAGTATATGTAGGACTCCTGGGGTGGGGCTCTAAGGTAAGTACTGTGCTTCAAACCCACTCTTGATTTCCAGGGTTCAAACCCACTCTTGATTTCCAGGGTTCCTAGGAGTCGGTACCAACTCATAGTGACCTTATGCACAGCAGAGCAAAACACTGCCCAATCCTGGGCCAACTTCACTACCACTTCCACGATTGAGTCCATTGATGCTGCCACTTGGCCA
>NW_006408573.1:6821521-6840103 GCF_000296735.1 Chrysochloris asiatica | reverse complement strand
TGGGCTGAAGACTGAGCGGGGAGGGGGGAGTGTAGAGCACGGGCTTCTAGGATATGCCCTTTGGTCGGAAGACGATGCATGGAGGGGATTGGAACCATGGCAATGTAATGATATACAATGGAATGACTATGGAACTGAGGTTCTCTCATGTAAACTATCATATAACTCACAATAAAACATAAAAAATACCCCAAAAAAGTTCCTGTGCAGTAGATTTGCCTAATGCAATACGTCGTCCTTTGATCTCTTGACTGCTGCTTCCATGAGTGTTGACAGTTGATCCAAGAAGAATGAAGTCCTTGACAACTTCAATCTTTTCTCCATTGATAAGAATGTTATTTGTTGGTCCAGTGGTGAGGATTTTTGGTTTCTTTACATTGAGATATAAACCATACCGAAGGTTGTACTCTTTGATCTTCATCAATAAATGTTTTAAGTCCTCTTCACTTTTGGCAAGCAAGGTTGTATCATCTGCATATCCCAGGTTGTTAATGAGTCTTCCTCCAATCCTGATGCCACGTTTTTCTTCATAGAACCCAGTTTCTCGGATTATTTGCTCAGCATACAGGTTGAATAAGTATGGTGAAAGAATACAATCTTGTCACACACCTTTCTTAATTTTAAACCATTCAATGTTCCCATGTTCTGTTCGAACAGCTGCCTCTTGGTCCAGGTACAGATTTCTTATGAGCACAATTAAGTGTTCTGGAATATTCATACTTCACACTGTTGTCCATAGCTTGTCATGATCCACACAATCGAAAGCCTTTGTGTAGTCAATAAAGCACAGCTAAACATCTTTGTGATATTCTCTGCTTTCAGCCAAGATCCATCAGACATTAGCAATGATATCCCTCGTTCCACGTCCTCTTCTGAATCCGGCTTGAAGAGGAATGGTGTTGCATTCATTGTCAAAAAGAACATATCCAGATTAGTCATGAGGTACAATGCTGTCTGTGATAGGGTAATATTCATGCACCTACAGGGAAGCCCAGTTAATACCACTATTATTCAAATTTATGCACCAACCAGTAAAGCCAGTGAGGATGAATGGAAGAATTCTACCAACTTCTTCAATCTGAAATGGATCAAGCATGCAATCAAGATGTATTGATCATTACTGGTGATTGAAATGCAAAGGTTGGGAGCAAAGAGGAAGGATCAGTAGGAAAATATGGCTTTGGTGATAGAAATGATGCTGAAGAACACATGATAGAATTCTGCAAAACCAATGATTTGTTCAATTCAAATACCTTCTTCAGACAGCATAAGAGATTACTATACACATGGACCTCACCAGGTGGAATATATAGAAATCAAATTGAGTACCTCTGCCAAAAGATGATGAAAAGCTCCATATCATTAGTGAAAACAAGGCCAGGGGCAGACTGTGGAATAGACCATCAATTACTTATATGCAAATTCAAACTGAAGCTGAAGAGAATGAAAACAAGTCCATGAGAGCCAAAATATGACCTTGAATACATCCCACCTGAATTTAGAGATCATCTGAAGAACAGATTTGATACATTAAACACTAAAGACCAAAGACCAGAAGAGTTGTGGGATGACACCAAGAACATCTCACATGAAGAAAGCAAAAAGTCATTAAGAAGAAAAGAAAGAAAAGGTCAAAATGGATGTCAGAAGAGACACTGAAACTTGCTCTCCAGCGTAGAGATGCTAAAGCAAATGACGGCACTTAACGAGTATATATATATTGTTGTTGTTGTTTTGTGAAGTGCCATAGAGTCTGTTCCGACCCATAGCGACCCTGCATAGGGTTTCCAAGGAGCGACTGGTGCGCTTGAATCACCGAGCTAGTAGTTCAAACTGGTGAGCTTGAACCACCGAGCTAGTAGTTCAAACGGCTTTGCAGTCTGGCGCATTAACTCACAGCGCCACACCAGGTGCCGTCGAGTCGGTTCCAACCTTCAGCAACCCTGTGTAAGGTTTCTGAGGAGCAGCAGCTGGTGAGCTTAAACCGGCGACATCGTGGTTCAAAGCCGCCACAGCACATAACAACTATTTCTTGGAGGGTCATGTGGAGTTTCTAAACCCAGGAGAAGAGCCAGTCAGCTGCAAACACACCTGCTTCGAGGTCCCGCGCAGCTACGCTCTCCTGTGGGCGCCCCAGTCCCTGGGGTGGCGCCTCATCTACCACAGAACTTTATTTTAGGACTAGATTGCCCCCTGGTGGGCAATTAAAGAACAACCCAATTCTGCTTAAAGCTGAGTTAGGGTGCAGCGCCTCCAGGGTGCCTCTTTCCCCACTAGTGCCCCCTGTGCATTTCTCCTGAGAGCTTGCTGATGGAAATGTAGAAATCAAATGTCTACAATGCACAAAGCATCCTCTGCCGCTGTTACAAGTCTGATACTGAGTTGCCTGACCCAAATGAGCTCATTGACATGCAGGCAGCTACCATCACAAAAGTTTTTGGGAAAGTTCCATTCTCTTTTCATTCTATTTTTTCCACAAACGTTCTGAAGTCCCTTCGTATAGGGGCCAGATGTGATAAAGATGAAATGTAGGTGAGGGCAGAGAGGCTGTGAAGAACAGAGAGTGAGGCACCAAATACAGACAAGGAGATGCAGGCAGGCCTGGGGGGAGGCTGTGTTTGAGCTGGGCTCTGAGGGAGCTGGATTTTGAGGGGGAAGAAGGGGAAGCAAGTGGGAGGAACAGTGCGCATCTTCTGTCTTCCTACCCACTCACCGTCATGGGGAGTCTCCAAGTCACAATTCCTTAAAAACATCCGTTTCCTAGGAGAACACGGTGGCTGGTTCCATCTGCTATATCTTACCTTCCTGATCCTGCTACTGCACACTTACTTCATTCTGGATTTATCTCTTCCCTGCTGAGCAACCCTGCCTCCTCACAGTCTTTGAAGTCCTCTACATACTTGGCTTTATGAATCTCTGAGTAAGATTTCACTTCTGCTTTTAAGGAGACTTTGCAACATTGGATTAAATGTATTCTGATTGTCCTTCAGCTATGGTCTGCAGGACACCGGGGTGGGGGGGTGGGCGGTGTGTCTAGGACCCAGACTTTGCCTTTTAGGCTGTCTAAGGGTGCCTCTTTTCCTCCCACTTTCTGAGATCTGTGTTCTCCCACCCATTGGATCCAGAGGATATTTTTCCAGAGCCCCTAACCCAGGACACTGGATCAAGGATAGTCACCTCCTCCAGGGCAGGGAAGAGCCCACCTGTGACGGAGAGACCCTCAGGTCACAGAAAAACCCGTTTGTCACTGTTACTAGTCTCAGTAGATTGTTCTTGTTTTATTTTTGCTCCTGCTGTAAGCGGGCTTGCACTGGCGTCTGCCTTGCAGTGAGATAGCTGGCCAGCAGAGGGCAAAGGCCTTGACTGAAGAGAACGCTCTAACTTCAGGTCCCAGGCCAGTAATGTAAGCCACTGAATCCTAGAAAGGGAAGGATTCAACGTCCCTGACCTAGACTGTACCCCAGGAGAGAGAAGCCACAAGTGGATGGTTGAGCAAATGAGACAGAACTAGAACCTGAAGACCCTGACTCCGGCCTGCTTGAGCTGGACCTCGGGGTCCATTGTCCCCATCATTTTGAGCACAATGGCTGAGGAACTCGCTGAGGGGCTCCCAGGTCCCGCCCTAGACTGAGAGAAGGCTCCTTGTCTAAGGGAGGTGTCAGAACTGGCAGACACACCGAGGAAGCAGTGGGAGAACAAGGTCTCCCTGGAGAGAAGGCCCAGAGAAGTAGAAGCAGGGTAAATAAATCTCGAATCTTTACGGGAGCAGAAAACCTCATCTTCCTCCCATGGAACTAACTGCTGGTAGTTTTGAACTGCTGACCTTTCGGTTAGCAGCCCATCTCATAACCGCTCTACTACCAGAAGGGAGGCATTGGACCCAGAAGTCAGCAGAGCTGCTTCAGAGCCTGAGCTGGAGGCCCTGGGCAGGGAGTAGCCTGCAGAGTCTCCCCACAGAATGTAGTTGGGGACTGAGAAACAGGAAAGGCTAGAAAGGGGGCTGCAGGATCCCCACAGTACTTGGCCGAGGAGTCTGGTCTGTGGAAGACTCTGGAAACATCTGTGAATTAAATCCAATGTGTGCAGGGGAAATGTGGCTACGGGGTTACAGGCAAGAACAGATGACCCAGGGCAGAGTGGGACCTTCGGAGGTAGAGGAGATAGGAGTGAAATTTCAGTGGTGTTTCCCAATTTCCCACCAGCAGGCACAGGGCAGATGAGTAGAGAGGGCTGCCAGCCACAGGGAAGGGAGGGGGGCGTCTCCACCCCTCCCGACTGTCCTCTAAGCAGCCAAGACCCCCTCTAAGCCTCAGTTTCCCCTTCTGACATGGGCAGGGCAGGACCACATATCCCCTTAAGGGCCCATCTGGTATGACAGCCCAGGTAAGAGGATGTCCTGCACTTTGGAGCCAGAGCACACTGACCCAGACTGAGGGAAAGAGATTTTAATTCGGGCCCTTTAATGTCTACAACTCCAGTTCAGACAGTGGTCTCCAAAGCTGCGTTGGTTCTGGTCTTGTAAGTCCTCTGCAGGTCCCCGGCAGATTGGAAAGGAGTGTAGTAGTAATGAACACCAGACAGAAAGTCTCCAAGTGGTCCAGGGAGAACATCAGGAATTCTGGGCAGTGGGGTTACGTTGCTTTTTGAGGTTTTCCAAATATTTAACTGCCTTCTTCACCATCTTGTCCTTGGGGTTGGAACAGATGGGCTTGCCCAGGACAGTTACAAGCCTATGCAGAGAGAAAACCGTTAGGATGTGTAAGGGCCTTACAGACATGGCCCCAAGGCCAGCCTCTGCCCTACACTGACCAGGAAGCAGCCCGAAGCCCCAGGAAGGACAGCTATGTGCCCAAGGCCACACCGGGTATCAAGGCAGATCTGGGGCATTACACAGCATCCTCACTAATTGTTGCCCACCAGGGAAACCAGGGCTTCCTTGCCCACCACTTCCAATACCTCCTGCCCCTAGACCACCCAGAGTTTGAATTGGAAACACACAGGAGGGGCCAGCCTGGTGCTCTGCATCCTGTGACCGGGCCCAGGCCCCAGGGAAGTGGCACACCAGTCACCAACTGACTGTGATGGGGACTGGCCTCAGTTCCACAATAATCCATGAAGAAGTTGGGGCATGTTCGGGTCTTGTGTGTGGCACAGGAAATGCCCACAGAAGGATGAGGTGGTTCACTGGGAAGAAGGGCCCACCTCTGCTAGTCTCCCCATCCCGTCTCCAGTGACTGTTCTGGGAACATCAGAGTTGGGATCCTGGGAAATGAGCATGGGAGGACCTCGGTGGACAGACTTACACAATGGCGTCTCTGGGACACCCGGGTGAGGTTCTGTACCATGATGCCAGCCTTCTAAGAGGAATGACTCCTTGAAAGTACTCAAGGCAGCACTCCCGGAGCCCCGCATTGGTCCCTCGAGCTGGAAAAAGAAAGCAGGCATAAGCTGTGTGTGTGGGGGGGGTGGGGGTGGGGTGCCTGTGCTTGTCTGTGTGTTACTGGGAGGGGTCTGTGTGTGCATTTGTGGGATGCTTGTGTGTTTGTGTGTGTGTGTGTGTGGTTTAAGGGTCTGTGATGTGTGTGGGCTTTGTGAGTGTGTGTCTTTGTGTGAAGAGTTGAGGGGTCTGAATATGTGTCGCTGGGTCTCTGTGTCAGTGTGTGTACATGCGTGTGGGAGCTGTTTGTGTGCTATGAAGGGACCTGTGTATTTGAGTGTGTCTATGGGTGTATTTGTGTGTACACGGTGGGTTTGTGGTCTAAGTGTGTGTGTGTGTGTGTGTGTGTATGAGTGCAAGCATGCATTCCAATAACAGCCGTAGATCACCAAGTATTTGACTTGTGCCAGACTCTGGGCTGAGCCTCTACCTGCAGTAGGTCATTCAGTCCTCACAACACACCTGGGAGCAGGTACTATCACTCCCCCATTTAACAAATGATAAACTGGAGACACCCTCATCTTTGTACAAGAAAAAATCTCCAACACTCGAAAATATACACACTCATAAAGGGTGGTCTTAATACCACACTAAAGGACCTGGCGTGGTGCTGTGAGTTAATGCGCTGGGCTGCAATGTCGATTTGAACCACAAGGTCGGCGGTTCAAGCTTACCAGCTGCTCCTTGGAAAACCTATGCAGGGTTGCCTACGCATCAGAACCAACTCAACAATACTTAACAGCAACAGAGCCTTGTCTAAGAAGCCCCCATCTATCTTCTGTTCCTTCTGGAGGTGCAACTTGCTTTGACTAACTCCATGGGCTTTTGGTCACCAAGCCACCCCTGGGTGCTGGGGGCATTGCTATTATTTTTCTTAGCATTGCTTCTCTCAAAATCTGACTGCTGCTGGCCCCCCAAGTCCCTTGTGGGAAGAAGTGGACTGTAAATGACATCAGTCTGTGTGGAGTTCTCCATGCCTTGCCCTGCCCCATCCCTCTGCCCCTCACCTGCTTGGGTATGTTGCAGAGAAGCCCCCAGGATGAGGGCAGTCACGAGCAACATCTTCATGGGCGTCATGGTGGTGAAAGGCCTGAAAAATGTGTCTAGGTTGTGAGTCTTCAGCTCCAGGGACACAGGATGAGAGTGTGGAGATGGCCTATTTAACCTCTCTGAGGGGTCTTGCCCCACCTCCCTCGCCCTCCCCTATATCCTTCCCTAGACCAGTGAAATTTGAAGAATTGGAGATGATTCTGCAGAAATCCAGTCTTGGAATGTTTGTGGCTTTCCCAAGAATGGGACATCCTGGGGACAGAGGTGGGGTACATTTGTCCAGGGGCCCTAACAGTGACACACTTCTCCTTTCAGGGGAACATTTCTTTGTTCCTCTATTAGCAGAACTGAAAAATTGTCATCCTAAGCCAAGCTAATCTCTCTGAGTCTGGTGAGCTTCCTCTGTGCACGCTGCCCTGAGCTGGGACAGATGGGAGTGAACAAACCTGGCAGGAACCGTGTAGGGCTGCGCACCGTGGATCGTGGAGAAGCCGCAGGGAGCTGGGTGTCCGCAGTCGGCCATATGTGGGCTCACGGCACCTGTCTGTGGGGAGATCTACAACTTGGTCTGAGTCTGAAAAAAGGCTGGAGGCCCAGAGCAACTTTGGTTCTGTGTCTTCCTCCAAACGGGGGTCCTGTCACCTAAGGCCAGAATCCTTGGGACTTCAGGCACCATTCAGTTCAGGTTTCTGCTCCTATAGAGTCGGAGGAACCCCTGGGGGGTGCAAATGGTTTGGGCTCAGCCTCTGTTCACTCAAAGTTCAAGTCTACCCAAAGGTGCCTCGGAAGAGAGACCTGACACTCTGCTCCCCCAAACCCACCACTGAAACCTCTTTGGAGCACAGTTCTCCTCTGGCAGTCCTGAGTAGGAGGTGTAGAGCAGAATGGAAGGGTGACGAGAGGCAGATGCCTGGGTCTGCACAGTGTGCTTGCTCCGTGTTCTGTCTGAACCCAGCTGCAAGCAGAGCAGACTTTTGCTAAACACTGCCCAGTGCCAGGCCAGTCCCCTACCCACCAGAGAAAATGGCCAATCATCTGCTTAGGGTTCCTCCAGGTACAGATGCCTCTTTAGTAGGCGAGCTCTCTGCCAGCCTCAAGGGGCCCAGGATAGGTCCTAGACTCTGATTCTGACACATGGGGTGAACGAGAGAGGCAGCTCAGAGTGAGAGTCCCTCTGTCCCTCCCCTACAATGTATCAGATGCTCTCAGTCAGCTCTGCTTTAATCCAGAAACATTATTAACCCCCACTGTAACTCACAATGACCCTATAGGGTCTCCAAGGTTTTAAATCTTTACAAGTAGACTGCCACATTTTTCTCCCTGTATAGGGTTTCTGAGGAGCAGCTGGTGAGCTTGAACTGCCAACCTTGCAGTTCAAACCGACCTTGCGGTCCACACTAGGACTCCAGTGATAACAATAGTGCCTGCTAAGTCTTCAAGCCTGACTCTGCCGTTCCTGTGGGGAGCTTGTGAGAAGGGATGCTGGAATAGACCATGGAGGGAAAGGCAGTCTCCTCCTCCCCTGCAGTGTCCCTTGGGAGGAGTTTCTGTCACAGTCATGCTATGTGACCCTCTTTAGGCCTCAGTTTCATCACATGTAGAGGAAATCTTGGACTGGTCCAGAGGACCCCACTAAGATGGGAGATCTGAGAAAGATTGGTTCCTCCCTTGGTTTGGCCTCACCTGCACTTCTATGAGTCTCTTGGGGTCACATGACCTGCCCCAGACCCCCTAAGCCACAAGCCCGTCTGGCTGCACTGCCCCTTTTGACCTGGGCTGGCTGCCATTGACAAACGCAGCTGGTGGGTGGTGGCCGCCTGCCTGTGTGCATCCAGTCACCATTTTCCTGCAGAAAATGGGTGACCTGCACTCCTTGGAGGAGTGCCCCAAGGAGTCCCATTTCTGCTGAGTCAGAAGAGGCAGGGCTGAGCTGGGGGAGGGGTACAGCAGCGCCAAGGTCTGGAGAAGGAGCTGAGGGGGCCCAGAGGGCACACCCCAGAGACCCCTGTCTGAGGGCTGGGGGAAGGCCTACCACCAGAGGAGGTGTGAGGACATGCTCATTGCCCTCTGCCCACTGGCTTCTCCATCTGCCACAAAGACTAACCGGTGACCTCAGGGCTACTTTATTAAGTGGGAGGCCTCAGCCCTACTGCTGTGGGGAACTCTTGTCACTGTTCTGATTCCCTTTTTTCTGCTACAGACTCAGAATTTTCTCCAGAAGGGCCCAAATTCCCCTGTCTGTTGTGAACATGTCAGGATAGCAGGAGCGGAAGGTTCTAGACTTGCCCCTGGCTGATGTGGGCTGCCTGGCAAAGGAGGAGGAGCAGAGGAGCTAATGTGCCAGTTGAGCACCTGGATGTGCCCAGTGCTGGGCTCTGTACTGGGGGGAGTGGTTCACAGTGGGGTGAGGGTGGAGAGCAAGGCCTGACCCCACAGAGAAACATGCAGCTCAAGGACCCCAGGGTCATGTGAGATTGCTTCTGCCCAGGAGACCTGGAGCTGCTACATGGAGCTGGGCGTTGAGGTGGGCACTGCTCCAGTACTCCGAGACGCTTGCTGTGCCCACCACTGTGTTTCAGTGTCCAGCAGAGTGCCCAGCACCTAGGGAGCTGTCCTTGAGGTAGATAGAGTGAGTGCGGGCAGGGGACATGAGTGTGAAGAGCCTTCTTTGGGAGATGGTGGGGAGTGGGGACATTTTTAGGTGGTTTTCTCACCAGGGATTGCCCAGACTTATTCCCCATTGGCTCTCCCAACTATGAAACCTGCTCCAACGGTCCTGTTAATCTAATGACCTGAGGCCTGGGCCTGGGCTGGTATGAGGCTTGAGAATGCTGGGACCAAGAGGCTCATTAGGGGATGCAGATGGCTTCCTGGAGGAGGTGGCAAGAGGCAGGGCCTTGTCAGGGGGCAGGTGAAGGTGCTGCTGTTGAAGGGAGGGCAAGGGAAACAGGCCAGAGTCCATCTGTCCAGAGAACAGGATAAGGGGGCAGGGAGTGGGCAATGGTGACTCCCCGTCTCAACTGTCTGACTTGTTGCCACCCTGCACCTGCCCCAGCTTCGGTGATGACTTCCATTCTGTGTCCCTGGAGGAGATTAAGCTTTCACCTGATGGCACTGGACCAGCCAGACTTTGGGGAGAGAGGAGGGGTGACTGCCCTTACCCTAGGCTCTGCCATCTCTATTCTGTCCAGGGATGCTGTCCAATCACAGCCTGGAGCTGCTGAGCAGAGGTTGGGATTCAGGGATGGAAGTTTCCATCATCCTCAAATAACACTCAAAGCTGCCACCCCAGTTCCCACCCTCGTCGATCGTGGTTCAGGAAGTACTATGACTTGCCCAGGGTCTCCCAGAACATCTCAGTTCGATCATCCTCAACAGCTGAAGCTGGATCTTCCTTGCCTTGCCAAAGGGAGGAAAACCAGGAACCAAGGCCAACCTGACAGGCATGAGGGCCCCAGATGTTGTCTCCACTCCCAATCCATCCCCAAATCTATCCTCCTGTCCTTGCCCCAGTGACCGGATGTGCGCCTCGATAAGTCTGTCACTCATCACTGGGTGTCTGTCCCCATTCTGCAGGTCAGAAACCCAAGGATCATCCCTGTCCTCAGGCTCTCCTTCAATGCCTTCATTCTGTCAATCACCAAGACCCTTTGTGGAATCTATCCACATGGCTACTCCCAACTCTGCTGGGCCTCTGCCTCAATTCTAGACTTTCCCCCTCCAGTCCATCTTTCTCATTTCACCTAGCGATCTGCCCCAAACACCAATCTGAGCAAGTCTCTCCCCTCTCAAAATCCTTCTCTGCCACTTCCATGTCCTCAGGACGAAGCCCAAATACCATGTATTTCTCCAGCTTCAACTTTTGCCCCCTGCCCACCACATACCACATCACTATGTTTTAGCCATATGGACCTTCTTTCGGTTCCTTGAAATGCTGGGCTCTCACCGATGTCCAAGTCTTTGAACAGGCCCTACCCCATGCCTACAACATCCTCTCCTACTTCCCCACACTCCACTTCCCCAAACTCCTTCAAATTGCAATTTAAACGTTTACTTCTTCCTAACAGCCCTCGGCCTTCTCTGCATCCCTTGGGTCCACTGGCTGCCCTCTCATGGCAGTCTTCACAATCTCCACTGTGATGATTTATCTGTTGGATCTCACACAAAAGACCATGAACTTCTTGAAAACAAGGCTCTGTTCTAACTTGTCCCTCCAAGACTTAGCATCCAATAGATGCTCAATAAAATATGTTTATTAAATGGATGGAGGAGTGAAAGAGTGGATGGGTAGATGGATGAAAGCATGGTTGATTGGCAGATGAATGTATGGAAGACAGGCAATTGGATGGATGGATGGATGGATGGATAGATAAATGGGTGTGGATGAACACTTGAAAGTTTTTAAACTAAAGCATGGACCCAGTTTACATTCTATCCTAGAGTTTCCTCCATCCAGTACAAGTTATTTTTGATCCAGTGTGTCCCATCAGTTCATCAGATACACCTGAACCCTCGGTGGTGTTGTTGTGACTCTCTCTTTCCATCTGGTTTATAACTCCATTGTGAGTTGTGACCATATTCTGCCTTCTGCTAAATGTAAACTGCTTCAACTGTGGCTTTGATCTCAATCCTTCCTAGTCCCAGAGGAACTTCCTTCCCTCTGTCACCGTTCATCCCTTCACATTCTCCCACATCATGGTCCTCTTCCCTTCTGCTGATGTTGGGATTCTGTGTCTCTGCTTCCATAAAAAACCTCTCCTTGACTCCAACACACCCCATGTTGTCCTCTCATTTCTCCTTTCATTCATGACCAAACATCTCTAATGTGAGGTCCACCCCTCCCATTACCTCCCATATTCTCTACCCACTGGAGATTCAATTCTTAAAAACACATTTTCTGGAATTGACATTCAAGGAAAACCACTGTCTCTGGACCTCTCAACTCCACATAGCCATTTGGAACTTCCCATTGCCTCAAAGGGCATTGAGGGGTCAAGGTTAAGAGCAGATGCTCTGAAAACCTTACCTACAGCCCTGGCTTTCAGTTAGCCCTTCTTCTAGCATTCCTGGTTGTGTGACCTTGTGCATGTCTATGAACCTCATAGAAGCTTCTTGGTGGAATTGCTGGAAGAACTAGCTGGATCGTGCATTTAAGATATATTGTTTCTAGCAGATAATATTCAGTAAATGTTCCTTGTCATCAGGGGCACCCATCTCCCTTCTTGATGTTCCTTCTCCTTGAAATTCAGGACACAGTTCTTCTCTGGCTCCCTGCTGATTCCTCCTCTTAGTAACATCTCTGGGCTACACACCATCCACCTGAGCTAGATGGGCTCAGCAACTACATCTATTAGTTCACTTTGCAACAGTCCTGGGAGATAAGAACTATTATATCTACACTTTTCAGATCAGAAAATTGAGACCAATTTTTTTTTTTTTAAGTAATAAGAAATCTGACCCCAGGACACAGAGCTTCCAAGTGGTAGGTTGTTGTTGCTAAGTGCTGTGGAGTAGGTTCCAACCAATAGCGACTTTTTAGAGGGTTTCCAAGGAGCGACTGGTGAGCTTGAACCACCAACCTTGCAGTTCAAACTGACTTTGAAGCCTAGCGCATTAACCCACAGCACCATGGGTATTTAGTTCTGCCCTCAACTTTGTTCTTTCCCTCCCTGACTCCATTCACTTCCAGGCCTTTGACCTTGGGATAGCTGCTTCCTAAATCTGTCTCCATCCCAGATCTGGTGACCATAGTCAACCTGGACCTAGACCCCACCCTCTCGTGGCCTCAGCCAGCTTCTGGCTGCCCTTGCCCACATTCCTTAGCTCACTGCCTTTCAGCTTCGTACATGTCTGCTTCTAACCCTGGACTGAGCTCAGCCCAAGAACAAGTAACGCAGGACCCACCTCCTCCTCCAGCCGACTTCCCTTTTTCTGTTCACACTGATGTCATTCCCCACCTCCCTGTCTGCTCCACTGATCTGAAACTTTGTCCTTGACTCATCCCTTGCCTCCAACCCCCACATTACACCAGGCACCCACTCAGCTCAGCATTGCCTTCCAGCGCACTCTCAGCTTCCTCACTTCCTCCTCATAACCACTGGCTCAACATTCATCCAGATGGTCTTAACCAGTTCCAGGAGCTGATTTCTTCCTCTCTGACCCCATCTATCCTGCATACCCTTGACTGATGGGTCTTTCTCAAGGGCTGCTCTAAACATGCCCTGTTAAAGACCCTTCGATAGCTCCCTACTTTCTTCCTCATCCAGTCAAAACTCTATTATGCCCTTCGAGTTTTCCTCAAGTCTGGCTCATCCTCTATTCAACCTCCCCTCTGACATTCAACTGCTGCAGAGGTCTATGTGTTTCCTGCTGTCTACCGTGGTTGGCTGCTTCTTGTCCTTTTTTTTTTGCCTGGATTAGCCTCATACCTACACTGACCAAATTCTATCCATTTCTCAAAAGCCATACATCATAAAGGACAAAAAAAGGAGTAACTGTGTGGCAAGGGGTTAGGAGCAAAGCCTCTGAGTCATGTGACCTGGTTTTGAATTCAACTTCCCATCAATAGGTTGTTAGACCTTGACTGAGTCACTTTTCTCTGAGCTACAGTTTCTACATCTGCAAAATGAAGAAATAATGGTAGCCATGCTAGAGACTTTGGTGAACATCTATGGCCCCACAGGCATATATCTAGCAAGCGGTATGTGTTCTTAACTTTAAATATCATCTATATGCCAACAACTCTCAGATTCCTCTCACAAACTCCAGACTTATCTACCAAATCAACATTCCTCTCGCATGTCTAAGGGACATCTCAATCTCCCCCCATGCCCAAGTCTGACGCTAAATTCCTGTTCCCACCCCACCACCACCTCACACCTGCTCCTGCTCCATCCTTTGCCAGCTTCTTCCTCGTAGTTACTAGAGCCAGAATCCTGGGTACCATCCTTGACACCTCTTTCTTTATACTCCATCTTCCATCTGTTAGATGATTCTGTGGTTCTGCTTTTAAAATACTTCCAGAAACCATCATCTCTGTCCTGGATTCCTATACCCACTTCCTGAACAGTTTACCTACCTTCATCCTTACCCCAATTCAGTATCAGCCACAGGGACCAGGGTTAGATCTCTCTCCCTCTGACCTCATCTCCACCCTCCCCTGCCCTGCCTGCTTACTTGGCCCCAGACACACTGGTCTTCTTGTACCTCAAACCGGTCAGACATGCTCCCTTCTTTGTATATTTGAGCACACTGTCCTTTCAGTCTAGAATGTTCCTTCCCCAGATACCTGCATGGCTCACTCCGTCACCTGCTTCAAAGCTCTGCTTGAATGTTAGCTTTCAATGAGGATGATCCCATTTAACATGCTGAAGATCTGGGTTTGATTCCTGGCACCTACCCCCTTTCTGTCAGTGGAGGCTTGCATGGGTTACTCTGATGCTGAATGGGTTTCAGTGGAAATTCAAAAGCAAGAAAGATGATCACAATAAAACATTAAAAAAAAAGAAAGAAAGAAAATATCTTCCTAAAAAAACAACACCAAAAAAAGAGTAAGAAAGACGAGGAAGAAAGGTCTGGTGATCCACTTCTGAGAAATCAGGCAATGGAAATCTTATGGAGCACAACAGTCTTATCCCATTGCAAAGGTTTGCCCTGACTCAATGGCACCAAACAAAAACAACATTTAAAATAACAATAACAACAAAAAGCTATCCAAGCCCCTTTCCTCCTCAATTCTTTGTTTCCTTTTCTTTTTAGGCATAATTATTATCCCTTCCTAACAAAGTCTTTTGAACTGCAAGTTCCAAGTTCCGTGGTTCAAGCTCACCAGCTGCTCCTTGGAAACCCTGCACAGGGTCACTATGGGTTGGAATCGACTCGATGATACTTAACAACAACCCACGATGCTGTAGCTAGCTGCCACCGAGTCTGTTCTGATTCATGGCGACCCCATGTGTACTGAGTAGAACTGCCTCAGAGAGTTTCCAAGGCCTATTGCTGGACCCTTTTTGGAAGACAACTCTTGATGTGTTCAAACCACCAGCCTTTTGGCTATGAATGCAGGCACAACTTGCTTTCTTGTGCTTTGAAAGTACTGCATTTTCTACAAGTTGTAAGTTTCTAGTGACCTTGTGTCGAATGAGTCTATAGGCTCCATTTCTTCCAGCAGCAAGTGCTCCCTTTGAGTCTTTGTGTCACGTTTGGGCCATTTTCACTCATTATTTTAAACTTTGCCCTAATGCTGTTGCACACTGACTAGAGACCAGTTGAATGTCAACATAGCTTTTTGTCACTAGGAAACCAGGACTCCAGATACAACCATACCTCGGAGATCGTTCGAGTTTGGTTTCAGCTCATTTCCTGCCATGAACTCCACCACTGACTGGTGTGGCACTGTAGGATAAGCAGTGGACTGAAAGGTCAGTTTGAACCTCAAGGTCATTACTCTCCAGCGGGTCCTCGGAAACCTATCCAGGGTCAGTATGAGTCGGAACCAACTTGACAGCACTTAACAACAGTAACAACAGTAACAACAATGCCTGTATATGGTTGTTGTTGTTGTTGTTGTTAAGTGCCATCGAGTCGGTGTATATGGTACCGCTTACTTATTCTGTCTACTGCTGGTTGCCTGCCTCCCTCCACCCTCTCCCTAGTGGAATGTAAGTGGTGTGGGGTAGAGGCCTTTGCCTTTTTTGTTTACAGTAGGACCTAAACGCATATTTGGTAAATTGAGCAGTGAATTAATAAATGGCCAGTACTGTAGGATAATCACTGGATAGCTAACCACAAGGTTGGTGGTTCAAACCCACCAGCCACTCCTTGAAAACCCTATACAGGGTTGCTATGTGTCAGAACCGACTCGGTGGCACTAACGACAATTGCTACTGTAATAGATTGTATTGATCTGCACTCTGACTGATAAACTTGTCCCCATCTCCTTCTGATGGCTCTGGACTTTGTCTGGCTGAAGTCCCATAAATCAACCCCTTCTATTCCATTGCTAGAGTCGGTTCTTTCTTTCCAGAAAGTGTTTTTTCCTGTTTATAAGATATGTCATGGGCAGGTCTTTGGTTCACTGATGGCCCTGAAGCAACCCAAGAGCACTTTGAAGAGACAATTCAGGGCTTCCTCTCGGGATGTAGTGACAGAACGTCCTTCCTAGAGAAGTCAGAAGGCTGCTGTTTCTAGTCTAGTGGTCTGATTGGGGAGACTTCCTGTCATGCAGGACCCTCTGTACTGCCAAGGAAGGAGTTCTGGTGGTGGTGGTGGTTATGTGCCATGGAATCGGTTCCGACTCATAGCAACCCTGAGCAGGGTTTCTGAGGCTGTAAATCTTTACGGGAGCAGAAAGCCTCATCTTTCTCCCACAGAACAGCTGGTAGTTTCAAACTATTGACCTTGAGGTTAGCAGCCTGATTCGTAACCACTGTGTTACCAGAGCTCCTTAGCATAGTGGTTAAACTACTCAGCTGCTAACAGAGTGGCCAAACCACCAGCTACTCCACAGGATAAAGATGAAGCAATGTACTGTAGAAAGATTAGCTTTGGAAACACTAGGAGACAGTTCTAGCTTGTTCTAATAGGGTCCAATGAGTAGGAACCGACTTGACAACAATTGATTCAGTTTGGTTTTCATGGTGTTCCCACAGAAGATGGTTCAGCACCAGGGTCAGCGAAAGCACCCAGCGGGAAGGAGAGCTTTGCACCATTTCCATGGAGTCTACTAGTTCTGACTTCTTTGAAAGGCCTTTTGGGGGTGTCTTCCTGCATTCATTCCTGTTCAACCCCAACCACTGCAAAGGAGCTGGCAGGGAAAGAGTCTTCACCTTACCACACAATGCAGTGTAGCATTGGCAGTTAGTGCAAAGGCCCAGGGATATGAGAGAAGACTCGGTTGAAGATGTAACTGTGGAGCAGGGAATGGGGCAAAAGTGTAGAACCAGTAAGAAAAATGAGGGTGTAGCCAGAAGGCCAAGAGAAATCCTTCAGGAAACCAAAACATAGAAAACACCCTCGTCAGTCACTAGAACTGCACTCAGATGCCCAGATTGCTGTACACACAAGCCCACATTGCCATGTTTTGGCTTTTGGGCTTAGGACATGCATGAAAGATGGTTGCCCCAGATGACCTGGCAAACAGTTGGTGCTCCATATGCTAATATTCTTCTATGTACCTCCTCATCTGCGGAAGTGATCTCCAGCACATCTGAGCACCAATGTATTTCACATGAACTATAAACTCTTCTCTCTAGCTCTACTCTTCAAGAATTCCAAATAAATCATTGACAACTGACTGGGCTAAGGTTGAGCTTCATCTGTAAAGAGAGCAAAGAGAGAGGAAAGAGTTAGGCTGTGGAAGTCATGTTTTTCTCAGTTAAGAGTGTTTCCCCAAATTTAGAGATGGCACAGATTTTGGATTGATCAGATCGAGATCTTAAAATCACTATGATTATTCTGATGTTTGTCACACCATGGCAGAACCTTGAAAACATTAGGCTGAGCATAGTAGCAACAGGGGAAATACTGTAAGATCTCACACATATGAAATAAGTAAATATAGAAATCAAAGATGGTTAATGCTTACATGGATGGGAGCGAGGGAGAAAAGAGGAGTTTTTGTTTAGGGAGCATTGAATTTAATGTTAATGGTGGTAGAACATTTGGGAGTAGGAGAGTGATAATGGTGATACAACATGAAAAACGCATCAATGTCCCTGAAGTGTGAATATGGAGTTAATTGTGCATGCTTCCACCACAATGAAAACAGAGAGGGGAAAAGTAACAAAAAAGAGAGAGAAAAAAGAGGATTTTTTAAAGTCTTCCAACAGTAATAAAGAAACAATGTTGTTGTTGTTAAGTGCCATCGAGTCGATTCCAAACCATAGCGACCCTATATAAGGTTTCCAAGGAGCAGCTGGTGAGCTCAAACCACCGACCTTGCAGTTCAAATGACTTTGCAGTCTGATGCATTGGCCCACAGTGCCACACATAGCTTACTGAAAAGTCATGCCTATGTGGCCCAAGTGACATTTTCTTTCTTTCTCTCTCTCTCTCTCTCTCTCTCTCTCTCTTTCTTGTTGCTGTATAAATTGGAATGGGACTGCCAGAACAGACAAATTTGTCTTGGAAGAAGTACAGACAGAATGCTCCTTAGAAGCCAGGATGCCAAGACGTCATCACTCAGGCTTTGGGCATGTTGACAGGAAGGATCTGCCCCTGGAGAGGGATGTCATGTTTGTTAAAGTGAAGGGTCAGCGAAAAAGAGGAAGACCCCAATGAGATGGATTGATGCAACGGCAGTAACAATGGGCTCAAACATAACCATACAACAATTGTGAGGATGACACAGGACCTCGCATTATGTGGTTCTGTTGTGCACAGTAACCACAAAGCCTCAAGTGCTTAAAGCCACAAAAATTTATTTATCTCTTCCTCTCACTACGTATCTGCCAGAGATCAGCTGCCTCTTTCCATGACCAGGACGCTGAGTCATCCTCTCTCCAGGGTCCTGGATCAACTCTTTTCTGGAGTTGTGCCAGAAGGACAGAAACCTTTGAAGGATCTAGAACCATCAATTAATACTAGAATCACTTGAAGCATGAGTCATTTCCACTCTCAACTCACTGTCCAGAACCAGTTATTTAGCCCCAACCAGTCCCAACTGGGTTAAGATTAACCTTCACACATGCCCAGAAAGTATCAAGCCAGAAACATTTAGAAGACTGACTATCCCAGTCTCTAAAGGCTTAAAAACTAATACATTTTGTGATCTAAATGTGAATCCCACAGTTATGAAGGTCATCAATGAAAAAAATAGGAACAAATGTGAGGGCTCTAGTTCAGGGAATACACAGAGTACCAAACATTTTGAAAACTACACAAACAAAAGTAGACAAAATAGATGATTGGGACATACTAAAAATTAAAAACTTATGTGCATTAAATGCTTCACCAAGAGAGTAAAAGGGGAATCCACAGAATGGGAAAAAATATTTTGCAATGACATATCAGACAAGGGACTCATTTCTATAATAGATAGGAAACTACAATACTTCTAAAAGACAAATAACCCAATTTATAAATGGGTAAAGGGC
>NW_006408573.1:6783870-6815333 GCF_000296735.1 Chrysochloris asiatica | reverse complement strand
TTATGTGTTCCATGTTCTGATTATTAATGGATGTTTGCAGCTGTTCCTTTTCATTTTGAGTTGTTCCACATCAGCAAATGAAGGTCCCAAAGGCTTAACTCAATTCACATCAGTCAGGTCAACCAGACTTTGAGGAGGCAGCTCTTTCCCAGTTGTAGTTTGATTTCCTTCCAGCCTGAGGGCTCATCTTCCTGCACTGCTTCTTACAGCGTTCTGTTACTTACGCAACAAGGTTTTCAGTGACTAACTTCAGAAGTGGTCTGCCTCTCCTTCTTCCTAGTCTGTCTTTGTCTGAAAACTCCTCTGAAACCTGCCCACCATGGATGACCTTGCTGGTATTTAAAATATCAGTGTTACAGCTTTCAGCATCACAGAAGCACACAAGTCCCCATAGTGTGACAAACGGACAGGTGAGTGGTGGAGCTACTCATCAATGGCTTTCTAGTCACTGAAACTTATGTTTATAAAGAGTTTAAAACAACATTTTACGATGTCTATTCTAGTTTATGTGTAAAAGGGAATGTATCTCTGCCCACTGAGTATGACCCCAACTCTGTAGAATAAGCAGTATACAAAAAAAGATGAGGAGAAACGTCATCATGCTCGCTCTGGCTGGTATGTAGTTAAACAACTACAAGAGAGGATGGCTTCTTTCTGTCGGTCTGCAGTTCCATATTTTATAGCTTACTAGAAATTATGAAATCAAGTTTTTTCAAAAACCAAGTATAAGCTGAATCAGTAGATTTAATGGCATGAAGGTGTTCATTCTCCTCAGACTTAGGTAGAGATTCAGAACATTCACAAGAAAAATCCCAGCAGTTACTTGTGTATGTGTGTGTGTTATATGTGCATGTCTGAACACACACACATACATACATATTAACTTAGGCCTGGGACGTGTGAGCTGTTAAATGCTTGACTATAGCCAACCCGATTGATGGTTCAAACCCACCCAGAGGTGCCTCAGAAAACAGGCCTGACAATCTGCTTCTGAAAGTTCACAGCCTTGAATCCCACGGAGCAGTTGTACCCTGCACACGTGGGCTCGCCATGAGCTGGAAATAACAGCAACTAACAAGACCATATAAACCAGGGGGCTTCAAAAACTCCGTGGAAAAATTACATTACCTTTTCATTTCATTTGCCCATTTACTTTTTGAAGTTCCTTGCATACATATTCATAGTGACTGATTCTAACATTTGTTCGGAAATGCAAGAAAATGGAGAAGAGTGAAGTCAAATTTAAAGCAAAACAAAGCTAGAGGGCGTGTACTATTAGACACAAAGCTGTAGGAAGATGACAGCTAACAAGACAGCATGGTGCTGGTGCCCAGTGAGGGAGGCCAATAGAACTGACTTCCAGGAAGAGACCCACACAGGCGGTTCTTGTTTCATAACAAAGATAACACGGCTGTGTAGAGATCCAAGAACTGGATCAATTGGATATCCATGTGGGGGGAAATCCCTACCTCACATACCCTGCCCCCAATTATTCCAGATAAACTGCTAGTCTAAATGTGACCAATGAAATAACAAAGATCCTAAAACATAAAAGAATACCTTTGGGATCTTGCATCTGGCAGAAATGTCTCTAAAATGTCTTAAATAGGATATAGGATGCATACACCATAAGGGAAAATAACTGATAAATTTAAATGCAGTGGTGCTGTAGGATAAGCCTTGGACTGCGAATCACAAGGTTGGTGGTTCAAAACCACTAGCTGCTCCTTGAAAACTCTATATAGGGTTGCTAGGAATCAAAACCGACTAGAGGGCATTCAACAACAACAATATAGAAAAACAAGCTAAAGAGTGGGAGAAAATATTCGCCTGACATCTATCTGACAAAGGGATCATATTCCAAACATATAAAGAACTCTACAAATCCCAAAGTAAAAGGTATTGAATCCTCATCCATTGCTGGTGGGAATGCAAAATGGTGCAGCCTCTGTGGATAAGTTTTTCAGCTCTTCAAAGAGTTAAACATAGGACTACTACATGACCTGCAGCCCTGGTATGGCTCTGTGGGCTAATGTGCTAGACTGAAAAGTGGGTTTGAATAGTAAAGTTGGTGGTTCAAGCGCACCAGCCGCTCCTTGGAAACCCTATGTAGGGTCGCAATGGGTCAGAATCAATGCAATAGCACTCAACAACAGCAACAAGGGTATATGCCCAAGAGACTTGAAAACAATGACTCAGACAGACACACGTACATCCATGTTCATTGTTCACAGCAGCCAAAAGGTGAAAACAAAGGAAATGCCATCAACAAATGAATGGATACACAAAATAAGGCAAAAAATGTACTACTACTAACATTCCATACAGAGAAATGAAATTCTGATACATGCTACAAAATGGATGAACCCTGAAAGGATGACGCGGGGTGAAGTTAAGTCAACCACAAAAGGACACATATTGCAAGTTCTCACTTCTATTAAGCATCTAGGATAGGCAAATGTATCAAGACCAAAGGGGCGGTGTGTGGGTAAGGGGAGGGGAAGGAAATGAATCATTGTTTAGGAAGCACTGAGCTTCTGTCTGTGGGGATGGAAAACTTGGGCAACAGATACTGGCGATGGTTAAATAACATGGTTAATGTAATTGATGTCATTGTATTGCACATGTAAAACATGTAGACTTGGCAAATACCGAGTTACATATATATTTTACAGTTTTTACAATTATGACAATGGTGCAGGACCCAACAGTGCACAGGGTCACCACCTATTTGATGGCAACCCAACAACAATAAAAAATACAAGGAAAAGGCAACAGTCCAATATAAAAAGGTGGTAGAAATGGACAGGTGATTCACCAGAGGTTAGCTACTGGCTGTATTAATGGGATTTTGTTACAACTCCACAAGAATAACTAAAATGAAAAGATTGAATGTGTTGGCAAGGATGTGGAGCAACAAGAATCCTCATTCACTGATGATGGGGTATAAAATTGTATAAAAATCTAAATGGATAGATAGATAGATTAGATGGATAACATTGTGGTGTCGGTGTGCCGTTGAGTCGGTTCCGATTCATAGTTACCCGGATAGGGTTTCTGAGGTTGTAAATCTTTACTGCAGCAGAAAGCCTCATCTTTTTCCCTGCAGAGCCACTGGTAGTTTCGAACTGCTGACCTTGAGATTAGCAGCCTGACTTGTAACCACTACTCTATCAGAGCTCCTTCAATAGATAACATAGATATAGCTAGATAGCTAGATAAAGAGGAGTCCTGGTGTGATGTGTTGGATAAGCACTGGACTGCTAATCATAAGGTTGGTGGTTCAAACATACCAGCCACTCCTTGGAAATGCTCTACAGGATTGCTGTGAGTTGGAACCAACTCGACGGCATTTAACCACAAAAGCATGTACACCAACAAAAGTCAACTCACTGCCATCGAGTCCCTTTTACTTAGTGACCCTGTGTAGGGTTTCTGAGGCACCAGCAACAACACAAATCCTACAGGAACTGCCAACCTGCACTCAGTAGTCCAGTGCTTATTGTACAGTGCCAACAGAGCTCCTGTATATCTCAAGGAAATGGTTCACATGGATGTGTTGTTGTTGTTGTTAGGTGCCATCAAGTCAGTACTGACCTATAGTGACCTTATGCACAGCAGAATGAAACACTGCCCGATCCTGGGCCAACTTCACTACTGTTGCCACGCTTGAGTCCATCGATGCTGCCATCCATCTTGTTGGGGGACTTCTACTTTTTCTCTGACCCTCCACCTTACCAAACACGACATCCTTCTCCAGTGACTGGTCCCTTCTGACAATATGTCCAAAGTATGAGATATGAAGTTTGGCCATCTTGGCCTCCAAGGAGCACTCTGGCCGCACTTCTTCCAAATTGGATCTAATGGTTCTTTTGGCAGTCCATGGCACTTTCAGTATTCTCCTCCAACACCACAACTCAAAGGCATCAATTCTTCTACGATCTTCCTTATTCACTGTCCAGCTTTCACATCCATATGAGGTTATTGAAAATACCATGGCTTGGGTCAGGTGCACCTTAGTCCTCAAGCTGACATCTTTGCTCTTCAACACTTTAAAAAGGTCTTGTGCAGCAGATTTGCCTAATGCAATACGTCATCTGATCTCTTGACTGCTGCTTCCTTGAGTGTTGATAGTTGATCCAAGAAGAATGAAGTCCTCGACAACTTCAATCTTTTCTCCACTGATAAGTATGTTATTTATTGGTCTAGTGGTGAGGATTTTTGTTTTCTTGACATTGAGATGTAATCCATACCGAAGGCTGTGCTCTTTAATCTTCATAAGTAAATGTTTCAAGTCCTCTTCACTTTCAGCAAGCAAGGTTGTATCATCTGCATATTGCAGGTTGTTAATGAGTCTTCCTCCAATCCTGATGCCATGATCTTCTTCATATAACCCAGCTTCTCGGATTATTTACTCAGCATACAGGTTGAATAAGTATGGTAAAAGAATACAACCTTGTCACACACCTTTCTTAATTTTAAACCATTGGGTGTTCCCATGTTCTGTTCGAACAACTGCTTCTTGGTCCATGTACAGATTCCTCATGAGCACAATTAAGTGTTACAGACTACTCATACTTTGCAATGTTGTCCATAGCTTGTCATGATCCACACAATCCACACATCTACATGGATGTAGAGGCTGGCAAATCCCAAGTCCATGGATCAAGCTGGAGACTTCTCTTGGCTGCAGACCCTGAAGACCCCAAGATCTGCAAGTTTGACAGTAGGTTGCTGGCCAGTTGGCTTCAGAGACTGGCAAATCTTCCAGGATTGGCAGGTAAAATAGTACCTTGCTGGCTCACAAGCTGCAGAGGTGAATGAATTCCAAGATCAATCAGCAAGCAGTATGACAGGTCACTGACTCAAATCCATAGATTTGGAGATCCGATAATGAAGAGTGAATTGCAAGATCCAGATTGAGCAAAAAGCAAAAGAGCTTTGCCAAAATGCCCATATCTATTGCAAGCAGGCCACAGTCCTAAAGAAACCAATAAAACCCCTTCCAGCCTTCAGAGTAGATCTCGTCATGGATGTGATTATACTGTAACAGATCTCATCATGCAGGATAAGTATATCATAACTGCCAAACCACCGAGAATCAAGCCTTTATCACCACTTGCTGAATCTCTTTATAGGTAGCCTGGGTGGTGCTAATGGTTAAGATCTCAACTACTAGCTAAAAGGTTGGCAGTTCAAACCCACCCAGAAGGACCTTGGAAGAAAGACCTGGTGATCTGCTTGAAAGGTTATAACCTTGAAAGCCCTATGGGGCATGAGGTTGCCTTGAGTTGAAATAGACTCAATGGCAACTAATAGCAATAATTGTTGTTGTTGTTGTGAAGTGCCGTCGAGTCGATTCTGACCCATAGTGAGCCTGTATAGGGTTTCTGAGGAGCAGCTGGTGAGCTTGAACCACCAACCTTGCAGTTCAAACGGCTTTGCAGTCTGGTGCATTAACCTACAGCGCCACACCAGGACTCCAATAACAACAATAATACAATATAATCCTATAGTTTGGTTTACAGACCTAATAACAAAAGCAAATTTAAGTAAGATAGGATGTTTCAAGAACTTTACAATATTATATTGCAAGATCATTCTTTTCACTGAGGGCTGACTCTATGCAAGTTATGTTTCTAAGTGTTGAGCAAAAATTATCTCATAAGATTGCTACCAACCCAGGTCTCGATGGCTCAAAGTGGTGGGGGGCATAGAGAGACTGGATTAAGATAAAGGGGGAATGCTGTAGCTTGGTTGATGAAGCAAGGAACAAGTCAGAATTAAGTCAACAAAATAAGCTCCCTAATTATAGGGTGGGCAGTTCATTTACATACACAGGTCAGGAAGCAAATGAGGGAAATGATGACTATGTAATAGATTCTTGAGAGATGGTCATGAATATGCATTGAGGTGGAGTCTTGAACTCTGGCACAGAAGCAGTCGTTGTACCTTCGCATTTTTAAATATGGTCCAATTTGATCAGAGATCAGTTAACATCATTCTGGGAAAGTTTTGTTCCTTGACCAAAATTTCTGGGGTCAGTTATGGTTTGAAGCTAACTCTGAATGTCTAGCAGGCCAAATTTAGTTACAACTGGTACCTGTCTTTGTCTTCACTGGGGCCCATTGCAGTGGAGATATTTCTTGGCAGACAGTTTAAAAAGGGAGTAGAGAGCAGAAAGAATAAATTTATTATAAAATACAAGGGAGCATATTGTTTTTAGAATTCTGTTGCCATGGTTGCCAGGACGGGGATGGGGGTAAAGCCTGTTAAGCAAGTAGTAAATATTATAACATTCTAACCAATTAAGATGGGCTTATGGAGTACATTCCAAAGAGAGGTGACCCAACGGAATGCGGAAATCATTGGACAATCTCTTTGATATCCCATGCAAGTAAGTTTTACTAAAGGTAATACAGAAATGGCTGCAAGCATACATTGACAGAGAACTTCCAGAGGTTCAAGCCATATTCAGAAGAGGACGTGGAACAAGGGATATCATTGCTGATGTCCGATGGATCTTGGCTGAAAGCAGAGAATACCAGAAAGATGTTTACCTTTGCTTTCTATTATGTGGATCATGACAAGATATGGAAAACATTGTGAAGTATGAGTATTCTGGTACACTTAATTGTGTTCATGAGGAATCTGGACATGGACCAAGAGGAAGTTGTTCAAACAGAACATGGGAACACTGAATGGTTTAAAATTAAGAAAGGTGTGCGGCAGGGTTGTATTCTTTCACCATACTTATTCAACCTGTATGCTGAGCAAATCATCTGCGATGCTGGGTGATATGAAGAAAAACGTGGCATCAGGATTCTGCAATAAGCAGATGATACAACCTTGCTTGCTGAAAGTGAAGAGGACTTACATTACTTACTGATGAAGATTAAAGACCATGGCCTTTGGTATGGATTGCATCTCAATGTAAAGAGAACAAAAATTCTCACCATTAGATCAATAAATAACATTCTTATCAATGGGGAAAAGATTGAAGTTGTCAAGGACTTCATTGTTCTTGGATCAACTATCAACACTCAAGGAAGCAGCAGTCAAGAAATCAAATGACATATTGCATTAGACAAATGTGCTGCACAAGACCTTTTTAAAGTGTTGAAGAGCAAAGATGTCAGCTTGAGGACTAAGGTGCACCTGACCCAGGCCATGGTGTTTTCAATAACCTCAAATTCATGTGAAAGCTGTACAGTGAATAAGGAAGACCATAGAAGAATTGATGATTTTGAGTTATGGTGTTGGAGGAGAATATTGAAAGTGCCATTGGCTGCCAAAAGAACCAACAGATTCGTTTTGGAAGAAGTGCAGCCAGAGTGCTCCTTGGAGGCCAGGATGGCCAAACTTTGCCTCTGATACTGTGGACATATTGTCAGGAGGGACCAGTCACTGGAGAAGGATATCATGTTTGGTAAGATGGAGGGTCAGAGAAGGGGAGGAAGACCCCCAGAGAGATGGATTGGCAAGTGGCCACATCAATGGGTTCAAGCGTGGCAATAGTAGTGAGGTTGGCCCAGGACTGGGCAGTGTTTCGTTCTGTTGTGTATAGGGTCACTATGAGTCGGTACCAACTTGGTGGCACCTAACAACAACAACAATGGGGCTTCATTCCCTCCTCTTTTAACCCGGCTCAGGTTGTACTGAGTTCCAATGAAAGGGGTGAAGGTCAGGAGCTACTTCAAACTGGACTAGGGTGTGAGATCAGGAAGTGACCCTGATTTCAGTGTAGTGATTATGAGTAGAGCTGCTAACCTCAAAGTAAGCTGTTTGAAACTACCAGTGGTTCTGCAGGAGAAAGCGGAGACTTTCTGCTCCCATAAAGATTTACAACCTTGGAAACCCTACACAGCGTCGCTATGGGTAGGAACCAACTCCACGGCAATTAACAGCAACAATGATGAGTCAGAACCAACTCAATAGCACTGACCAACAACAACAACAGAAAGTTGAGGAGGAATGGGCTGATATTCTTTTGTGTGTGTGTTTTTTTTTAATTTTACACTACTTGCACTTTATTTTGCACAGACAGTTCATAATACTCCTAATTCAAGAGGCAAACCTCATTCTGACCATAAGCTTTCAGTTTGGACCAAGCAATTTGTTATGGCAATAAATATTTATGTATTTAAGAAAAACTAATTTTTGTATTTCACTTTAATTTACTCTTTTCATTTCAGAAATTCTTGGAATTTCAGTTTGTCAAAATAGGATAGTTTTAAACAGCTAATTTGAATGACAAAACATTCAAATTTCTTATTGCGTTCATGTTGCAAAGTTGTTTACAATCCTAATTGTTTTGTTCGAGACATAAGTAAACAATTTGATTGCATGAAGAGATAGAAAGCTTTTTTATAATATTCATATATGATTTTGTGTTGAAGATCACGTAACAGAAACTGGGAATTTTAAAAAAAATCCTCATGGGAAAAACTGGCTTATTTTGCAATGACAAACAAAGCAAACCAAAAACAAATCAAGACTTTCAGACTTAGAATTATATTATTTTCTTACTTAACAAAAAGTTACCTGAGTAATCAACTACCTATGAAATACACCCAATTTGGATCCACTCGTCAGTCACAAAGTAAGACACAGATACCACAGTCCCAATAAAATATTTTTAAAGTAATTAGAAAAGCTTATAACACGTTAGTAAATGACAAGTTATACAAATTCTATGCCAATTGTTTTAAACAATTACATTTTTTGTTGACTAAGGCGGTAGGAAAACACATGCTAAGTGCACTATTTCTAATCAACTATGGAGATAATTTCAAGCTTCTAAGAAATGTCTTCTGTATCAGCACACTATGGCCCAATCCATTCTGCCACGTCTTTTGTAAATAGAGCGGCAATCTTGTTAATAGTTGTTCATATCTGCTTTCGCAGTACAGCAGCAGAGCTAAGTAGTGTGACAGAAACCACATGGCATGCAACGCCTAAAGTACTTGCTAGCTGGCCCTTGATAGACGAGTTTGCTGACCCTGTTCTTGAAGCTTGCTAGGAGCAAATATTCTCAGGTCAAGTGTGTTTGGGTAAGAAAGTCCAATGGTCATTTAAAATGAAATGAGATAGTGTGTAAAAAATATACAAATATTCAGAATATAACTCAAAGAAAATCACAATTCCTTTCCAAAGAAACCTTGAATATTTTAAACAACTCATTTTAAGGCAAGAAATTTAAGTAATACATACTTATTTTTTGTTATTAAGTTGGTTGTTTTACAAAGCTGACATACAGAAAGCAGTTCTATGGAATTAAATGGAACCACAACAGTAGTGAGGTTGGCCCAGGACGGGGGCTGTGCATAAGGTCGCTATGGGTCGGTACCGACTCAATGGCACCTAACAACAACAACAAAATAACATTAGAAATTTTCTTCAGTTTCCATTTTAATGGTTGAAGATACCACACAGACTTGTGTGATGTCATCATATTCATATGTTCTCTTTAAGAAGGTGTCTGTTAGTCTTAAGCGGGAGACACTTTGCAGTCTCTGCACTGAAGACAGGAGAGTAAGGGCAAGAGACGTAGCTTCCCAAGCTGTCTTCCTGAAATGCCACACTAGTGGATAGAATTGGTATTGCACATTTCCAAAACAAGATCCACAGTCCTTTCACGGCTACAGTTTATTATTTTACAGGTTATATGAAAAGGTTCTTAGAAGTTTACAGTATCTGGAATTGCCTCCAAAGACAACCTAACATCTCCATAACCGGGAGCCATTCTTTGAAGTTGCCTGGTCTGTAAGCTTCCCCTTTCACCTAGATTTTTGTTTTTCACACTATATTCAGTTTTCCAATGACTGTTACTCCCTTAATGATGCCTGCTTTTTCTGCCAACTCCTTCTTGGGCTTAAGGCAGTACAAGTATTGGCATGTATCCATTGGTTGCAAATATGCTCTTGAACCAAATGTAGATATACTTTCTCCAATTTGGTTGACAGAATTTAATTCTGATACACTGTACATTATAGATGGCTCCAATGGCACCTTTTCCAGGAACATAGGTGAGTCTGTAATATTCTGAATATGGGCTTTGAGAAATACTTCATCAGTCTCTTTGCATTGTAAAATTTGGTGTTCACATTTAGTGGTTTGAGAACCTGAAATTTGAAGAATTTTCTAAAATAGATTTTTTTTTCTCCACTCTGAGTTGTGTAACTCACTTTACACACTAAGACGTGGGTTCCAATTTCCTTTACTTCATGGTGTATGACGTCATCAATACAACAGTCAGATTTAAGTTCAGCCACTGCAGCATTGGAGGTTTAAAGATTTCAATGCTGAGAACTTGTCTGAAGATCAGCTTTTACCAATATATCTTTTACAACTTGACTGTTACCATTATGAAAACTGATATAACTGAAAAAGGTCTCACCCAAAAATATAATTCCAAAATTCAGTGGTAAAGTCAACATTTCTCCCAACACTAAATTTCTGCACCATTTACAGCTGTAGGATCATCCCTCATTAGCTGGTTAAAGAGATCACCAGGTAAGTCTTTCTCCTCATATGTTACTGGAATATTAGTGAATAAAGTGGGTTTGGTCAACCGCATCACTTTCAGAGCCAGCAGGTGCTCCTATTTGGGGGTAGTTACTTCCATCTTGAATGACACGTTAGAGCTCAGCCTATGGAGGCTGAACAGGTTCAGCCTAGCCTGGCAGGACACAGGGAAAAACATGTTCAGCAAGATTGGGTGTCAAACCCACTTCTACAGCTTCTTTCTACTGATGAGGACTTAAATTCAGTTCCTCCTTCATCATTTATGGGCCCAACAGCCCCTTTTCACCAAAGCCATTCCTTGTTTCTTAGAGAGTTCTCTAAGAAAGCATACATTAAATGTTTCTCTGTTTTCCAGCCACAATCACACAGCAAAACTTCAAGAAAACATTTCCTGGGCTGATATTATTGTTGAAAGTCAAATTCCTGTAATCTTGTGATGGTTGTAACCTGTTGTTATTGTTAAGTGCTGTCAAGTTCATTCTGACTCATAGGGTTTCCAAGGAGTGGCAGTTGGTTTGCACCTCCAAGCTTTGAAGCAGCTGTCCAGTGATTATCCTATAGCCCCACACCAGGACTCCTAGGATATAGGGGATATAAACTTAACAAGCAGACTAAAAAGGCAAGGTTAAAATAATAATAGCAAAATTATGCAAGTTTAAAGACCAAGCAAGGTTAAAACCAGGTGATTGATGGGAAGGCTTGTTTTACAGAATTCCAGACATTTGGGTGAAGATCATTATTAATTTTATGGAGCCATCTAGCCTGATTAAAAATGCATTGAATGTTTTCTTCAGTTAATTGTGAGGAGCCCATAAATGCTACATGAGCTGTATGCCATTGTACAGACCTTTTCTCGTTCTGCTTTAAGAAGTCTGAGGCCATACGGTGGCTTAGAACCACTTTGACCAAGGAGTGAAGGGGCTTTTGAAAGACTTGTAAGGTTAATACAGTTTCTGAGGCTATAATTTCAGTAGCTCCAGTAACATGTTGAATAGTCTAGGCATTGTAGAAGGCAAATAGCCAAACCAGGAGCACACAGGAAACGGTCTTAGTGAATTTAGCTTCTGAATCTGTTTTGGGCTTGCCTTCATCAGCCACAGTATTGGTTTTTTGATGGTCTCAGCTGTAGACTATTACAACATGTTGGGATAGAAGTATTTGTTGGGGGTAGAAGCAGTGGGAAGAAGCACTTTGTAAGGGTGTGTTCGGTAGAAGCTCTATGTAAAGATGTGTTGATTAGAAGCACTGTGTAAGGATGTGTTGGGATAGAACTACTGTGTACAGTTGTGTTGGTGTGGGAAGCAGCTTGGCTTCTGCTGTTTGACACAGTCCCAGCAGAAGGAGAGATATCATGCAAGGCAGATAATTCTCAGAAGTTGCTTTCTATCTTCTCTCTAAAATAACTTTGAATTCACTTGTAAAAATATATAATATTGCCATATTCACAGCTTTTAGTATGAGCTCTATAGACCTTAGAAAAAAACTAGTCTAGCAACAATTGTTTTCAGCTTCGGTGGATTGAATTCAAAGGGAATTGTATGTGCCACTCCCATTCACAGAAAACCTAAGTACAAAGTAACTGCATTTATGAGATCACAAAAGCAGATAACAAACTAAAGTGAAGCTGACTGACCCCTGTAGACCTCACCACAATCAATTACCAGCCAGAATTTACAAACCCCCCACAGGCACCTACGTGAATAGGCAGAGAATAGTGACCATAAGTGAAAGGTGGTCAAAACTTAATAATCTACATTTCTTGCAGCAATTAGCCAGGTTGGGTCTTAGGCCTCACAGCCTCAAAAGAAAGGAAATACAAGAACACTGTGGTTAAGCAATTTAATAAACACACTTTTAGAAAACAACAAAATTAAGTAGATGTTAGTAATACTTTTACTATGAAAATAATAGTGTAGTATGTAGGATAGAAGATTGATAATCACCTAGTAGAAACAATAAAGTAGTGTAAGCATTGATGATTAATAGGAACTTATATTACTAAGAGGATGTAATCAAGGGTCTGATAAGTGGAAATTATTTGTGTAAGGTTTAACTTGATCTTTTAGTGGGAATAAGAGGAGATGATGTCAAAAGGAAAGTGTTCAGTGGTTGAAAAATGAACAGGATATGGAAAGGTCAGTTTGGACATCACAGAAATACTTTTGTTAAGGTTGTATAATCACAGAGTAAAAGGAATATTGTGATTGAAACTGTGTAATAATTCATGGAAAAAAATCAAAGTATCAAATCATTATGTACTGTGTAATTTTAAATATAAAAAATAAAGATTTGCTGAGCCAGGCCAGAGAAGCAGAGAGACAGAGAAAGAGAGCCCCATCAACCAACTAAGCAGAGGCTTCTTGATTGCTTTCATTTTCGCTGACTCTGCATCTCCTCTCGTGTCCCACAACCCTGTGAGAGCTGGACTACCGCATCTGTAGAGGCATGGTGTAAGGATGTGTTGGGTAGAGGCACTGTGTAGGATATGTTGGGATAGAATTACTGTGTACAGATGTGTTGGGTAGAAGAAGCACTGTGTATAGATGTGTTGAGCATGTTTGATTTCTTTGCCAGCTGAATTTAAGTGTTTATTTGCTTCTACAGTGTGTCGTGCATGTGGAGAACTTGATCTAACATTGCCTGCTCTTTCTGGTTGTCCAGTTGCCCAGACTTTGGGGTTGATTTAATCTTGGTTGTACTTGGCAAAGGATAGTGAAGGCAGCCCTAATTTTCCTCCTCTAAGTCAAGGAGCTCTTTACGTTAGTACAGGAACGAATGAATTTTCCATCTATTCCAAGCAGGCACATCTATATATATGCATATGTCCTGTGTCACCCATAAGATGAGTTGTTATCCTCATTTTACCGAGAGGTAACTTGCCTAAAGTCACAGAGCTGCTAAGTGCATGCAACTTCAGAGAGCTCCATGCACATACAACATACTCATGGCAAATGATTCTCTTTTGTCCCCTGACACAATGGGATCTACTGAAGGCAAAAGAGGAGACACTTTCCAACACACAGTCTGCTCTGGAATTCCTCACTTCAGAGACCCCACCCCCACCCTCCTACTTGATTATACTAGAACCAGTTCCAGGTGTTCAACTTTGCTGCCAGGGCGGGAAAGCTAGCCTGGCAGTGCAAACATTATTTACTCAGGGAAGCATGTGATCAAGACAAAACAAAAGCAGTTTCCTGAGCTCTTGTGGATATACACACACACAAATGTACACACATACACATGTACACCATGCTTCCGGCCCTTATTATTCAGCCTGGAAATTCCCGGCCATTCATTTCTGTGTTTTCTGCCTGGCCTCGCCCAGCCGGGGATTGTACAGGAATGTACAGGAGACAAGAGGAGCCAACTTAAATAGCAAAAGGGAAGAAGACCGTGGGAGGCCACAGCCACAGAAACCCTGCACAGTTTGGGGTAGGAGGGTAGGTGGCCTGGCATAGTGGGTTTAGCAACTCAGGTGAGGTGCCAATCCCTGAATTTGGAGGGTTGTTATGAGTCAGAATCCACTCAACGGCAGTAGGTTTGGAAAGTGCTGGGGGCTTGTTGAAAGCTCAGATTACGGGGTCACACTCCAGAGTCTGCACTCAGTCAGTCTGTAGTGGGCCTCAAGAGTTCTTTGAAATCTTAAATACTTTAAAAATAAATCTTAAACTAAAAATATCCCCTGAAGACTTCTTAAATTTGTATTGCTTCCAGATGATTGGTCAGGTGGGCAAAAACAGGCAGAAACTGGATTGGGGTGAAGTAGGTAAAGTTGTAGCTCACTGGAAGGGAAAATCCTGAAATTCATAGCATTGGCAGAAGCAGCAAACACAGATGCCAGTAGGAACCTCAGACCCAAATGTCTGTGGATTTGGGCTGGTAATAAAATGACAGAAACCATCAGGCTAGGAGGAAACACATGTGGTTATCACAGTCTGCCTTTCTTTGTTCTACTTTTCACTTGGTTTTAACATTTTTAATTTTATTCAATCATGGACACAAATTTACTTAGAACTTCCTATGTTCAAAGATCTGCTGTTGCTGTTGCCAGCAAGTTTGTCCCCGACTCTTGGTGACCTCACGTATACTGGAATTGTACGGTTGTTATCGTAGTGTTTTCATTGGTTTCTTTTTCAGAAGTAAATTGTCAGGGCTTTCTCTTAGTTTGTCTTCATCAGGAAGCTCTGTACAAACCTGATCAGCACCACAGCAACATGCAAGTCTCCACTGACGGAGGGGTAATGGTTTCATTTGAGGTATAGTGGCTGGGCTCCCCCGCGTGGAGGGTCCCCCGTACTGAATCCCCACTATCCTATTTTTGATGGAGACTTGGGCTCAGAGAAAAATACATTTATTATAGTAAAAATAACAACACAAGGGTAATGCTAAATGGCAACTAGTAGAATCTTGGAGAAAAAGGTTGGGGTTGGAAGTGACGTGGGGTAAGGTGGGTCTGGAGAGGGAGGTAGGATGCTGGAGATCTCACCCTGGTCTGCCCCTGCACAAGGGACAGTCTCTGCACAGACCCTGGCCACCATCTCCCTGGGGGAGCATGGGTTCTGTGAGGCTGATCTTCTGAATCACTAAGAGAACATAGAGGAGTGGGTTTATGTTCAGAAAGTCCTGATTTTCATATAGTGTTCCTACTTTTTAAAAACACTGTTATGAATATAGAATCTAAGATGGGCTCAAGTGTCCTAACAACAGTGAACACAGTGCAGGACTGGGCAGTGTTTCGTTCTGTCGTGTTCGGAGTCATTATGAATTGGAGCGAACTTCACAGCATCTAACATCAAGATGCTGTTAGGGTTTAAATTGTGTCCCCCAAATATGTTTTGTAAATCCTAACCCTCGTAAACTGTAGTTGAATTTGGGAACTGGGTGTTTTTGTTATCTTAATGAAATAGGATTAGTGTAGGGTATGTTTGAAGCCCATCTCTTTTGATGATATTAAAGAGATTAAACAAGTAAGCAAAAGGAACTGAGATGGGGAAGAGAGAGGCCAAGCCACATGAAGGTCTCCCAGGAACTTTCCTCCAGAACTGACAAGAGAGAGTCTTCCCCAAGAGTTGGAATCTTGAAGTCAGACTTCTAAACTGTGAGAAAATTAAGTTCTGTTTGTTAAAGTCATCCTGGAGAACTAATACAGCTGCTACTGATTGTAAGATGGTCTGATATTTAACAAACTGCTAATTAAAAATCCTGCAAAGTAAACTCTAATGAGCCATGGATTGTAAGACAAGTCCTGATTTCAAAGACATCACCAAGGGAAAGAATGTGCCGCACAGAATAAAGGAAATACTGCTTATCGGCAGGCAGGATTTCATCTGTGGAATCCTATTCTCAACTGGCACAACTGTTACTAGTATCTCTTAGGAGGCCGCCCCAGGACTCTGGAGGACCTAGGGGCCACCAAGAGGCTCACACTTGGGTCACATCTATGAACATTCAAGTTCCTTGAGGAGAGGCCACCCTATTTCTATCTTTATCTAAACCAGGAATGAATCAGGGCAGCAAAGAATAAGCTGTGGTCCATTTGCCTTCTGTGGGTCACCCGTCACCCAATCACTAATGGTGATATCAGGGACCCCAACATGATGATCAGTAGGTATGTGGTGGGGCTCCACAGGAGATTCTGATCCCTACCAGGAATGGGAACCACACTGAATTTATACAGGTCCAGAGAGGCGAAAGCACTGACCTAATGCAACAGAGATGGGCAGAGCAGAGTCAGGCAGGGGCCCAAGCTCCTCATCCCATCCCAACGTGTCTTCTTCTGCTAACTGTAAAACATCCTTCCCTTCTGCTCCAAATGACTCGGAGGCTCCTGACTCCTCTTCCCCAGGGCTAAAACTGGGAGTCTTGTTTCCTCCCTTTCACCCACCCCTTAAGGTCCTGGTTGCTAGACCTGCCCCAGAAAGAATACCCTTATTTCATTCACAAGACTTTAAAATTTTATTAGCAAAATACAAAATGGAACAAACATTGGAGATGAGGGTTGGCAAAGCAAAAGGATCAACCAACTCCTTTCAAAGTCCTTCCAAAGTGGTCTGTCTGTCTATTCTGCTTGGAGGAATTACCGTCTGTGAAAGGGACTTCAGCTGCCCTAACCTCTTTTTCACAAACAAGGAGAGCCCATGGTCAGGGACCTATCCCTTTCTCTGGGTGATCCCAACAGATGGTGCAGGAGTGACGGAGGGCAGAGGAGCAGACCCCTCCTCTGTGGACCAGAGCCTCTCTTCCTCCTCTGAACATCCGGTCCCATCTGCAAAGTGTGACACCCACTGGGTGAATCCCAGCTCCTGGGAAGCTCCTCAGGCGAACGGAAGGATCACTCTTGAGAGCGATGTGGAGTGCTGCCACCAGGGACCCTGAAGGCTGAGGTCTGCAGGGCCAACTCTGCCAGTGGGCGGTGGTCAGCCCAACCAGCCTCCAGCCCCATCCCGAGCAGTCAAACAGGGAACCCCTGACTCATGCCCACAGCTTCCCTCCTCAAAGTCCCTTTCAGAAATAGGGGAAACTTAGGTTCCATGATCTCATGGAAACGCTTGGAAATTCCTGGCCCTACCCATGGTGGTGGTGGAGACGAGGAGGAGGAAGGTCTTGGATTGCAGAGGACAGTGTTTTCAGGAGTGAGAGAGGTGGAGGGAAGCAGGCTTCAAAACCAAAGAGCAAATACTGGCCTTGGGAGTATAAGGACCCGGAGCATTGAGATTGGCCACCTGCACAAGCCATGTCAGGGGTGTGGCTTCTCCCTGGAGCACTCAGCCTCCCAGAGAGCCTGAAGGCTCACCCTTCCTACCTTAGCCAATCCCTCAGAGGGTGTGCAGAGCTCAGTTGTCCCAGTGCCGAGGAAGAGGCCTTCCAAAGTGGGGTCCTGGTCCCTTAAGTATCATAGCCAAGCTCTGTCCTCCCCACCCTCCAGAAGTCCCACAGGGTAGACTCCCTTCCAACAAAGCAGGACCTGAGCTATCATTCATTTCATTGCAGGCTTTCCAGATCACAGGATCTGAAGATATGCCAATCAAATTGATTGGCTAAGGTGCACTGTTGAGGCTACATCCAAGGTTGGGGGGTGGGGGTGGGGGCTGAGGAGGGACAGTGAGAAAGGATATCTGGATCGATTAGTGATGCCTGTCAGGGATACAGGTTCTTTCCACATATTTGCCATCTCTTATCTAATCCAACTATTTCCTTTCACAGATGGGAAACCAGAGGCCCCGAAAGAGAAAGGGAAAGGGGTTATCTTCTGTCACGTTAATGCCTTGGGGATTGATGGCAGGCCTGTGACTCAAATCCTAGTTTTCAGATTCATAATCAATGACCCTTTATGGCACAGAGTCACACTGCCAGAAAATCTCATCTTCTCTTACTGTTTGACTGACAAGGAGAGCAGGGCCTTGGTTGGGAAGCACCCAGAAAACATCACATTAGCCTCATGCAAAACAAAAAACAAAAAACATGTGTCCTTGGCTGGGGGTAGGCTCTGTATAGGGGACAGGGAGAGATAGCACCGCAGGTGACCGGGAGACTGGCGTCTGCAGCGGGACTAAGAAACTGGATGAATTGGAGGAAGCGGGTAGAGGGGCCTGACCAGAGGCTCATTTGTCAGTTGGGTGTGAATGGGATCCCCACGTGGGGCATGAGCTGGAGGGGCTGGGCATCAATAAATAAGTTGGGACTGGACAATATTAAAGGGAGCCTCTAGCCGGCCAGCAGCAAAGGAGGTTTTTCTGAATTGGGGACATCGGAGTGAGTTGTGGAAGCTACTCCTTGTTCCCAGGAAGTCAAGATTGGTCAAAAGTGGTCTCCTGGGGGTCTGCCTGGGAGCTGGGAGTCGTCCCACCTGGAGGGTCCCACCTCCCTTTTTTGATCACCCCAGCTTCGGCCAGGCCCTTGGAAGTGATTGGGTATGAGGATGAGGGATCTCAGGCAACTGTCTGAGTCAAACAATATAATGCAGGCAGGTAGACACTCACACTGGTACCATGACATACGAGTTACTGCCACAGCTCCGGGGGCCATAGCGAAGCCCTTCCACCATCTCCTCTGCCATCTTGCGGGAGCAGCCCTGGAGACTCTGGTAGGCAAACATGGCCACGCCCAGGCAGAAAAGAAGACCAAGGAAGGCCAGCAACCCCACTGCCTGTCTTCGGGTGGCCACCTGGGTGTCAGGGACAGAAGTGATGAGGACACCCAGCCTTTGGGGGTCCACGGTAGCATGGATGGGTTCCTCGGTCTTGGTGGCCCAGCTGCCTTCAGCTCCTGGCTCCCTGCTGGGGGCTCTTTCAGAGGAGGCAGGGACCACAGAAATATGTGTCATGCTTCCAGGACCCCAATCCAGGAACGCATCCGTGTGAGCTGGAATGGGGCCCATCTCCTCAGACTCTGGAGAGTTCTCTGGCATGGGGCTGTGTTCCTTAGTCCATACAGGCTGGCCTTCAGTCCCAGTGCTGGCCTCTGGGACTGGGTGTGAAATGGTGGGGACCTCAGCGGAGGGGCCCTGAGTGGAGGAGGCTTCTGTGGAGGGGGATTCGGAGGCCTTTCCCTTGGCCCGGAGACCTGACCCAGGTTGGTAGGTAGCGGAACTCGTGGTGGAGACAGAAGCCACACTGAGAAACTCATCTCTGTCTGATCCAGTTGGAAGCCCGTCAAGCTCAGTGTTTGAGGCTGAGGGGGACCTGGTCCCCAGGGAACCAGCAATTCTGGTTGGCAGCTCTGGGGAAGTCCCCAAGGCCTCCTGTGCCTCTTGGGAAGGATGAGTCGGCTCCAGACTACTGCTTTCCCCCGCAGCTTGGGGCTCTGACACAGCAGTCTGGTACATCCCCCTTGCAGCCAGGGTTGTCCTGGGCTCACCCACGCCGATTTGCTTCTCAAACGTGCCACCATTTTGGGTCAGAGCAGCTGCCTGGTGGTCCAGATATGCCATGGCATCTTGGACCCATTTCTCCATTGGGTCAGCACAGAAGATTCTATGCTGCTTGGTCTCCAAGCTACAAGGGAGGAAGACAGAGATTCAGTGATGCACAGATTCTAGAACCCAGGCCACAGTGAACAGACCTGACTCAAAATCCTGCCTCCACCACTTGTTAACTGTTAGGCCTTGTTAACTCCCTTCAGCTACTGAGCCTCAGTTTCCTTACCTAAAAATGGAGGAGACGAAGCTATCTACTTTCTACGGAGTCCTGGTATGGCGCTGTAGGATAAGCACTGGAGCACAAGGTTGGTTTGAATCACCAGGTTGGTGGTTCAAACTTACCAGCCACTCCTAGGAAACCCTATACAGGGTGGCTATGAGTCAAAATTGACTCAACAGCACTTAACAACAAACAGCATGGGGTCATCATGAGTTGGAACAGACTCAATGGCAAGAGGTTTGGGTTTTTGGTAGGGTGACCAGCTGTCTTGCTCAAACTGGATTTACATGTTCTCAGGACACAGAACTTGCTGCTTCAAAACCATGAAAGTCTAAGGCAAACTAGGGTGAGTTGGTTACCCTACTGTGTTGCTGTAAACATGTAAATGGTGTCGAGTACCTGGCTCACGTTAGAAGCACAGTAAGAGTGGAGAAGAATAAGCGTGTTGATAATGATATCATTACCATTCAGGCAGGGGCTCTGGGCTGTAAGTCTCCTAATTGGGGAGGACTTCTGCCAGGCTTGGGACTCCAACTCTGGAAAGGACCTATGTCCTCTCCCTTGGTTTGTAACTCTAGCTGTCCTCTGGGCCCTTCTCTCCTGTGTTTGCCCTTGGGCTTCCAGGACACCTAGTGAACTACAGCCATATTTATGGTGGCCCTGTTGGGACCTCATGTTCCAAATCTTAATCTTCTCTGACTCTATGAGAGAAAGGCGTTGTCTCACTGCTTTCCCCATTGGCAGCAGATTCTAAGCATCCTGCCCAGCACTTGAATTACATTCTCTCCTTTTCATCCTCCCAACTACAAATTTTACAGATAAATACAACTAAGGCTCAGAATGCAGAGAAGGTGGCCAGAGCTACCCCACAGGTAAGTGATGAGGCCAGAATTTGCATTAGCCAGGTCAGAGTCTAGGACTGGGAACTTTGAGAACAACAGGCTCTGCCGCCCCATGAAATCCAGTGGGTTCAAGTACTGTGTCAAATATGTTTCAACCCAGGAGTTATGCCCCCCTTGGTGACTGTTCCGGGCCACAAGCCAGGGCAGCCACCTCTCGCTTCTCACCATAGTAAGTCATTCTGGAAACCACTCCCCATCTGTGCCATGTGGCAAAGACATTATGGTCAGTGAGGTACCGGCGGACCAGTGCCGAGGCTCTTGGCTAGGAGCTGGGGTTGGGGAGGACAGGTGTAGGTGGGCAGAGCTGAGCGGTGGCCTGAGACCCCATAAGAGCAGTACTTACATGATAGCAGGCTTCCCACAGGACTTGTGGTTTTCTTCATAGTGGATTAGGAAGGTCACAGGGATTCTTGAAGTCATCTTGTTGCATGTGATGCGGCATTTCTTAACACTGTGGTGCTGTCCTGAGTCCACAGAAGCCCCCGGTCAGCAGGACTGTCCAAGGACATCGTGCTTCCCAGCCCCACATCCACTTGTCCCAGCCATACCCCACCACACGAGCACCAATGCTTTGTACACCTAGCCTTATCAGGTTCCGCCATCACCAAAATCTCTGGTGCCTTCTAGGGTTATTATGAGGACTCATGAAATGGATTCTTATTTCTAAAGTTCTTATTGCCTGGTATGGAGTATGTGTTTAATTTTTAAAACGAAGTTGCTGTAGTTGGTCGGTTGGACAGCGGGGAGCTATAAGTGTGAACGTGGCAGGAATCTGTCTGGGGTCACACAGCCAGCAAGTGATGAGCTGGCTGTCGACCAGGACTGGCTTCAGTCCCCTCCTTTTCCCCAGCAGCTCACCTACTCAACTGTTGCCATTCACCCTATACACCTATATACTTCCGTCTCCCTTTCAGGCTGTTTCATATCTGTGAATTCTTCTGGACACACCCTATAACTTGTTTACACACATACACATGCCAACAAATTCAATGACCTGCCCCTGACCCTATACAAAAACATAAAGACATATATATGTACAGGCAGCAACATGTGGCAAGACAGTAAAATTTAAACATATTTAAGTACGATTGTTTTCTAAAGAAAGTGGGTGTCTGGGGAACAGACGACCTTTTGTTCTGTTATGAAAACCCAGGAAATGAATTGTCCAACATAGAACAGGGGGAGGAATTTAGGGTACCTGAGCAAGTAAACGAAAGCAGGAGTAAAAGGGAGGGGTAGAGATGGGGTGTGTGAGTAGGACAGGAGCAGAGACAGACATGTGACTGGCTACTACATGGAGCCAGAGGCAAACTCCAGAATGGAATGAAGGTAACAAAAGGCCAGTGGAGAATTTAAATATCTAATACAGTGTTTGATAGAAACACCTGAGGTTGTTTATATTGCATTTCCACTTCTTTCTTCCCCTCAAATTTCCAGAAAATCTATTCTTTTTGGCATGAGTTGGGGCTGGGAAGCCATCAGTGTGCAGAAAATGAGGAAGAGCTTGAATTTCAGAATTGGGTCAAGTTATGTTAGCAGAAGGAAGACCCATGAAGGTTTTACAATGACTTAATGACCCATTGGCCGGGACTTCCAGAGCAGTAAAGTCAAGGGACCAAACTGACCTGGTCTAGCTCTTCAGGGCCTCAGGGAGCCCCCCAGCTGATCCATGGGTTTCACCGAAACACATTGGTGGTGGTGGTTGTGTGTCGTTGAGTCAGTTCTAACTCACAGCAACACTGTATAGGGTTTCTGAGGCTGTAAATCTACAATCGTACAAAGCTACATTTTTCTCTCACAGTGGATTCAACCTGCTTGTGGTTAGCAGCCCAACTCTTAACTCAATGTACAAACATACTCTGCCTTCTCAAATATAGGTATACACAGATGTTGGTGCCCCCAAACCTTCTAAAACCCACTGCCTCCTCTCCCCATCACCCCCTCAGCCTAGGCACACTGCTTGTGGGAGGTATGGTTCAGGGTCTGTGGGGTGGAAGAGTGGGTCATCAAGGGGTGGTACCACTAGCTCCTAGGTGGGCAGGAGAGGTAGCCCCTGAGTTACCGGCTGCTCTTTGTTACAGAGGAAACAGGATGAGGAACCAAGATGTGAAAGTTGGACTGCAGGCTTGTGGCCCTCCTCCTCCAGGGGACTTAGAATGAGTCAGCAGCAGCCTGCAGGGCCTGCTCTGGACATTGGTATCTTTCTGGGAAAGCCCCAGAAAAGCAGTATTCTGGAAAAGCTAGAGCTAGGAGGAGATGAGGAGGTTGCCAATGGGCAGGTAGGGAGGCTCATTCCTGGGCCCCTCTAGGATGGGAAGAAACACCCTGTCTCCAAAGTTCCCTGCCCCACACAGCGCTCACGTGACCTTGGTCAGACTTTATTCTTGGTTCTGCCTATGTTGGGTACGTGATTTGCCAGGTAGTGTTTATGTTCTGTAGAGTTGGTTCCTACTCACAGTGACCCTGTATAGGGTTTCTGAGGCTGTACATCTTTATGGGAGCATCTTTCTCCCACAGACCAGCTGATCATTACAAACTGCTGACCTTGAGATTGCAGCCTGACTCGTAACCACTACGCCACCAGAGCTCCTTGTGATTTGCCCAGGGGAGGCCTTTCCTTCACTGAGTTGAAGTCTTTTCTGTTCTCCATCATGTTTGCATCCTTTGAACACAAGTGTCACAATGTTCCCCAGTACCAAGAAAAGGTGGATACTCCATAAATATTTACTGAATTAACTGATTTTAATCTAACATTATTTCTTCATTCATCCCTTCACTTACCTATCCCTACTTATCAATTCATCTCACCCCACCCCCTACCTGCCCACTCCTCATTATTCCCTATTCAATCCCCCTCCATCTATTCACTGATCCCCCGCTCACCAATCTACCACCTGCCCATCCTACTCATCCTCCATCCCCCTTTCATCTACCCATACATCAACAGCCCACTCATCCATCCATCAAACCAACCATCTATTTTCTCATTCAGCAAACACGTGTTTCTATTTCTTTTGAGAACAACAAAGCCCCAGGCTCTCTTGTCCTTAGCCTGAGCTTGTCTTCCTATGGGTACTGGTGTTGAGCTGGGAGAGAGTCTCTCATGCCAGTAAGTATTATCAGATCATTATGTTATTCAGTCAGCCAACAAATGCTGATCTTTCCCTAGTGCCAGGCCCTGTGCTGAGTGCTGTGAGGCCTGTCTCTGTCCTTAGAGGGCACCCACCCAGTCTGACGGGCAGCTAAAACATTCTGACATCTTTCTGTTGAGCACCTGTGCTCAGCGCACACCCCCATTTGTTCTCCTTAATGCCCAACTTCCCTGAAAAGGGAGTGCCATTGTCCCCATTTTGCAGATGCAGAAGTTGAGGCTCACAGAGGTTAAATGACTTGCCCAAGGTCATACAGTTGTGTAGTGTCAGAGCTAGTTTTTCACCCCAGGTCACCTTCAATACCATCTTCTAGAACACACTCCACATATTCAGGACTTTATAAGAGCAGGTGCCTTGGATTCAGACTTCTGGCCTCCTAAACTGTGAGAGAACACATTTCTGTACGTCTGTTATAGCAGCATGAGATAACTAAAATATATATCTTATTATTAATATAAATATGATGGGGGTAACTTGGAGTTGGTGCCAACTCTTAGCGTTTCTGAGATTTTTAATATTTATGGGAGTAGAAAGCCTCATCTTTCTCCCATGGAGCTGTGCTCAAACCACCAACTTTGTGGTTTGCAGTCCAGTGCTTATCTTTTGGAGCCACTGTGCTTCCCAAGATTTTATGTATGTATTGTTGTTGTTGTTAAGTGCCGTCGAGTCGTTAAGGTTGTTAAGGTTCTGACCCATAGCGACCTTGTACAGGGTTTCCGAGGGTGTAAATCTTTACGGGAGTAGAAAGCCTCATCTTTCTCCCGCGGAGCAACTGGTAGTTTCGAACCACTGACCTTAAGGTTCACAGCCCGATTCGTAACCACTACGCTACCAGAGCTCCTTTTATGTATGTGTATATATATATATATATATATATAGAGAGAGAGAGAGAGAGAGAGAGCTCTGGTAGCACAGTGGTTACAAGTTGGGCTGCTGTTCTGTGGGAGAAAGATGAAGCTTTCTGCTCTGTGGTGCTGTGGGATAAAGCACAACAAGGTCGGTTTGAACCACAAGGTCAGCAGTTCAAACTCACCAGCTACTCTTTGGAGACCCTATACAGAGTCTATATGAGTCCAAACCAGCTCGATGGCACTCAACAATAACATATATACATACACACATATATACGCACACATAGATTCACATAATATATACACACACATCTATACATACACACTTCTTATCACAGCATTTACTTCCTATTAACAGGCCAAGTCATTCACTGGTTTATGTTATGTATTATCTGTCTTCTCTAGTAGAATTTCAGCACCCTGAGGGCCATGTGATTGGTTGATGTGGCCGAGTACCTGGAACAGTATCTAGTACATAGTAGGTGTCCACTAAATATTTATTGAAAGAATGAATGAATGAACAAAGTGCACAAGGAAGCACTTTGTGACATAGAGGATCTTAATCAACAGAAATAAAGCTAAGCATTTTTATTTAAATCTGGCAGAGCCTGGATCTGAATCTGCATTTATCCCTCCATAGCCTCCCCCACCCCCCATCCACCCCCACCACTCTCTATTCAGGGGAGCAGATTAAAGCAGCTTAAAACAGGTTTTTGTCTCTCCGCTGGGGCGTGAGTGGGCGTGAATGTGTCAGTGAGTGGGGACCAATCCCTCTGACTTATAGTTGCGGGTTCCTTACATAAAGTGGAGGACCTTCGCCTGCCTGACACAGCCCTGCAAACCCACATTTGGGGATTGACGTAGCTTCCCTGTACCAGTCAGGGCCGGTGGCCAGGAAGCCTCCAGCCTCCCTTGGGGGTCTCTCTGACTTCCAGACCACCCTCTAGTCTTCCTCTGACTCCCAGGGGACTGGTGAGATTCTCCAAGGCCAGCCTGGCCAAATGGCTAGTTTTATAAGAGGAGAAACTGAGATGCAGACAGGCTGAAATGATGATAAAAAATCTCCTAGCAAAGTCAGTGACAATGATTAGGGCAGGGACCGGAGGGTATTGAAACCTTGGGATGCTAAACAGAGTGTCCAGGACCACCCAGGGCCCCTGCCCCCCACCAACTTAATAAAAGAAACCCTTCTTCCCCTCTCTCTTCCAAATGCCCTCATAGGAGCCTCATCACCTCTCCCAGGAGCTAATAGCTATACTTAAAGGTACAGCAGCTGACAGCCTAAGAATCAAGAGCTTGCCCAGTGTTACAGAGCAAGGTATAGCAAGATAACCTCTTAGGACTCTCATCCTTCAGTTCCATGCTCCCCAAACACCCCAGGCAGCCAACAGTGATACACCCCACCACCCCCAATCCAACTATTTACCCTTCCACTCCTGGTCTACTGGTGGGTTTTTCCTAGACAGGAAGAACTGAGAGAAAATGAACTCCATGGAGATGTCCTGGAAGCTCGGAACCAGTTTTCACTCTCCCAGAGACTGGATACGTGCCCTAAGGCAAGCTCCCATCCTGTCTAGCACATGGCTGGAACACTCCCTGAGGAGGGAGATGAATGACTCTAAAGGTCCCCAGAAGGCAGTATGGTCACCAGAGGGGACGCGGTCCATCCTGGCTGGGGCCCATACGGAGCTAGAGCCTCTCGTGCATGGCGTCCAATGCGCCTCACATCCTCCTGCCCCATGTGCTGTCTGTGCATCCTCAGGCCAGTTTCTACAGCCCTTTGAGCTTCCATCCTACTGGTGTCATGGGGGATGGATACTCTTAGCCCTACCTGGTCCTGGGATCCCGAACACTTGAGCCTGGAGGGAAGGCATTTGCTAAGCTGTGCTCAGAGGACAACTGTGTGGTGGGAGAGACAGGGATACAGACCCAGAACAGCAGCAATGAGCTCAAAGCATGGGCTGCAGTTACCTTGACCTTCATTGGTTCCGGGTCCCCTACTCATGAGGCCCTTGAGATCCGGCCAAAGCAAAGTCCTAATGGTGGTCTGGCCAGAGGCCAGGCTGGTCTCAGGACTCCAGGCTGCAGGTTACACATTAATCCTGAGCCAGAAGGCCCAGTCCACTGACTGCTAGGACCTCCCTCCCCCATCCCCACCAGAAGCTTCCTCAGGCTTCCCCTAGCCCTCACGCTCCTGGGATACACACACCTGGGCACCCTGTGCCCCCCACATCACCTCTCTTTGCGGCCAAGCAGAAGCCAACTTGCTCCCTGGTTGAGGCAGGGACAACCACCAGGAACATAGATCATCGGGCAGGAGAGACAGCCAGGGGCCAGGGGCCTAGTACCCTTTCAGAATGTCCCTCAGAAGGGGCTGCTTTCAGGCTACAGGGACCTACCTATGCTGGGGAACAGAGATGGGGCTGGGAACTCCCTCACCCTAATCATGCCAAGTCCAGGCCCCACTCACCAGCCAGCAGGATGGTCAGATGGCAGAAGACAGCCAGGCGCAGCAACCAGGAGCGCGATAGGGGAGACATGGCTGAGGATGGCGGGGGAGATGTCCAGGAGGAGCCAGGACCAAGCGTCCGAGCTCAGTGCAATCCCTTGTCCCCTCGCTGTCTGAGCACAGTCGCTTTTTAAAATGGGGCTTGCTGCCTCCGCCTCCCGCCCCTGCAGACAGTCGAAGGGGAGGAGGGGAGAGGAAGGGAGGCAGCGCGTGGCTGTTGGATTCCTCGGGATGTTGCCAAGGAACCGATTGTCTCCGCTGCTCCAGGAGAGTGGCAGCAGCGGAGGTCTAGGACTGGCTGCTCCCAGTCGGGCAGCTCTCACACTATGTGCTTACACACCGGTGTGTAAGGGAGGGGAGGCTGAGGCCGGCCTCCTGGGGTCCAAAGGGCCACTTCTCCTCTTTTCTGTCCAGTCACCTCCCTCTCAGGAGCTGGTACACGCCCCAAGATCTGGCCTGCGGCCCTAGCTCTTAAGCGAGTAATAAACAATGGACCAAAGGGTAGAGTGCTGGCTGCCAGGCTCTCACCTGTCAACTCAGGCGTTCAGGTCTGACACTCCCTCTTTCCTGGGAAGTGTCTCTTCCCACCCTAGGAGGGACCTCCTGGGAAACTTACTCCCTGGAAACCCAAGCCCTGGGCTAAGAGCACGGAAGTGCTAGGCAGTGATCTGCTGGGAGGCCTGTTTGATACAATCCCCCAGCCCATCATGGAACCAAACAGCTGGGACTCAGCACTGTGTTTACTGAAGAATGTCCCAGCCCCACTTCATAAGGACAGGTGGGGAAACTGAGGTCAGGAACCTATGCTAGGGAGGGCATCTTGGCAGAAGGGCACAGGCAAGAAGCTTCACCTCCTGTTTCCCCCTCCCCTACATTTCCTTTCCTCCTTTCCTCCCACTTTCAGCCCCCACCCTGGTCAGAACTAACTCAGTTCTTGCTGACTGCAACCCACATCCTGGAGAAGTCGGCCTCTCTTGTGGCCTCAGCTCCTTAAGAAATAGTTGGGCTAATCCCCTTGGAGGGGCTTCCCAGCTCTGCCACTCTCTGCTAGAGGAACAGGTGGGTTTCTGAAAGCTGACATTAACGCTCACAGGTATTTAGTAGAGCAACAGTCTGCTTTAATGGTAACCTCCCCTGCAAGCAGGGGAAACAATCCCTGAGATGCTAGGAGAGTCCCACAGAAGCCAAGCCTAGTCTACCCTGTCCTGAGCTGCCAGTCCAAAGGAAAACAATGTGTCTGAGAGTCACTGTCCCTGCTACTGGGAGAGCTGATTCAGGCTGAGCTAAGCAGAGGGGCCACAGCTCCCAAGGCCAGGAAATCTCTCAACCCCTCAGCTAACACCAACCAAGATGCCTGGGGTGTGGAGCTAGGAGGTTGGAAAGGGAGGAACATCCCAGCAGGGGCCAATGTCCACTCATGTCCATTCATGTTTGGAGAGTCTGTCCCAGCCCACGTGGACATGGACTCAGTAAACTTCAAGTTTCTGCTGGCCAGCCCCTCATTTGTTAACTGGCAAAACTGAGGCACAGAGAAGGGCAAGGAATGTCAAAAACTTGAGATGTGGGGTTCTTTCTGCTCCATCCTTGGACAGAGGAGGAAGTGAAGAGGGTGTGAGGAAGAGGTTGGGGGGAAATTAAAAGAAGGGGAAGGAAGAGGAGGAAATTGGGGGGAGAGTGAGGAGAAAGGCTGGGTATTTAATACCCAATCAATATTCAAATTTATCCAGTTGTCCCAGAAATGTATTCTATAATTTCTTACGCACCTCTTTCCTCTTCTTCCTACCTCCTTCCCTTTCCCTATTCTTTCCTTCCTATCTCTCTTTTATTATTTTATTGAGGCAAAGATCACACATCATGAAACAATCCATTTTAAAGTATTTCATTTAGTGACATTTAATACATTAACAGTGATACGCAATCACTACTTCTAATTCCAAAACATTTCTATGGCCCAAGAGGAAATTCCATATCCTTTGATGTTGGGTGCTGTTGAGTTGCTGCTTATTCCTTACATGACACAGTACAGCTGCCTCATAAGCTTTTCTTGGCTGTGATCTTTATGGTGGAGTCCTGGTGTGGCGCTGCAGGCTGGACAGCAAGGTCGGTTTGAGCCACAAGGTTGGTGGTTCAAACTCATCAGGCACTCCTCGGAAGCCCTGTACAGGGTCACTGTGGGTCAGAACCGACTTGGTGGCACTTAACAACAGTCACAGCAATCTTTGTGGACGTAGACTGCCAACACTTTCACCCTCAGAGCCACTGGATGGGTCTGAACTGCTTTTCAGTTAGCAGCCAAGAGCTACACTGCATCTTTTTTACCCTTTTTTTTTTGAACTGGGATTCAATGTAGGTTCATGTATTGCATTTGACTCTTTCTTCTTTTTAGTGTGCAGTAGTCACACAGCACAGTTTTCATCTCCTTAACAGTTTGAAAACAAAAACCAAAAAACAGGGCTATTGTCTTATAGAACAGCCTCATTCTTAATTTGTCTGATTATTTCCTTGTTATGTCATTTAATAAGTTTCTCTTTTCCATGTATTTCCTATAAACTGGAAGATAGAGGTAAAGGCTCGATTAGATCTAGGCTACTTATTCTTGGCAAGACTTCTTCATGAGTAATTCTGTTTGCCTCCCGTTGCCCCACTGTTCATTAGACTAAAGGAATTGATGAGAGACTTCCAGGCTTGGCTCTCAAAGTGGTAGTAATCCTTTTGTGATTTGCAAGTAACCTGTAGGATGAAGTATTGGCACTCTGCAGTGTGTGAACAGATAGAATTTTGACAGAAGGAAAATCCTAATTAATGTGGAAAATATAGGAAATGAGGACTAGTCCTGAGTCATTGGATCCAAGGAAGGAGTGGACAGAGAGACTGTAGTTGGACCAAACAGCAAAGAAAGGGGAACTGAAAGGTTCCTTAGCCGAGGAACAAGAGCAATGATTAGAAAACTGAGCATCTCAAAAAAAAAAAAAAAAAGAAAGAAAGGTTTATGCCTGTGGGTTTCAGCAGGAAAGAGACTCTGTTGTGCCTTGCTTGGGTGGACCCCCACCCCCACCTTTCATTGGCCCCCTGGTGGTTTGAAGATTAGGCAGCCTGTACTATCTGCCACAGAGGCAGACAGATACAGCTGTGGAGGGAGACCAGATGGGAAGCCTGGGGCATTTCTGGGGGCCCCAGGATGTGGAAGGGGAGATGGTAACTATAAGCTCTGCCCTTGGCCAGCCATCTCCAGGCCTCCTGGTGGGCAGTCTTGCCCCACCCAACTCTGCCCAGCTTAACTTTCCTGATCAATAAGAGGGCTGTCCACATGCATTTAGTATTTCTGCTATCTGTGCATACCTGGTCATATCTTCTCTCCTACAACTCTCAGAACTACATGCACTGACACTATCTGTCCTCCCGATTCACAGAACAAGAGGCTGAGGCTCAGATGGAAAAAGCAACCCAGTCAGCGAGTCCTTGCCTGCCCTTCCTACCACTTCTTACTTCCCCTAGACAAGTGTTCTGGGTGTATAGAGCTACTATCCTGGGAGGGCCAGAGGGAGCAAAAGCCACTGTGCCAAGATTTCTTTTGAGTAGTTTTCTACACTGAGGAATAATAAAACTACTCCAAAGGCAGAAAGCTTCTTGTTTTATTGCTTTGACAGTGTGACTGAGCCCAGGAAATATAGAATCAGGGATCCCCAGAGAGCTCAGCACCAGAACTAGGTGTTCCCCAAACCCACATCTTCCTGGACACATAGCTTGCCTACATTTCCCAGCATCCCTTGCAGTCAGGTGTGCCCATATGACTGAGTTCTGCAATGGCACATGGGTGAAAGTGATGAGCACGTTTTCCTGGTCTGGTTCAAAAAGCCTTCCCATAGTCTTCCTTCCTCTATTCTCTTTTCCCATCTGTTGGATGAATGGATTGGAGCTGAGGCCCTAGAGAAGGGCAGAGCTCTGAGAAAGAAGGAGTCTAGGTCTCTGAATGACCATATGGAAGGTCACCCAGAGACCAGGAATCCCTGATTAGACTTCACATGAGAAGAAATAAACTTCTATTGAGTTAAGCCACTGACTTTTTGTGTGTGTGTGTGTTTGTTGCAGGAAGTAGTCCTTCTTGATTATTACACTTTCTTCATCTTGCTCATTGTTCATCCTTAATGAAGGAAGGCTAAGGTTGGGTTGTTGAGTGAATGAATGATTGAATATCTGCTGAAAGCTCTAGACTTGGGAGTTTCATCAGATCCTCTTTTTTTTTTTTAAGGTTTTTATTGTGGATTGAGTGAAAGTTTTCAGGGCACATCATCGGTTTCACATTCAAACATTCATATACCTTGTTTCATTACATTGATTATAATCCCCTCCACATACCATCAGTTAACAGAGTTTCTCTATATCCT
>NW_006408573.1:6767583-6782065 GCF_000296735.1 Chrysochloris asiatica | reverse complement strand
ATGTAGCATAATATTCCATTGTGTGTATGTACCACAATTTGTTTATCCATTCTTCAGTTGATGGGCACTTTGGCTGTCTCCACCTTTTTGCTATTGTAAATAGTGCTGCTATAAACATTGGTGTGCATCATCAGATCCTCTTGAAAGCTACCACAAGGGTGGGTCAGGTCTTGGATGAAGGAATGCTGGGATGAAGGCCTGAACTTCCTGTTAACACTGGACAGCCACCTCTTGGATTCTTGTGTCCACCCTGCCCCAGGATGACCTTGGAAGAGTCACCTCACATCTCAACATCAATAGCTGCTCCACCATCACCACACACACACACACACACACCTGCCCCAGATAGCTCATAGCAACAACAGATAAATGCCAAGAAACCAAAGCAGGCACTGTTTTAGAGAATTTATTTTCCAGAAGATCTGAGGACCAAGGGCAAAACAGAGTCCTGAGGAGGAGGGGGATCCCAGGACATATGAGAGCTCCATTCATGGCAGGTCAGCATTCCTGTGCCCATGGTAGGCAGAGGATCCTGGGTTTCAGGTGGGACATAGACCCTGAAAGATACTGAGCTTTAAGGCTGGAAAAGTGCCATTCCCATCCTTGGATCTGAACCCCACAACCTCCTGGAAGGTGAGTATTCCCATCTTCCTCATCTGTCAGGGAGGCTCAGAGAGGTTAAATGGTCCCCTCAGCTTCACACAGCTCCAGCCACCTTGCTGAACTGCCCCCAGATGCCCTTGGAAGGGAGAAATCACATACAAAGCTAATTTCCTTTATCTGGGGACCCTGGTATCTTCAGAGAGGTGAAGATAAATACCAACTTCCAGTCTTTAGCTTGGATCAAGCCACTCTGAGAATACCTTCCCCTTAGGGCTCCTTAACTCTACCCACACACTCACACATAGAGCTCATCTACAACTGATTGCTCCCAGAACCAGGAAATTCCGTTCTGTTCCCTCCTTCACAATTCCTAAATTCTCCCATCCACCCAATTGCCCTCTTTTCATAAACAAATATAATTAGAGCTTATAACACTAAGTTAAGTGTAGTTAGTCACATTAGTGCATGAGTTTGGATACCAGTTCTTTGGAGAAGGACAAAGGGACAGTAAGGTGTACGTTACGCTAAAGAAAGCAGGCTGGGGTACTGGAAGTTGAGGAAGCAATAAAAATTTGAGGGAGGTAAGAAGATTATCTTTATAATGTTGTTGCAGTTAAGTGCCATCAAGTCTGATTTCTACTCATAGTGACCCAATATAGGGTTTCTGAGGAGCAGCTGGTAGATTTGAACCACTGACCTTGCAGTCAGTAGTCCAATGCATATCCTATAATGCCACACTAAGACAGCAAGAAAGGTGAATCTGGGAAAATTTGGAGCTTCACAATTGGCCTAGCTGGCCTTTCTCTAGGCGACCTTGAGTTTGGATTTTGGGAGGGTATAAGGAAGGAACAATACATTTACTGATCCTTTCTGCAGCCATCTGCTGAGCGCTGGCTCTGGGCCAGAAGAAAAGAGTCACTCAGATGTGTCCTACCAGTGGGACTGGGGGACAAGCCTTCAGATCTTGAAGTTTCTGGGTCGACTCTGGTCAGGGCTGTGAAGATGGGCAGAGGGCGGAGGAAAGTCTGAAAAAATGAAGCTTGATTACTGGCAGCTTGGGCTGATGGAGGTGGGCACATGGAGGTGATGGGAAGAGTAGACTAGGTTTCAGGGACAGGCCATGTAAAGGCCCAACACTGCAAATGTGAGGCATTGGTGTGAAGAACTGGGAACCCAACCTGCAGGAAGGGAACAGGGTCAAGGCTGGAGACAGGGATGGGACTCTGGAGACCAGGGACTCTGGGTGTGGGGAGGGACAGTGCTGGGACCTGACCGAGGGTGTCGGCCATGGAGATGGAGATCAGAGAACACAGAAACTTTGGCACAGTCTTGGGTATTGGGTGCAACAAGCCTTCCTGGAGGATCCAGGGCCAGAGTTGTCAGGATAAAGCTTTCCTCATTCGCTCAGCTTCTTGAGAATCTTCTTCACCCAGAGCATCCTGGGGTCAACACAGATCTCCCGATTCTTGATGGTAATCAGTCTGGTAGGAGGAGACCAAGGAGACAGCAGCAGCGTTAGCATGCAGCAAAGATGACCAACACAGCCCCCTCGTCATTTCACAATGGGCAGAGGGGTCAATGAGCAACAAGAACTCTCCAACCCCTCAGTCCTTTCCTTGAGGGCCAGATCAAACCATAGAACAGAATTCCCAACAGTCTAACGATAATCCCTGGCATTGCCTTGGGAGAGAAAGCACTGGGTATCGGCCAGAAACCGGCTTTGGAGGCAGCATGTTGTGTTGTTAAGTGCTGTAGGTAGACTTGTTTCCGACTCATAGCGGCCCTGTATAGGGGTTCTGAGGAGTGGCTGGTGAGTTTGAACCACCAACTTTGTGGTTCAAACTGACCTTGTGGTCCAGTGCTTATCCTACAGAGCTACACTAGGACTCCTTGGAGGCAACATGTGGTGGTGGTGGTTATGTACCGTGGAGTCAGTTCTGACTCATAGTGACCCTGTACAGGGTTTCCAAGGCTGTAAATCTTTATAGGAGCAGAAAGCCTCATCTTTCTGCTGTGGAGCAGCTGGTAGTTTCGAACTGCTGACCTTAAGGTTCACAGCCCGATTCGTAACCACTACCCTACATAGCTGGATTCAAATGCTAGCATTGCCACTTGCTAGCTATGTAATCTGACACTAGCTACTTCATTTCTCTGAGCTTCCGTTTTCATACCTGTAAAATGGAGATGGTAATTACAGTCCAACCTCATAGAGTTTTGATAACAAGTTGATGTATCTCTATATCCATTGAATTAGTCAGAACAGTGTATAGCACACAAAGATGCTATGTAAATATCCAGGAGCTGATCTGAGCCTTTTACATGGATTTCCTTAATGAATTCAAATAGCAACTCTATGAGGTACTATTAGTCTACCAATTTTACAGTGGACTAAACTGAAGCCCAAAGAAATGAAGCAAATTGCCTGGGTGCCATGGCTGGTAAGATCTGGCTGCACCAAGCACACTGTGAACCGAGACTCTCAGGGAAGAGGCAGTGGTTTTGGAGAGCATCCCCTGTCTGGGTGCTTCTGAGAAACCTGAGACATACAGCAAGTCACCAGTTAAGGCCCTAGAGGACTGCCCTTTGGGTAGAGACATCCCCCTTCTCTCCTGACTCTCAAGAATTTGTCCAAAAGGTCTAGGGACACCTGATTCTCCTGCCCTATAAACAACGAACAAAGAGAGACCAAAGAAGGAAGCAAGATTCAGTTCAGCCACGTGGGCAGCCTTCCCAGCCACTGTGTGACTCTGGGTAGGGTCCAACCTCTCTCTGAGCCTCCATCTCCTCATCTGTCAAGCCACATTCTTTCTAGAGTCCCTTCCAGCTCAAAAACCAGTGATTGCACGTGTATCAAGTTCTGTCAAGCCCCTATTATGTGCCAGGCATTGAGTTTTACAGTTCCCCTTCCAGTTACTATGTCTTCTAATGCTCCCAAGGCCCCAGATCCCTTCAGTGCCTGTTTCCTCGTGTGTGAAAAGGGCATTCCCTTTTCACCTGCTGCATAGGTTTATTCAATGATTAACTGAGTTGATATTGATAAAGTGCTTACAACAGTAGTGCCTAGTAGTTAGCAAGCACACTGGCCGTCTTTGGGATACAGAAATGTTACTCCCACTATATAGATGAGAAAACTGATGCTCAGTTGAAATGGCATGAGTCTTGGGAGGGCTTCCAGCTTCAGCCTTCTTTGTTATTCACCTGCAGACCCCTTCTCTAAGAGATGGAGTCAGCAGTGAGGTGAAGGAAGCTGAAGAGAAGGGGATGATGGAGTCCCAGGAGAAGCCAGGAGTCCTCAAACTCAAACACCCCCAGGGCAGCTGGCTCCCAGGGGCTGGAGAAGTAGACAGAGGGGCTGCTGCTGAAAGTGGGGACCCAACTGGAACAATGAGGGGTTTTAGGTCCCAGACAAGGGAGAAGGAAGTTAAGGCATGAAGAGAATAGGAGATAGAGAACCTCCAGTTAAGCTCTGAACAAGGACCCAGGAGTTGGGCATCCAACCTTCCCGTCTTTGAGTTTGTTTCTTCATCTATAAACTAGGGTTGCTGTGAAGATTAACGTAGGTTAAGCACTCGGCATAGAGCCTGACACATAGAAGTTAACACATAATACTTATTCTACCAGTAAAAAAGGGGCTGCCTTCAATAATGCCCGGGGGGCGGGGGGGAGGGACGACAGGATGCATCTTTGCTAAGTAGGCACATTTGATGGCCTGGCACATAGCTGGCACAAGATAGTATTTGTTGAATTACCATATTATTGTTTTCTTGGTACACCTAAACTGGCACTGAGTCATCCATGCCAGCCAAGCCCTCCAGGCTGCATTCCTCCCTACCCCTACCCCACCCATCCGCACCTGGGCCATCCTGGGCCACACCTGCCAGGCTCTCCAACTCCATACTCACACCACGCCAGGCTTCCTGCAAGAGTCTGAGGTCCAGTAGAAATCTTTCATCACACGCAGGGGCAGGGGGTAACGGGCATAGTCCTTGCAGCAGATGCTGTCCTCCACATTGGCACCATAGGGACCTGCAGGAGATGGATGCGAAGAGTTCCCAACCCTGACCATCCAAGCTCCAGGGAAGAGATGCACTTTTTCTGTTTTCATGTGGAAGGTTGGTGTCCAGAGATTCTGGGTCCTCTGAGAAGCCACTAGGGACTCAATGTCTACACTGGGGAATGGAGGATGGTCAACTCAAGGGGACCAACTGATATCAATGGTGCTCTGAGCTTCTAGATGGGACTCAGAGAGTCTGGACCTGATGGATCTGGAGACTTGTTGTTGTTAAGTACCGTGGAGTCGGTTCCGACCCATAGTGACCCTGCACAGGGTTTCCAAGGCTGCAAATCTTTACGGGAGCAGAAAGCCTCATCTTTCTCCTGCGAAGCAGCTGGTAGTTTCGAACTACTGACCTTAAGGTTCGCAGCCTGATTCATAACCACTACGCTACCAGAGCTCCTTAGATGGAGCCTTAGAGCTTTGCTATTCTAAGGGACCAACTGCATCAGTAGACCCTGAGTGCTTGTCCCTAGTCCCAGATCTGCTGAATCAAGTGCACATTTTAACAAAATCCCCAGGGGATTTGTAAGCAAGGTTTTGAGACACCTTACTTCAGATCACATACACTCTCACCCACTTCTTTGTGCAAATGGCTAGGCTGAGTCTAGAGTGGGGAAGGACTGGCCCAAGGTCAAAAGATCATGGCAGAGTCAGAACCAGGGCTCAGGCAGAGTGTAACCACACAGAGTTAGGCCTGAGTCCCGACTCACCAGGCCACCCTAGGCAAGTAACATCTCTAAAGTGGTACTGTAGGATCGGTACTGGACTGCTAATTACAAGAACGGTGGTTCAAATCCACCAGCTGCTCTTTGGAAACTCTATACAGGGTTGCTATGTGTATGAACAAATTCAACAGCACTTAACAACATCAACAACAGCCCAACTTTCTTCTCTGACCAACGAAGTAATATTAGTATCTATATTGTGCATTTTTAGTTGAAAGGAAAAGCTATCGGAAACCCAATAAACACGAACTGTCATTATTCATGTTTGCCTGACTCCCATCACATGGCAGGAGAGTTTCCAGTGGCATAAAGAAAAGTCAGAAATCCAGTATTGAGGGCAGGCTCTAGAGGAAAAGTGGGGTGAGGTGGGGAGCAGGACAAGCTTTTTAAGGGAGAACCTCCTACCCCAGTTCCCGTCTTTCCCCATTCCAGCTGGCCCTCCTTGGTGGATCCTACTCCACACCTTAATGGTCCTATGCTCAAGTTCTCTGGGGCAAGAGTTCCCAGTCTATACCTGCTACAGCCACCCCTACTCAGCTGAAGTAAATCCTAGACTCTAAGCCTTCAAGACCACTCATGTAACAAATGTATAAACTGTGGCCCAAAGAAGTGATGTGATCACCCCAAGACTACAAGCCCATCCTGCCACTGGGGTCATCTGCTTTCAATCTACGCTCTGTCTAGTGTGTGAGAAAGACAGCCTAGTGTCTGACCTTGACCTCTGCAGGGAGCGCCCTCTTCCCCAGTCTCACCTGCTTCAGTGCCTTGAAGTGCTACAGCAGTGAGGATGAGGGCAGCCAAGAGTAGCATCTTCAGGTTGGTCATGTTCTTGTCTTGTGTCCCAGTCCAAATGTCTGCAGTCACTGGAGGACAGAAAGGTTGGCTATATAAGTGCTTGCTACACCCACAAGTCCCAGCCATTCTTAGTCACCGGTGAGCCCAAAATCTCTGACATTCAAATGTGAAAGGAGAACTCTTGCTTCCTCCAAACTGGAGGAAATTCTTTGTGGCCAGGAACCACTCAGAGGGGACCCCCATCTCTCCTCCTCTCTGTGTCTCCAGGGACTTGAAAATCCCCCTCCAGCATGCTCCCCAAGGAGCTCTGGTAGCATAGTGGTTACGAGTTGGGTTGCTAACCTCAAGGTCAGCAGTTCAAAACTACCAGCTGTTCCTCAGGAGAAAGAAGAGGCTTTCTGCTCCCATAAAGACTTACAGCCTTGGAAACCCTATGCAGGGTCACTATAAGTTGGAACTGACTCTATGACACATAACCACCACCACCACCGCCACACTCACCACAGTTTAGCTTTGGCCATGCCACTGGATGCCTCTGGGACTAAGTTTCCCATTTGGGAATGGGAAAGATGGTTTCACCAACCTCTTTGTTTATCTCAGAGATTGTAAATCAGGTGAGACTGTGGGCAGAAGCTAACAGTTCCAAACCCTCACGTGGACTTCAGACCTCTGGTGACTTTCATTATTGATCTCTCTTCAGAGCGACAGGCCCACACACCCTCTCTGCCCCATTACCAGCATCTTCAGGGGTTTCTCAAAACATCTCAGCTTGAGCAGTTGGTAGTCTACTCAACAGTTAGCAAAGAGCTTCCACACACATTTCTATCTTCCTTCTGGTCCCTTCATTCTCAGCTGCTCTGGGCTCCTCCTTAACTACTCCTTCTCAGTCTGTCACTATACTATGCTTCACTGTTTCTATGTCTTAAATCTCTCAGCTCTACACCCTCCTATCCATCCCCATTGACCTGACCCAGCCAAGCCACCTATATCTCAGGCCAGATGTTGGTCCTTTCCATCTCTCTCCCACGGTAGCAGCCAGAGTGAGATGTCCATACTCAAAGCCTCATGTGCCTCAATCCTGCTTCAAGCCCTGATGTGCCCTGAAAGCAGAGCCCAGGCACCTTTCTGACTGTAGCTTTCAAGGTCCCCTTTCCAAGCACGTACCTCCTGACTCTACCTCCTTCTCCTCTTCCCACTCTGTTTACACCACCCTCGTCCCAGTTCCTCAAAAAGGTCTACTGGTCTGTGTCTGGCCAAATGTCCTTGCCATTCTCTACCACATTAGCTCCTACTCTGCATCAAAAGCCATTTGAAATGTTACCTCCATGGCAAGCAGACCCTCTCATGACATCAAAGCTCTCAGAGTAACCTGGAATGGGGTCCTGAGGAGACCATGCTGAGTATCTCTTTCCCAGCCCTGGTGAGGCAAGCGCAGGATAAGCCCTCGACCTCAAGGTTGGTGTGAACCACAAGGTTGGTGGTGCAAACTCACCAGCTGCTCCTCAGAAACCCTATACAGGGTCACTAAGAGTCAGAATTGACTCGATGGCACATAACATCAACAACCCTAGAAGTCTAACTCTAAGCTCTCAGAAGTCAGAGGTCTTCTTGGCATTCCTGGAGTCTACTAAGGACTGGGCATTTGGTGGGTGTTCTGAACACATCCACTGAAAGAAGAAACCATGATTCAGAGAAAGAGGGACTTGACCAAAGTCATGCACCAACCAGGAAGTGGCTGAGCCAGGCCTGGAACTCAGGATTAGGACTCCCTTTGTATAAGGACCGGTCCATTCATTAATTCATTCACTCATTCAACAACTATTTATTGAGTACTACTGATGCGGCGCTGTAGGATCAGCAATGGATTGTGGACTATAAGGTCAGCAGTTCAAACCCAACAGTTGTTCCTTTGTAACCCTATACCGGGTCATTATGTGTCAAAACTGACTTGATGGCACTTAACAACAACAACATAGTAAACAAAGGACTCCTGATGTGGCACTGTAGAATAAGCACTGGACTTCAAACCACAAGGTCCATGGTTCAAACCCTCCTGAGTTAGAACTGACTCAATGACACTTAACAATAACAACATAGTAAATAAACCACCACCATCTATCAGAGGAGCATGGTTGGAACCAACTCAACAACATTTACCAACAACAGTCCATCTATCAGTTTGTTATAGTGAGGCGGCTTGTGTTGCTGGAAGCTATGCCATCAGTATCTCAAATACCAGTATTTCACCCATTGTGGACAAGTTTCAGCGGAGTTTTCAGACTAAGACAGACTAGGAAGAAGGATCTGGCGATCTACTTCTAAAAAAGTGATTAGTGAAAAGCTTCCAACAGCAGCGGAACATTGTCTGATGCAGTGCTCGAAGATGAGCCTCTCTGGTTGGAAGGTATTCTAAATACAACTGGGGAAGAGCTGCATCTTCAAGTAGAGTTGATCTTGATGGCATGGATAGAGTAAAGCTTTCAGGACCTTCATTTGCTGATGTAGCATGATTCAAAATGAGAAGAAATAGCTGCTAACATCCATTAGTAATTGGAATGTGGAATTTTACAAAGTATGAATCTAGGAAAATTGGAAGTTGTCAAAAACTAAATGGAATGCATAAGACAGGCATTACAGGCATTGTTGTTGTGTGTTGTTGAGTTGGTTTTGACTCATAGCAACCCTGGGTAGGGTTTCCATGAGCGCTGGTGGATTTGAACTGTTGACCTTGTAGTTACCAGTCCAGGGCTGATCCTACAGCACCATACCAGGGATCATTATAGGCATTAGTGAGGTAAAATGGACTGGTATTGGTCATTTTGAACCTGACAGTTATATGGTCTATTATACCAAGAATGACAAGTAAGAGGAATGGGATTGTACTGATCTTCAGAAAGATTATTTCAAGATCTCTCCTGACGTACAATACCATCAGTAGTAAGATAATAGCTATATGCCTACAAGGAAGACCAGTTAATATGATTACTATTCAAATTTACATACCAACCATTGAAACCAAAGATGAAAAAATTGAAGATTTTCACTAACTTCTGCAGTCTGAAATTGATGAAATACACTATAAAGACACACTAATTATTCCTAGTGATTAGAATATTAAAATTAGAAACAAAGAAGAAGGATAAGTAGTTGGAAAATATGACCTTAGTGATAGAAACAATGCTAGATATCACATAAGAGTTTTGCAAGATGGATAAACTATTAATTAGATATACCATACATACCATAAGTGGCAACTATGCTTGTGAAACTCACCAGATGGAAAACACAGGAATCAAATCAATTACATCTGTGGAAAGAGATGATGAAGAAACTCAAGATCATCAGTCAGAACAAGGCCAGGGCTGATTGCAGAATATCAATTACTCATATATAGGTTCAAGTTGTACCTACACGTCTGGTGACCTTACGTCAATTTGTAAGTGGATGCAATTAATAAAATCCATTGTCTTTTTTCCCTGTTACATTAACTGAAGATGCACCTAGCCTTGAGGCAGCTTCTGAGTTGAGAATTATATTGTTATGTAATACTGTTGATATGAATCTTTAGACACTTATCTCTTGCCTCATAGGCTCTTTTTAAAGGTGTTTTCACATAGCACAGACATTACCAATTGTAATGTCACCTAGCTGATTGTGTCTTTTCATTTTATGTGTATTTATCATTTTAAATCTGATCTTTCCTTTACATGTCTTGAAGGGTTTTCTGGAAAGACAAAACGATATTCCAGTGGCAAGAGGATGCATGATTCCTTTGAGTCTAATTTGTGAGGCCTAGCCTTAATCTCCAAGACCATCTCTTTGACCCAGGACATGACCCAATTCAGTTAAACCAGGCAAGTGCTTAATTGCATGGGAAGTATTTTGAAGAAGAAATCTTTTTTTGTAGTCTTCCTGATATTTACATTAGCACCAGTAACAGTTTTCTTTATTGATATGAATAAAGGATACTTTTGGTGATATAATTAGATGTTTTATAGTTCCGTAGGAGAAAGATGAGGCTTTGTGCTCCCGTAAAGATTTACAGCCTTAGAAACCCTGTACAGGGTCGCTATGAGTCAGAACCGACTCCATGGCACATAAATACTACCTCCAGGTTCAAATTAGAGTTGAGAAAAATGAAAACGAAAACTTAAATAATCTTAAGTGTATTCCACCTGAATTTGGAGACCATCTCAAGAATAGATTTGACACATTGAACACTAATGGGCAAATAAAAGGCAGGTTATGGGATGACATCAAGGACACCACACAGGAACAAAGCAAAAGATCATTAAAAAGACAGGAACGGAAGAAAAGACCAAGATGGATGTCAGAAGAGACTCTGAAAGTTGCTCTTGAACACAATTCCATTAAATCAAATTGAAGACATGATGAGATGAAAGAGCTGAACAGATTTCAAAGGTGGCTGGAGAACACAATGTGCAAGGACCTGGAGTTAGAAGATTAAAAAGGAAAAATATAGTTAGCATTTCTCAAGCTGAAAGAAGTGAAGAAAAATGTCAAGTTACTGGGCACACCTGAGCCCATGGACACTGACCTAGCCGCAGAGGGCTAGAATTGAGAGTGAGGTGTCCAGCTGATATGAAGTGTGGGAAGACACACAAGAACACCCAAACTTGCAGATAGTACCCATTTGATCTAGCTTGATGACTTGATGACCAGAGCTCCACTAGAGGAAGATAAGAAATGTGATAAAGGAAGTAAGTATAAATTGCTACAATTTGATGAACTTGACATATACTTATGGATGTTGTTGTTATTAGGTGCCATCGAGTCAGTACCAACTCATAGCAACCATATGCACAACAGAATGAAACACTGCCCAATCCTGGGCTAACCTCACAATGGTTGCCACGCTTTAATCCATTGATGCTACCACTTTGCCAATCTATCTCTCTGGGGGTCTTCCTCTTTTTCTCTGACCCTCCACCTTACCAAACATGATATCCTTCTCCAGCAATTAGTCCCTCCTGACAATATGTCCAAAGCATGAGAGATGAAGTTTGGCCATCCTGGCCTCCAAGGAGCACTCTGGCTGCACTTCTTCCAACACAGATCTGTTGGTTCTTTCAGCACCCGATGGCACTTTCAATATTCTCCTCCAACACCATAACTCAAATGCATCAATTCTTCTACGGTCTTTCTTATTCACTGTCCAGCTTTCACATGCATATGAGGTTATTGAAAATATCATGGCTTGGGTCAGGCGCACCTTTAGTCCTCAAGCTGAATCTTTGCTCTTCAACACTTTCAAAAAGTCTTGTGCAGCAGATTTGCCTAAGGCAATACATCGTTTGATTTCTCGACTGCTGCTTCCATGAGTGTTGATAGTTGATCCAAGAAGAATGAAGTCCTTGACAACTTCAATATTTTCTCTGTTGATAAGAATGCTGTTTATTGGTCCAGTGGTGAGGATTTTTGTTTTCTTTACATTGAGATGCAATCCATACTGAAGGCTGTGTTCTCTGATCTTCATCAGTAAATATTTAAGTCCTCTTCACCTTCAGTAAGCAAGGTTGTATCATCTGCACATCGCAGGTTGTTAATGAGTCTTCCTCCAATCCTGATGACATGTTTTTCTTCATAGAACCAAGCTTCTCAGATTATTTGCTCAGCATACAGGTTGAATAAGTTTGGTGAAAGAATACAACCCTTTTGCTCACCTTTCTTAATTTTAAACCATTCAGTGTTCCCATGTTCTGTTCGAACAACTGCCTCTTGGTCCAGGTACAGATTCCTTATGCGCACAACTAAGTGTTCCAGAATACTCATACTTCGCACTGTTGTCCATAGCTTGTCATGATCCACACAATCGAAAGCCTTTGCATAATCAATAAAGCACAGGTAAACATCTTTGTGGTATTCTCTGCTTTCAGCCAAGATCCATCAGACATTAGCAATGATATCCCTCATTCCACGGCCTCTTCTGAATCTGGCTTGAACCTCTGGAAATTCTCTTTCAATGTATGCTTGCAGCCATTTCTATATTAACTTTAGTAAAACATTACTCACATGGGTTATCAAAGATATTGTCCGATGATTTCCACATTCCGTTGAGTCACTTCTCTTCGGAATGGGTACAAATACGGATCTCTTCCAATAAGTCAGCCAAATTTGTGTTCCAAATTTCTTGGCATAGATGAGTGAGTGTCTTCTGTGCCACCTCACTTTTCTGAAAGATTTCAATTTTTATTCCATCAATTCCTGGTGCCTTGTTCTTTGCCAATTCCTTCAATGCACCTTGGAATTCCTCCTTCAGGATCATTGGCTCTTGATCATATGCTACCACTTGTTGTTATTGTTAAGCACCGTAGAGTCGTTTCCAACTCATAGTGACACTGCACAGGGTTTTGGAGGCTATAAATCTTCACGGGAGCAGAACATTTCATCTTTCTCCTGTGGAACCGCTGGTAGTTTCAAACTACTGACCTTGAGGTTGGCAACCCAACTCATAACCACTACACTACCATTTGTAGTAGCTCAAAATACCAACTGAGAGGGAAGGAGTCTTCACACCAAGGATGAAACCTATCCCCATGGTATACAGCGTTGATAGGGACAGGCAACTTAGATATTGGCTACCTAAAATGGGGGGAGGGGGAAGCTACAAAGACATGAAGTCTCTGGCTTACACGTTTTCAAGAGGGAGTTTAGTTTCAGATTGTGCAGGGAAGGTAGAATCCCCATTGAATAATTTTCTTCTTGTCTAGATGAGCCTGATGAAAGTAGATAGGGATACGATTCTTATGAATCAGTAGTAAGTAATTGTTATCATGATGAAATGCGATTGTCACAATTGTAAAGGTAGAAGTTTTGTAACAAAAACAGGGGAGTAGTTAATCTTACAGTCCAGAAACAGTAGGACCCTAAGACCATCAAGGGAGAAGAGCACAAGCAGAATGTGGGACCCTATCCAGAGAAGAAGCAACACTAGAAATGGAGATAGGGAGCAGCTGAGGACTCTAGACCAGCGACTGGGGGCTGGCGGCCAGGAGGCAGGCTTGCGGAATGTGACCTTTGGTTGTTTAAATGATTTTTGAGTGTTTTTGTGTACATCAAAAAAACAGAGGGAATAGAAGCAAATATTGTTAAATGATGATGCATGGAGGGAACTGTAATCATTGCAATGAAACAAAATACAATAGGATGAGTGCAAAAGCAATCTTCTCCCATGTAAACTATCAATTCACAATAAAAGCTTTAAACAAAAAGTCAAGTTACAACATTGAAAAGTTCTATGGGCAAAATATTGAATGATTCAGAAAGCATCAAAAGAAGATAGAAGGAATATGCAGAGTCAAATGATGTATTGCATTGGGCAAATCTGCTGCAAAATACCACTTTAAAGTGTTGAAAAAGAGGAAAAGACCTCTTAAAAGTGTAAAGAATTGAAAATCAAATCCCCAGGTCCTTCTTTCTAGTTTGTCTTAGTCTGGAAGTTCCACTGAAAGCTGTCCACCATGGGTAACCCTACTGGTATTTGAAATACTGATGGCATAGCTTCCAGCAACACAGAAACACAAAAGCCACCTTGTTGCAGACCACAATCACTGAGATGTTGAGGCCCTGTGTCATGGACGAAAAACCAACACAGCGACGCCACTTAGGCTTGCTAGCCAGGGACCCTGAGGGCCCAAGGAAGTTACCTCCGGGCGTCCCAGGTTCATTGGCTTTTACAAATTCACTGTTGGGCTAGCTCTGTGTAATTTGCTTTAGTCCTATTAATTCATTCTATGCTTCGAACTCCAGTAATTGTAGCTTCTGAGAAAATGGTTTCTTATGTGCCTCTCTTAATGTCTCCACTGTGTTGGCAGTGCTTAAGGTTCTGGGAACCAATCTCTCTGAAGAACAAACTCTGGCCACCTGGCAAACATAGCTGTTCTTTATCAGATTATTCAGTTGTGTTTGATATTAACTTAATACATGAGCCCTTGATACCCATGGACAAATATTAAAACAAAAACTTATCCTAATGCGAGACTGTAAAAGTTCCTAAGGCAAGTTTGCTGGGACTTTCAGGAGACAGGCTGCCCAAGGAATTAACTCAGAGTAGATTGGCGAATTCTGGGGTTTTGTCTAAAGAATAATAGTGTCAGCCTTCTCAGTTTGTCCCCAGGTGCAGACCATTAACGTAGGTGTCTTCCTTCCTCCTACAAGCCTCGGACAGGTAGCCGAAACAGCTGGACTCCTTTCAGACCTTTTGAATCCTTTTTCTCGCTGAAGATTAGGTGCTATAGGTATGTTAATTAGGCTTGAGAAACCGAGTTGCTGCCTTGGGATT
>NW_006408573.1:6762241-6766208 GCF_000296735.1 Chrysochloris asiatica | reverse complement strand
TGTAATCCATATCTAAGGCTGTGCTCTTTGATCTTCATAAGTAAATGTTTCAAGTCCTCATCACTTTCAGCAAGCACTTGTTTACTATAGTACTCAATAAATAATTGTTGAATGAGTGACTGAATTAATGAATGGACCAGTCCTTATACAAATGGAGTCCTAATCCTGAGTTCCAGGCCTGGCTCAGCCACTTCCTGGTTGGTGCATGACTTTGGTCAAGTCCATCTTTCTCTGAACCATGGTTTCCTTTTTCAGTAGAGGTGTTCTGAGCACCCACCAAATGCCCAGACCTTGGTGGACTCCAGGAATGCCAAGATAAAAAGTCACCTTTAGGTCTAAGGTGCCATCCTATTTTCAATCACCTCACATGCATGCAAATGCTGGACAATTACTATGGAAGACCAAAGAGTTGGTACCTCTGGATTCTGTTGTTGGTGAAGAATATTGAATATACCAGAAGAATGAGCAACTCTATCTTGGAAGAAGTACAGCCAGAATGTTTCATAGAAGTAAGCCTGGTGAGACTCAATCTCATATACTTTGGACATGTTATCAGGAGGAACCAGTCTCTGGAAAAGGACATCATGCTTGGTAAAATAGAGGTCCTTGAAAAAGAGGAAGACCCTCAATAACATGGATTGACACAATGGTTGCAGCAACAGGCAAAACCAGGAACAATTGTGAGGATGGCAGAGGACCAGACAGTATTTCATTCCATTGTACATAGTATCTCTGTGAGTCAGACCCTTGACAACATCTAACAACAACACAGTAAACAAAACAATGGTACCCAAGAGATGTCTATGCCTTCATCCTGGAACTGTGATTATGTACCCTTATGTGGCAAAATGAATTTTGCAAATGTATTTAAGGATTTTGAGATGGAGGAAATTATACCTAATTACCCAGATGGGCCCAATGCAATCTCATGGGTCCTTGTAAGAGGGAGACAGCTGGGCCAGTGTTAGAGGATGAGATGTGACAACAGGAGCAGCGGTTGGCGTGATGGTGGGCCATGCATCAAAGGCCATGCATGCGTAAAGGCCGCCTCCAGAAACTGGAAAAGGCCAGGAACTGGATTCTTCCCAAGAGTCTCCAGAAGGACACAGCCCTGCTGACACCTTGCTGTGAGCACATAGAGACTGGCCTAGGACTTGTGCACTCTGGAGCAATAAGAGGGTAAATGTGTGTTGTTTTAAGCCACTAAGTGTGCGGTAATTTGTTACAGTTGCAATAGGAAAATCATACAAGCCCCTATCTGTGTCAGACACACTGCTGGGACTTGGGGACCCAGAAGTGAGCAGGAACAGATATAGCAGTTACGAAGGAGTGAATGGGCATTGCTGTATAGAAAGATGGTAAACAGGTTAACAAGACCAAACGGGATCATGTCAGGGTGTGACGAGTACTGCGAGGAAAGAAAAGCAGTAAAGACAGTGAATGTGGGGAAGCCGCTGGGGCCATGCAGTCACTGAGTGTCTCTACAAGGAGGGACATTTGAACTGGACTCTGGAAAATGAGAAGCCTGACTGTGGGCAAACAGCAAATGTCAGGGTGAGGGGTGGGACAACCCGAGGTGCAGAGAGTGGGTGAAATGGGAGGCTGGGTGGGAGAGATTGCAAGGCAGGACTAGACAGAACTGTCCTGCTGTGGCTGGGGCTGTGGATTCATCAGAAGCTTCGTCAGGTGGAATGTATACCACCAGAAGTACAGGACACCACCTTGAAAGAAGTCCTGTTCAAAGGCCTTCCCCAGACTGGAACCAAGCCTCTAGTCCTAATGTCCAGTTTATATGAAATACAGGAGCTAGAGGGACAAAATAAATGACCCCAGAGGAAACACTCATACACATTCAGAAGATGGGACCTCCTAGACCTCCCACAAGACAATTGTCTTTTTAAAAAAATTAACATTGTTTAAAAGAAAAGTACATGGGGGACATTTAAGAATATAAAAGATGCAATGTAACCAATGTTATCTGAAGAATTTGCATTATTATTATTGTTAATTGCTGTCAAGTCGGTTCCGACCTATAGCGACCCTGCACAGGGTTTCTGAAGTTGTAAATCTTTATGGGAGCAGAAAGCTTCCATCTTTCTCCCATGGAACAGCTGATAGTTTTGAACTGCTAAGCTTGAGGTTAGCAGCCCGATTCCTAACCACTATGCTACCAGAGCTCTTTAGAAATTGTTAAATGGGAACATAATATGTTGTATAGACTTTCATCGAAAGCATAATATTATTTTTAAAAGAACAGACTTAGCCGGCCCAGTCATATGCAGCAATCTATGGGCAGATTTCTTGGTGCGACCAGAATCCAAATGGATCTAACTTTAAACCAGAGAGGAACAGGGAAGACCAAGAAGCAGGAAAGGCGCCTTGGTGCACAGTGGGGTAAGCACTGAACTTCTAACTGAAAGCTCCACAGGAGAAAGATGAAGCTGTCTGCCCCCCTAAAGACAGCTTTAGAAACCTACGGAGCAGCCGGAAGATACTGGACAGCAATGGGGCTTTTTCCTTAGGAAGCCGATGTATACCTACATGGGATCCTGATGTGGTGCTGTAGATAAAGACTGGACCTCAAGATCGGTTTGAACCACAAGGTCAGTGGTTCAAACCCACCAGCTACTCCTCAGATGGCTGAGTTGGAACCAACACGACAGCACTTAACAACAACAATATCATATAATTACAATCCAAACAGAGAGCATAGGGCAACATACTAACCCTATGATTATCACTGAAATATGCTAACAACTTTTCTGAACATTTTCCTAATAAAAACTTGGGGAAGCCAGTCTGAAAAACTACATATTCTTTGATTCCAACTGTATGAAATTCTGGAAAAGGCAGACAGAGACAATAAAAAGATCAGTGGTTGCCAGGGATACATGGAGAAGGGGAGGGGGAGGAATGAGTAGGTAGAATCGAGCATTTTAAGGGCAGTGAAACTATTCTGCATGCTACTTTCATGGTACACACATGACATGCATTTGTTGAAACACATTGGACTTAACAACACAAAGAGTAACGCTGTTCTAGGGAAGAAAAGAGACCGCCATCTCCAAATATGTAAATATTACAGAGACTCTTTCTTAAATCTTAAACAGGAATGAAAACAAGACAAAACAGTGATTGCCCAGGTGAAGGAAATCATCGATATGATGCCATGATGAATTTCCAAAGTTCTATCACCAAAAGGTGAGAATAAAGGAATTTCCTCCCACAACCACAAAATGTCAAAGCAGGGAGGGAACTATTGCAGATAGGAAAACTTACAGACTGAGGATCTCTGGGTATGATATCATAACCAGCCATTAAGTGGAGAGTTCCTAAGAGGAAGTTTCTGTTTTTCCTGTGCTGGCTGAGGGAAGTAGCCCCAAACCCACTTGCAAATATACTCTGTTTCTAACACTGGCAATTAGCTGTCAGAAGTACATGAGGTACTCAAGAAAAATTGGCATCTGAATGCTTAAATCTAGGCACAAGATGAAATTAAGCTCTGCCTGGAAGGAGCCCTTCACAGGCAAAAAAGTCTTCAGATTTCAAACTTTAAAGGAACCCTAATCGACTCGATGGCACATAACAACAACAACAATATAAACTAGGACTCCTGGTGTGGTGCTGAAGGATCAGCACTGGACTATCAATCACAAGGTTGTTGTTATTGTTGTTGTCAGGTGCCATCGAGTTGGAACCGACTCATAGCGACACCATGCGCAGCAGTGTTGCAGACCGTGTAAGACTAGTCAGAGGTTCGAGGCCCTCTAGGCCCTCTAGGGCTGAGTGTAACAAATGAGGCCACTGGCAGTTGATGGAAAATTACTTTCATCTTAATATTCAGGTATATATATTAAATTAATACACTGGAGCCTTTGAAAATCCACAGATAAATGTGATATTTTCCTAAAGCCGAGACTAAAGGTTGCAAGGTTAAACCTTTCTCCAAAGGATTAACTAAAAATAT
>NW_006408573.1:6743762-6759564 GCF_000296735.1 Chrysochloris asiatica | reverse complement strand
GCAGCTTCATTGCTGTTTTTCCCTTATGGGAAAAACCCTTATGGGTGACCAACGAGGTCACCAGTCAGAGCGCATGTTTGCTTGTGTATTCCCCTTGAGTCTTAGTCTTAGAAGGGGGTTTGCCCTGAGGGGATCCAACTACTTGCCTTGATGTCTCCTGGGTGAACAACTTGCTTGTTCTTGTGGTGGTTAGTTGGACTGCCATCACTGTTTTGTATTTTTCCTGTCAGTCTTTCTTTCAAGAAGTATCTTCTGTTCTTTTAGGTGCTCCAGGCTGATCTGCTTGTCCTTTCAAGTGGAAATTTCCCACCTCAGAAGATTCTGCCTGGGGTTCAGGATTCCACCTATGGTCTTATGCAATGCAGAGGCTCCACAGGAAGCATCTTTACTGAGCAAGTTGTAGCCCCATTTTAGGTATTCCCATCAGTTATAGGCAGAAAACGGACTCACAAGCTTTCTATGGTGATATTTCTGGCTATTCCTTTCTCTACCTCTCAAGTATGTATTTTACAATGGTATGCCAGGGAAATCAAGATTCAAAAGACAGCCAAGCATCTTAACATTATTTACCCCCCTTTCCCCATTACAACCATATCTCAATCCCTGTATCCCAGAGCCCTGTTTTTCCAAGGTTGTGCATACATCATTATTTTCCTCGGTCCCACTTAGCCCATGCAAACCTGCCTAAATGTTCTCCCATCTGACTTGTTCTTCCATTCCCCTTCTTGTGTATTGGCCCCCTCCCCAGCACCCAAACTATCATGTGTCTATTCTCTACCCTGTGTTCCACCTTCCCCTCCCTCCCCTCACCTCACTCCCCACATCCCGGTACAACCAACAAAGAATTTTTTTTCTACCCCTTTTAGTATGGGTTCTTTTTCTTAGTCTTTTATAGTAGTGGTCCTATGCAGTATTTCTCCTTTTGTGACTGACTAATTTCACTCAACATAATGTCCTCAAGGTTCATCCACGTTATATGGTGGCTTGCAGCTTTTTTGTTATTCTTCAAGGTAGCCTAATATTCCATTATGTGTATGTACCACAGTTTGTTTAGTTAATCTTCAGTTGACGGGCACTTAGGCTGTCTTCATCTTTTTGCTATTGTAAATAGTGCTGCTATGAACATTGGTGTGCTGATGTTATGGCTCATATTTCTTGTGGGTAAATACCAAGTAAAGGAATTGCTGGATCATAAAGTATTTCTATTTCCAACCTTCTGAGGAAGCGCCATATTGCTTTACAGAGAGGTTGGACCATTTTGCAATCCCACCAGCAATGCCGGAGCGTCCCAGTGTCTCCACATCCCCGCCAGCATTTATTGTCTCTACTTTTTTGATCTTTACTGTTATTGTTGCTGTGAGATGATATCTCATTGTTGTTTTGACTTGCATCTCTCTAATGGCTAGTGATGGTGAATATTGCTTCATCTGTTTGTTGGCTGCCCGGATCTCCTCCTTGGTGAAGTGTCTGTTCATGTCCTGTGCCTATTTTTTTTTTTTAAATAAATGTTTTATTGTGAATTGTGTGATAGTCTACATGCGAGAACATTAGTTTTACATTAATTCTATCATCTATTATTTCATTGGCATAGTTACCATCCCATCCATGCATCCTCACCCAACCAAAGGTTGTACCCTGGAAGCCTGCACCCCCCACCACAGCCCTCAGTCCTTTTCCATCTCCTGATCCCAAGTCCCCAGCCACACCATCTCTTGACGTCATCTTCTCTGCCTCCATCTCAGGCCTCACTGCTTCTCTGGGTAGGATCCTGCTCTCCACTTTTCTCCATTGATGGTCCTAGGGTCCTCCGCTCCTAGACTGAAAAGTTAATCACTCCCCTCCTTGCTACAAAATGTCCACCTTTAGATTTCCAACCCTCACAATCAGTCCTGATAACAATTATTCACTATTGCATCACAAGAGACCCATCTGTATTTCATTTCATCAGCTCTTCATAGGCAGGCTGGATACTATTCACTGGAGACTCTACCTTCCTCCACTCCCTTTGGACCTAGGTTCCCTCTTGAAAGCTTGTAAGCCAGTCACTTCTTACCTTTGTATCCCTTCCCCCATTTTGGGTAACCAGTGTTCAAGTTGCCCATCCCTGTCTACCCTTTGTGTGGAGGGGGTGGGAATAGTTCTTACAGCAGGGATTTGTTTCCTCTTTTGAGCTACTGCATTTATAGGTGTAGGTCATGTTTATCTAATTGTATCAGATGATGCTTTTTTCCTCTTCTTTCTTCTTCAGGTTGAGCTCTGTTTATCCAGTCATTGAAGCCAGGTCAAGTGGGTATCATCTGCAAGTGTGTGTGTTCTTGTGTCTGTCCGCCCTCTTTTTATCGGCTAGCTGCCCCGCTCTCCATTCTAGTCCTCTGTGGCTGTGTCATTGACTCTGAGCCCATGAGTCCCCAGGTGGTGCCTCGCTAGTGGCTGACCAGGTCTCCACCCAGGTTCACAGTAGTTTGCTGAACGATGTAGGGCTTAGCTTGCCACTTCATTGATGTTCTTTGGTCACTTCCCCTTCTGGGTGACGTGTGTGGTTGTCAATTGAAGCGTATATTTCCCTTGTGTCTTAGTCTTGGAAGAGAATTTGCACTGAGAGGACCTGACCTCTGTGCCCATTTTTAAATTAGGTTATTTGCCTTTTTCTTGTAGAGGTGTTGTAGTTTCCTATATATTTTAGAAACGAGTCCCTTGTCCAATGTGTCATTGCAAAAAAAAATTCCCCATACTGTGGATTCCCTTTTTACTCTTTTGGTGAAGTCTTTTGATGCACATAAGTTTTTAATTTTTAGTATATCTCAGTCATCTATTTTGTCTACGTATGTATGTGTAGTTTTCAAAATGTTTGGCAGTCTGTGTATGCCCTGAATTAGAGCCCTCACACTTGTCCCTATTTTTTCATTGATGGCCTTCATAGTTCTGGGATTCACATTTAGGTCTTAATCTATGCTCAGTTGGTTTTTGTATAAAGTGTGAGGTAAAGGTCTTGTTTCAATTTTTTGCTTATCGCTCTCCAGTTCTGCCAGCGCCATCTGTTAAAGAGACTATCACCTCCCCATACGATATATTTAGGCACTTTGTCGAAAATCAGTTGGCTGTATTTGGATGGGGTAATTTCTGGATTCTCAGTTCTGTTCCATTGATCAATGCATCTTTCATTGTACCGGTGCCAAGCTGTTTTGACCACTGTAGCCGTGTAATAAGTTTTGAAATCAGGGAGTGAGAGGTTTCCTACCTTATTTATCATGGGTCTCTTTCCTTTCCATATAAAATTTGTAATAGTTTTTTCCATCTCTTTGAAGAATGCCGCAAGAATCTGAGTTGGGATTGTATTATATGTGTCAACACACCTTTTATATGCACTGGGAAACCAAAGAAGTCATGTGACTCACTTTATTGTGGAGATCTGTAACCTGTAATATTTCTAAGATATGACTGTATTAATATGGGTTTACCAATTACAGCATATGTACTACACTATGAGGAACCCTGGTGGCACCGTGGTCTAAGCATTTGGATGCTAACTGAATGCTCAGCAATTTGAACCCACCAGCTGCTCCACGGAAGGAAGATGTGGCAGTCTGCTTCTGTAATGATTACAGAAACCATACAGTTCATCTCGGTTCTACATGGTTAGTATGAGTTGGAAATCCTAGGGGGGACTTCTACTCTGTGCTGTAGGGTTTCTGTGAATCGGAAATGGCTTGACTGCTACAATACTGGGATGCTGCTGGACTTCAAAGTCCATTTGAACTGCGAGGTCGGCGGTTCAAGTTCACCAGCCACTCCTCAGAAACTCTATAGAGGGTTACTATGAGACAGAGCTGACTCAAAGGCACTTAACAACAACAACAACAATGACAACACTAGTGCAAACCTGTAAAAGCTGGAGCCTATTTAAGGTGAAAACCTGTCAGAGAAGGAAAAGCCACATATTTTCCACTAAACCGAGTGACAAAAGAGTGGAAAGACTGTGTCCTATTTGAGACCCAAAAAACAAGACAATTGTTCTGTAAACCCAAAATGACTCTAAAAAAGACCGCGGGTTTTTTTGGTTGTTGTTTTTAAAGCAAAGCACTTGAGGAGAAAATGAAAAACATTTTTAATGTAGAAGTCATCCTATGATCCCCAGGCTACTGTTGGGGCCTGTGAGGATCAGAGAATTATTCTGGTGGCTTTTCATTTAAATGTGGGGTTTTCTTATGTGGGGCCCTCCAAAGGTGGGCTTGGGGGCTCCCCCTTGGAGAACACCTCCAGCCCAGGGATTCTACAGGCCTGAGCTCCTCTTAGGGGCCCATCACCCCACTTCCCTTAGCTACATCTGCAGTCCAGTTTGTCTCTGCTCCCTGAACTCCTGGGACTGCTGGGAGCCCTGGGCCTACAGGACCAGCTTCCAAGGAAGAGGGGGAATCCCCTTGGGGCTGAAAGTGGGCACTCACTAGCCACAGCAGGAAGAAGGACCGATGAAGGAAGTTTCTCCCTCACTGTCCTGCTGTCCCCACCACAATGCTTACAAATCTCTCAGGCTCAGCCCTCTCTACTCCAACCCTCCTTCTTTAAACAAAACAAAACAAAAAACCCTTCTGTTTTAAATTCATTTTTGTTTATTAAAAAGACACAATAAGAAGTCCTGGTGGTATAGTGCATTATGAGTTGGGCTGCTAACCACAAAGTCAGCAGTTCGAATCCACCAGCCTTTCTGAAGGAGAAAGATGAGGCTTTCTGCTCTCATAAAGATTTACAGCCTTGGAAATCCTACACAAGATTGCTATGATTCGGAACCAACTTGACGGCACATAACAACAACAACAACAATAACTAAGCATAACAGATAAACAACTAAAATGTCCATCAACAGATGAATGAATAGATGAGATGCGGTATGTATAATGTGTTATAGGAGAAATGAAGTCCTGGTACATGTCACAATACGGATGAATCTGAAACCTCATGCTGAGCAAAATAAGCCAGTAGCAAAAGGACAAATACTGAATAATCTCATTTGTATGAAATAAGCAAATATATAGAAGCCAAAGATTATTAGTGGTTATCAGAGGCAGAAAGGAGCCGGGAAGGGGAAGTTTTGGCTTAGGAGGCCTTGAGGTTACATTAATGGTGGTGGAGTTTTATGGCAGAGAATAGTGAGGATGGTTGATTTGAATTTTACATGTAAAATTGTTGATGTGGCATATGTTTGGTCACAAATGAGAGGCCTTCAAAAAGTTCGTGGAAAAATTTTCACTACTGTTTAATCCCATTTTTCCACGAACTTTTTGAGGACCCCTGTTTGTGGAGTGGATTATGAGTTGGGTTGTTAATCGCAAGGTCAGCAGTTTGAATCTACCAGTTACTCCATGAGAGAAAGATGAGGCTTTCTGCTCCAGTAAAGATTTACAGCCTTGGAACGCTAGACAGGGTTACTATGAGTTGGAACCAACTCAACCACACACCAACACCGTATATTTTTACCACAATAATAATAAAAAAGACAGTCGAATAAACTGTAGCCATTTAGTTAATTCAAATTTCTAGTTACCCTAGAAGAGAGTAGAACTTCCCCCATAGGGTTTCCAAGTCTGTCATCTTTCCAGAAACAGATCACCTGCTTTATCTCCTGTAGAGCAGCTGGTGGGTTCAAAGTGATCTTTCAGTTAGCAGCCGAGTGCTTACCTACTGCATCATTGAGTTTCCTTTATAGTAGAATATAAACCTATATTTATGGTTAAAGTGGGAGACAATGTGGAACAAAACTAAAAATTATTACAACAGACCAGGCTTATTGGTCAGAAAGAGGCTAGAAGAAACTAAGACTATGACCCCCGGTCACCCTTCAGGTCTGAAATGGAACTCATCCTGTGGCCCAGTTTTCAACCAAGAGGTAGACTGGTATATAGGAGGGACAAACACTAGTAAGCTATGCTCACCATGGAATGGCCAGCCATTCAAAGTCAAAAGGGCAACATTTACTTTAGGACAAAGTTGAGAAGGGATGGGAAGGGGGGTGGAATGGAAACACCCAAAGGGAGGAAGTGAGCTATCTGTTGCTACATGGAAATGAACTCATTGCTGTTGCTACATGCAATCATTCAGATGAAACAAGTCTATGATTTGTTGAATATAAAAATGATGATCTGGTCTGTTAAACCTTCACTCAGTTCACATTAAAAAAAAAAAAAAAAACCCCAACACCTGTATTGACACAAATGCATACCTTATATCTGTAAGATTATATAAACAATTGATAGCATTAGTTGCATTGGAGAAGGGAACTCTAGGTGGTGAGGTGAGGTGAGGTCAGAGAGGCAGAGGAGTGGGGAAACTTGCTTATCAACATGCACCAGTTGGTACAATTTGATTTTTTTAAGTCATGTGCATGATTTATCTTTAAAAAAAAAAAAAAAAAAAAGTTTAATTCATGTAATACTGAGGGTGAACTGAAAAGTAATTCTCCCACTTCTGATACCACTACACCCAAAGTTTCCATTTTCTTCCTCAGAGACCACCAGACTTAATGACTTTTTGTTTGTCCTCCAGAGATAGTCGATGCCTAGGCAAGTGCACATAAAGAACAAGTCCTTTAGAAGAAAAGAAAAGAAAGAAAGAAGGCAGGAAAGAGGGAATGAAGGAGAGAAGAGAACACATATCAACACAAAAATAATGTTTTGAACCTTGCTCCTTACCTTGGAAGCAGTTCCCCCATCAGCTTATTTAGATTGGGCTTGTTCTTTTCCAGGGCTTTATGGTTATATACTGTTTGCTGTTGTTGTTAGGTGATGCCAAGTCAGTTTTGACTCATAAAGACCCAAGTGCAGCAGAACCAAACACTGCACTGCCTATTGTTACAGCCACTATGTAGTCTATCTTATTGTGGGTCTTCCTCTTCTTAACTGACCCTCTACTTTATCAAGCATGATGTCCTTCCTTTTCCAGGTACTGATCCCTCCTGCTAACATGTCCCAAGTACATGAGACATAGTCCCACCATCAAGATGTCTAAAGAGCATTCTGGCTAGACTTCTTCTAAGATAGATTTGTTTGTTCTTCTGTCAGTTAATGGTATTCTTCACCAACACCATAATTCAAAGGCACCAATTCTTCTCCAGTCTTCCTTATTCATTGTCCAGTTTTCACATGCATCTGAGATCATTGAAAATATCTTGACTTGGGTGAGGCATATCTTAGTTCTCAAGTGACATCTTTGCTCTTTAAAACTTTAAAGAGGTCTTTGCAGCAGATTTTCCCCCATGCAATATGCCATTTGATTTCTTAGCTGCTGCTTCCATACGAATTTATTGTGGATCTAAAGAAAATGAAATCTGTTTTTTTCTCCATTTATGATAATGTTGCTTATTGGTTCAGTTGTGATTTTTGCTTTCTTTAATTGAGGTACAATCCATACTGAAGACTGTATGCTTTGATCTTGATCAGTAAGTACTTCAAGTCCTCTTTGCTTTCAGCAAGCAAGGTTGTGTCATCTGCATATCATAGATTATTAATGAGTCTTCCTCCAACCCAGATGTCATGTTCTTCTCAGATTATTTGCTCAACATACAGATTGAATAAGTACGTTGTTGTTGTTAAGTCCCATTGAATTGGTTCCGACTCATAGTAACCCTGCATAGGGTGTCTGAGGAACAGCTAGTGAGTTTAAACCACTGTCCTTGAAGTTTAAACCAACCTTGCAGTCCAGTGCATTAACCCACAGTGCCACACCAGGACTCCTAAATAAGTATAGTGAAAGGATAAACCCTTTACAACTTCTGATTTAAAACCATTCAATATCCCCTTGTTTGGTTTGAATGACTGTCTCTTGGTCTATATAAGTGTTCTGGAATACCCATTCTTTGAAATATGATCCATAGTTTATTATGACCCACACAGTCAAATACCTTTGCATAGTCAATAAAACAAAAATAAATATCTTTCTGGTATTCTGTGCTTTCAGCCAAGATTCATCTGACATCAGCAATGATATCCCTTGTTCCATATTCTCTTCTGAATCCGGCTTGAATTTCTAGCAGCTCCTTGTCCATGTACTGATGCAACCATTTAAAATTATTTTTAGCAAAGTTTTATTTTCTGACATTGTTTGGTAATTTCCATATTCTATTGGGTCACCTTTCTTTAGAATGAGCAAAAATATAGATCTCTTTTAATCAGTTGGCCCAGGTTTGAGTTAAATTTGGTCTCCCAAATTTTTTATCATAGAGAGTGAGTGCTTTCAGAGCTACAAGAGTTTGTTGATATATTTCAATTGGTATACCATCAATTTCAGGAGCCTTATTTTTTCACCAATGCCTTCATTGTGGCTTGGACTTCTTCCTTCAACACTATTGGTTCTTGCTCATATGCTACCTCTTGAAATGGTTGAACACTGATGAATTCCTTTAGGTGCAAAGACTATTCCTTTCATCTTCTCTTGATGCATCCTGAATCGTTCAGTATTTAGCACATAGAATTCTTCAACATTACAACTGAAGACTTGAATTTCTCTTTAGTTCTTTCAGCTTGAGAGATGCTGAGCATGTTTCATCCCTTTTGTTTTATGGATACATCATAATGTGTGGATTCAGTCCCCTATTGATGGGCATTTTGCTATTTTCCAGTTTCATTTACATAAACTTGAAGAAATAACCTTTAAACACACTACAGGGTCTACACCTGGGGGATAAATTCCTAGAAGTAGAAGGCTAAGCTGTGGCTTCCACGAAGACACAGAAAGAAAGTCCCCATCCTAAACAGCTGCCTCTGAGCTTCCTCTTTCCAGCAAAGGCCGGGGGATCCCCAGCAGGGAGCTGCCAGTGGGACTGCAAATGCTACTCCGGGCCTCTGATATCTGAGTGGCTGTGAGTCCCACCCGAAGCCTCCGGGGGGGCATCAGACCCTCCTTCTGCTTGGCTGATGGCAAGTAGAATCCACAATGAGAACTTGGAGAAAGGATGAAAGCATTATCTGAGGGCTGACCAATCTAGGACCCTTGTGAGCAAGAAGAGTTGGTCCAGGACCCAGTCAGGAGGCAAGGTCTTGGGACCTGAGTCCAGGGCACAATTTTAGCCAAATCAGTTGCCCATGAATCAAGTGGAAATCACAAGAAGGATAGAGGACAATGAGAGGAAGAACCAGAAGATTTTTGTGCTTTGATGACCACAAAGACAGCCCTCCCCCCCACCCAATAAAGACACACCAACAATGTTAATTGGCCTACACTGAGTGCCAGACTTACTGTGCCTGGTATTTTCCTGGGGTAGTGTGAGGTTTGAGTCAATTTTTACATATGGTATGAGCCTAGGGGAGGAGGGTCCAACTTCATTCTTTTGCATGGGGGCTATCCAGTTGTCTCTGGTAGCGTAGTGGTTACGAATCGGGCTGTGAACCTAAAGGTCAGCGGTTCGAAACTACCAGCTGCTCCGCGGGAGGAAAGATGAGGCTTTCTACTCCCGTAAGGATTTACACCCTCGGAAAGCCTGTACAGGGTCGCTATGGGTCGGAACCGACTCGACGGCACAGAACAACAACAACAATCCAGTTGTCTCAGCACCATTTGCTGGCACAACAAACAAACCATTCTTTACCCCACTAAATTGTCTTGGAATCCTCGTCAAAAATCAATTGCCCACAAATGTACGTGTTTATTTCTTGACTCAATTATATTCCATTGATCTAAGTCTTGATTATTGTACTTTGTAGTAACTCTCAACCTCTTTTTTTCTCCCCTTAATCTTTACATTTTCAAATGAAATATTCAATCATGCAAAAAAATAAAAAGCATTTGGGGACATGCAATCCAGACTTAACAACAGTTTACACTTTGCTACATTTTGGTTCATCTCTCTCTCTTTTTTTATTAAGAAGGAAACTATTGTAGATACAACTGAAGTCACCCTCCCCCCGACCACACACACACACTAATTTCCGGGGTAACCACAAACTACCACACCTTGATGTTGCTGAGGGTCCTTCTCAAGGGTATCATTATACTTTCATGTATCTATATAAATATGTGATTATTGTTAAGTGTCATTGAGTTAGTTCTAACTCATAGCAACCCTGAGCAGGGTTTCCAAGGAGTGGCTGGTGAGTTTGAACCATTGACCCTGTGGTTCAAATTGACATTGCAGTTCAGTGCTTATACTCCAGTGCCCCACCAGGATTCCATAGTCTCTGTAAATATAGTATTGCTTTATTGATCTTAGCATTTCACATAAGAAGCATTGTACTAAATGAAACCTATTCCAACTTGTTTACTTCACTGGTTTATGTTTGTAAGCTTCCCTGCACTCCCCCACCCCCCATATTGATCCAAGTGGATCTATTCAGTTTATTTTCACTGCCACATGTAGCAGATTCTATTTTGGAATAACCCATTGCTTATTTATCCATTCCCCTGGTGATGGGCATTTAGGTCATTTCCAGATTTTCACTTTTGCAGACAGTTCCATAATGAGTGGATGTTTTCATATGCATCTTTCTGTTCCCTTCACCTTCTTGCTCATTTTCTTGCTCTAAACTTGGTTCTCCCCTGAGGACACTTCTTCCCCTGCAGGCTTCTAAGGAATGACTCTTTTCTCTCACACTTCCCTCATACTACAGAGTTGAGGGTGGGGTAGGCATATCTCCTTACCCTTCAGCGATGCTTCCTAGCCACCCACTCATCCTCCCTCCTCAACACCTCCCAGCTCTTTTGACTTGCATATTACCAGACTTTTCCATGCATTACCCACTTCTTGTTGCAGCTATGTACCCAAACTTATTCTACCTGCTTCATTGACAACTTTAGCTCCAGTTCATAGTCAACCTTCCAACATGATTTTGTCTCAGTTATGGTGATTTCAAGAGCCAGCCTCAAGGCCTCTGTTCTGTGACTTCCTGCCTTCTACTGAATGCATCCTCCACTTGCCTCAGCCCCTTACTCTCAATGTCATACCCATGACTATGTCTTAGCAGTAACTGCACCTATGTGACCTCAATTCCAGCCAATCCACTGTCAGTCTAGCTCAGCATCTTGAGAATCCAACTCCAACAATTCTTCAACCCCCACAAAAACTGATCCGGACCCTTTCCCTGTTCCTTGCCCCCTTCAAATGCTTACTTCTCTCCTTACCCATCTTGGCTTCAATGGTTCTTCATTACAAATATGGTTAGCCTATACCCTTTCTCAAATACTATTAACTCCCATTCTGCTTTCTACCTTCTGACAAAATCCCAACCCTGGTGAAATCTACTCTTCTCAACTCTGCATGTAGAAGTTAGACAATGAATAAGGAAGACCATAGAAGAATTGATGCATCTGAGTTATGGTGTTAGAGGAGAATATTAAAAGTATCATGGACTGCCAAAAGAACAAACCAATCTGTGTTGGAAGAAGTACAGCCAGAATGTTCCTTGGAAGCCATGATGGCCAGACTTCATCTCTCGTATTTTAGACATATTGCCAGAAGGGACTGTCCAGTCCCTGGAGAAGGATATCATGTTTGGTAAAGTGGAGGGTCAGAGAAAAAGAGGAAGACCCCAACGAGATCGATTGGCACAGTAACAGTAGCAATGGGCTCAAACATAACAATGATTGTGAGGTTGGTAGAGGAGTAGGTAGTGTTTTGTTCTGTTGTGGAATAGGGTTGCTATGAGTCGGTACCAACTCAATGTTGGTACTAACAACAGCAAGAATGTGAAAGCTGGAAACAAAAAGGAAAGATTACTAGTTGAAAAATATTGTCTTGGTGATAGAAACGGTGCTGGAGATCACATGATAGGATTTTGTAAGACCAATGATTTATTCACTGAAAACACCTTTTTTCCAACAACATGTGGACCTCACTAAATGGAATATACAGGAATCAAATTGACTATATCTGTGGGAATAAATGAGTAAATGCAGAATATCATCAGCACACACACACAAAAAGACCAGGGACCAACTATAGAACAGACCATCAATAGCTCATATAAAAGTTCAGGTTGAAACTGAAGAAAATGAAAGAAATCCATGACAGCCAAACTATGTCCTTGAATATGTTGTTGTTGTTGTTAGTGCCATTGAGACGGTACCGACTCATAGTAACTCTATGCACAACAGAGCAAAACACTGCCGGATCCTGCACTAATATCACAATTGTTGCTATGTTTGAACCCATTGTTGCTGCCGCTGTGCCAATCCATCTTGTTTGGGGTCTTCCTCTTTTTCTCTGACCCTCCGCTTTACAAAGCATGATATCCTTCTCCAGGGATTGGTTCCACCTGATAATATGTCTGAAATATGAGAGATGAAGTCTGGCCATCATGGATTCCAAGGAGCATTCTGGTTGTACTTCTTACAACACAGATGGATTTGTTCTTTTGACAGTTCATGGTACTTTTTAATATTCTCCTCCAACACCCTAACTCAAATGCATCGGTTCTTTTATGGTCTTCCTTATTTACTGTCCAACTTTCACATGCATATGAGTTAGGGTGTTATTGAAAATACCATGACTTGGGACACACCTGAGCCCTCAGACTGATGTCTTTCCTCTTAAACACTTTAAAGAATTCCTGTGCAGCAGATTTGGCTAATACATCATTTTATTTCTTGACTACTGTTTCTATGAGTGTTGATGGTTGATCTGAGCAAAATGAAGTGTTTGGCAACTTTAATGTTTTCTCCAAACTTTAATGTTGTTTATTGGTCCAGTGGTGAGGATTTTTGCTTTCTTTACATTGAGATGCATCCCATATCAAAGGTTGCGGTCTTTGACCGTCATCAGTAATTAAAGTCTTCTTCGTTTTCAGCAAGCAATGTTGCATGATCTGTATATCGCAGGTTCCTAATGAATCTTCCTCCTGTCCTGATACCACATTTTTCTTCATATAATCCAGCTTCTCAGATCATGTGCTCAGCATACAGATTGAATAAATATAGTGAAAAAATACAACCCTGGCACACATCTTATTTTAAACTATAAGGTGTTCCCTTGTTCTGTTTGAACAATTGCCTCTTGGTGTATGTACAGGTTCCTCATGAGCACACTTAAGTGTTCTAGAATACTCATTCTCTGCAATGTTGTTCATAGTTTATCATGATCCACACAATCAAAAGCCTTTGCATAGTCAATAAGGCACAGGTAAGCTTTCTGATATTCTCTGCTATCAGCCAAGAGCCATCTGACATCAACAATGATATCCCTTATTCCACATTCTCTCCTGAATCTGGTTTGAACCTTTGGAAGTTCTCTGTCAATGTATGATAGCAGCTGCTTTTGTATTATCTTTAGAAAATTTTTACCTGCATGTAATATTAATGATATTTCCTGATGATTTCTGCATTCTTTTGGGTCACCTCTCTTTAGAATGAGCACACACATGGATGTTTTCCAGTCATTTGGTCAGGCAGTTGTACTCCACATTTCTTGGCAGAGATTAGTGAGTGTTTCCAGTACTGCATCAGTTTGCGGAAAGATGTCAATTTGTATTTCATCAAATCCTGGGACCTTGCTCTTTGTCAATGCCTTCAGTGCACCTTGAACTTCTTCTTTAGTATCATTGGCTCTTGATCATATGATACCTCTTGAAATGGTTGAACACTGACCATTTATCTTTGGTACAGTGACTCTGTATTCCTTCCATCTTCTTTTGGTGCTTTCTGCATCATTCAATATTTTGCCCATAGAATCCTTCAATATTTCAAGGCAAGGCTTGAGTTTTTTCTTCAGTTCTCTCAGCTTGAGAAATGCAGAGTGACATCTTCCCTTTTGGTTTTCTAACTCCAGGTCTTTGCACACTTCCTTATAATATTTGTCCTTGTCTTCTTGAGCTGAACTTTGACAATTTCTATTAAGTTCTTTTACTTCTTTATTTGTTCCATTTGCTTTAGCATCTCTATATCGAAGAACAAGTTTCTGAGTCTTTTCTGATATCCATTTTTGTCTTTTCCTTCTTTCTCATCTTCTTAGTGATATTTTGCTTTCTTTCGTATTATGTTCCTGATGCCTTCCCATAACTCTTCTGGTCTTCAGTCTTTAGTGTCTAATGCATCAAATCTGTTCTTGAGACGGTCTCTAAATTCAGGTGGGATATGTTCAAGGTCATATTTTGACCCTTGTGGACTTGTTTTAATTTCCTTCAGCTTCAGTATGAACCTGCATATTAGCAACTGATGGTCTGTTCCAGCCAATATAAGGTCTTCCCTGGCCTTGTGTTGGCTGATTATATGGAGATTTTCTACTGTCTCTTTCCACAGATGTAGTCAATTTGATTTCTGTTTATTGCATCTGGTGAGGTCCATGTGTATAGTCATCTTTAATGTTGTTTAAAAAGGGAATTTGCAATGAAGAAGGCAATGTTGTTGTTGTTGTTAAATGCTGTCAAGTCGATTCTGACCCATAGCAACCCTATACAGGGTTTCCGAGGAGAAGCTGATGAGTTTGAACTGTCAACCTTGCAGTTCAAATGGCTTTGCAGTCTGGCGCATTAACCCACAATGCCACACCAGGACTCCGAAGAAGGCATTGGACTTGCAAAATTCTATCATGGGATCTCTAGCATTATTTCTATCACCGACTATATTTTCCAAGTATTGATCCTTTTCTGTTTCCAAGTTTTGCATTCCAATAACCAGTAATTATCAATACATCTTGGTTTCATGTTCAATTAATTTCAGACTGAAGAATTTGGTAGAATTCTTCAATTTCATCATCATTAGCTTTAGTGGTTGGTGCTTAAATTTGAATAATAGTGGTATTAACTGGTCTTCCTTGTAGGCATATGGTTATCATCCTATCACAGACAACATTGAATTTCAAGATAGATCTTGTTATGTTCTTTTTGATGATGAATGCAACACCTTTCCTCCTCAATTTGTCATTCCCAGCATAGTAAGCTATGAGAGACTGTCAGATTCAAACTGGCCAATACCAGTCCATTTCAATTCACTAATGCCTAGCATATCAATGTTTATGTGTTCCATTTCATTTTTTACAATTTCCAATTTTCCTAGATTCATACTTCATATAATATATGCCCCAGTTATTAATGGATGTTTATAGTTATCTCTCCTCATTTTGAACTGTGCCCCATCAGCAAATGAAGATCCTGAGGGCTTTACTACATTCGCATCATCACGGTCAACTCTACTCTGAGGAGACAGCTCTTCCCCAACTGTATTTTGAGTGCCTTCCAACCTGAGTGGCTCATCTTGAGGCACTATATCTGATAATATTGTGTGCTCTTCATCACATTTCAATATTCAATATTCTGGTACTGACAGTGTTCCACTGTTATTCATGAGGTCTATAGTGACTAAATGTTCAGAAGTAGTCTGTCTCTCCTTTTTCCTAGTCTGTCTTTGTCTGGAAGCTCAGTTGAAACCTGTCCACCGTGGTGACCCTGATGGTATTTAAAATACCCATGGCATAGTTTCCAGAATCACAGCAGCATGCATGCCTCCACAGTATGACGACAAACTGGCCAACAAGTGGTTATCCTTGAGTATATACCACCTGAACCTAGAGACCATCTCAAGAACAGATGTGACACATTAGACACTAATGACCAAAGACCAGAAAAACTGTGAGATGATAGGGAGACCAGCATACATGACTAAAGTAAAATGTCATCAAAAAGACAGGAAAGAAAGAAAAGACCAAAATGGATGTCAGAAGAGACTCTGAAATTTGCTCTGAGGAGCCAAAGCAACTGAAAGAAATGAGGAGGTGAAAGAACAGAACAGAACATTTCAAAGGGCAGCTCAAGAAGACAAAGTCAAGTATTATCATGACATACACAAGAACTTGGAGTTAGAAAACCAAAAGGGAAGAACATACTCAGCA
>NW_006408573.1:6742322-6743327 GCF_000296735.1 Chrysochloris asiatica | reverse complement strand
CTTGAAATGTTTCAGCAAACTGATGCAGTTAGAAGCACTCACTAGTCTATGATAAGAAATTTGAAAGACAGCTACTTACTAACTGATTGGAAGAGATCTGTATTTGTAGAAAAGTGTCCCAACAGAATGTGGAACTATTAAAAAAAAAAAAGTGAACAAACAGAATGTGAAAAGCATCAAACAATATCATTAACATTACATGCAAGTAAACTGTTGCTGAAAATAATTTTAAAATGTTTGCAGGATGCAGCAGCAAGATAGCAGTCTAGGCAAAAAGGCTGTATGGAACGCCTACAACAAAGGTAGATAACCAACTGAAACAGAGGCAGATGACAGTTCTGGAACTCTGAGTTTCAGATGAATGGATAAAGAAATGGATTGGAGGCTTACTAGGAAAAAGTTGAGCAGCACAGCAAAAAGAGAGTCTGGTGACCTGCACCAGTGGCCAGACTGGGACAGCTATACTGAGCTTTTGTGAGCAGCTTCAGAGACAAGAAAGCATATTGGGATTGGAGAAACACCTGTGGCTTGCACAGACATAAATGCAATTTTTCTTCTTCCCTTCATTCCCCTGGTGACCAGAAGCAAAGACAGTCCCCACCCGCAGACACCCAAGGGGAAGCTCCCACTCTCCCTGTGGTCAGAGCTGCAAGAAGGTGAGCACTGTGGTTGTGGGCCCCGTTAAAAGAGCGGGGAGTCAAAACAGGTTGGTACTGGTACAATGAAAGATACATAGATCAATGGAACAGAATCAAGAATCCAGAAATTAGCCCATCTACATACAGCCAACTGATTTTTGACAAAATACCTAAATACATCGAATGGGGAGGGAATAGTCTCTTCAACAGATGGTGCTGGCAGAACTGGAAAGAGATATGCTAAAGATTGAAACAAGACCGTTCGTTGCCTCACACCTTATACAAAAACCGACTCAACATGGATTAAAGACCTAAATGTGAATCCCAGAATTATGAAGCCCATCAATGAAAAAATAGGGACATGTGA
>NW_006408573.1:6738711-6740232 GCF_000296735.1 Chrysochloris asiatica | reverse complement strand
TGGGGCAGGGGTAGGTAGAACCTCCACTGAATGATTTCCAATCTGTTGGGACCAGGCTGGTAAAAGGAAATGGGGATAAGACTCTTGTGGTACAATAGTGAATATAATTGCCATCAGGACTGATGTGAGGGTCAGAAATGTAGAGGTAGATGTAGGGTAGTGATTGATTTTGCAGCCCAGGAGCGGAGGTCCCTGGGACCATCGAGTGAGAAGAGCAGAGAGCGTGACCCTACCCAGAGAGACAGTGATGCCAGGGATGGAAATAGAGATGAGGACGTGACCAGATGGAGCAGCTGGACACTGAACTCAGGGAGGGAGAGTGCTGACTGCCGGGGGCCGGGCTGGTGAGGTGTATCCTTTGGTTGTTTGATGATGCATGGAGGGGATTGTAATCATTGCAATGAAATGAAATATGATAGGTTGAGTGTAAAACTGATGTTCTCCCATGTAAACCCACACAATTCACACACAAAAAAAGGGGAAAAAAAAGAATAGCTAAAGAGAGAAGAGAGGGCTAGGAAAATGGAGCTAAGGAAATAAAAGGAAGATATTAAAAACATGTAGCAAAACCAGGGAAAGGGAAGATGAAAGGAGAGACTCAAGAGTGATAAAGAAAGATCCAAAGGGGAAAAGAAGAGTGGAAATGAGAAACACAGAAGAAAATAAAGGAAAACAAGAGCAGAGATAGAAAAGATATAATTCAAGGGAATGGAAATAGAATAAGGAGGGAAAAGAGATCACAAACAAAAACACCAAATAACAGTGCAGCTGTTGGACCTGAAGAGGGGAAAACTCTGGGGGGTTTCTGCTAGGCTAAGAGCTCATGAGGTGGGTGTTGGAGGGTTGAGACAGCAGAGTTCCTGGCCCTAGATGGAGTTCCTATTGGCCTCCGTGTTATACATATTCAGGCACTCGGTCCAGAAGTTGTTTCTGGAGGCCTTTGATGGAACTGGCTTCAGTGTCTGTTAGGACCACAGGGCAGCTGGAAGCAGGGTGACTGGTTAAATGCTAGTCTGGTGGCTCTGAGGGTTCCGTAGGTCTGCAACCAAAGAAAAGCATCTAGACCCTGCCTCACACTGGTGTGGTTCCCCATCACGTGGCTCTGAACCCCGTGGAAAGCAGGGGCTGTGCTGGGGATGGAGAAGGGTGGGATCTGGCCACACTCCGGTCACCAGCATAGCATGGGGAAAAATAAGAAATTGTACCTTTCCAGTCACCTGTGTGAATCTGCTCTGCCAAAGCTGCTCACAAAATGTCTGTGCCACGTCTGGCCAGCCATTCACCAGTTAGTCTCCCTCTCTCACCGTCTCTGCTCAGCTTCTCCTCCCAGAAAACACTCCATCCACTTCTTTAACCTTTCCTCTGAAGTTCAGAGCTCTAGGATTTCCATCTATCTGTTTCATTTGATCTCTCAAATCTTTGTAGTGGAGGGTCCATGTGGTGCCTATTGTGTTTTATTGACTATGTAAAGGCATTTGACTCTGTGGATCATAACAAACTATGGAGAACATTGTGAAGAAT
>NW_006408573.1:6721358-6738376 GCF_000296735.1 Chrysochloris asiatica | reverse complement strand
AATTCCCACAACTGGACCAATAAATAGCATCATGATAAATGGAGAAAAGAATGAAGCTTTCAAAAAATTTATTTTGCTTGGATCCACAATCAACATTCATGGAAGCCAACAGTCAAGAAATCAAACAATGTATTGCACTAGGCAAATCTGCTGCAAAAGACCTCTTTTAAGTTTTAAAGAGCTGAGGTGTCATTTTGAGGACTAAGGTGCACCTGACCCAAGCCATGGTATTTCCAATTACTTTATATGCTTATGAATGTTGTTCATAAGGAAAACCATAGAAGAATCAATGAGCTTGAATTACAGTGTTGGCAAAGAATATTGAAAGTACCATGGACTACCAGAAGAACAAACAAATCTGTCTTGGAAGAAGTATTGCCAGAATGTTCCTTAGAAGTGAAGATGGCGGGATTCCATCTCTTGTACTCTGGACATGGTATCAGGAGGGACCAATTTCTGGAGAAGGACATCATCCTTGGTAGAGTGGACGGTCAGCAAAAAAGAGGAGGACTCCCAGTGATAGCAATTAAGACAGTGGCAGCAGATATTGGCTCACACATGACAATAAATGTCAGAATGGCGCATGACCAGGCAGTGTTTTGTTCTGTTGTGCATAGGGTTGCTGAGTCAGAACCAACTCAATGGTACCTAACAACTAACAATAGCCAACAGTTCAAGGAATCTGGGGGGTGCAAGTGGTTTGTGATCAGCTGCTAAACTAAAGGCTGATAGTTCAAACCCACCAAGTGGTCCCATTGAAGAAAGACTTGGAGAACTGCATCCATAAAGATTACAGCCAATGTTATTGGTCAGATAGACATTAGTGAAACCTGAGACTACGGTCCTTGGTAACTCTTCAAGTCTGAAGAAGTCACCTCATGGCGCAATTTTCAGACAAGCAATAGAAAGGTATATAAGGGAGACAATGAGGTATGCACACCGTGGAATGGTCACCCATTTGAAATATAAAGGACAGCATTTACCCAGGACAAACAAGAAACACAGGAAGGATGTGGGACAAGTGATGTTCCATGGAGGGGATTGCATCATTGAGATGAAACAAAGTGTATGATTTGTATGAAATATAAAATTGATGATTGATTCTGTAAATCTTCAATTAAAAGATTACAGCCAAGAAAACTCTATGAAATAGTTCTATCTGTAACACTTGAGGTTACCTAATGTCAAGAAATCAAATGACATATTATGATCTACCTCTAAGTCCTCAATGCTGCCCTGTTACGCTTCCCTGATTCATTTACTGCACTGTTTTCCTAGACTATTTCATACTGTCATCCCCCCACTCAGAGATCCTGGGAATTGCAAACAGTTAGCATGGTAAAGAATTCACCACCTCACTTTCAACTATGAATAGAACAAATACGCAGAAGATCAACAAGGAAATAGAAGATTTGAACAATATAAACCAACTAGAGCTTATAGACATCTATAGAATATTCCACCAGACAAGAGTACATGGAACACTCTCTAAAACAGATCATATGTGTTATCATTTAATCGTTTCTCTGCCCCCGTCAAAAAATTGTTGAAGTTCTAACCTCTGTAGCTGTGATTGCAACCCTGTTTGGAAACAGATAGTTACTATGTTAATGAAGTTATGTCAGAGTATGGTGGTGGTGGTTATGTGCTGTGGAGTCGGAACCGACCCATAGCAACCCTGTACAGGGTTTCTGAGGCTGTAAATCTTTATGGGAGCAGAAAGCCTCATCTTTCTCCTGCGGAACAGCTGGTAGTTTCGAACTGCTGACCTTGAGGTTAGCAGCCCAACTTGTAATCACTACACTACCAGAGCTCCTATGGTATGGTTGGTCGTAAACTTAATCTCTTTTGAGTGATATCTTACAAGAAGCAGAACAGGCACAAAAACAGTCACAAGCAAGAGTAAGTGGCCATGTGCGAATCCATCTACAAGCCAAGAAATGCCCAGGCTGCCAGAAGCCAGAGACATTGATCTTTGTATCTTAAACTAACCGTGCATTTCTAGGATTGTTATTGTTGTCGTGAAGTATGGTCGAATCAATTTGGACCCACAGCAACCCTGTATAGGATTTCCAAGGAGCAGCTGGTGAGCTTGAACCACAGACCTTGTAGTTCAAACAACTTTGCAGTCTGGCACATTAACCCACAGCACCACACCAAGACTCCTAGATTCCACTTAATTATAGTACATTCTTTTTCTTTGTAGTCACAGTGTATGACTGTTGTGTTGAAAATCTTTTCATCTATATTGATAAAGGATATTTGTCTTGAGTTTTTGTGCTTTTGATATTTTTCCATACCAATCATCTTTATCAATATAGATGCAAAAACTAGAACTTTCATACATTGATGATGGGAATGTAAATATGTAAAACTCTGCACCTGTCTTGGAAAACAGTTGGGTAGTTTCTTTCAAAGTTAAATATAAAATTTTCATGTGGCCCAGAAACATACCACCAAGAAAAATGAAGCCAACATAAGGAATTGTGTATGAATGTTCATAGCAGCATTATTCAAAATTACTGTAACAACCCAAACGTCCATCAGCTGATAAACAAAGTGTGTCTTACCTATGCAATGGATTACATACAGTTCAGTGATATAAAGACACAAAGGACTGAAACATGCTATGATATGTTGAACTTGAAAAACACTATGCTAAGTAAAGGTACCTGATGGTGTTGTAGGCTAAGCACTGCCCTGAGAGCTGCCAGAGAGGGGGTTCAAACTCACCAGTCACTCCTCCAGAGAAAGATGAGACCATCTGATCCTGTGAAGCGTTACAGTCTCTGAAACCCTACACAGGGTCACTGTCAGAACTGAATCGAAAGTAGTGGGGTTTGGTGTTAAGTAAAGGAAGTCAGACAGAAGCAGTCTTACAGTTATGATTTCATTTTCACAGAATATTCAGGAAATACAAATCTATAGAAATGGCAAGTAGATTTCTGCACTTGCCAGAGATAGAGGATGGGAATTGGGAACAGCTACAAATTGGCCCAAGGGATCTTTAGGGGTAATAGGAATGTTCTAAAATTGGATGTGGTGAGGGGTGAACAACTCTGTAAATCTACTAAAAATCATTGACTGGTACACTTAAAAATGAAATAGAATACCATACTCATGGATAGGGACACTTAACATTGTGAAAATGCCAATGCTACCCTAAGGGCACTATAAATATAATGCAATCCTGATCGAGAGATGGAATAACTAATCATCAATTTTATGTGAAATCGAGAAATCTCCCCAATGAGATGGATTGGCACAGTGACAACAGCAATGGGTTCAAGCGTAACAACAATTTTGAGGCTGGTGCAGGACCAGGCAGTGTTTTGTTCTGTTGTGCATAGGGTGGCAATGAGTCAGAACTGACTCAACAGCACCTAAGAACAAGAAAGAGACCGAGCAAAGTACTATTAAACAAGAAGAACAAAATAGGAGGCCTCACATTTCCCTATCTCAAAACCTACTACACAGCCACAGTAGTTAAACTAGCCTGGTACTGATACATAGACCAACGGGGCATAATTGAGAACCCAGAAGGAAATCCTTTCACCTAAGGATAACTGATCTTTAACAGAGGCCCAAAACACATTAGATGAGGAAGAGATACTCTCTTTAACAAATGATGCTGGCAAAACTGAATATTCATTTACAGAAAAATGAAGCAAGACCCATATCTAACCCCATATACAAAAGTGAACTCAAGATGCATCAAAAACCTAGAACTATAAAAGATCATCATTGAAAAGATAGGAACAAACTTCTTGTTCTTAGGTGCTGTTGAGTCAGTTCTGGCTCATTGCCACCCTTTGCACAACAGAAGGAAACACTGCCTGGTCCTGCACCAGCCTCAAATTTGTTGTTACGCTTGAACCCATTGCTGTTGCCACTATGCCAATCCATCTCTATCATTGACCTTCCACTTTACCAAACATGATGTCCTTCTCCAAGGACTGGTCCATTCTGAGAGTATGTCTGAAATATAAGAGACAAAGTCTTGCCATTCTGACTTCTAAGGAGCATTCTAGCTGTACTTCTTCCAACACAAGTTTGTTTATTTATCTGGTAGTCCATAGTACTTCCAATATTCTTCACCAGCACCATAACTCAAATGCATCAATTCTTCCATGATCTTTATTATTGCAACTTTCACTTGCAAATGATGTTATTGAAAATACCTTGCATCAGGTGCACCTTAGTCCTCAAACTGACATCTTTGCTCTTGAACACGTTAAAGAGGACTTGTGCAGCAGATTTGCCTAATGCATTATGTCATTTTATTTCTTGACTGAAGCTTTCATGAGTGTTGATTTTGGATCCAAGCAAAATGAAATCTTTGAAAACTTCAATATTTTCTCCATTTACCATGATGTTATTTATTGGTCCAGTTGTGAAGACTTCTTTTCTTTACATTGAGGTGCAACCCACACTGAAGGTTGTAGTCTTCGATCTTTATCAGTAAGTATTTTAAGTCCTCTTCACTTGCAGCAAGGAAGGTTTTATCATCTGCATATCTTAGGTTGTTTATGAGTCTTCCCCAAACATGATGCTATGTTCTCCATATAATCCAACTTCTCAAATTATTTGCTCAGTATACAGACTGAATAAGTATGGTGAAAGGATATAACCCTGGTGTACACCTTCCCTAATTTCAAACCATTCAGTGTCCCCTTGTTCCATTCAAACAATTGTCTGTTGGTCTATGTACAGGTTCCTAATGAACACAATTAAGTGTTCTGGAATACCCATTCTTCACAATGTTATTCATAGTTTGTCACAATATACACAGTCAAATGTCTTTATATAGTCAATAAAGCACAAGTAAACATCCTTCTGGTATTCTCTGCTTTCAATCAAGATCCATCTGATATCAGCAATGGTATCCCTACTCCACTTCTGAATTTCTGGCACTTCCTTGTCTATGCACTTTTTCAACCGTTTTTAAATTATCTTCAGCAAAATTTTACTTGCATGTGTTGTTGATGATACTGTTTTATGATTTGAGTTTGATGTTTGATGACTGATGTTTGATGACTTTGGATTGGGCACATATATGGATCTCTTCCAATCAGTTGGCCAGGTCTTGCAAATTTCTTGGTGCCTGCAAATACATGAGTGAGTGCCTCCAATGCTGCATCAGTTTGTTGAAAGATTTCCATGTACATTCTGTCCATTCCTGGAGCCTTGTTTTTCACTAAAGCCTTCAGTGAAACTTGGACTACTTTCACTATTATTAGTTCTTGATCATACGCTGCCTCGTCTTTTAGGCGGAGGGTTGGTAGGAGTAAGGAGGGTTAGGCTTGGGATTATGGGTCGATGTTGACTAGGCCTACTACGTTGCTTGTTGTTATGGTTAGGACTAGAGTTGGTGCTAGGGCCAGGGTTGCACTCAAGTAGGAGTAACACTTGGTTTAGTTTTCAGGGTTACAGTTGGTGGTGGTGGTGGTTATGTGCTATGGAGTCAGTTCCAACTTATAACAATCCTGCAAAGGGTTTCCGGGGCTGTAAATCTTTATAGGAGCAGAAAGCCTCATCTTTCTCCTGTGGAACAGCTGGTAGTTTTGAAGTGCTAACCCCAAGGTTAGTAACCCAACTCATAACCACTATGCTACCAGATATCTGTTCCTTAGAGATACAGTTATGTTGATTTTATTTATTCTTTAAATCTATTTGATTTTCTCTTCATTTGGAAATTGTGTAACTGTGTTATGCCCTCTTTTTACTTTATGAGGTTTGTGTTGTATTGTTGCAATCTGGTTCTCTTTTCAGTCTTATAGATCTGTTTTACTTTGCATACTTCTATATCTGGAGTCCTGGTGTGGCGCTGTGGGTTCATGCGCTAGACTGCAAGGTCACTTTGAACCGAAAAGTCAACGGTTCAAGCTCACCAGCCACTCCTTGGAAACCCTATACAGGGTCACTATGAGTCGGAAATGACTCCACGGCACTTAACAACAGCTTCTATATCTGGGTTTCGTCTAGGTGATGTTGCCATGGATATTAGTCGCAGGTTGTTGTTTGTTGTTGTTGGCTCTCTGTCCAAAGAGCTCCCTTGAGTATTTTTTGTAAGGTTGGTATGGTTTTCACAAATTCTGTTTGCCTGAAAATTTTAATTTCTGTTTGTCTGAAAATCACCTAATTTTGCCATCATATTTGACAGATAGTTTGCTGGATATATGATTCTTGGTTGGCAATTTTTTTCTTTCAGAGTTGTATATGTCCTTCCATTGTCTTCTTGCCTGCATGGTTTCTTCTGAGAAATCAGAACTTAGTCTTATTACTTCTTCTTTGTAGGTAATTTTTAGTTTTTTTTCTGAGCTGCTTTTAGAATTCTTTCCTTGTTTGGGGTTTTGAGAAGTGTGATTATAATGTGTCTTGCTGATTTTCTTTTGGGGTCTATACTATTTGGAGTTTGTTCAGCTTCTTGAATAACTATCTTCTGGTCTTTCATGATCTTAGAAAAGTGTTCTTCTAGCAACTCTTGGACAATAATCTTTATGTGTTTTTGTCTCTTCCTATTCTGGAATTCCTATCACATAAATTATTCTTTTCAATAGTGTCCCACATACATTTTAGGCTTTCTGTGGATTTTTTGTTGTTGTTCTTTTTTCTGATTGTACCTCTAGCAGATAATTATCGAGAGTTCTTTCCTTTAAGCTTAGTAATTCAGCATTCCATTCATCCAATTCTATTGTTTTGCCCTTTCAATGTCTTATTTATTTCTGATGTCTTAGTGTTAATCTTCTGGCTTTCTAACTGCTGGTTTTGTATGGTTCCCATTTTTTTTAACGATCATTTTTTTATCCTGAGGTTTTTTTCATAGTTTTGTCTTTGTTTTCCTTGTTTCAACTATAGGAATCTTTCCTCTCAATCTGTTGAAGTTTCCTAATTAGCATTCTTTTAAATTCCTTATCAGGTAAATTCCAATACCTTTTCTGGTAGTTCTCTATAGTCTAGTGCGTTGTTTAAGGTACTGTCTTGACCCTTTGTGTAAACTGAAATAGTCTGTGTTTTCCTCAGACATTGTGTTGTCATATTTCTATTTAGTTGATGATGTGCATATTGATGTAGTCTCAGGCACTCACCACCTGCCTCCTGGTGGATGTGGTAAAGACCCAAAGTGTGAACACAGTTAGTTCTCTGTTCACTGTTTGAGTAGTGCAGGTCAGGGCAGGTTGACGCATCACCAAAAGCAGGGCACTATGCCTGGCGCCCAACCCCAGGCAGAGTGGAGGCTGCTTAGGAAGGGATGCCACTGGCCACTGGGTTGGCAAGGGTGGGGACATCTCCTCACCCCATCTGCCAGGAGGACATGGGTACAAGGGAGAAGTGCATCTCCTTGCCACCAAACTCCAGCCATGTCTTATGCCTGCATGCTGTTGTATCAATTTGTTATTATTATTGTCTTAGGCTGGGTTCTCTAGAAAAACAAAACAAGTGAGAAATATATATATAAAGAGAAGTTTATATCAAAGAAATGGCTCACAATTGTAGAGCTATGAAAGTCCCAAGTCTAGATCACCTAAGCCAAGATCAGTAGGAGGGGCCAAGAGGAGTCCTAAGTCCAGGCCAGGTGAACCAGTATCAGCAGACGGACCTGGAAGGCAATAGTCCCAAGTCCAGGCATAGAAGAGGAGCAGGTGTGGTAGCAGGGTGACAAGGACGACCAAGGACTGGGCACAAGTGCTGCAGAACTAGTAGCACAAGCACAAAGCTGGGGCAGCAGAAAAAGGCATGCAGGGCCCTCTGGTGAATGTCTGGTTTTTCTAGCAGGTGGGTCCACACACTGCAGAGCATCCCTAGTGCCACTTCCAGACACACTCAGCAGGCAGGTCCAGCAGGCAAACACACCATAGAGCAGGCCACTGGCTCAGGTCAGAAGAAATGGAGGTTGGAGGATGACCCAGATGAGAATTCCAGACCTGGCATGTCCATTATATTTGGAGGAGACCACGCCACCCAGGAAACATCCTTTCAATTGATTGTGCATAGCCAATCATCATAGAGTTAGCTATGCCTGCTCATAGCCAACATCATAGGGTTAACTAACAACTGAGAATCGTGACCCAATCAAGTTGACTATCATAGTCCATTCCTTGTCAATTTAACACCTATGATGTATAATCTCTAGATAAAGAAAATTGTCATGTCATACTTGTGCCTAACATGATATAACTAAAATGAGTCCAACTGAAAACACACTGGTCCTATTTGCATCTTATATTTCACATATGTACAAAACAAAAAATTTGATGCCTACATATAAAACAAAGCAAAGCAAAAATATATATGTTGTTGTTAAGTGCCGTGGAGTCGGCTCCGACTCATAGTGACCCTGCACAGGGTTTCTGAGGCTGTAAATCTTTATGGGAGCAGAAAGCCTCATCTTTCTCCCACGGAATTACTGGTAGTTTTGAACTGCTGACCTTATGGTTCACAGCCTGATTCGTAACCACTACACTACCAGAGCATTTAAATGTCCAAAGTGCACATTTTACAAGCCAGCCTTGTGCCGAAGGCACACAGCCTTACTCAGTCCATGGGCTTGGAGTCTGAAGCTTTCTGTCTTCCCATGCCACTGCCTGCCTCCACTTTTCTAGACAGGGATACTACGTTCCACTCATGCTTTTCCTTCTTAATGGTCCTGGGATCATCTGTTTCTGAAATGAAAGATTACCTACTCTTCCATTTTAGTTTCACATCTTCTACAATTACGGTTTTGACACTCACAATTAATCCTACTAACAATTACTCACAATTGAAATCATAAAATTCTATCAGCATCATCCCCCACCCCTTTTCACTAGACCCATCTTGTAGGTCAAGTTCATCAAATTGTATTAGATTACTCTTTTTTTCCTCTTCTTTCTTCTTCTGGTTGAGCTCTGATCATCCAGTCATTGAAGCTAGGTCAAGTGGCTCCTATCTGCAAGTATGGGTGTTCTTGTGCATATGCCCTCTCTTCTTACCAGCCGGAGGCTTCACTCTCTACTCTAGTCCTCTGTGGTTATGTCACTGACTCTGAGACCAAGAGTCCCCAGGTCTTGCCACACTGCTGGACAACCAGGTCTCCACCCGGGTTCACAGAAGTCTATTGATCATTGTAGGGCTTAGCTTGCAGCTTCCTTGCTGTTTTTCCCTCTCTTCCCCTTATCATTGACAAATGTGGTCACCAATCAGAGCGTGTATTCCCATTAAGTCTTAATCTTGGAAGGGGGTTTACACTGAGAGGACCTGACCACTTGCCTTGATGTCTCCTGGGCAAGCAACTTGCTTGTTCTTGTAGTAACAGTCAGTCTGCCTATGTTGTTTTGTAATTTTCCTGTAGGTCTTTCTTTCAAGAAGTATCTTCTGTTCTTCTAGCTGCTCCAGGCTGGACTGCTTGTCCTTTCAAGTGGAAATTTCCCATCTCTGAAGATCTGGATGTGGTTCAGGCTTCCACCTATAGTCTTACGTAATGCAGAGGCTCCACAGGAAGCCTCATTCACTGGGCTCGTTGTAGCCCCATTTTAGGTATTCCAATCAGTTATAGGCAGAAGATGGACTTACAAGCTTTCTATGGTGATATTTCTGGTTATTCCTTTCTCTCCCCCTCCAGTGTCTATTTTATAATATAATGCAAGGAAAACCAAGATTCAAAAGACAGCCAAGCATCTTAATATTATTCCTCCCCTTTCCCCATTCCAACCATGTCTCAATCTCTGTATCCCAGAGCCCTGTTATTCCAAGGTTGTGCATACAACATTATTTACCTCTGTCCCGCTTAGCCCATCAAACCTGCCTAATTGTTTTCCCATCTGCTTTGTTCTTCCATTCCCCTCTCCCTTCTTGTATATTGGCCCCCTCCCCAGCACCCAAATTACCCTGTGTCTATTCCTTACCCTGTGCTCCACCTTCCCCTCTGTCCTCTCACCACCCTATCCCACCCCACCCCCCACATCCCAGCACCCAGCAAAGAATCCACCCCCCTTTAGTATGGGTTCTTTTTCTTAATTTCTTAATCTTTTACAGTAGTGGTCCTGTGCAGTATTTTTCCTGTTGTGACTGACTAATTTCACTCAACATAATGTCCTCAAGGTTCATCCCTGTTATGTAGTGGCTTGGTGCTTCCTTGTTATTCTTCAAGGTAGCATCATATTCCATTGTGTGTATGTACCACAGTTTGTTTATCCATTCTTCAGTTGATGGGCACTTAGGCTGTCTCCATCTTTTTGCTATTGTAAATAGTGCTGCTATGAACATTGGTGTGCATATATCTACTCGTGTTAGGGCTCATATTTCTTGTGGGTAAATACCAAGTAGAGGAGAAGATAGTGGCCCAGAAGCCAAGACACCCGGAGGGGAAGCCATGATCAGGGTCTACACTTAGTGAAGGATGGGGAAACAACAACAGTAGCTCCCACAGAAGAAACTGAGAGAGAAACTGAGTCACAAAGATGCTAGAAGGCCTGGCACAGGAAGCAGGAGCTGCTCCTTTCTGAAGGCAGAGATGCCCACAGTCAACCTTGTGCATCCACATGCTACATCCCACCCCAGAAGTCATGGAACACTGCTCAGAAAGAACTCTTCCAGAGACAATTGGATCTTCCTGGAAGGTCTCTCCTGTCCCCAGAGGCCTCCCACAAGCCCCAAAGCAGGGGAGGGGGCTGAACTGCTCAAGGGAGCCCAGTGCTGTTCTGGCCTGTCCACTAGCCTCCTCCCAAGCTGTTTTGGGACATTCCAGGGCCCTTCTGGGAGGTCCAGGCAGCTGTAAATTTTCAACCTCCCTGTCTAGCTGACAAGTACTGCATGAATCTTCCGGAACCCTGGGGCAGGAGGGCCTCTATGCTGTGTGGAGATGCTTTTCTGTTCTGTCTGGAACAGTTCCCTGCTACACCCCCATCTCCCCAGAGAATCCCCATCTCCCCTTGCTCTTGTCTTGACCCCTAGAGTTAGATACCAATACTGCAACTGGAGAATGCCCCAAAGTTCCACTTGCTGCCCCCTTGGAATGTCCTCCTCTCCATGTCCATCAGGGACTTCAATACTGTGGGGAAGGTGGGGAAAGGGTTTCTTAGAGCTTCAAAATAGCAAATAAAAGTGGGTTTTTGTGGAAACTTTTATTTGACAAACATCAAGTTTCTTCCTGAATTCAATTATGGTGTAAATAACTATATTAATTCATTTAGTCTTCACAAGAACCCTGTGAAACAGGCACTGTCATTCTCCTCATTTTACAGAGAAGGAAACAGGCACTGAGGACTGGGATGCTTGTTATTCTGGGAGCGACAGAGGCTGATTCCAAAATCTTTACTCTCAACTCTACTGCCTCTCACACAGTTCCTAGGTACCAACCCACCTCTGAGCCTGAGGTCATGCTGTTCTCCCACTCCCCAGCTCCACCCCCTGCCCCTGGAATGTCAACCTTCAGGTTCGCAGAGCCATTTCCCTCTGTCTCTGACCTGCCAAAATGCATTCTTTCAGGCCCCACCCAAGCAGTTACCCTGATGTCCCCCCTACACACACACACACACACACACACACACACACACCAGACAGAAAGAATTCCATGGCTTGCCTCTGGACCGAGTGGACATGCCGCACCACCTTCACTTGGCCATGACCTTGCCCCCACTGAGTCACGAACACCTGCAGCTAGGCCTCGTCCATTACACAGGGCCTCAGGCTCAAACACACAACTGACCTCACCAAGTGCTGGACATTGTTCCAGGTGGACTTCTTAGCCTCCAACCTTCTGTGAGTCTCTGGATTTTCGACAAAGAACACTGGGGTTATTAAAATAAAAAATGAATGAGATTTATAGAAGAAATAGTACCACTGCGGTTGAGGAACAATCTGTAAAATTACAGATTGCTCCAAAATACAGAAAATGACAAGGGTTTTTATATAGAAGAAGTTGAGGGAAACAGTAGCCATTTGTCTGCATTAGTAATTTGAACCAGACATCAAAGCTAATCTATAGAAGGCTGTCCTAGAGCTATCATGTTGTTGTTAAGTACTGTGGAGTCGGTTCCGACTCATAGTGACCCTGCACAGGGTTTCCGAGGCTGTAAATTTTATGGGAGCAGAAAGCCTCATCTTTCTCCCATGGAACAGCTGGTAGTTTCAAACTGCCGATCTTGAGGTTAGCAGCCTGATTCGTAACTACTACGCTACTAGAGATCCTTAGAGCTACCTTACACAAGCATTTTTTTGAAATGATTTTACTTCTCCTTCAAGGATAAGAGCAGCTTGTGAAAAAGCCTTCTTTCTGAGAGTAGCTCCCATGTTGTCTCTCTTCTCTACAGCAGATTAACCTACTATGGTGAGTTTAACGCAAATGCTTTTTTTGATCTGGCTGTTCATCTTGCACCTGGGCAGAAGCTTTCCTCTGATAAACATGTAGATTTTAGGGGGTCTTTCACATGGTAAATTATTGGCCTGCTAAGGCCCTTGGTTTCTAGATCTCTAGGGTTTCCAGAAAGGTCTCTGGGTAGTGCCAATGGCACTACGAACCTGAAGGTTGGCAGTTCGAAACCACCCAGCAGTGCTACCGAAGCAAGGACTGGTCATCTGCTTACAGCCAAGAAAACCCCATGGAGCAGTTCTAGTCTATAGTGCCTGGGATCTCATGAGTCAGTACCAACTCAACAGTAAAGGGTTGGTTTTAGAGCTCCTAGGAGTGAGATTTTCCTCTGTGCCTCAGCTGCTGAAAGTCCTCCCTCGCCCTGCTAGGGAAATCACCTGGCTACCTTCCCTTTCACAGGCCACTCTGTGCAGAGAGAGTTGAGGAGCTGCTGGCTAGGTCAATGGGACTTCCTGGGCTCCCAAACTAGACTTAAGCTGTCCTGAGGAATATCTGAGTCACCCTCCTGACTGGGAACAGAGTTTGGCTACTCTGTCTTGTTTCAGGAAAGGTTGTGAGGCTTTGGGCCAAACCACTGCTCTTCTGGCCCAGGCTTAAAGGGAGGATCATCCACTTCATTGATAATAAGTGTTGTATACAGGTTACAAATGAGTTCTGTTCCTAAATGTGTCTTTAAATCAAATTTGTACGTAAGTTCTGACAGTTAGTTAGGTATAGCTTTTATCTTCCAGATACACCGAAACATTGTTAACATAATATACAGTAATAACACTTTCATGAGCATGGCAAAGCACCCATTTGTTACTTTAAGCCATTATATGTACCTCAAATTTTTGTATGGTGGGCTTTATACAGAAGCCCTGGTAAGGTAGGGGGCTACTTGGGCAGCGAACCACAAGGTCAGCAGTTGGAATCTACCAGCCTCTCTGCATGAGAAAGATGAGGTTTTTTGCTCCCATAAAGATTTGCAACCTTGGAAGCTTGAGTACATGGTCACTACGCATCGGAACTGACTCAACGCTATACAGCAATAGCAGGCTTTATACAAAACTGCAGGTTGTATGTAAGTTGATATTTGTAACTGAGCCACTGCCTGTACTTTCATTCCTTAACACCACGTCACAGTGCTGTGCATTTCCCAGAGTTAGGACAACAGGTTGGCGTCAGCCAGAACCCCAGCACCAAGACTGCTGCTCCCTTGCCCCTCCCAGCCTAGGCTCCTTCATGTGTACAATGGATTGCAGTGAATAGTGTGTGTGCAGGCCTACAGTGTCTGTACATAGTTCTTGCTCAGCACTGACAGGGAAGGGGAACACAGATCCACATAAGAAAATCCAGTGAACTGGTTGGGAGCAAACAGCAGGTGTTCTATTCCCCAGCAACCAGCACAGGGTAAATATTCATAAAACCTTTGGAATATTCTACTGCCAGATCTGCTCCCTGGGCTGTCTTTGAGCAATCTGCTTTCCCTCTCAGAGGTCCAGCCTCTTTGTCTGGGGTTTGGACTTAAAGGTGGTCTAAGCTCATATGAGCCCTGTTGTTGTTGTTTTTGTTAGGTGCTGTCTAGTGGATTCCGACCCATAGCGACCCTGTACAGGGTTTCCAAGGAACAACTGGTAAGCTTGAACCGACAGTATGATTCCTGCCCCCAGCACTTACTAGCTGCTTGACATGTAGCCCTCAATTTCCTCATCTGTAAAATGGTCCCAAATGCTTCCTTGTTGTTAGCTGTTAATCAGACTGATCACCCACCCACTCACGGGGATCCCATGTACATTGAACGAAGCCGTGCACACTCCTTTGTCATCTCATGAGCAGTTGTGGATAGGATCTTTGTAATCCATGAAATGAGTATCTTCACTGGCTGATTTTCAAAAGTAGATCACCAGGCCTTTCTGTTAAGTCTATCCTAGGTTGGAAGCTCTGCTGAAAGCTGTTTGGTATCATAGCAACACGCACGCCTCCACTGTGAATGGGTGTTAGCTGTGTATGAGGTACATCGGCCAGGAACTAAACCTGAGCATGCCACATGGAAGGCGAGAATTCTACCACTGAACTGCCACTGTCCTCACATAACTCCCTACCTCCCAGTGTTGTCAAGAGAATTTAGTGCCCAAAGAGTGCTTGGCATTGATCTGGAACATCGTAAGTACTCAATTAATTCAAGATTATTTAAGGATGAGAGGAGGAAGTGAGGGGAGAGGGTTATAAACCATGTAAATTCAGAAGTGGTGGTGGTGGCTGTGTGCCGTGGAGTCGGTTCTGACTCATAGTGACCCTGTACAGGGTTTCCGAGGCTGTAAATCTTTACGGGAGCAGAAAGCCTCATCTTTCTCCTGCGGAAAAGCTGGTAGTTTCGAACTGCAGACCTTGCCGGTTTGCAGCCCGATTCGTAACCACTATGCTACCAGAGCTCCTTAAATTCAGAAGAGGGAGCAACAAATTCTAGGATGAGGCATAAGAGGAGCTCCTTGTAGAAGGGAAGGCTGGAAGTTCAGAGAGGGGAGATGACCTGCCCATCCACACACAGCTGCTGAGACAGAGCTGGAAGGAGTGCAACAGACCCAGCCTCAGTTAGGGTCGGGAGGCAGTGACAGGTCAGGGGCTGCTTTCCTGTGTGTTTGTGGGAAGTTTGGGGTTTCCCTGAGTCCCTGACATGTTCTTGAGTTTCTGCTTTAATGGCAGATAAAACAAACAAATAAATACATCTTGGTGAACAGTCTGCTTCATTCAATGAATAAGCTTTTTAGAAATAATATGTCAAAAAATTGTAATTATACTGTCTGAGCAGGAAAACATTCGCTTTGTCCATTTTATCTTCCTAGTTGAGGAGTAAGACTTAGACTGTGAGAAGGCTGGGTGCTAGGCCTTTCACCTCTTTGGACTTCAGTTTCTCCTTTCGTAACAATAGTCAGTTTTACAGGTACTTCAGAAAGTAAGCCCTTTGTGTGCTCTTGAAAACAGCCTCCAAGATGTATTGCTAAATGGAAGAAAATAGGAAGTGAAGGGGGTGTGTAGAAGGCAACTGCTTCATAAAGGGAAGGGAAAATAGACCTATCCACACCTGAATATGCAGAAACTATCCAGGAGGGCCATAGGAGAGACTGGCCAAGGGTTTCCTCTGGAGGAGGACATCAGAGTCAGGAGTTGGGGCAAAGCTTTTCATGGTTTGCCCTTTTGAACCTTCTGAAAGTTGAGTTATGTAACTGCAATGCCTCTTCAGAAATTAATAATAAAATGTACATAATGTTAAAAAAGTGCTAATTTTAAAAATCTAGCTTATTAATATATTTTAAATTGGTGTTATTGTGGGCCATGGAGTCAATTGTGACGTATACTGACCCCATGTGACAAGGTAGAACTACCCATAGGGTTTTCCAGGTTGTATTCTGTATGGAAGGAGCATGATAGTAGAGTGGGTTAAGCATCAGGCTACTAACTGAAAGCCTGGTGGTTTGAACTCACCATTCTTTTTTGGGTTGAAAGATAATGTACTCTGCTTCTATAAAGATTTACAGCCTCAGAAACCCTAAGATGACAGTTCCGCTCTGTCTTATAGGGTCCATATGAGCTGGCATCAACTCAACAGGAGGGGTTTGGGTTTGATACTCTTCATGGGAGCAGGTCTCCAGGTCTTTCTTCAGAGGAGTTGCTGGTGGGTTTGAACTGCCAACCAGTTGATTAGCAGCCCAGTACTTAAGCATTGTGCCACCAGGGCTCCTTTAAAAAATAATTACACAAAATTATGAAGGCCATCAATGAAAGAATAGGGACAAATGAGAGGGCACTAACTTAGGGAACTCATAGACTACCAAACATTTTGAAAACGACACAAACAAAAGTACACAAAATAGATGAATAGGACATACTAAAAATTAAAAACTTATGTGCATCAAATGACTTCACCAGAGGAGTAAAAAGGAACCCAAAGAATGGGAAAATAGCTTTTGCAATGACACATCAGACAAAGGACTAATTTCTAAGATATATAGTTAACTACAACACCTCTACAAGAAAAAGACAAATAACCTAATTAAAAAATGGGCACAGGACATGGACAGACACTTCACCAAGGAGGAGATCCGGGCAGCCAACAAACAGATGAAGAAATGTTCACAATCACTAGCCATTTGAGAGATGCAAATCAAAACAACAATGAGATATCATCTCACAGCAGCAATAACAGTAAAGATGAAAAAAGTAGAGGACAATAAATGCTGGCAGGATGTGGAGAGACTGGGACGCTCCTGCATTGCTGGTGGGACTGCAAAATGGTCCAGCCTGTCTGGGAAGCTATAAGACACTTCCTCAGAAGGTTGGAAATAGAAAAACCTTATGATCCAGCAATTCCTCTACTTGGTATTTACCCACAAGAAATATGAGCCCTAACACAAGTAGATATATGCACACCAATGTTCATAGCATCGCTATTTACCATAGCAAAAAGACGGAGACAGCCTAAGTGCCTATCAACTGAAGAATGGATAAACAAACTGTGGTACATACATACAATGGAATATTATGCTACCTTGAAGAATAACAAGAAAGCTGCAAGCCACCGCATAAAATGGATGAACTTTGAGGACATTATGTTGAGTGAAATTAGTCAGTCACTAAAGGAGAAATACTGCATAGGACCACTACTGTAAAAGACTAAGGGAAAGAACCC
>NW_006408573.1:6703206-6717818 GCF_000296735.1 Chrysochloris asiatica | reverse complement strand
AATATTCATATGATTCAATAGTGAATAATTGTTATCATGACTAATTGCAATGGTCACAACTATAAAGGTAGAAGTTTTGTAACAAAAACAGGGGAGTGGTTAATCTTAAACTCCGAAACAGAGGACCCTGGGACCATCTAGGGAGAAGATCACAAGCAGAATGTGGGACCTTATCCAGAGAAGCAGCTATGTCAGAGAAGGAGGCAGAGATGGGGGCATGGAGAGGGGGAGCAGCTGAGGACTCTAGATTCATGGGGAGATAGGGACTAAGAGCTGGTGGCCAGGAGGCAGACTTGCACAATGTGCCCTTTAGAGGTGTAAATTATTATATATGCCTGAGTGGTTTTATTTGTTTGTTTGTTTTAAAAAAGCTAAAGTTAATAGAGAAAAATACTGTAAACTGATGGTACATGGAGGCGATTATAATCATTGAAATGAAACAAGGTGTATGATTTGTTGACTGTAAAACTGATGGTCTGCCATGTAAACTTTCACTCAATCCACAATAAAAACCTTAAAAAAAAAAAAGATTTATCATGGATTTAAAAGGAGCTCTGGTTAAACAGAGGTTAGGTGTTGGGTTGCTAACTTCAAGGTCAGCAGTTTGAAACTACCATTTATTCCACGGGAGAAAGATGAGGCTTTTTGCTCCTGTAAAAATTCACAGCCTCGGAATCCCTATGCAGGGTTGCTATGAGTTGAAATCGATTCCATGGCACACCTCCACCACCACCATTATAGTTTTGGTCTCTTAAATACAATGAATGTACTTCACATAAAAGAATTCCCAACAGACAGGCTCTCTGACTAGAGAGTTTTTGATGTCAGCGAAGGAAGGAAGATGGGCGGGGTGGCGGTGGCGGTGGGAGAGGGTGGACAGGAGGAAATAATATTTTAGAAAAAAAATTGAGAAAATCCAAATTTACTGTGAAAGATCCAAAACTGAAAGTGAAACTCGTTTTCCTCCTCCCGCCCGTTATCCCAAGGTAACCTTTGATATTTGCTTTTTAGAATTCATTTCCAGCCAGAAAGATTTTAAAAACAAAAAGAAGGAAACTAAAATTGAGCATGAAAGGTAATTTTGTTTTTCATTTAATCCTTACAATTGAGAGGAGCTGCTGCTGAAGGTAGTTTAGTTCTGGTTCTCTAAGCACTGGGCTGGCTTCATTCTCCACAGCCAGGTATGAAATCCCAGAAGGCTTTTGGAAGCAGTGTTTTTGTCTTCTCCAAGTTAGGAAGTGACTTGTGGTGGAGCTGGTTCCTGGAGCAGAGGATACCCTAGACCTGCCTCGCCTGAGGTTCTGAGTCCATATTGTTGGTGTTGTAAGCTGTTGTTGAGTTAATTCCGACTCAGAAATCGGAGCACTACCCAGTCCCACACCATGATCATAATTTTATATATAAGTCCATTGCATCATTCCATCTTGTTGGGGGTCTTTCTCTTTTTTTGTTGACCCTCCACCTTACCAAGCATGGCGTCCTTCTCTGAAGACTGGTGATGTCTCACCATCCTTGCTTCTAAAAAGAATTCTAGTTGTAGGTCTTCCATGGTACTTTAAATATTCTTCTCCAACAGCACAGTTCAAATGCATCCATTTTTCTCTAGTCTTCCTTATTCATTACCTCACTTTTGCATGTATATGAACTTATTGAAAATACCATGGCTTGGGTCAGGCACACCTTAGTCCTCAGACTGACATCTTTATTCTTGAACACTTTTGCATCAGCTTTGCCTACTTCAGTATGTCGTTTGATTTCTTGACTGCTGCTTCCATGAGCATTGGTTGTGGATCCAAGAAAAATGAAGTCTTTGACAACTTCAGTCTTTTCTTCATTTATCATGGTGTCATTACTGGTCCATTTGTGAGGATCTTTGTTTTCTTTACACTGAGGTGCAATTCATACTGAAGGCTATATTATTTGATCTTCATCGTAAGTTTTTTAAATCCTCTTTGCTTCCAGCAAGCAAAGTCGTGTCATCTGTGTATTAATTAAGTTAGTGCTCTTTCCCTCAGGATTCCAGTTGTAAGTTCTAGGACCTCCAAGTGCACCCTTACTTCTGACCTACTGGCTCTCACTTCTCTCTCGGGTTTGATAGTTCCCTAGAGTGACTCCCAGAACTCATGAAACAAGAACTATACAGATGGAGACACACTTCCGTGTCCTGAAGAGAGACATGCTACCGTCCTGCGTATCACTGTCTATCACCAAACAGGAAGACATAAATCTTCCATGTCTAAAGTCTTTATTGGGCAGTGCATAGGTCCATGTGGTTGAATCCAAGCTCCAGTCCCCTCACCTGGTAACACATAGGGGTCTTTCTGGCCTGGCCACTCTCCACTCAAGAATCACCTAATTAGCATAAACAGTTAGGTGGTTATGACCTGGAACTTTCATTAAAGATGCTTCAGTTACTAGGGAAATCCCAAGGTTTTAGAGGTTATCTCTCAGGAACCAAGAACAAATATGACATTTTTTTGAGGTAAATCTAGTTTAAAACCCAATACTTCATATGGTAAAGACTTTGCAGATGGGATTAAATTACCAGTCGTGAGATGGAAATGATGATCATGGCTCATTGAAATGGGTCCTATAAACCATCACAAATGTTCTCATAGGAGAGAGGCAGAAGAAGATTAACACGGAGAGAAGAGGCAGAAGCAATGTGACCACCGAGGAGAGACTGGACACAGCCAAGGAGTGCCAGCAGCTGGAAGAATCAAAGAATTGATTCTCCTCTACAGCTTCCAGAGAGACCCCATCAACATACTGATTTTTGACCTAGTGATAAGGATTTTGGACTTCGGATCCTCGGAAATAATGAAAGAATAGCTGTGTGTTCCTTTAAGCCACCAAGTGTGAGGTCACTTGTTGCAGCAGCCACAGGAAACGAATGCACCACGGCTGACACCATATTCAGTCATTCATTTGAGTATGTTCAGAAGTACAGGGTGTAGAGGGGGCACATGGAGCCTGAGAATCTCTCTCTCTCTCGCTCTCTCTCACACACACACTCACACACACACGCACACACACATACACTCAAGTGCTACCACAAGCCATGAAGACTTGAGGGTTGACCCAGACTGACAGGCAAAGAAATTTCGCTGTGGCTGGGCTATCCTTCAGAATGCTGAGTTGGTGAAGGCATTGAGACCCAGAAGATCCATCAAAACTTTTTCCAGACTACCTGACCTAGAAACAGATTGCATCAGACTGAGTGACATTTTTATAGGAAACTCAATAAACAAAAGAACAAAGGAGGTGTCAGTAATGTCCTCTTTTTAGAATGAAAAATAATTTTTGTGACTTTTCTCCCTCTTTCTCACGGTGAAAGTGGTGCATTTGGGGCAAACAGATACCCTGTCTCTCTGCCCTGACTTCTCCGGTGTAAGACAGGACCCTCTGATCTATGCCATTCAGTGGAGACCCACTGGACTTGGTGAGCCCATCCGAGTCCTGTCCAGATCCCCTCTGGGCAGATCCCAGTCTATCCAGCCTGCATCTCTCTTGTGCTCCTACTAGAATATCTTCAGTTGAGGGCATGTCCCGGATCATCGTCCCCACGACCAAAGACATAAGTAGGTCTTCCAGGATCTGAGACCCAGCAGCCATGGATAGAGGTGACTAGAAATAGACCTAGAGAAAACAGAACGTACTGAGCAAAAAACAGAAAATGGTTCAAAAGGAAACTGGGCAGTATTTGAGGATGAGAGAATTTCCACAGGAAATACTAAAACTCTGAGAGATTCCGCGCCTGAGTGGCTCCAGGAAAGGCCTGCAGCTGCTGGCTTCCTCCCTCCCCAGGGTTGGGGTCCCTCTCCTTCTCTTTGTGAGCCTTGCTTTGAGGGACTTGGGGCTTATCATAGCTTGCAATACTGGATTCCAACATTTCAGAGAGTTAGGAGGTGGCTGCACCAGCCCTGAAAATGCACAAGAAAATGTGTGATGTCTGAAGGAAATCAAAAATCTTTGTTCCTCTGTACTGCACTTCCCCAAGATCCTAAGCATCTCTGGAGACAGCGATGCCCATCTTTGACTCCACCCTTGCATCTTTTTAGACTCATCTTCTCCCTGTCCCACTCCCAGGCTCCTCTGCACTCCCTATCTGGAATGATTTCCCCTCCCTCTCAGATCATGCCTGTTCTATGCCCACCTTTCCCAGCAAGTCTTTTCCTTCTTGGTGTTCTTGGAATTCTTTTCCAGTTGGGCTACATAACTTAGCTGGGCAGGATGCAGTGTCTTCTTTCCTAATGGTTTGCAGGTAAGTTATCTAGGCCAGCACTGTTCAATAGAACTATAATGCAGGCCACATTGTTGTTGCTGGTAAGCGCTGTCGAGTGAATTCCAACTCATAGTGACCCTGCATAGGATTTCTGAGGAGCAGCTGGGGGGTTTGAGCTGCCGACCTTATGGTCCACAGTCCAATGCTGATCCTACAGCATCACACCAGAAGTCCAAATAGTTAAGGAAAATGTTCTAGCAGTTACTCTGAGAAAGTAAAGAGAATGAAACCAAGTCCCCATCCACAGATAAGTGAATAAACACAATGTGGACCATCCATACAGTGAAGTATTATTCAGCCGTAAAAAGTACTGAAGCTCTGATGTATACTCCATTCGACATGGATGAACCTTGAAAACATTATGCTGAGTGAAATGTCAGACACAAAAACACAAATACCTTATTCCACGTACATGAAGCATCTAGGAGATGCAAATGCATAGAGAGCAACATTTACTATTGGTTGGTTACCCAGGTGGGTGGGAGGGGACAAAAGAAGCGATTGCTGAAGGGGTAGTGAATTTCTGTTTTGAGTGATGAAAAACTTTTGGAAATAGATCATGGTGATGGTTACACAACACACATGGTGAAAGTAATTATGCCACTGAATTGTACACTATAGAATGGTTATAAAACTTTTTGTTGCAGGCATTTTACATCAATAAATAATAATAAGTCTTATAGGAGGGATTAAGAGACATCTTGGTCTTCTATTTATACATTTTCAAAGATGGTTTCTATTTTACACCTCATTTCAGACTAGCCACATTTCAAATGCTTAGTAGCCAGCTAGTGATTACCACACAGGACAGCATAGATCTAGGGTACAAATGATGAAGTCTAAATTAGCTGGCTTAGGTGGAAAAGATCAGGGGTAGTTGGCTTTAGACACAGCTAGATCCAGGTCTTCCAATGATGTCAATGTCATCAGAGATCTGACATTCTGCACATTCCAGCATTTCTTTTCTTGGACCCTGGTGTGGCACTGTAGGATAAGCACTAGACTGGTAATGGCAAGGTGAGCAGTTCAAATCCACCAGCCACTCCTTAGAAACCCTATACAGGGTTGCTATGAGTTGGAACAGGCTTGAGGGCACACAGTGATGGAAGTCATGGCAAAGACAACTAATTCTTCCAGCCCCATGCTCTCAGTCTCAGCCATCTCCCTCCTACTCCCAGCTTCCCCAATAATTTCTCCCTCCAGACTCTCACTGACCCAACTGGAAGCATCTGCTCATCCTGAACCAATCAGTGTGAGTGAAATTTACTGATTCTCGGATTTGAGTCACATGCCTATTCTGGCATGGGAGGAGAGTAGTCAGTATCATCTGACTGTGTGGAACTGAGAGTGGAGCATGGGTTGTTTTCCAAAGGTAAAATCAGGGGGTTTGTACCAGAAGCTTGGGGTGGAGACAATGGTGGGGGTAGTGATGGTGGCCAGAGTTGGGATTGAGTTGACTCAGTAGGGGTTCCCAAAGGCTTATTGACGTATCAGGTTTTTATGGATTGAATTGTGTCCCCCAAAATATGTGTTGTAAAACCTAACCTCTATGTCTGTGGTTGGAGTCCTGGCGTAGCGCTGGGGAATGAAGCACAGGACCACAAGGTAGATTTGAACCACAAGATGGCAGTTCAAACTCACCAGCCATTCCTTAGAAATCCCATACAGGGTTTACCTCCACAGCACTTAACAACAAAATGGATATGATGCCATTTGGGAATAGACTATCTTTGTTATGTTATGATGGATTAACATTTGGTGTAGGATAAGATTGTTGTTGTTAAATGGCATTCTGACTCATAGTTACCCTGTATAGGGTTTCCAAGGAACAGCTAGTAAGTTTGAACTGTCAACCTAAGGGTTCAAACCCACCTTGCAGTCCAGTGCTTATCCTACAAACCACACCAGGACTCCAGTGCAGGATCTGTTTTGAGTCAATCTCTCACTCTGTCTCTCTCTCTTTTTTAAAGTTTTTATTGTGGATTGAGTGAAAGTTTACAGGGCAGATCATCAGTTTTACATTCAACAAATCATATACCTTGCTTCATTACAATGGTTACAATCCCCTCCATGTACCATCAGTTAATAGTATTTCTCTCTATTCACTTTAGCTCTTTTTCTTTCTTTCTTTCTTTTTTAAACACTCAGGCATAGATAATAATTTACACCACCAAAAGGCACATTCTGCAAGTCTGTCTCCTGGCCACTATCTCTTAATCCCTCTCTTCCCATGAATCTAGAGTCCTCAGCTGCTCCCCCTCTCCACATCCTCATATCTGCCTCCTTCTCTGGCGTAGCTGCTTCTCTGGATAAGGTCCCGCATTCTGCTTGTGCTCTTCTTCTCCCTTGATGGTCCTAGGGTCCTTTGTTTCTGGACTGTAAGATTAACTACTCCCCTGTTTTTGTTATAAAACTCCTACCTTTACATTTAGTCATGATAACAATTATTCACTATTGAATCATACGAATCTTATCCCCATCTCTTTTAACCAGACCCATCTAGACAAGATGAAAACTATTCAGTGGGGACTCTTTCTCTCCCCCCCTCCCCCAACCCGCCATGTTCTTAAACTAAACTCCCTCTTGAAACTTTGTAAACCAGTCACTTCGTGCCTTTATTGCCCCCTGATTTTAGGTAGCCAATATCTAAGTTGCCCATCCCTGTCTACCCTGTGTACAGAGGGGATAGTATTGATACTTGATGTGAAGACTCCTTCCCTCTCTGTTGGTATTTAGAGTGACTACCTACATGAGTATGGAGTCCTGGTGTGTCACTGTGGGCTTATGTATCAGACTGCAAAGTCATTTAAACTGCAAGGTGGGTGGTTCAAGCTCAACAGCTGCTCCTTGGAAACCCTATACAGGGTTGATATGGGTCAGAATTGACTCGACAGCACTTAACAACAACAACCTCCATGAGTATAGGTCAGGTTCATCAAACTGTAGCAATTTACCTTTGTTACCTTTATCAAAAATTGTTTGTTTTTTCATCTTCCTCTAGTCGAATTTTTATTATCATTCAGGCCATTGAGGCTAGGTCAAACGGGTACTTTCTGCAAGTTTGGGTGTTCTTATGCATCTCCCCTCATTTCACATCAGCTGGATGCTTCACGCTCAGCTCTAGCCCTCTGTGGCTATGTCCTTGTCCATGGCCTCAGGTGTCCCCAGGTCTCACCACACTTTGGACTGACCAGCCCTTCCTCTTCTCTCTCTCATCTCCAGGTCAATGGGAGTCTATGGACTGTGGTTGAACTCAGCTCATTTCTTCATTGCTGCCTTTCCCCCTCTTCCACTCACCAGTATACCAATGTGGTCACCAGCAAGCTTACATGCCTGCTCATGTGTTCCCTTTAAGTTTCAGTCTTGGAGGGGGGTTTGTCCTGAAGAGACTTGATGGCTTCCCAGCGAAGAGCTTGCTTATTCTTGTAGTAGCCTGTCATACTGGCATTTTTATTTTGGGTTTTACTTGATGATCTTTCTTTGAAGATATATTTTCTGTCACTCAAGCTGTTCCAGGCTGGTCTGCTTGTCCTTTCAAGTGGGAATGTTCCACCTGAATCAATCTCTTTTGAGATACAAAAAGAGATGAAATATAACCTAGTATGTCAAGATGGGGTAAGAGAGATGCTAAGATGCATGGAGCTCTCCAAGGAACCTTGGAAGCAGAAGTTAAAGAGACAAGGACCTTCCTCCATAGCCGACAGAGAGAGAAAGACTTTTTTCTAGAACTGGTACACAGAATCTGGACTTCTAATTCACTAAATCATGCAAAAATAAATGTTTGTGTTGAGGTCACCTACTAAATAATTAATACACAGGTACAACAGGAGCAGCCATAAGCTAGTCTGGCGGAAATGTTCAAAGCATTTGATGACTGACAGAGCCCATGCCAATGAACAGCAGAGCAGGCCCTGGCATGTGGTGGACCGCAGGCAATCCAGGAGCAGGGAGGGGCCAGAGCTGTGGTGGGAACTATGACAGGCTCAGGACTGCCCTGTTTATCAACCAGTTATTAAGTGTTGTTAAGTCAGTGCTGACTCTTAGCAACCCTGTATAGGGTTTCCAAGGAGCAGCTGGTGGATTTGAACTGCCAACCTCGTGGTTAGCAGTCCAGTGCTTATCCTACAAAACCCAATATAAAACATTTTATCTATTAACACTGGTATGGCCATTGGGAGTATACCGGGCGACTGTCCAGTGGTCTAGACCCCAGTCAATGCATTTCCTACACTTCCTCCACCAAGAACACAGCCCACCTGAGAGACAGCTGTGGGCTGGTGGAGTTCTAAGCAGAACACAAAAACTTCTTAGACCAGAAAGGCAGAGCAAACAGGGCTTCTGAGAGGGTCTGGAAATTCCTAATACTCATATGAGCTAAAGGAGCTAATGAACCTGTAGAAAGGATTGAGCATGGATCAGGGATGAAGTTTCCAGGGGAAGGCAAAAAGTTGGGAGTAGTCTCATGTGATGCAGTGAATTACTTACTCTGGCCCTTCGAACTGTAAGTCTTTGTTGTTGTTGTTGTTGTTGTTGTTGTTGTTGTTGTTATGAGCTATGGAGTCAGTTCTGACTCATAGTGACCCTGTACAGGGTTTCCGAGGCTGTGAATTTTTACAGGAACAGAAAGCCTCATCTTTCTCCCACAGGACAACCAGTAGTTTCAAACTGCTGACCCTGAGGTTAACAGCCTGATTCATAACCACTATGCTACCAGAGCTCCTCCTGACAAATGTCTGGATAGTTGTTACGTGCTGTCGAGTTGGTTTTGACTCAGAGAGACCCTGAGGAGCAACTGGTAGGTTTGAACTATCAACCTTGTGGTTCACAGTCCAATGCCGATCCTACAGCACTAGGCGTTCAATGACTGGATTGTTGTCGTTGTTGTTGTTAAGTGCCGTTGAGTCGGTTCCGACTCATAGCGACCTTTATAGGGTTTCTGAAGAGCACCTGGTGAGCTTGAACTACCGAACTTGTGGTTCAAACAGACATCGCAGTTCAGTACATTAACCGGCTGCACCACACCAGGACTCCTAGAATTATGCAAACATGAGGCTATGGCCCACCAAGGAAATTGAATAGCTTGCTAATAACAAAATAAGGTGCATGGCACCTTTGTGGGGGTGAGACCATGCAGATAAGATGTATGGAATCCTAACACGGATTGTCGGTTTTACCGTCCCAAAGGCTAATAATAAAATAAGGGGCATGGCACTCTTGTGGGGATATTGCTGTTAAGTACTGTTGAGTCATTTCCGACTCATAGCAACTCTGTATAGGGTTTCCAAGGAGTGGTTGATGGATTTGAACCACTGACCTTGTGGTTAGTAGCAGTCCAGTGTTTATCCTACAACACCATATCAGGACTCCTTTGTGGGGGTTGTTGTCACGTGCTGTTAAATTGGTTTCAACTCATAGCAATCCTGTATAGGGTTTCTGAGGAGTGACGGTGAGTTTGAGCCCCCTACTTTGTGGTTAGCAGTCCAGTGCTTATCCTAGTGCCACAATAGGATTTGTTGGGGTTGTGTTGTTGTTATTAAGTGCCGTCGAGTTGATTCCAACCCATAGCGACCCTATATAGGGTTTTCAAGGAGCAGCTGGTGAGCTTGAACCACTGACCTTGCAGTTCAAACGATTTTGCAGTCTGACGCATTAGCCCATAGTACCACACCAGGTAAGACCCTGCAAATCAGATATATGGAATCTTAGGAGGGATTCAAGAGAAAGATGAGGCTTCTGCTCCTGTAAAGGTTTACAGTCTTAGAAACCCTATGCAGGGTCGCGCGTTATGAGTTGGAACTGACTCCAGGGCACACATCCACCACCACCACCATCACAAGGAGGGGTTGATGGGTTTTGCCAATTCTGAGGCAGAAAAGGGGGAAGTGGAATGCGTCCTTTGGCCCCAAGATGCCTGTACGGAACCTACTCAATCCAGGAGACAAAGCTATGACACTGGAGACAGTGAGAGATGGCGGGAATTAGCAGCAGAGACAGCAAAGGTAGACAGAGTATGGGCTTCCTGGCCACTGGAATGAGAAAGCTGAGTGCCTCTGGATGGGAGGTTTGCTGGTGAGTGTGGTACCGCTGAGCTCTTGGAGGAGTTTGACTTGCCAACCCAGAGCTAGAGCTGAGCACATTTATGAGGTGTTTCTGGCCACTTATCAGCAGTGCTAAAAAGAGTTTTGTAACACTTACTTGAGAAGGCCAAGGCCAGACCTCAGGGGCCAAGGGCCAGAGAGAGACGTGCCTGTAGGCACCGACCTAAGAACTATATCCTGACTTATCCCTGGCCCTAAATTGCAACTTATTACTTTACTAATAAACCCCAAAAGGCTTCCACCTCCTAGGAATCAGCTTTGAGTGGCTGATGCTGATAATCTTGCATCAACCTGAAGTTAGAGAAAGTCAGACGTCATGTTTATGCCTCACTAGATGGGCCCCAAAGGAGCTCTGGTAGCATAGTGGTTAGAAATCGGGCTGCTAACCTCATGGTCAGCAGTTCGAAACTACCAGCTCTTCCACAGGAGAAAGATGACACTTTCTACTCCCGTAAAGATTTACAGTCTCGGAAACCCTATACAGGGTCACTATGAGTCAAAATCAACTCTACGGCATATCACAACAACAACAATATGGGCCCCAAGGCTTCCTGAGGTCTACCTGAGAGTCACAAAACGGAATTTATTCAAACATCTGTCCATCCTGACATCCACACACCCATCCATTCATCCGTGCATCCATCCAGTCATCTGTTCATCCATTCATCCATTCATGCAATTCTTATTTTTCAAGTTCTTGCTATGTGGCAGGTCCTGGGGTGTACCCACTGTGAGTGGTAAACCAGATGACCAAGTTCCTGCTTCACAAAGCATAAAGCCTAGTGGGAGAGACACATCATCCACAAATAAATCAGCACAGTGACTTTGGATCTGAAACAAGAAGTCGCGATAGAAAGTGAATTGGTAAAGTGGGGAGCACATTAGCCAGGATGTCGAGGGAGGGGGCTAAGGATGGGGGATAAGATTGGAGAGGTAAGCAAGGCTGGCGGGGGGGTGGGAGAAGGGTAAATCAGGATGTCCTGTGATCTCAAGCATGGCATACAGAGTCTTTCTGTAAAGTTGATTTTGTAAGTGAGAATTTGCCCCCACAATATTCACCAGGTACAAGATGTCATGTTGCTTTGTTTTTCTGAGCTTGTACTCATGAGGATGGCAAGACTTCCTCTCACATTCTTTGGACATGATATCCAGAGGGACAAGGCCCTGGAAAAGGACATCGTGGTTTGTGATGTGGCGGGTCAGTGAAACAGCGCCCCCTGCTAATCAGAATGGTAAACTGCAGCATCTGGTCATTCCCAGGGTTTTCTGCATGTAAGCAGTCCACGGAACTTGAAGTGACCATTCTGGTCACCATGAAATGTTCACTGCCTGCTGATCTATTAAAAACTGGGAAACTAGGTCAGCCAACTCTCAGCATGCCAAATAGAACCTAGAGGTCTTTGACTTCAGCTTTCAAGGGTCCCCGGACCCCTTGCCACCAGCCCATCAAAGATCCATGCCTCCTTCATCTACCGCCCTCTGTGGGCCAAGATGCCATGGTCAGGGCTTTAGCGGGGGCTCACTGCTGGTACCTCATGGTTCTGCCCTCCATCCTCAGCCAAAGAAACCGAAACCACAGCCTAAAACACAAAAGCTTGGCTCTGGCATTTGGACTGCTTTGCCAGGAAAAAAATCTACTCTTTCTTTTACATAGCCTCCAATAAAAAAAAAACACAGAACTAAAAATAATAAAGTTAAAAATAATGTCACAAAGTACAGCCTGCTGCCTGAGTTGGCTTTACTTTAAGGCTTATCTGAAAGGAAAGAATGTAAAGAAAGCATCCGGCACTGTACTAGGCACAAGGGGTTTTGAGACTTGGGTGCAGGAAATTACTTCATGTGGCCTTTCTAGCCCTTGTGATTCACACACAGTGATTAGGTGGAACTATGCAAATAAGGTGCTTGTGACTGACCAAAGGGATTGAACAGCTTGCTGCTAATACAAATAAGATGCATAGAACCCGTGTTGGGGGTGGAACTATGCAAATAAGGCATAATGGAACCCAACTGAAGGGATTGGTCAGGTTTGCCATCCACTAGGTTTAAAGGAAGACACGGAGACACAGAGAGGAAACTGTAACAAGAAAGACAGTAAGAAAAAAAAAAGAAAGACAGCAAGAGACCTGTGGTGGGTTGCAGTGGCAGGCATCAGCAGAAACCAGGAGGTCAGCTGTAGTGGGGCTTGTGCCAATTACACGCTAAGAGCGGTAATACTTGTCCAAACAGGCCCAGCAGCAGGGTGTGCAAAGAAGCTAACCTTTGCAAGCACTGTTGTTCCTGTTATTTCTGAGTTGTTCCTGATCTAGTTGTTATCTTACTTCCCTAGCAAACCACGTAGCTGTTAGTATGGTCCCTGAGTTCTGAGAGACTCTGCAGTCAGGGAGAGTACTGAGGTTTGTATGGGGGCTGAGGGGAGGGGAGTCGTTAATGTTAGGAGGCAGTAGTTCAGCAGTTTGGAAAAGCTGGATGGTTGGGATATCTTTAACTCTGCCTCATAGGAACCAGCTTTGTGCTGATCTTTATGAAAATTACTCCTTTAGAGCCAGACAAAGCAGGCTCACTCACCATCTGTGCAACTCTGTGTAAGTTACTTGGTCCCTCTGAGCCTCATTTTCCTCAACTGTAAAATGGGGATACTGATATTTCTGCTGCTGTGAACATTAAGTAAAATTTAAAATGAGTTCAAATAAGACAGTCACTAAAAACCCTCTTCCTTCCACCCTTTTCCCAGGACTGCTGAGGTCACAGGGATGTTAGAATTCCCCTTCAGGCCCCTCAGCTGGCTGAATCTTCTGACTCTGTCCATAGAGAGTCATGCCAGGCATAGAAAATGCCAGGCTGGGGATTCCCCATATGTCGGCAGACTTTCCAAGCTGAGCTTAGGGGAATTTCCTTACACAAGCTGGACAACTGCCCTCGAGGGGCTGTGGCTGGTGTCTAGGCTGCTGATAAGAGGGAAATGGGATCAACAGGAGTCACGGCCTTCCCCTTGCTATTTTTTGATTATGAGGGCCAGGAGGCTAACATCTGAAAGGTATCAGTGGGTGGGCAGCTGACCATCCACATAGACCCAGGTTATGGACTGGGTGAAGACCCAGCACTGACCTCCACCCCAGGGGAGGGCAGCAGGCAGGGCGTCTGACCTGGGCTCCAGGTCTGTCTGGCCTGCCTCTATTTGCTCATCTCTAAAATTATGCCCATGTGTAATGAAAGAGGGAGATTCCCACGGCTGAGAACACAGGCTTCTTTTCCAGAGAGGACCCTGGGTAATGATGCATCTTAGTTGCCTGCCTGCAAGATGGGGGCAAGAGTGGGGGGGGACAGAAGCACCTGCCTCAAAGTCTTGGCCTTAGAGAGAAGTTGGGGGTATCCGGGAATCTGGCTTCTCCATGGTCTTGGTTATTTCCTCTAGCATTCACAGGAATTCCCTCTCTGCACGTTCACACCCTAGTCAGCCAGCAGGCAGGACTGCTGTCACCTCCAAAACCCATCCAGAATTCTGAATTTGATCATCTTTTATGATCTCCACCTTCCTGGTCCAGCCACCATCATCTCTCACCCTCCTTCAATGGCCTTCTCCCAGTACTCCAATTCCTCTCATGGCCTTCCATATACATCCTCCACATGACAGCCACTTTCCTGTTTAACCCACTTCAGTGACTCTGTCACACTCACAAGAAAACCCAAGCTCCTCTCCCCGGCATGCCAGTCCTGTGTGGTCCTGATGCTAAAGTCCTCTGTACCCTTTCCTACTGGTCTTTCTGCCTTTCCAACAGATCACACATCTCCCTGCCTCAGGACCTTTGCACTGGCTATATATCCCATTGGGAACACTCTTCCAGTCCCCAATCCACTTCCCGGTTCAACGGGAGAAAGATGAGGCTTTCTCCTCCCATAAAGATTTATAGCCTTGGAAACCCTATACAGGGTCGCTATGAGTCAGAACCGACTCCACGGCACACCACCACCACCAAGAATAGTGGTTAATGATCCTGAACATTTCTTCATATGTTTGTTGGCTGCCTGAATGTCTTCTTTGGTAAATTGTCTGTTTCCTCTGCCCATTTTTTATTGGATCATTTTTCTTCTTCTTGTTGAGGCACTGCACATGCGAAAGATTTTATTTAACTCATTAATTAATTAGATCAATTAAAGGGACTCTCCTACATTGCTGGTGGGACTGTAAAATGGTGCAACCACTGTGAAAAATGGCATGAAAATAGAAAAAA
>NW_006408573.1:6686328-6702227 GCF_000296735.1 Chrysochloris asiatica | reverse complement strand
GAGAAGGATATCATGCTTGGTAAAGTGGGGGGTCAATGAATAAGAGGAAGACCCCCAACACAATGGACTGACACAGTGACAGCAGCAATGGGCTCAAGCATCGCAACAATTGAGAGGTTGGCACAGGATAGGGCAATGTTTCATTGTGTTATGCTTATAAGGTTGCTACAATTCAGTACTGATTCGATGGCACCTAACAACAACAATAATTAGTGAGAGACCCAGTTGAAATGTTACAATTGATTCAAATCAGAATTCAGAATGCTGAGATGAATTTATAGATGGTACAAAATGAACCAGTAATCAGTTGCATTCCATCCAAAAAAAAATTCCTTTGCAGTTCAATGGACAAGTATCTTTTTCATATGAAAGTAGTGAGAGGCGCAGGCTTCCCAAAGAACCAGATGCCCGGGATGGGTATGTCAGAGAGGACACTCAGTGATCTTGTTGCCTTTTTAGACTCACAATTTTCCTGACACCATATTACCCAGTTTTATCTTCTTTCCAGCACTTCCCAGAATCCCACCTTACTTTTTTGCCTGTTTCTTTTTTTTCTCACTTGCATCGTGTTTGAATTAGGTATCTGGAAGGCAGGCATTTTTCCATGTTCACAGGGGTATCTCTAGCTTCTAGAAGGGTGTCTGGCACATAGCAACTGCTCAATAAGTCCTTGTTGAGCCCCTTTGAAGGACATTTGTACACAGTGAGTCAAAAATTATCCACACTCCAGTTCTATTAAAATACACGTCCATGTCCACAGCTGATGACAAAATTGAGCATGCACCTGAAGTGATTCTGTCGAATAGACAAGTGACAGTGGGTTATGTGGCAAATGAGTTGCAAATTAGCCATGTCGCTGACTATGAAATGATCCACGACAAGTTTTGGTTTTGAAAAGTTTGTTCAAGATGCATACTAAAACAGCTCATAGAAGAGCATAGACAGAAGTGTTTGGACATCTGCAAACACAATTTGGACCAATAGCCAAAGGAAGGTAAAAGTTTCTTTTAAAAAATCATTATTGGTTACAAGACATGGATTCATCACTATGAGCCTGAGAGTAAATAGAGTATGGAATGGAAACATCCTCAATTGCCAACCAAGAAAAAGTTCAAAAGTCAACCATCTGACCAGCCTGGAACAGCTAGAGCAACAGAAAATACATCTTAAAAGAAAGATCAGCAGGAAAAACCCAAAACAAAAATGGCAGTATGATTGGCTACCACAAGAAAAAGTAATCTGTTTTCTGGGAAGCCATCAAGACAAGCAATCAAGTCGCTTTAAGGACAAACCTCCCTCCCTCCAAGACTGAAACTCAAAGGAAACACACAAGCAGGTATGCACACTTGCTGGTGACATTGGTCTACTGGAGAGTGGAAGAGGGGAAAAAGCAGCAATGAAGTAATGGGCTGAGTTCAACCACATTCCATAGACTCCCTCGGACCTGGAGATGAGAGAGAGAAGAGGAAGGGCTGGTTGGTCTAAAGTGTGATGAGACCTGGGGACACCTGAGTCCATGGACAAGGACATAACCACAGAGGGCGAGAGCTGAGAGTGAAACATCCAGCTGATATGAAGTGAGGGGAGATGCACAAGAACACCAAAACGTACAGATAGTACCCATTTGACCTAGCCTTGATGGCTTGATAATCAGAACTTGCCGGGGTCTGGCATCGACAAGGGGGTGAGTACACGAAGGTGGGGTGTCTCGCGACGATAGAGAGAGAGAGACAGACAGAAAACAGACACAAAGAAGACAGACACACAGGTTTGATGCAAGCTGCCAGACAGACTGCTCGGTGGCAGACATTGCACACAGAACTAACTCTAGGTGAGATGTCTGGAGAGACAAGAGAGAAAAAGAAACACTCGGAGACCAGAGTGGATGCAAAACCGGCAGACAGACTCTCCATGGCCCTGCAAGCAGTAATGCATGCGGGCTTCAGTCTGTGTCTGTCTTTTATTTCAGGGAGGGACCTTACACAAAGGAAGGAGGGATTAAGACATGGTACAGAAGTGAAATGTGATTAATCATTCAAAACAAGACAAAATGATTTATAGGAACAAATTTCTAAAACATACATCACAAATTGTCTTGATAATCTAACATCCTTAATTTTCCAGAAATTCAAGCAAATTCATATAGTATTTTTCAGGTTCGAATCCTAGGGCAGCAGCTCGAGGTTTCTCAAGGCTAATTAACATACCTATAGCACCTAATCTTCAATGGGTAAAGGTGAAAGGGATTTCAAAAGGTCTGAAGAAAGTCAAGCTGTTTCAGGTACCTGGCTTAAGCTTTCAGGAGGAAGGAGAACATATAGGTCAAACTGATTAAACCCAGGGCGGTCCGAGGGAGTTGCCACCATTGTCCTTTAATCCAATATTCCCAGAATTTACCACTCCACCCCAAGTGAATACCCTGGGAAGTTCCTCTCCAGAACCTCCCTGCTTAATCCCAGTAAACCTGTCCTTGTTCGTCCTCTGAGGAAGTTTTACTGTCTCGGTTCTAGGGCAAAATTTGGCTTTATTAATGTACATGGATAATCAAGAGCTCATGTTCTAAGTTAATATAAAACATAACTGAATAATCAAATAAGGAACAGTTCTGACACTCTTAAAGTTTTATGAGGCCTGTAAGCCTTTTGGTCCCCATCAAGAACTCAACTAGAGGAAGATTTAAAAAACAAATTTTTTTTACAAAGGAAGTGAGGGTAAATTACTACAATTTGATGAACTTGACCTACACTCGTGGATGTAACTCAAAATATCAACAGAGAGGGAATGAGTCTTCATATCAAGTGTCAATCCTATCCCCTCTGTATACAGGGTGGATAGGGACTGACAACTTATTGGCTACCTAAAATCAGGGGCGATAAAGGCATAAAGTAACTGACATACAGGTTTTCAAGAGAGAGTTTAGTTAATAGTATGTGGGGGAAGATAGAGTCCCCACTGAATGGTTTTCATCTTATCTAAACGGGTCTGGTGATTAGAGATGGAGATGGGATTCTTATGATTCAACAGTGAGTAACTGTTATCATGACTAATTGCAACTGTAGCAACTGTAAAGGTAGAAGTTTTGTATCAAAAACGGGGGAGTAGTTAGTCTTACAGTCTGGAAACAGAGGACCCTAGGACCATCAAGGGAGAAGAGCACAAGCAGAATGAGGGACCCTATCCAGAGAAGCAGTGACACCAGAGATGAAGACATGGAGAGAGGGAGCAGCTGAGGACTGAGGGACATGGAAAGAGAGGGACTGAGAGCTGGCAGCCGGGAGGCAGACTTGCAGAATGTGCACTTTAGTTGTTTAAATTATTATATATTCCTGAGTGTTTTTGTGTACATCTCCCCACCCCACCCCACTCTAAAAAAAACAGAGGGAATGGAAGCAAATACTGTTGAATGATGATGCACGCAGGAAATTGTAAACATTGCAATGAAACGATGGTGTAAAGCCGATGTTCCCCCATGTAAATGATCACTCAGTACACTAAATAAATTTAACAAAAATATGTCAACCATCAGCTGGAAAATTGATGCTTACAGTTTTCTGGAATTCTCAAGGGCCAGTATTGGAACACTATCAGGAAAAAGGTTCACCAGTCAACAGTGCTCATTACAGTGAGATGCTCACTGAAGAGCTGAAACCTAAACTTTGGATTAAACACAGAGTACTGCTATCCAAGGGCCTTGTGATCTTGCACAGCAATGCATCTCCACACACCTCTGCCCATACTGCTGACACTCAGCAAAAACTTCATTTTGAGGCATTAAAGCATCTTCCCTATAGTCCTATCTTGCACCACTGCACTTTGACCTGTTTGGTTCCTTGAAAGCAGCTCTTGGAGGAAGAAGACTCACCTCTGATGAACACAGCTGTGTATTTGTGCCTTGCAGCTCAGCCTAAAACATTTTTTGATAAAGAAATAATGAAGGCTTGTTGACAGATGGACAAAGTGTATTGAAAAGCAAAGAGATTATGTAAAAAATGATGCATTTGTCTTTTCTAAAAGTTGATTAAATTCTACAGCCAGAGTGCAGATAATGTTTGACTCACCTTTGTATTTTAGGAGACAGCTGAAAAGAGATAATTGCTTAACCTAAAGAATACATTCTGGTAACCAATGAGGAGAGGGAAGAGGGTTTCATGGACACTCCGGGTGTGGAGCTGTAGGAGCAGCACTGGACTGTGAACCACAGGGTCAGCAGTTGAAATCCACCAGCTGCTACTTAGAAACCAAGAGGGCCTGATACTAGTGGGGGTAGGTGGGGAAGAGGTGTTCTCTGGTTGAGGTCACTCAGTGCTTCCCAAACTCACACATTCTGAAACTGCCCCTGAAGTCCAGGGTTGCCTCACAGAGAGGGACAGTGACTGCCCATGCCACACAGCAAGTCAGTAACTCAGACAACCAGAGTCTGGGTCTACTGTCTCCCCCTTCTTCGGCTTTTCCGTAGGAGTTGCCATTTCAGGACCTTTGAGGAGCCTGGAGATGGAGGTGCAAGAGATCTTGGGAGCGTTGTTGCTGTTGTTGTTAAGAGCCATCGTGCCATTCTACCTCATAGCAACTGTTTCCAAGGAGCAGCTGGTGTTTGAACTACCGACCTTACAGTTCAAACCGACGTTGTGGTCCACTGCTTATCCTACAGATCCATACCAGGAGTCCTTTGGCAGAGTAGGGGTGTCCTTATGTCTACAGGACGTCCCTTGGAGACTGGCGCCCTTGTGGCCATGAGGTCATCCAGACCCTGGGTGAGGTTAGGGAATGAAGAGGTTGAGGGAAGATATTGTGGGGGTCGGGCTATCGATCTCACCGAGCAAGTAAGTAGGAAGGGAGCAATAAAGGAGAGATGAGTCATGAAATGACGGAATAAGGGAAAGGGAGAAGTAATCTGCGGGCGTTTCGCAGGGTTGGGCACTAGCGACACTTGTCAGGAGCCATGGCAGACCCGACTCTACTCCTACCAGGCTCAGGCTAACCCGGAGCCAGAGGAAATGAGTTAACCACACAGACAGGAAACTGCAGTTCTGGCAAATGCCCGGAGGGAGAACACGGCACGCGTACTGAGGGCGTGCGTTATCCAAGCTTCACTTGGTCTGGGGCGCCAGCAAACAGACAGTTTAAGCCTGTGCTGATATACGGGCTTAACTACAGCATGCAGAAAACACACAAGGGCTTGTATACAGACATGCAAGAATGTTTGCAGATATGTAGAAATCAAGTCGATAGGAGTAATAAATTAATGTTTATTGATCTTTTGGGCTTTCAGATTCCCCAGCACGCCGCAAGCGCCCTCTGCCGTCACACACGCACACAATCTATGCTCCTCCCAGTCTCATCACGACCTGCTCCTTCCAACTAGCGCGAGATGGTGTATTTAGCTCCTCCCCACGCCGGGCGGAGAACAAGGCGCCTACTATGGATTACGCATGCTCACTCAGTGAAGCGTCCGAAGGGATTTGTTTGGGTGAGACTGTTCGGCAAAAGACGTCCAAGCAGTCAGGATGGCCGAGCGGTCTAAGGCGCTGCGTTCAGGTCGCAGTCTCCCCTGGAGGCGTGGGTTCGAATCCCACTTCTGACAAAGTGACTTTTTTTTTTTTTTACGTTTCATTGATAGTTTAATGGCTGTAGTGTGGCGTTGTAAGATAAGGACTCAACCGTAAGGTCGGTATGAGCTCCGGGGTCAGCGGTTCAAACTGACCAGCTGCTCCTTGGAAACGCTGTACAGTTTCGCTATGAGTCGGAACCGATTGCACGGCTCTTAACGGCTGCAGATTATGGGTTACTTAATGCTTATGTGATTTTAATATTCTTTCTTTACAAGTACTATGTTTTCTTCTTAACATTTAGTTTACTCTGAACTATAAAGAAAATCCAGCTGTGTGCCTCAGAAGCTCTCGCAATGTAGTCAAAAGTGGTCCAAAATATTGAAAGAGTGTAAAACGGAGTTGTCAGAAGTGGGATTCGAACCCACGCCTCCAGGGGAGACTGCGACCTGAACGCAGCGCCTTAGACCGCTCGGCCATCCTGACTCCTGGGGAGGGTTTTAGCAAGACTTGATGTAATCCATGATGTGTTGCGCCAGAGTTCAAACAGTTTTAAACACAGACACCTACCGACGACAATATACTAAATAACACCTATGCAACTGTTCTTAACCCTTCATAACTGAATTATTTTCTACTTTGACTGTTTTGTTAATACTATGTATTTTCATTAATGGAAGGCGTGCTGAAATCAAGAGAAAAAAATTTTAGGTGCTGTAGATTTTTGACAAGGAGCCCTCATAGCGTAATGAATTGTGAACTAGGCTGCTAACTACAAGGTCAGCAGTTTGAAAATCCTGTTGTCTCTTTTTGTTGTTTTTCATTTATTTCTGCTCTAACCTTTACTTTACTGCTGTTTTTCTAATTGTTGGAGATATTGGGTTAAGGTGTTGATTTGGGCTCTTCTTTTTCGATGGGTGCATTTACTGCTATAAATGGCCCTCTGAGCCCTGCTTTTGCAGGGGTCAGAGGTTTCAGTAAATTGTGTTTTCGTTCTCATTTGACTCAAGGAATTTGTTTCATTTTTTATTCTATTACCTAGCAGCTTTTAGGCAGGGTGTTGTTCAATTTCCATGTCTTTGATGTTTTTCCCTTGGTCTTCTTACTGTTGATTTCTAATTTTACAGCATTGTGATCGTAAAGGATACTTTGTAGTATTTTGATGTTTTTTAATTTACTGAGGTTAGTTTTGTGTTCTAACATACGGTCAATTCTGAAGAATGCTCCATGTGCACTGGAAAAGAATGTATATTGTGCTGTTGTTGGGTTAAGTGCTCTGTATATGTCTATGAGGTCAAGTCAGTTGATTGTGTTTAGTTTTTCTGTATCTTTGTTGAATTTCTTTCTAGTTCTGCCATTTATCAAAGGCGGTGTATTAAAATCTACTATTGTAGAGTTGTCTATTTCTTTCTTCAGTTCTATTAGAGTTTGATTTATGTATTTTGAGGCTCTTTCATTAGGGGCATAGATATTTATTACGGTTGTGTCCTCTTGTTCAGTCGATCCATTAATCATGAGATAATGTCCTTCTTTGTCTCTTATACTGGTTTTTGCCTTAATGTTTATTAACTAGATTTTAGATTAAAATTGCCTGTCCTGCTCGTTTCTGATTGCCACTAGCTTGATATGTTTTTATATCTTTTCTTTTTAGTCCAGTTCTGTCTTTGTGTTTAAGATATGTCTCTTGTAACCAACATATTGAAGGATCATGTTTTCTTATCCATTCTGCTAACTCTCTCTTGACTGATATGTTTAATTTCTTGACATTCAGTGTCATTTATCGATAAGTGAAATGATTGCTGTCATTTTTCTGTGTTTTTCTGTGATACTGCTGGTTTCTTTGTTCCACATAATTTTCTGTGCTGAGTACATTTTGTTTGTGGGGTGTCTTTTCATTTTCTTCATTTCTGTTGTGTTAATGTCTACTAAATCTTTCTTTGAGGTTTCCCTCAATTTAATTTATTTATTTAAAATTAATTAATTAATTTTCTTTTAGGTTTCCCTCAATTATTTTTTAATTATTAAAAAATAATCATTTATTAATTCTCCTCCTCCCCCCATTTAAAAAACTGTTTTATCTTGAAATCCTCACCATTTTTAAGTTCTGGATCTACACTATTCCCTCTTTTTACTTTGTAGTTGACTTCACTATAAATTGATACCTCTGGTTCCTTTATTCAGTCTTACAGGTTTGTTTTACTTTAAATACATCTACATCTGGATTGAGTTCTGGGTGTTGTCATGTAGGGTAATCTCAGGTTGTTGTCTGCTGTTGTTGGTTCTCAGTCTAAAGAGCACCCTTTAGCATTTTTTGTAAAGTTCATCTTGTTATTACAAATTTCTTTGATTTCTGTTTATCTTGAAATGTCCTAAATTCACCATCATATTTGAGAGACAGCTTTGCTGGGTATGTGATTCTTGGTTGGCAATTTTTTTTCTTTCAGAATTTTGTATTGCCATCCTATTACCTTCTCACCTGCATGGTTTCTGCTGAGAAATCAGAACTTAGTCTTATTGGTTCTCCTTTGTATATAGCTTTTTGTTTTTTCTGAACTGCTCTTAGGATTCTTTCCTTGTCTTTGATTTTGGAATATGTGATTATGATGTCTTGGTGATTTTCTTTTGGATCTATCCTGTTTGGGGTTCATACAGCTTCTTGGATGCTTATCTTCTCATCCTTCATGATATTAGGGAAGTTTTCTTTCAACAACTCTTTGACAATTTTCTCTGTGCTTTTTACTGTCTGTTTCTGTTCTGGAATTCCGATTACCTTGTTCTTTTAGTATACTGTTGTTGTTGTCAACTGCCATTGAGTCAGTTCCAACTCATAGTGACTCTGTATAGGGTTTCCAAGGAACTGCTGGTGAGTTTGAACTGCTGACCTTGTGGTTCACAGTTCGGTACTGATACTACGGTGCCACACCAGAAGTCTTCTAGCATATTAATATTGAGAGATTTATCTTCAAGTTTACTAATTTGGGACTTCTATTGCTTTGAATCATTTCCTTTGCCCTTTCAGTATTTTGTCCACTTCAGAAATCTTATTATTAATCTCCTGGATTTCTAATTGCAGGGTTTGTATTGTTTCCAAATTTGCATTTACATTGTCTGTTTGCTCTTGTAGCAATTTCCTGAATTCTTTTAAAGTTTTTTTTCTGTGTTCTCCTTGCTTTCCTTGATCTTTCTGTGAATTCTTTGTAGGTATTAAAATATCATTAGTTTAAACTCTTTTTCTGTTAGTTCCATTACCTTTTCATCCTCAGAATTTTTTTAACCTGCATCTTGGTTATTTGTTTGTGCCATTCTCTCTTGCTTCTTTGTGTAAGTTAAAATTGTCTGTTGTCTCTGGGACATTGTGGTGTTTTCATATTTGTATTTCATTGATGATTTATGTCACCAACTGCCTCCTGTAAGTGTAGTTAGAGAGTGGAGGTATGTGCACCATTCTTCATCTGTTCACCTCTGTTTAGGGTGGGTTTGGCTGCTGTCTATCATGCTCACAGAGTATGGGCGCTGGCATTGGCTCTTGCCTAGTGAGTGGAGCTGCAGAGGATATGGTTGAGGTTGGGCTGTATGGACACTGTTGGTTGCTGTCTCCTGTTGGGTGGGAAAGAGGAGAAAACTTTGGGGGTCTCCTGTAAGCCAAGGATCTCACAAGGTGGGTGTAGAAGGGATGTGACAATTGCATCCCTGGCCCTAGATGGAGTTCCTATTGGTGTCAATGTTATCTATGTTTAGGGCATTCAGTCTGGACGTAGTTCAAAGAGAGAGTTGATAGAGCTGGTTTCATTGTCTGTTATGACCACGGGTAGCTGGGGCAGGGTGACTGGTTAAATGCTGCTCTGATGGTTCTGCAGGTTCTGTAGGTCCTAAGTCAAGCCCACCTGAATCTAGGCACCAAATTGGCACACAAAAGTGTTGCAGCCAGTCTGCCTCACATTGGCATGGCTCCCAACCACGTGGCTCCAAACTCCCAGAGAGCAGGGTCTGTGCTGTGGTTAAATGAGGGTGGGAACTGACCACACCTCTGATTACCAGGGGAACATTCAACAAAAGAAGGAATTGCACCTTTCCAGTCACCTGTGTGACTGCTCTGCCAGGTCACCTTCTGTTGCCAAAGTTGTTTACAAAGATTTAAGCTGGTCACGCGCATCTGGCTGGCCATTCACCAGTCCGTTTCCCCTCTCTCGCAGACCCTGCTCAGCTTCTCCTTCCAGCAAGTAGTACTCAGCCTGCGTCTCTAACCTTTCTTCTGAAGTTCAGAGTTTCCGAATTTGCATCTGTGTCTGCTTTATTTGGTCACTCATATCTTTCTTGTAGAGGGTCTGTGTAATGCATTTGCCTAGTCCGCCATCTTGCTGGAAGTCCAGCTCACTGTGGTTTTGGTTTTGATGTTGTTTTTAAGTTCTGGCTTATTACAACTCTGTATAGGGTTTCCAAGGAGAGGCTGGTGGTTAGCAGTCTAGTGTTTATCCTACAGTGCCACACCAGAATTCTAGTCATTTTGATAAAGAAGGAGATTTGTTGGGTCATGGAAGAGAGAGATGGGAGGCAGGGTACTGTGTCTCAATCAGCAACAGCTCCCTGTGTTTTTCCTCTAAGCTTGTTAGATGATTGTAATGAGTGAATTATTTAGGTAATTCGTTGTTTCTAGCAGCCTCCCACCACAACTGCTCTCAGCACCGCACAGCCGAAGCCACTCTGGTGCTTTAGCTGAAACTCTGGTGCCTCATGCATAGTAGGGCCCAGAATTGCTGCATGATGAAAGGAACAAAAACCACAACCCCAGTTAACCAAAAAAAAAAAAAATTTACACATCATAGGGAAGCCTCGTGACAAATTATTAAGTGAAAAAAATCTAGGTGCAAACCTGATCTTAAGAGTTTGAATTTATACTTTTTTTGGGGGGTGGTGAAATATAGATAACAAAAAATTCTGCCATTTTAACAGTAACAATTCAGTGACATTAGTTACAATTTCATTGTTGTTGTTGTTAAGTGCCATCAAGTCTATTCCAACTCATAGTGACCCCGTATGTGGTCTCTGAGTAGTAGCTGGTGTGTTTGAACTGCTGACCTTGTTGTTTGCAGTCCAGTGCCGATCCACAGCACTATACCAGAAGTTCTCAAAATCAATACCAACAATGATACGTCACATTGATAGTATGCACCCTTGGTGTCCTCCACCAAAAAACACATTCTTCAGTCTAACCATGAGAAGAACAGTAAACCTATACCAACTGAGGAACATTCTAGAAAATACCCAGGCAGTCCTCCTGAGAACTGACACAGTCATCAAAACTAAGAAAAGCCTGTAAAATGGCCACAGGCAAGGTAAATCGAAAGAGATATGACAAATAAATTTAATTCCTGGATGGAATCCTGGAACAGAAAAAGGACATTAAGAAATATGAATAAATTATTATTATTTGTTGTTGTTGTTGTTGAGTGCCGTGGAGTCTCCTAACCACTATGCTACCAGAGTAGTATGGATATGAGACAATTGAAAATACCGTGGCTCGGTATCATGCACAGCTTAGTCCACAAACGGATATAAAGAGATCGTGTGCAGCAGATTTGCTGAATGCTATAAATACATCCTTTGATTTCTTGACTTCTGCTTCTGTAAATGTTGATTTGGGTCCAAGCAAAATGACGTCTTTGACAACTTCAATCTTTTCTCCATTTATCATGATTTTATTTACTGGTCCAGTTGTAAGGATTTTTGTTTTCTTTACATTGAGGTGCAATCCATACTGAAGGCTATTTTAAATATTTTAATTTCTCTTTGCTTCCAGCAGGCAAGGTGGTATCATCTGCATATCACAGATTGTTAAAGAATCTTTCTCCAATTTTTATGCCACATTTTTCTTCATATAATCCAGTTTCTCGAATTATTTGCTCAGCATACAGATTGAGTAAGTATGGTGATAAGATATAACCCTGACACACACCTTTCCTGATTTTAAAACATTCAATGCCCCCTTGTTCTGTTAGAACAACTGCCTTTTTGTTTATTTACAGGTTCCTCATTAGCACAATCAAGTGTTCTGGAATACCCATTCGTCACAATGTTATCCATAGTTTGTTATGACCCACACAGTTGAAAACCTTGCATAGTCAACAAAGCACAAATAAACATATTTCTGGTATCCTCTACTTTTGGCCAAGGTCCATCTGATGTCAGTAATAATATCCCTACTCCATGCCTTCGTCTGAATCCAGCTTGAATTTCCGGAAGTTCCTTGTTTATGTACTGTTGCAACAACTTAAAAATTATCTTCAGCAAAATTTGGCTTGCATGTGATATTAATGATACTGCTCAATAACTGGCAGTTAAACTGTAATAATCCCCGTGGTATGATAAGCCCTGATCTGATGCAATTGTTGTAAATCATCATTTTTATGATGTTAATGAGACTGGATGAAATCTCACTTTTATTATGTTAATGAGACTGGATGAAATGAGACTAGATGAAGATTAGGTTGTATCTTGAATCACTCTCTTTTGAAGTATTAATGAGATTAAATAGGCAAACAGAGCTCAGCGGGACCTTCTACCACCAAGAAGGAAAAGCCAGGAGTGGTGTGTATCCCTTGGACCCTGTGATCCAGACGAAGATTGTCGCCCAAACACATGAAGATCTCTAAGGAATATCGGAGCTGCAAGATGCTGAAAGGAGACAAGGAATTTTCTCTGAGCTGACAAAGAGAGAAAGCCTTCCCCTAGAGCCTGCATTCTGAATTAGCTTCCTAAACTGTAAGAGAACCAATGTGCTAGTTCAAGTTTTTTGCTAGTTAAAGTATTTGCCAGTTAAAGGCATCCACTTGTCGCATTTCTGTTCTAGCAGTACTAGATAACTGAGACACAAATGCAAGTACACTTTTTGCCTAGTGAAGATACAATAGACACCACCTGGTGGTAGAAGCCAGTTTTACATCTATTAACAAATTCATTTCAGCATTCCTGTGTGCGTGCAGCTAATTGGATTCTCTTTTGAACTAGATTCCGCCCCCCCCCATTGTACTAATTTCCACATTAACTAATAAGCTAATTAAAATTTTAGACACTTGTTCATTTTAGATTTCTATGACAATTATGAATTTACCCTTTATCATTTTTCATCATGAAAAAAATTAGGCTCTTACAAAACACTAGTCAACTTCTATTGGGAGAAGTGTTGCATATCTGCAAATGGATACTTACGATAGTATCTACAGAATAATGTTTATGATTGTCACGTGCCAATTCCCCATTGGGCAAAATGGGAACAGGGAGAAAAGAAAGAAAAGGAAAGCTTCTGGGGTTATGGGTGAAGACTGTTGTCCTGAAAGAGAGGCCTCAGGGATGATTCTAGAACTGTGAGCAAAGTTGGGAAGGATGGAGGGTGGAGGCAGCAGGCAGTAGGAGGATCTTGGGCCAGGCTGGGAGAGGAGCACTGTTGATGCCCCCCGGTGCCTGGGGCTGGATCACTCACAGTGGAATGGGAGCTTCCAGGAAGACATTGGTAGCACTCCTGGTCTTTGTTCCTACAGCACCTCCTCTAGATCGTCCCTGCTGTGTCCTCCTCTGGACTGGGTTTCTGTACTCCTTTGTGTTTTCATGGCCCCTTCAAGTGCTACACAAAATGAGGATAGCCCACTTGAGCCCTGCCTGGTCCTATGGCTCACCCGTGTGGATTGTGGTTTCCTGCACAGTTTGTCCTGATGCCCTCATTCTGGATTTCTGGCTTTCCCACCCTAAACAACCTTTGTCCCAAAGCCAGCAGATGCATGGAACAATGCAGGGAAAATGTTGTTGTTGTTATTAGGTGCCATCGAGTTGGTTCCGACTCATAACAATTCTATGCACAACAGAACAAAACACTGCCTGGTCCCGGGCCAACTTCACAATCGTTGCTATACCTGAGCCCGTTGCTGCTGCTACTGTGCCAATCCATCTCATTGGGGGTCTTCCTCTTTCTCTCTGACCCTCCACTTTACCGAACATGATATTCTTCTCCAGTGACTGGTCCCTCCTGACAATATGTCTAAAGTATGATAGACAAAGTTTGGCCATCCTGGCTTCCAAGGAGCTTTCTGGCTATACTTTTTCCAACACCAATATTTGTTCTTTTGTCAGTCCATGGTACTTTTACTATTCTCCTCCAACACCCTAATTCAAATGCATCAATTCTTTTATGGTCTTCCCTATTCATTGTCCAACTTTCACATACATATGAGAACATACCATGGCTTGGGTCAGGAGCACCCTAGTCCTCAAACTGACATCTTTGCTCTTCAATACTTCAAAGAGGTCTTGGGCAGCAGATTCGCCCAATGCAACACTTCATTTGATTTCTTGGCTGCTGCTTCCATGAGTGTTGATGGTTGATCTAAGCAAAATGAAGTCTTTGACAACTTCAATTTTTTCTTCATTTATATGGCTGTTGTTTATTGGTCCAATAGTGAGGATTTTAGTTTTCTTTACATTGAGATGCAACCCATACATTGAGATGCAACCCATACAGAAGTCTTTGCTCTTCATTAGCAGGTAAAATGACAAACTCCAATTCTAACCTTTGCCTTATTCTGGGTCAATTAGTAACTAGGCCATATTCTAGGAGGTCCTTCCCAGCACCCTTCCCCTTGCAACTGAGTCTGACTGTATCTTTCATGGTAGACGCCAGGCACTTGGGCTCTTGCTGCATCACTCAATAGAATGCTCCCTTCTCAAATTACAGGTTTTTTTTTACCAAGACTTTGCTCAAGTAGTATCTCCATATGAAAGTTCAAGTCCAGCGACATTGCAAAGTATGGGTCTTTCCTTAGAACTGGTGAAACGGTTAAGCACTCAGTTGCTAACTGAAAGGTTGGTAGATCAAATCCACCTACTGGCTCTGCAGGAGAAAGATCTGACTCTCTGCCTCTATAAAGAGTTAAACCCCAAACCAAACTCATTGTCATTGAGTTGATTCCAACTAATAGCCACCCTACAGAGCAGAACTGCCCCACGTGGACTCCTGCTGTGGCGCTCTAGGATCAGCACTGGACTTTGAACCACAAAGCCAGCAGTTCAAACCTACCAGCTGCTTCTCAGAAACCCTATACAGGGTTTCTATAAGTCAGAACCAACTCAATGGCACTTAACAACCACAGAACTGTCCCACAGGGTTTCCATGGCTTGGGTCAAGCACACCTCAGTCCTCAAACTGACATCTTTGCTCTTGAACACTTCAAAGAGGTCTTGTGCAGCAGATTTATCTAATGCAATACATTGTTTGATGTCTTGACTGCTGCTTCCATGAGTGTTGATGGGTGATCCTAGCAAAATCAAATCTTTGACAGCTTCAATCTTTTCTCCATTTATCATAATGTTACTTACTGGTTCAGTGCTATGGATTTTGTTTTCTTTACATTGAGGTGCAACCCATATTGAAGGTTGTGGTCTTTGATCTTCATCAGTAAGTATTTTAAGCCCTCTTCAGTATCAGCAAATGTATCATCTGAATATCGCAAGTTTTTAATGAGTCTTTCTCCAATCCTGAATGCCACACTCTCTTCAGACAATCCAGTTTCTTGGATTATGTGCTTAGCATACAGATTGAATAAATTTAGTGAAAGAATACAACCCTGATGCATACCTTTCCTGGTTTTAAAACATTCAGTGTTCCATTTTGTGTTTGAATGACTGCTTCTTGGTCTAGGTACAAGTTCTTCATGAGCACCATTAAGTGTTCTAGAATACTCATTCTCCACAAGGTTGTTCATAACTTGACATGATCCATACAATCAAAAGCCTTTGCATAGTCAATAAAGCACAGGTTAACATCTTTCTACTTTCAGCCAAGATCCATCTGACGTCAGCAATGATAGCCATTGTTCCACGTCTCTGTGTAGATCTGGCTGAACCTCTGGCAGCTCCCTGTCAATGAGCTGCTGCGACTGCTTTTTAATTACCTTTAGTAAAACTTTACTTTCGTGTGATACTAATGATATTGTCTGATGATTTCCACATTCTGTTGGGTCACGTCTCTTTGGAATGGACACAAATAAGAATTTGGTCAGGTAGCTTTCTTCCAAATTTCTTGAGCGTGACAGCCTCCAGTGCTGCCTCAGTTTGTTGAAAGGTTTCAATTTGTCTTCTATCCATCCCCAGAGTCTTGTTCTTTTCCAATGCCTTCAGTGCACCTTGGACTTCTTTCTTCAGTATCATTGGCTCTTAATCATATGCTACCTCTTGAAATGCTTAAGTACTGACCATTTCTTTTTGTTACAGTGACTCTGTGTATGCCTTCCATCTTTTTTTGATGCTTTCTGCATCATTCAATATATTGCCCATAGAATCCTTCAATAGTGAAAGTTAAGGCTTGAA
>NW_006408573.1:6684383-6685437 GCF_000296735.1 Chrysochloris asiatica | reverse complement strand
AGATGGCCAAACTTCGTCTTTCATACTTCGGACATATTGTCAGGAGGGACCAGTTGCTGGAGAAGGATATCATGTTTGGTAAGGTGAAGGGTCAGAGAAAAAGAAGAAGACCCCCAACGAGATGGATTGGCCAAGTGGCAGCATCGATGGACTCAAGCGTGGTAACAGTAGTGAGGTTGGCCAAGGATCGGGCAGTATTTCGTTCTGCTGTGCATAAGGTCACTATGAGTCGGTACTGACTCGATGGCACCTAACAACAACAACAATGTTCAAGGTCATATTTTAGCTCTTGTGGACTTGTTTTAATTTGCTTCCACTTCAGCCTGAACTTGTACATGAGCAATTGATGGTATATTCCACAGTCTGTCCTGGCCTTGTTTTGGCTGATGATATGGAGCTTTCCACAGATGCAGCCAGTTTAATTTCTGTATATTCCATCTGGTGAGGCCCATGTGTATAGACATCTTTTATGCTGTTTGAAAAAGGTATTTGCAATGAAGAAGTTATTGGATTTTGAAAAAAAATTTCTGTCATGCAATCTCCAGCATCGTTTCTATCTCTAAGGCTGTATTTTCCAACTATTGATCCTTCCTCTTTGTTTCCCACCTTTACATTCCAATCACCATTAATTATCAATATATCTTGATTGCATGTTTGATCAATTTCAGATTGAAGAATTTGGTAGAATTCTTCAGTTTCATCATCACCGATTCTAGTGGTTGGTGCATAAATTTGAATAATAGTGGTAGTAACTGGTCTTCCTTCCGTGTAGGCATATGGATATTATCCTATCACAGACAGCACTGTACTTCAAGATAGATCTTGAAATATTAGTTTTGATGATGAATGCAATGTCATTCCTCTTCAATTTGTCACTCCAGGCAATAGTAAACCATGTGATTGTCAGATTCAAAATGACCAATACCCATGCATTTCAGCTTACATGCCTAGGATATTATTGATGTTTATGTGTTCCATTTTATTTTTGACAACTTCCAATTTTCCTAGATTCATACTTTGTACATACTATGTTCCAATTATTAATGGATATTTA
>NW_006408573.1:6673946-6683963 GCF_000296735.1 Chrysochloris asiatica | reverse complement strand
CAGTTCTACACTCTCATATAGGGTTGATAGAAGTTAGAATCAACTTGATGGCATTCAACAACAGGATGTTAAGGACAACCTGAGGTTCTCTCCTTGCATAGTTATATCGAAAGATAAATGAAAAAAATACGTGCTGAGACTCCTGGCAATATGGCGGACTAGTCAGATGCACTACACGGACCCTCAAAAACAGGGGAACTTTTTTCTGCCAAGGACCATTTGGATATTTATAACATCACTTAATATAAATTTACGTTGCTATGAATAAAGCTCCTGGGTTTATTTAATTTAGAATCCTGCCTGCAGTTGCCTTGGCAGGGCCAGACCAAATGATTTCATGGGCTTATACGACCGGATGTTCCTCGCTTCTGCTCTGCAACAAAGATATACGAGACCTAATGAAACAGACACAGATGAAAATTCGGGAACCCTTAACTTCAGAGGAAAGGTCAAAGAAGTGGTTGGGTACTTGCTGGGAGGAGAAGCTGAGCAGAAATGGTGAGAGAGGGAAACTGACTGGTGAACAGCCAGTCTATCTATCTGTTAAGCACAACATATAAGATAGCATCTATCTTATAAGCACAACAAAAGGTGGTCTGGCAGAGCAAAGACAATGGGAAAGGTGGAATTCCTTCTTTTTTGATATCTTCCCCTGGTGATCAGAGGAGTGGCCAGCTCCCACCCTCCTGTATCCCCAGCACAGACCCTGCTCTCTGGGAGTTAGGAGCCACATGGTTGGAAGCCACCCACCCCAGTGTGAAGTGGGTGCCTGCTGTGTCACTTTGGTCCCTGGATTCAGGTAGGCTTGGCTCTAGAACAGACCCTGCAGAGTCACCAGACCAGCATTTAGCCAGTCACCCAGCTGCCCCGTGGTCATGGTGGTGGTGGTGTGGTGTGGAGTAACCCTGCATAGGGTTTCCGAGGCTGTAAATCTTTACTACAGGAGCAGAAAGCCTCCTCTTTCTCCCGCAGAACAACTGGTAGTTTCGAACTGCTGGCCTTGAGGTTAGCACACAACTTGTAACCACTAAGATACCCTTCCCAGTGTCACTAAAACAAGCTCCATCAAGGGCCATCAGGAAATATTTAAGGACTGAATGCCCTCAACATAGGTAACATTGAGGCCGATGAGGAACTCCATCAAGGGCCAGGACCTCTGCTGGAACATCCCTCTCACACTCACCTCATGAGGTCCTTGTCTTACTGAAGCCCCCCCAGAATTTTCTCTTCTCTGGGTCCAACAGCTGCATTATCTTTTTTTGTTTGGGGTTTGGGTTTTTCCTTTTGTTGTTTCATTGTTTTTGTTTATTCTTTCTCTTCCTTCTTCTCTTTCCATTCCCCTGAATTTTATCCTTTCCATCGCTACTTTGGAGTTTCCTTCTTTTCTTCTGTTTCTCATTTCCCCTCTTCTTTTTTGTTCGCCTTTTGATCTTTCTTTACTACTCTGTACTCTTTTTCTTTTCATCTTCTTGCTCCTGGGATTTTCTAAGTTTTTAAAAATATTTTGATGTCTTCCTTTATTTTCTCTCTTATTTTTCTCTTCTAGAGCTCCATTTTCCTGCCCCTTTGTTTCTTTTTAGCTATTCTAACTTGTTTTTTTTTTAATTTCTTACTTTTATTTTCTCTTTTTTTTTCTATAGCTTTATTTCCCTGTCTTTCTTTTGTCTTAATACTTACTATATTCTTTATTTCTCTTTGCTACCTGTTTTCATTTCTTTTTTTCTCTTTATTGTTTTTTTCTTTCCATTGTTGGGTCTTTGTTTATTCTGTTGTGTTTTCTTATGTGTGCGGGGGTGGGGGGTGTTCTCTTTCCAACCTGACAAGAGACAACAATGGTGCCCATACAGACAAGGCACAACTGTATTCTCTGTAGCCCCACCCACTGGACAAGAGCCAATACCAGCTCCTCCTACACAACCTGATCAATAATAGACAGCAGCCAACATCAGCCAAACCTACCCTAAACTGAGATGCATGAATGAAGAAGAATAGTGCACTTGCTTCCATTCTCTAACTATACCCAGAGGAGACGATTGGTGAGAGTCTAAGAACAAATCAACATCTATTCATCAATTAAATACAAGTACAACAACCCTACAATGCCCCAGAGACAACAGACAATTTTAGATACATGACAAAACAAGAGATGATGGCTCAAACAAATGCAGAGCCAGAAAATGTTTCTGTGAAAGAAAAGGTAATGGAACTAACTGAAAAAGAATTCAGTAGAATAGCATATAGATATCGTCAAAGAATTCACAGGAGAAAAAATAAAAAGAATTAACAGAAAGATTAAAGAAAGCAAGGAAAACACAGAAAAACTTTAGAAGAATTCAGGAAACCACTACAAGAAACAAACAGATAAAATAAATGCAAATTTTGAAACAATACGAAACCTGCAATTAGAAATCCCGAAGACTAATTCTAAGATTTCAGAAATGGATAATACATTGGAAGGGCAAAGGAATAGATAGATGCAAAGCACTGGAAGCCTGAATTAGTGAACTTGAAGTTAAACCTGTCAATACTAGTATGCTAGAAGAACAATCAGAAAAAAGAATTTTAAAAATCTGAAGAAAACTGAGTTATGTGGGACATCAAGGAGAGGAACAACTTACAGGTGTTTGGAATTCCAGAACAGAAAGAGACAAGCACAGAGGAAATTGTTGAAGAGTTGTTGGAAGAAAATTTCTCTAACATCATGAAAAATAAGAAGATAAGCATCCAAGAAGCTGAACAAACCCCAAACAGGATACATTCCAAAAGAAAATCACCAAGACATGTCATAATTAAACTTTCCCAGAGTAAAGACAAGGAAAGAATCCTGTGAGCAGCTCTGGAAAAACTAAAGGGTACCTACAAAGGAGAACCATTAAGAATAAGCTCTGATTTCTCCGCAGAAACCATGCAGGCAACAGAATGACATATGCAAAGCTCTGAAAGAAAGAAAAAATGCCAGTCAAAAAATCACATACTCAGCAAAGCTGTCCCTCAAATACGACAGTGAAATTAACATGTTTCCTGATCAACAGAAATTATAGGAATTTGTAATGACCAGACCAACTTTACAAAAAATGCTACAGGGCATTCTTTGGACTGAGAACCAAGAATCTGCAATTACCATACATGACAATACCGCCCAGAACTCAATCCAGATATGTTGTTGTTGTTGTTAAGTGCTGTGGAATTGGTTCTGACTCATAGAGACACTGTATAGGGTTTCCAAGGAACAGTTGGTGAGTTTGAACCACCATATTTTTACTTCAAACTGACCTTGCAGTCAAGTGCTTATCCTACAACACTATGCCAGGACTCCTCAATCCAGACATAGAAGTATTTAAAATAGAACAAACGTACAAGACTGAAAATTGGGAACCAGAGATTCAATTTACAATGAAGTCAAATATAAAGCAGAAGAGGGAATGGTATAGATCCACAACTCCCAAATGGTAAGGAAGTAAAGTAGATTTCAAGACCAAACAAACTGTTTTAAATGGGGGGGAGGGGGAATGATAAATTATAGGGTAACCTGAAAATCAATACATCTGCACATCAAAATAGAAAAGGAAAATCAGAAAGATTCAGTAAACACTAACACAACAGAAATGAAAAGAAAACCAGCACACAAAATGATCTCAGTGCTGAAAATTACGTGGGACAAAGAAACTAGTAGCACCACACACACACACAAAGAGCACACAGCAAAATGACAGCAATCAGGAGAACAAACAAGATGGAGGATCAGGTGGAAGTACAGTGAGGAGCTCCGCTGGCAACAACACAGAATACAGGACCAAGCAGGCTCGGGATGGTTCCAGAACTCTGAAACACATATAAAGGAATATTTAGAAGGTTGGAAGGTTTACAGATGGGGGAGTTTGTGGCAAAAGCAAGAAATCCATTGCTTTCTGGTTCTGGATGCTCAGCTGCTCCAGGAGCCGCCATCTTTGGTAAGACCAAGCTTCTCGCCTTGGCAAAATTCTCTCATGTGACTGGTGAGCACATTCTGGGACAATGACAGCTGACTAAAAATTGCTTGGGCCTCCCCCTCTGGCTGGGGTTGGATTGGGGAAACGGGCAGAAGCAGCTGGAGAAGGTGGGAGTATGGGGTACAGCACACGGATATGGAGCATGGCAGCCTCTCAGGACAGTCTGTGCCTGCTGTTGTCTTGAATTCGAGTCACATCACTGCCCTTTTCCAGCATCGGTGTGCTCTTGTTAAGGGCGGTGGAACTGATTTTTACATGGAGAAGATTGCCAGGGTTTTTATCCCACAGAGCCACTGGGTGAATTTGACCCGCAGCTGAGGTTTTGGCTGTTTTGCCACTGGGGCTCTTGAGCCTGGGGTTGTTCTTCTGTAAAACCAGAGGGGACCACCAGGTGACTTCTATGTCACTCACTCTCCCACCACCTCTTCAGTAATAGACAATATCCAAGGAGCCTCAAAACGAAACTTCCTGTGGGCAGTGACATTCTAGAAGCAGCAAAACACTGCCTCAGGGCCATTCCTGAGGTTTTCTCCTTGGCAACCTAGAGTGATAGCTGCTCTTTGCCTGGAATATTCTTCTGCCTGACTCATTGCAAAAACCAAGTGGCAGCCACATCTAACTTCCCCTGGCTTCAAAAGGTAAAAAGAGAATCAAATTCAAAATCAGCACAAGGCTGATTCCTAAGACGCAGAGGTCAGACATGCTTCCACCCTACAACCTTCTTTACCCTATTCTGACACCAAGCATCCCTCCCACAGCTCTCTCTGCTTCACATCTGGGTTTGATAATCCAATGCAATGGCCACACAGAACTCTTAACCATACTCGGGATTATGGCGTTTATTAGGGAAGTGAATAGGGTACAATTCAGGATCAAACCAACTCAAGAGGCAGCAGTTCTCCATCAGGAATACCTTTTGTCCGCCATACTGCATGCACGCCTCACTCTTGTCTTTAGCCTCTCAACCGTGTGGTCCCTTGGCCTCTGCCCTGCTCAAGCACAGGTTACAAAGTCCTTTGAGCCAGTCTGTGAATGACCAAAGGGCACATTCTTCAAGCTAATCTCCTGCCCTAAGCACTCAGCTTTACTCAGTCTGTAGGCCTAGAGCCTGAAGCTGCTCTGACTCTTCATGTCACTGCCTCTGCCGTCACCTCTGCAGTCGCTGTTTCTCTAGGTAGGGATCTCACATGTCACTCACGCTCTTCCTTCTTGATGGTCCTAAGATCTTCCACCTCTGGTCTGAGATAGCTCCTTTTAAGCCTAGCTGGAGGGCAAAAGTAACCAATCCCAACCTTAGAGTCCTGTATGCCTTTTCTGTATGGTCCTACCCAGTCACTGGGTGGGCATTAAGAAGACTGGATAGAAAAACCACATCAAGTAAATTCAAGGCACCACACTCATATTTATCCCCCTGGTCTTTACTTACACATCCAGACCTTCCCTAACTCCATTGTCTGAATGACACCTGCCCAACCCTTAGAAATATTCTCTCCCACGGCACCTTGCTCCTTTCCTGCAGTAACCTTATCATAATCGTGGCTTCTGTAGGATAAACACAGGACTGCTAATCACAAGGTCAGTGGTTCAAGCCCACCACCTGCTCCAAGAGAGAGAGAGAAAGAGAGAAAGAGAGAGAGAGCGAGAGATGAGGCTTTCTGCTCTTGTAAACGTTTACAACCTGGAAAAACCTATACTATGTCATTATGAGTTGGCACTGATTCAATGGCACTTAACCACAACATCTAGAACAGATCATTAAAATCAAGTAAAATTTTGCTGAGGATAATTCAAAGATAGTAGCACTAAATTGACAGAGAGCTGTCGGAAATTCAAGCTGGATTCAGAAGACATACAATGAGGGATATCATTGCTGATGTCAGATGGAACTTGGCTGAAAGCAGAGAATACCAAAAATATGTTTACTTATATTTTAGTGACTGTGCAAGAGCATTTAACTGTGTGGATCTTAACAAATTAGAGAGAACATCATGAAGAATGGGAGTTACAGAACTAAGTGTTCATGGGGAACCTGTCCATAGACCAAGGGGCAGTTGTTCCAACACAAGGGGCTATTGCATGGCCTAAAACAGGAAAGGTGGGCATCAAGGTTATATCCTTTCACCATACTTATTTACTCTGTAAACTGAACAAATAATCTGAGAAGCTAGACTATATGAAGAAGAATGTGGCATCAGGACTAGAGGAAGACTCATTAACAACCTGCGATATGCAAATGACATTGCTTGCTGGAAGTGAAGAGGACTTGAAGCACTTGCTGATGACTTTAACTTTCCATTTGGATTAACCCTCAACATATAGAAATTTAAAATTCTCACAACTGGACCAGTAATCAACATTACCATAAATGGAGAAAGGATTGAAGTGAAGGATTTCATTTTACTTGAATCTGCAACCAACATCCAGCGAAGTTAAGAAACAAAATTCATATTGTATTGGGAAAATCTGCTGCAAAATATCTCTTTAAATGTTAAAAAGCAAAGATATCACTTTGAGGACTAAGGTCCACCTGACCCAAACCATGGTATTTTCAATCGCTTTATATGCATTCAAAGGCTGGACAATGAATCAGGACAACTGAAGAACTGGTGCTTTTGAATTACGGTATGGGCCAAGAATTTTGAATATACCATGGACTGATGTGGCACTGTAGGATAAGCACTGGACTGTGAACCACATGGTTGACAGTTCAAACCCACTAGCTGCTCCTCTGAAATCCTATTTGTTGTTATTACGTGCTGGCATTGAACTGCTGACCTTTCATATCAAACCGACTTTGCAGTCCAGCACATTAACCTACAGAAACCCTATACAGGGTTGTTACAGGTTAGAAATGACTCGATGGCACTTAACAACAACAACAACCAGAAGAGCTAATACATCTTTCTTGGAATTACGGCCAGAATTGTTCTCAGCAATGAGGTTGGGAAATTTCATCTCATGTACTTTGAACATGTTATCAGGAGGGACCAGTCCCTGAAGAAGGACATCATGTTTGGTAAAGTGGAGGGTCAGTGAAAAGATGATCCTCAATGAGACGGATTGACACGGTGGCAGCCTACAATGGGTTTAAATTTAGCAATGATTGTGAGGATGGTACAGGCCCGAGCAATAGTTTGTTCTGTTGTACATGGGGTCACTATAAGTTAGAACCCACTTCACATCACCTAGCAACAATACCTGAAATGTCTGTCTCCTCAGTCAACTATCAGCATCCTGAGGGATGGGGCTCTGCTTGTTACACATGGCTCTGTCTCTAGTGGCTGGCACAACCAAGGTGTTCACTAAACGTCTACTCAGTGCTTGAATTCCCACTGTCTCTAGCACATCCCAACCCTGCCGAAGGCCTAGCACATAGTAAGAGCTTAGCCAAACACAGAGTAGGGATTGTAGAATTGACAAGAACTAAAACCAGACGTCTGTTGCAGGTGTGCTGTTGGGGACAACCAGCTCAGAACAGCCTTCTCCTCCTCATCCTCTGAGAGATGTGCCCTACCCCTTAAGAATCCAGGGCTTTCCGTGATGCCAGTGGAGGCTCTGGGTGGGCGGCCGGTTCCAGTCTGGGGACAGGATCCTGGTTCCTTGCCTCTGTTTCTGACTGGGGGCGAATGAAGTTGGTTTGAAAGAAAATGTCGAAGTAAAAAACAGTGCAGTGATTCAGTTTTGCTTTCTGCTATTTGAAAGGAATGAAAGTGGGAGTAACCAAAAAAAAACAAAATCCAAAACAAAACAAAAAAGACACAAAAACAAAACCACCCTTCTGTCTTAGAAACAATCAACATATTGTTTTCTGTGTCATAATAAAATCAAGGGCCCACCAGGGGTTTGTTCTGCGCTTGGACTCTACCAGTTGACAAAGAGTAATAACGGATTTTACAGCATTTCCAACCTGTGGTATTTTCAAAGTACCATTGGATCTTCTCACTGCCATGCTCAAATTTTCCAGGCCATAGAATGTACTAGATTGTGTAACCCAAAATATGCGTCAACTTGACTTAGCTATGATTCCCGGTATTGTATGGTTGTCCTCCATTTTGTGATCTGATATCATTATCCTCCATTCTGTGATATGTGTTATAAATCCTAACCGCTGGTGTGGTGCGGTGGGTTAATGTGCTGGACTGCAAAGTCGGTTTGAACTGTAAGGTCGGCAGTTTAAACTCACCAGCTTCTCCTCGGAAACCCTATAAATGATCCCTACGAGTTGAAACCAACCGGATGGCACTTAATGACAACAGATATATTAATGAGGTAGGATTAGGGTGGATTGTACATTGAGTCACACACTTGCTTGAGTCACACCTTTTATCTGACTAGAGATAAAAAGAGATAAAGGAAATGTTTCATGTGCTAGAGGGTAGACATATGTTGACATGGGTGATGGGGCAGGCAATATACATGGGTGGCGTGAGACACAGGCAGGAATGCAGTGGTTAAAGTGAATACAGGTAAATTGCTGTTTACTGTTGGTACAGGGAGGGGATTGCAACCACGTAATGAAGCAAAGTATGTGATTTGTTGAATGCAAAACTGATGAGCTGCTCTGTAAACCTTCACTCCATTCACAATAAAAAGTTTTTTTTTAAAAAGGCGATAAAGGTGACGAGAAGCAAGCAGAGAGTGAGAGTCCTCAACGAAGAAAGAAGAGCTGGAAGTTGAGTGTCTTTTGTATCCACGGCCCCTGCACTGAGAACTTGCTAGACTCCGGGGAGGACTGAAGCCAAGACACATGGAGATCTTTAAAGAACCAAGATGCAGAAGTGAAGACACAAAGACCTTATTCCTCCAGAGCTGGCAGAGAAAGCCTTCCCCTGAACAGCTGGCACTCCGAACTCAGACTTCTAGCTTCCTAAACTGTGAGAAAATAAATTTCTGTTTGCCAAAGTCATCCACTTGTGGTATTTCTGTTATAGCACAACCAGATAACTAAGATAGTCCCCTCTGGCATTAGGTTGTCAAGTGCAGCAGTACCAGAATAGAACTGCCCCATAGGGTTTCCGAGGCTGTAACTTTTAAGGGAGCAAATCACGAGGTCTTTTCTCCCGTAGAGCTGCTGGTGGGTTGGAACCACCAACCTTTGGTTAGCATTGTATCACCAGCATTGTGTATTGTTGTTCAGTGTCATATATTCAGTTCCAACTCATAGCAACCCTGTGTAGGGTTTCCTAGGAGTGGCTAATGAGTTTATACCACCGAACTTGCAGTTCAAACCGACCTTGAGGTACAGTTCTTATCCTACTATGCCACAGGCCTCCAGCATTGTTGTTGTTGTTGTTGTTGTTGTGTGCCGTGGAGTCGGTTCCGACTCATAGCGACCCTGCACAGGGTTTCCGAGGCTATAAATCTTTATGGGAGCAGACTGCCTCATCTTTCTCCCGCGGAACAGCTGGTGGTTTCGAACTGCTGACCTTGTGGTTCACAGCCTGATTCATAACCACTACTCTACAAAAATGGCCACCCAAAGATATCAGATCCTGTTCCCTATCATCTGTACCTTTTACCTCATAAGGAAAAGCAGTCTTTGCTGATATGATTAAACAAAGCATTTTCACAGGGAAAGATTATCCTTGTATTATCCCGGTGGGCTCCAAATTTTAACATGTGTCCTTGTAAGAGGGAAGCAGAGGGAGATAAGTACACACAGAGAGAAGGATGCAATGTGACCATGGAGGCAGAGACTGGAATGATGTGACCACAAGTCAGAGTGCTGGCAGCTACCACAAGCAGCAAAAGGCAAGAAACAGATTCTCCCCTAGAGTATCAGGAAGGAGTAGAACCCTGCTGAGACCATAGTTTTCAGACTTTATAGTAGCTTCCGGAAACTAATAAAACAACAGACAACTAGTTGCTGGAGTTCCGGTAAGATGGTGGACTAGGCAGATCCTCTACAACAAAGATATGATAGACAAAATAAAACAAACACACATGAAAATTCTGGTTCCCTGAAGTTCAGAAGAAAGGTTAGAGACGTAGGTGGAATGCTTGCTGGGGGAAAGGCCGAGCAGAGACA
>NW_006408573.1:6639768-6672641 GCF_000296735.1 Chrysochloris asiatica | reverse complement strand
GAAGTCAATGGAGTAATATATACAAAATTCTGAAAGAAAACAATTGCCAACCAAGAATCATATACCCAGCAAAGCTGTCCCTCAAATATGATGGCAAAATTAGGACATTTCCTCATAAACAGAAATTAAAGGAATTTATAATGACCAGACCAACTTTACAAAAAGTGCTAAAGAGTGTTCTTTGGACTGAGAACCAACAATAGCAGACAACCACCTGAAATTAAACAACACCAAGAAATCAATCCAGATATAGAATTATTTAAAGTAAAACAAACCTACAAGACAGAAAATAGGGAACCAGAGATATCAATATATAATTAAATCAACTATTATACAAAAAGAAGGAATAGTGTAGATACAGAATTTCCAAATGGGGAAGAAGTCAAGTAGCTCTCAAGATAATTAGACTGTTTAAATCAGGGAAATTTTTAATAAATTACAGGGTAACCTCAAAGAAAAATAATGTATCTGCACATTAAAATAAAGAAAGAAGAAAATCAGAAAGATTTAGTAAACATTAACACAACAGAAAAGGAAATGACAAGAAAACCGACAAACAAAATGAACTCATTGCAAGTTATGTGAAACAAAGAAAAGCAAAGAAACACACAGAAAAATGGCAACAATAAATTCATACCTATTGATATTTACGCTGAATGTAAGTGGATTAAATGTTCAGTCAAGAGATATAAACAGCAGAAAGGATAAGGAAACAAAGCCCTTCAATATGCTGTCTATAAGAGACATATCAAAAAGATGGAGACAGCCTAAACGCCCATCAACAGGAATGGTTAAACAAACTTTGGTAATGCACACAATGGAATACTACAAAAAGTTTAATAATTATGAATCTGTGAAACACCTCACAATAAGGTTGAACCTGGGGGATACTATACTGAGTGAAATTAGTCAATCACAAAAGGACAACTATTGCATGAGATCAACATTATAAAAGTTAAATATACAAGAAGGAGGTTAGCAAAGGAAAAGATGAAGGTGAAAGGTAGCAGGAGACACAGGGAGAAATGCAATAGTTAAAGTGAATAAAAGTAAATGCTGTTAGCTGTCGGTGCACAGAGGGTATTGCAATCACGTAACAAAGCAAAGTATATAATTTGCTGAATGTAAAACTGATGATCTACTTTGTAAACCTTTACTCAATTCACAATAAGTTAGAAACAAAAAACTAGTTGCCCCTAGGACCACCAAGGGAGAAGAGCAGAGAGCGGGACCCTACCCAGAGAAGCAGTGATGCCTGAAATGGAGCCAGAGATGATGATGTGGAGCGATGGAGCAACTGGAGACTTTAGACCCAGAGAGGGAGAGCGACTGTGTGCTGAAGACCTGGGGGGTAAGGGGGAAAGGATTGCATGGAGGGGATTGTAACCATGGCAATGAGACAATATACGATAGAATGAATGTAAAACTAATGTTCTCCCTTGTAAACTGTCACATAATTCACAATAAATCATTTAAGGAAAAAAAAAAACAAAAAAAACACTGGTGAAGATCAAAGACCAGAGTCTTTGGTATGGGTTGTACCTCAATGTAAAGTAAACAACATTCCTCACCACTGGACTAATAAATGAAAAAAATAAAAATAAAAACTAGTTGCCATCAAGTTAATTCTGATTCATGGTGACCCCATTTGTGTCAGAATAAAATTGTTTGTCCTCTGTAGGGTTTTCAATGACTGATTTTTTGGAAGTAGATTGCCAGACCTTTCTTCCAAGGTGCCTTTGGGTGGATACTAATCTAGTCTAATGTTTAACTGTTTGTGTCACCCAGGACCTTCCTGAAACTAATATAAATTATCTAATCATCTGTGCAACCAGTGCTGGCCATTGTCTGACCTTACCTCACCCACTTTACCCCAGTCTTAGCAGGGATAGTCTTTGTATTCATCCAGCGGTCAATCTTGGTCCAGCCTTAGGACTTTGGCACATGATTCAGACTTTGGTATAAATGTCACCTCCTTCCAGAGGTCTTCCTTTACCACCCTATTTAAAAATTGCCTCCTGGTCATCCACTGCCACATCCTTGTTGTATTTTAGCAGGGGTGGCACTGCAGGATAATAAGATACAAAGTCCGTGGATCAAACCCATCACTTGTTCCTCAGAAACGCTATACAGGGATGCTATGAGTTGGAACCAACGGAACGGCACTTAACAGTAGCAACAACAACAACAATCATGACCAGAAATGAATGTACTCTTTCTGATTTGATGCTTGTTCCCTGGTGTATGTCCAGGCCTGGGATAGGGCCTGACATAGTGGGTCCCTAGCAAACACTGGTTGATGAATAAAGGAATTAATTATCTGCGGAAGTTGCAATAGTCAGTGTGTGCCCATCCGGGTGTACGAGGACCTATCCTGTGAACTTGCCATGCAACTGCTCATTAATTTCTCCCAACAGTTTTGTGAGGTCATCTCTTCATTATGCCTATCTGACAGATGAGGAAACTGAGGCCCACGATATTCTTAGTGCTCAATATGTTCCAAAGAGGTTGTTGTTGTTATGTGCCATGGAGTCGGTTCCGACCCATAGCGACCCTGTACAGGGTTTCCGAGTCTGTAAATCTTTACGGGAGCAGAACACCTCCTCTTTCTCCCGCGGAGCAGCTGATAGTTTCGAACCGCTGATTTTGCGGTTCGCAGCCCGATTCGTAACCACTACGCTACCAGAGCTCCTTAGAGGCAGTCATATCAAATCTTGAAAGACTGCCCCCCCGCCCCCCCGGGACTCCTTAAATGTAGATGGATAGGTGCCGATCCCATTTTACCGAGAGAGTGCCGGAGACACGAAGGGGTTCTTGGAGAACAGAAGCTACTAGTTGATCTCATAACATCGACAGTGTGGGTCAGCAGGGTGAGGAGCAGAGGGCAAAGGCGCGGCAAGTACAAAGAAATTCCCGAAGGCAATTTCACAAGGCTCCTCTGAAGGAATCGCCTCTCTGAACCAGACCTCAGTTTCCCTATCTATGAAGAGACAGTGGCTTGGTACGAACGGGTAGAGGCTGGGCCTGCGGCGAGCAAAGGGTTAAAGGGGTGGGCCTCGCGGCGAGGGCGGGGCCGGGACTCTGGCTGCACCTGGCTGCTCCTAGCTCCCAGTCTCAGCGTCTCGCTCAGTGCCTGGAGCCTCAGCGGGAGCGGCAGTCCCCGGGGAGGAGCGGCTTGGAACCCGCACAGCCCACCGCGGGAGGGCGGTGGCTAAAGCAGCCTCGCGAGGCGAGCGGAGCGGCGATGGCCGAGTTCCCGTCGAAAGTGAGCACGCGGACAAGCAGCCCCGCGCAGGGCGCCGGTCCCTCCGCCTTGTCGCTTCGCCCGGACCTGGGCTTCGTGCGCTCCCCCATCGGTGCGCTCATGCTGCTGCAGCTGGTGAGCGCGATCAGGGCCGCGGGGTCGGGCGATCCTGTCTGGGGGTTGGGTGTGGGGGCGGTGTTTGGGGGCCGAAGGGCTCAGGGGCTGCTCGTCTTCACCTCGGCTCAAAAGCGCGCAGACGCTCCATACCTGCCCGGGGCTGCCTCTAGGACGGATGCCCTGGAAAACTCCAGGCACCCTCTCATTATGAAATGCCCCCGCTGCAATTCCTACGGGCACCACCGTGCACCACGGACACAGTGCCCCCTCGCCAACACCCTATCACCCCCCACCCACCATCACCAACGTCGTCACTAGCGGTCACTCACTCACCGAAGTGCCCACATTACAATTAATGTGCATACCACGCACTCACTCTGCCAGGACAGTGTCCTCCAGCTGGAGGCAAAGTCCATTCTAAGTTCCACCTTCTGCCGGCCTCCCGGCGGCTTCGCGTGGCTGCACCCCGGAACACTGCCCACCTAATCGAGAGGACACATCCATTTCCCCAGAATATATACTTAGGCATGGCCCTGAGGCCGCTAGCGGAGGAGCCAGGTCGGTCTGGCTTTCACTGGGTGACCTGCGAGTTTCAGCCGGTTTGGTTGGGAAACCAGATGAACGACTCTTTTCCCTCCTAGACCCATAAGCAGACCCCAAAAGAAGCAGACATGGGGTGTTAACTTTCTCACTACAGTCCCTTTTGTGTGAGAGCTTAGGAGGTTGGGTGGTTGTCCCTGTGGGCGGCGTCCTCGGCATCTGGTCCATTTCAGAGACTAGGGTGCAGTGAAGACTCCTGGTGGCTCAGTTGTTAAAGCATTAAGCTGCTAACCGAAAGATGGATACTTGAACCCACGAGTGGTACCAGGAGAGAAAGATATCGCAGTTTGCTTCTGTAGAGATCTGCAACATTGGAAATCCTATAGGAGCAAGTTCTACTCCCAACCAGGGCAATGGGTTTGGGTTTGGGTTTTGGTTAGCTGGGCCAGGATCCTTTTCCATTACAATCCATCAGAAGGTCCTGTCCTGCTGTCTCATGTCAAGACTGCCAACCCCCAGCAGAAGGGTGGGGTGGGGCTACTGTTGGTGCTTAACCTGGAATCCAATCTGCCCCTCTGGTCACTGATAATTTCGGATTTCACAAATCTCTGTGACCCCTCCCTCTCTCCAGCCTAAGACTCTCCCTGAGGGGTGTATTTAAAATGTAGATTCTTGTAGCACACCTCTGGAAAAACATATGGAACTGGGTTTTTGAATATCAGCTATGGCTGCCTAGAAATCTGCATTAGAAATTCCTCTCCCTAAGTAATACTTTGGTTGAGATTCTCCACCCTGGAGATGGGGAGAAGCTCAGTTTCTGGACTGACTTTAGGTACAGAGCGCTGCCAGCGAAACACTGTGTGTTTGGTCTAGGGGGGACAATGTCAGGTGCCGCCTTCCGAGCCCTGGTGAGGGGAGTTGTTGCTCAGTGCCTTCAAATCCATTCTGACTCCTAGCGACGCTATGTAGGGTTTCTGAGGAGCTGCTGGTGGATTTGAACTGCTGACCTTGTGGTTCAAACTGTGTGATCCAGTGCTTATCCATTAGTGACATACCAGGTGTGAAGGGAAAGCCCATTGTAAATGAGCAGTGGAAGAGACCTCAGCAGTTAGTCTCCAGACTTCCCAGAGACTGGGAATGAGGGGGTGGGCTTCCTTTGCCCCCCTGCAATTAGGGGTGGAATGAGATGTCTTTTTTTTGCCAGCTAAAGCTTTTGCCAGCCTACTTGTTGGAGAAGCTGCTTTCTGAGTCCTTTCTCTGGCAATTGCAATTCCATTGGGTTTGAGACAAGGGTTTACCAAACAAGCACCAACATCTACAAGGAAGCTGTAATAGTAACATCAGTGGCTCTTATCTGTCAGGCACACACTAGGCTCCAGGCCTTTCCCCAAGTGCTATATTATCTCCATTTTACAGGTGAGGAAACTGAGGCTAAGAGGTCAGTTACTTGCCCAAGATTTCACAACCAGGAGTTTCAGAGCTGGGTTTTAAGCAGAGTGGTCTGCCTTTAATGACCCGTGCTCTTAATTATCACTCAGTTACGTTTCCAAGAACTATAGAGTCTGGTGTTGTCAAGGGCTGTTGGGAACCCCAAGCCTGTACTCCAGGAGCCATTGGCCACTTTAGGAGATGGCCTGAGTTTGGGCTTCTGGAGGGGTCAGGAATGGCTACATGGAGGAGGCAGTAAATGGAAGAGGGTAATGAATTCCCCATCCCTATGTTTCTCCAGGATTTGATGACGTGTTCAAAGTAGGGTGGGAGGAAGGGATTTGAGTTGGAAGGTTCCGGATCCTTGAGAAGGAGGCATGTTTTTGTCCAGCAAAGATTGTGTCCTGAAGAAAATTCAGAATTCTTCACAGGTGTTGGCCAGTGTTCACTGATTTACCACTCCACCTAGTTCAGAGAGAATACTAGATGGAGTATGACAGAGGAGATACAGTAATATACTTTTTAAAGTTGACGATGGAATTACGGGATCTACTTGTTAAGTGCCTTTGAGTTGGTTCTGACTCACAGTGACCCTGGATAGGGTTTCTAAGGAGCACTGATAAGGTTTGAACCACTGACTTGGTGATTCACAGTCCAGTGCTTATCCAGCAGTGCTACATCAGGACTCCAGAGGATCTACTTACAGAAAGGGAAACAAGAGATCTTTGTATTGGGACTCTTTAGTAAATTTAAAGTCATTGAGTCTGTTGAGCTTCCGAGCAGCATAGGCAAAAGCAAGTAAACAACAACAACAACAAAAAAACCCAGCACAAACAAACCTTTGCTGGATTTATCTAGATAGTCACCTAAGGAGATGTTGTTAAGTGCCATGGAGTTGGTTCTGACTTATAATGACCCTGTATAGGGTTTCCCAAGGAGTACATGGTGGGTTTGAACTGCAGACCTTATGGTTTACAGTCCAGTGCTGAAGTTGGAGAATCTTTTTTCTGCCAAAATTTATAACATCATTTGTAGGCCATACAAAATTATCAATTTAAAAATTAGCCTGCTGTTTTTGGTCAAACATGTAATTAACTCACCTCTAATCGGAACCGACTCGACAGCACTTAACAACAACAATGTGATGGCTGGAGTCCTGGTGTGGCACTGTGGGTTAATGCACTAGACTGCAAAGTCCATTTGAACTGCAAGGTTGGTGGTTCAAGCTTACCAGTCGCTCCTTGGAAACCCTTTACAGGGTTGCTATGGGTTGGAACCGACTCGATGACACTTAACAACAGCAACAAAATGTGATGGCTAAGGAGTCCTGGTGTGGTGCTGTGGGTTAATGCACTGGGCTGCAATGTCAGTTTGAACCAAATGGCTGGTGGTTCAAACTCACCATCCGCTCCATGGAAACCCTATACAGTGTAGCTATGGGTTGGAACTGACTCTATGACAATTAACAACAGCAACAATGTGATGGCTGCAACTACAGTTGTCGAGGCAGGACCAGACATTCCCTGCCACTGCTGTATAGGTTTTCCAAGAAGTGGCTAGTGGGTTTGAACCACCAACCTTGCAGTTCGCAGTCCATTGTTTATCCTGCAGCACTATACCAGGACTACTCCTAAGAAGGTAGACAAGTTTGAATGTATAAGAGTGAATGAAAAATGTCTGCACTCTGATTATATTAAAATGCCCATCTATGGCTGATGGCCACATTGAACGTGCACACGAAATGATTCTGTCGAATAGATGAGTGTCAGTGGGTTATGTGGCAAATCATTTGCAAATCAGCCATGGCTCTGCCTATGAAATAATCCACAACAAACTTTGGTTTCGAAAAGTTTGTGTGAGATGCGTACCAAAACAACTCACAGAAGCCAGACGCGTTTGGCCATGTGCAAGCAAAATTTGGACCGATGCTCAAAGGTAAAAGTTTCTTTAAAAAAAAAAAATCATTACTGTTGACAAGACATGGATTCATTACTACAAGCATGAGAGTCAATAGCAAAGTATGGAATGGAAGCATCCTTAATTGCTGGCCATGAAAAAGTTCAAAAGTTAACCATCAGCTGGAAAATTGATGCTTACAGTTTTCTGGGATTCCCAAGGGCCAGGATTGGAACACTATCAGTAAAAAGGTTCAACAGTGCTCGTTACAGTGAGATGTTTACTAAAGAGCTGAAACTTAGACTTCAGATTAAACGCAGAGGACTGCTATCCAAGGACTGTGTGATCTTGCATGACCAATGCACGTTTACACACCTCTGCCCACACAGTTGACACTCTGTTAAAGCATCTTCCCTATTGTTCTGATCTTGTCCCATCAGACTTTCACCTGTTTGGCCCCCTGAAGGCAGCCCTTGGAGGATGAAGATTCACCTTTGATGATGAAGTGAAGATAGCAGTCCATTTGTAGCTCACAGCTCAGCCTTAAACATTTTAAATAAGGGAATGTGAAAGCTTGTTGACAGATGGACAAAGTGTATTTAAAAACAACAACAAAAAGATTACATTGAAAAATGATGTATTTGTTTTTTCTAAAAGTTAATTAAGATAAATTCTACAGCCAGAGTGCAGATAATTTTTGACTCATGCTTGTCGATTTCTGCATTTGCACTTTCTGAGATTCTCTTGATCATCACAGCCTGGGAGTTTTTTTTCTGCAGATCTTTGGGTGGGTGGCAGGTGGCAGAATGCTGTGCATAGTTAGTCTTGTGCTTGTGGCAGTTCTCCAAACCTGAATGGCCATGAAGTGCCCACTTTGCTGTCATGTTTTAATGTCCTCCCCAAGTTCTGTGGAGAAGGATGATCTTCCCAGGGTTTACTAATGAAGAAACGACTCAGAGGGAAAGGACTCATCCAGGGTCTCATGAGTAGAACCAGGATCTTCGCTGAGATTGGCAATCCAAAACCTGGCTCGAGCTATTGTTTCCAGAGGAGGTGGGCCCAGTGTGCTTCCGAGAGGAAACTTCAGAAAGGCAAACTCATTGGGAGCCAGGGAAATTCCCCAAACCCAGACCCATTGCCACTAAATTGATTCCAGGTCTATTCCAACTCATAGCTACCCTTTTTGTTGTTAAGTGCCTTGGAGACAGTTCTGACTCACAGCCTCCCTATGTAGGGTTTCTGAGGAGCAGCTGGTGGCCTTGAACTGCTGACCTTATGATTAGTGCTTACCCTACAGCACCCCATCATAAAGATTAAGCCTTGGAAACCTGAGGGGAAACGTCTATGTCCTGTTCCTTGGAAACCCTATACAGGGTCGCTATGAGTCAGATCCGATTTAGCGGCATTAACAACAACATAGGGTAGTTGGAGTCCTGGTGTGGCACTATAGGATAAGTAGGCACTGAACTGCAGGATAAGTAGGCACTGAACTGCTAACTACAAGGTCTGTGGTTCAAACGTACCAGCTGCTCCTTGGAAACCCTATACAGGGTCGATGTGAGTCAGAGCTGATACTTACCAACCACTGAAGTATTTAGCTACGTGAAGATGGGGATTAGAAGGCTGTTTGTACAATGGCAGGGCAGTCAGAAGGTATTCTTAAGGCCCAGGACATGGACGCCATTTGAGTATCTTATGGCGGTAGGGTCATTTGTGTCTGTCACATTCAGCCCTTTCTGACCTACCTCTTGGGGTTGGGGGTGACCCTCCAGTTTCTAACTTGTAGCTGCCATGGTAGCACCAGGACTTCCTATGTGGTGCTGCGGGATAAGCAGTGGGCTGTTAACTGCCAGGTCGGTGGTTCAAACCCACCAACTGCCCCTCAGAGACCCCACATAGGGTCCCTATGAGTCGGAACAGGTTCGACATCACTAAACAACACCAATGGTAGCACCAAGACCCATGGAGCACTGATGAGCACATGCCTGGAAGCAGAGAGCTTTGAGTTCAGGCTATGCTGAGCCTCAGTTTCCTCAGCTGTGAATGGAGCTAACAGGGTTGTGAGGCATAAAGGCCATAATACCTGCCAAGCGCTTAGCACATTCTATGGTGGAATGGAAGGGTTGCTTATTGCTGGTTGAACTTCATATTATTTGGGGAGAGTTACTAAAGAATGAAATCTATTCCTGACCCAGAAAACCTCTCCTCAAAGATAGAAGAGAAAAAAGTTTTCTTATTATAATAAGCATTAAACCAGAATGTAATTCATTACAGGAAACCTGGAGAAGAACTTGAAAGGAATCTTAGCTATGTTAAAAAGAAGAAAAACACACTGGAATTTGAACATAAGGTTTATTCTGAGCGCTTATTTTTTATGCATATTTTGTTGCAGTAGGTTCCGATTCGTAGCCACCGTGTATAGGGTTTTTGAGGAGCGGCTGGTGAGTTTGAACCTCCAGCCTTGCTGTTCAAACCAACCTTGCAGTCCAGTGCATTATCTTGCAGGGCCACACCAGGACTTCATGCATATTGGGAGGTCATTTTAATTCCAGAAAAAGCAAGTGGCTTGAAGAAGTTAGGTGCAATGGGTTTTATAAAGGGAGGGAGAACTATAGTCAGAGGACCCGTCAACTTCCGCCTTCCCCTTTTGCTGAGACCAACTAGCGTCTGTTTACTGTTGTCCTGGATGTTAATAATTTGGCCTTCATCCTTCTGTGGTCAGTAGGTTTTTAAGACTTAAATTAGGAGGTAATGACAGCTCTCCTTTTCTTCTCTAGGATAAAACAGATTTACATTGTGTTAGGGACTCCTGGTGTAGTGCTGTAGGGATAAACACAAGATCGGCGGTTCAAACCCACCAGCTGCTCCTCGGAAACCCTGTACAGGGTCACTATGTGTTAGAATCAACTCAATGGCACTTAACAACAACAACAACAACAACAACAGCATTGTGATAGAGCTGTTTGAGTTTGGCTTTTTGCAGTTTGGATCAGCTTTTTCATGGTTAAGGAAAACCTTCAAATCAAAGAAAGTTGTTAATTTTTCTTGGGTAAGAAAAGTCTTAAAATCAAAGATGTCTGTTAATTTTCCTATTAAACATTTTAAAGTATTCTAGAGCAAGGATGTCAGTTTGAGGACTAAGGTGCACCTGACCCAAGCCATGGTATTTTTAGTAGCTTCACATTCATGGGAAAGTTGGATAGTAAATAAGGAAGATGGTAGAAGAATTGATGCATTTGAGTTACGGTGTTGAAGAAGAAGATGAAAAGTCCCATGGACTGCTAGAAGAACAAACTAATCTGCCTTGGAAGAAGTGCAACCAGAATGTTCCTTGGAAGCCAGAATGGTGAGACTTTGTGTCTCATACTTTGGATATGTTGTAAAGAGGGACGAATCCCTGGGGAAGGACAGCATGCTAGGTAAAGTGGAGGGTCAGCGACAAAGAAGAAGACTGCCAACAAGATGGATTGGCACAGTGGCAGCAGCTTAACAATGATTGTGAGGATGGCACAGAACTGGGCAGTGTTTCCTTCTGTTGGGCATTAGGTCGCCATGAGTCGGAACTGACTTGACAACACCTAACAACAACAAATAAAACTAAGGTGACCCATTACTTTTAAGATTTCAAGATAGTTGTTGATTTTCTAATCATGCTGGCCAGGTGACAGGGCAGGACCATCTGAGAATGTTACTCCTTCCATTGGTAGAAGAGGATCAACTGAAGTTACATTTCCGAGAGCTGGCTACCAGATTTTGGAGGAGACCTCTTAGGTTTATGTACTTTTCAAAGAGACAAAGAATCTACAAAGACAAGTTATCTAAGTCAATTCAGAAAGAATTACTTTGCTCTTTACAGGGAGAATAATATTTGTGTGTGGTGCTGTGGGCAGGAGCCCATGGGTCCTCTGAGTTATAGTTCTCCCTCCTCTTTATAAACCCCGTCGCACCTAACTTTTCAAGCCACTTGCTTTTTCTGGAATTAAAATAACCTCCCTATATGGAGTCCTGGTGTGGGTTTATTTGCCAGACTGCAATGCCCTTTGAACTGCAAGGTCGGTGGTTCAATCTTACCACGTGGTCCTCGGAAACCCTATACAGGGTCCCTATGGGTCAGAGCTTACTCAACAGCACTTAACAACAACAACAAGAAAATATGCATGGAGTCCTGGTGTGGCCCTGCAAGATAAAGCACTGACTGGAATGCAAAGTCAGTTTGAACCACAAGGTTGGCAATTCAAGCTCACCAGTCACTCCTGGAAAACCCCATACAGGGTTGCTATGAGTCAGAACCGATTTGACTGCACTTAACAACAACAGTGGCATAGGCCGAAAAAAGGGAAACCTATTCAGAATCCTAGTGTGGCTGGTATGGAGCTGTGGGTTAATGCACTGGACTGCAAAGTCATTTGAACCATGAGGTCGGTGGTTCAAGCTCACCAGCCGCTCCTTGGAAACCCTATATAGGGTCGCTATGGGTCAGAACCAACTTGATGGCACTCAGCAACAATAACATTAAGAATCCTAGTGATCATATGTTTACTTTCAGAGGTCTTCAGTGGTGTCTTCAACATGAGCTCGCAGACTTCCAGGGGCAGGGAGCTCAGTCCCTCTGAAGGCAGCCTGCTTCATCCTGTGCATTTGGGAATGCTCGTTGTTGTTGTTAGGTGCCATTGAGTCTGTACTGACCCATAGCGACCTTATGCACAGCAGAAGGAAACACTGCTCGATCCTGGGCCAGCCTCACTATTGTTGCCACGCTTGAGTCCATCGATGCTGCCACTTTGCTAATCCATCTCGTTGGGGGTCTTCCTCTTTTTCTCTAAAGTTCTTTATGGTGAGCCTGACACCCAGCTCTTCAGGTGGGGACAGGGCTGGGTCTGAATGTCCCCAGTTGGTTTCCTGGAAGGAAATGTGTAGAAGAGATTTTTTTGGATCTAAGAGATTTTAGGAGTCCTCAGTTGTTGGGGACTCCCAGGGCTTTCTACACCACTGAAATTTATGGGTTCAATGCTCTTTAATGCAGTATTCCAGGCCCTGTTTGCTCATCTGCCTTCCTTAGGTCCACCTTGACTGTGCACAGCCTGGGGAGGAGAGCGTGTGTTTTCATTATATTACATTTCATTACATTACATTTACATTACATTACATTTCATTACATTTACATTACGTTGGCTAGTGAAGAATACTGAATGCATGGACTGCCGGCAGAAAGAACAAATCTGTTGGAAGTACCGCCAGAATGCTCTTTAGGAGAGAGGATGGTGAGACTTCATATTGGCTACTTTGGACACGTTATGAGGAGGGACCAGTCCCTGGAGAAGGAAGACATCATTCTTAGTAAAGTTCTTACTGTTGAATGCCGTAGAGTTGGTTCCAACTCATATCGATCCTGTATAGTTTCCAAGGAGCAGCTGGTAATATGAACCACCGATCTTGAGGTTTAAACCAACCTTGTGGTCCAGTGCTTATCCTCCACCAGGACTCCTAGTAAAGTAGAGGGTCCCTGAGACCTTCAGTGAGATGGACTGACACAGTGGCTGCAACAATGGGCTCCCACACGGGAATTGTGAGGGTGGCAGGACTTCTATTGTACGTACGGTCAGGTCACTGTGAGTCATAACTGGCTAACAGAACTCAGCATTATACAAATACACTGTCCTTGAAAATATAAAGCTATTGAAGAGAAGCCTGATGCTTTGTGCCCACCAACTGCTCCAAGGGAGAAAGCTCCCCAAATCAAACCTATTAGAAGCTTCTTGGAAGCCCTTTACAGGGTCACTATGAGTCAGAACCAATTGTTGTTATTAAAGTGCCAACTCATAGCAACCTTGTATGGGGTTCCTGAAAGGTAGCTGGTGGGTTTGAACTGCTGACTTTCAGAACCTACCAGAGGGCACTTAACAATAACAATGACAATAAATTGCCGATAAAGCCCAAGCTTGCCTTGAATTACCAATGCTTTTCCCCAGGGTACCCTATTTTGAAAAGCTTTCATCCTTACACTGCTTTCTTTTTTTACAAAATATTGATAGTTTTATTTTGTACCCTTTGTGCAATAAATTGCTTCCCTCACATCCCGTGCATGATGACTCTTCATGTTACTGCTGAGTTACCCCCTGCCTTCTTACCTTTAACAGTCTCTCAGACTGTCAACCCATTAGCTAATTCTCTATTTTTTCTAAATAGTTATTTTACTATTTGAGAATGTTATACAGACATACAGGAAACATTTTTTAAAAAGTACCAAGGATAGTGTAAAATTCGCTCTCATCCCTGACCAGTGCCCCTAGTTGCCCTTGCCCGAGGCAACCAACATTAATTACTTGTGTATCATTTCTGGGAGAGTTGATGCATGACCTATATACTCAAAAAGCTACAGATGCCAGTACTGTGTGCTTGTTCTGGACCACGCTGTGGCTGTTTCCCCTAAGGGGCGTTTGTTCTTTATCAGCCCCTGTGGCAGTGTGTGTATCTCTCTTTTTTCCTATACCTTTATTAATTTCATAAAATAGGTAAGACATTGAGCCCTGGTGGTGTAGTGGGTTATACATAGGGCTGGTAACCATAAGGTCAGCTGTTCAAGTCCACCATATGCTCTGTGTGAGAAAGAAAGAAGAGTTTTGGGGTGGCACTGTTGGATGAACACTGAACTGCTAACCACAAGATTGGCAGTTCAAACCCACAGGCCACTCCTTGGAAACCCTATTTGTTGTTATGAGCCTTCAAGTTGGTTCCAACTCACAGCAACCCTCATAGAGTTCCCAAGGAGCAACTGTTTTCCTTGTCCAGGGGCTGGTCCCTCCTCAGCACATGCCCAAAGTACCCAATACACAGTCTCGGTGATTTTGAACCACCAGCCTTGCTGTTCAAACTGACCTCCTGGTCACTGTTAGTTAGGAGTGACTAGATGGCACTTAACAATGCTGACAATGCTCAAGAATAAAAAACAGTAGTAAACAGTAGAGAGGAAATCTCCGCCTCGCTCTCTCTTTGATTAGAGCCAATAGGCTTTATGGAATCCTGGTGTGGCGCTGTGGGTTAATGCGCCAGACTGCAAAGCCGTTTGAACTGCAGGGTCGGCGGTTCAAGCTACTCCTCGGAAACCCTATAGAGGGTCGCTATGAGTTGGAACCGACTTGACAGCACTTGACAACAACAACAACAATAGGCTCTATGAATTCTACCTCCCCATTCCTGGTGTGGCACTGTAGTTTAATGCACTGGACTGAAAAGTCAGTTTGAACCGCAAGGTCGGCAGCTCAAGCTTACCAGCCGCTCTTTGAAAACCCTATACAGGGTCACTGTGGGCCAGAACCGACTTGACAGCACTAAACAACAACAGCCACAATTCTACTCAAGGGACATATTCTGTCCCATGTTTTCTTTTTCACTTAACAAGGTGTGATTGTTGGTGGCGGTTATATGCTGTGGAGTCGGCTCCGCTCCTAACCACCCCTCATAGGGTTTCCAAGGCTGTAAATCTTTACGGGAGCAGAAAGCCTCATCTTTCTTCTGAGGAACGGCTGGTAGTTTCGAATTGTTGACATTGAGGTTAGCAGCCCGATTCGTAACCACTACGCTACTGGAGGTCTGTCTATTCTCTTGCCTCAGGATTAAAAAAAAAAAAATTGCAGTGAAAATATACACACCAAAACATGCACCAACACAGCTTCCCACGTTTCTAATTCAATGACATTAACATGTTCCACTTATCACCATTATTAGTATCCCTTTACAAAGGATTCTACCACTTTTAACATAAATGCTGCTCCTCCTAAGCAAAATTGGACATCTGTGTGTCAGTCCAGTGTATCTTCATGATACTCCGTGTTGTGTTGTGGTGGCTGGTTTGTGTTGACAGACCCTAGGGATGTTTCCATTCCTTTGCTTGATCACTTCCTACTGCAGTGAGTCATCTCTCGGGAGTGCCCAGTGCCGGGGGCAGTGAATCTGCAAGTTAACCTTTCCAGAAAAGGGGAGTGAACACTAGGCAGGAGGGCACGTGTGCTTGTGATTTGGGTCAAGATTACCAAACTGCCTCCATAGGGGTCACAGCCATTTGCTCCCCATCTCTACCCCAGCCACAGCATGACTCCTGGTCGGTGTCTGTTCCCCATAGCCTCCTAACATGTGATTTCTCTCTGCTTTATGTTCCCAGTTTGAGAGGTTAAACAGAGTGGATCAGTGTGGCAGTGTTTTGCATTTGTCTTATGAGTGAAGTTGACTCCCATTTCCCTCTGACTGAGCGCGGGATTCTGACTTTGGGGTGGTTGCCCTGGCCCCATGGCAATTGGGAATGGACATGCTGGCAGAACATGGGCAGGCCCCTCCTATTTGTGCTGGGATCAGAGGCCAAGGACTCCCTCAGAAGCCCAGGGAAGGAAGGGCAAGAAGCTAGGATGGTGGGAACTGTAAATCAAGTAGGGCGAAGAGGGCCCAGTGTGTGAGCTGCTAGGGACAGACCTGGACCTGTTCTGGAACATTCCAGCTTTAGTTGGGGGAGAGGGGAGGGTCAGATTACAGATAAGCGTTTCCACACCTGTCACTCCGTGAAATTAGCAGGATGGGCCCCCATCCTTGAGTTTCCTTGAAGTAGAGGAGATGGGCATAGAGTTTGCTGAAATTCACCCAGAACACTAGTACCAGAGTTGGGGCTAAAACCAGTCTCAGGAAGGGCATCTCCTGGGAGTGTGCTGACCCTCACTTTAGTCTGTTCCTTAGCCCCTCTCCCAGCAGGCGGAGGCCGAGGCCTCATGAGGCTAATGAAGTTCCATAATGGAGTTCAACAGGCGTGTGGGAGGATAGGGGTCTACTTGGGGTGCTACCCACCCCACCCTTGGATGATGAGAACTGAAGCTTCCTATATCTTAACCTGCCTTGGGTTTAGGATCTGCCCCTGTCCCTTCTCTGCTCTGGCCTCTTATGCGTCGATGCCCCTTCCAAACAAATTAGTGGCCAGGTGAGTGTCCCTATCTCCTGGAAGTTGGAGTTCTGGTGTACCTGGTGACGGGGAGAGGAGCTCTAGGCTTCTCCATCTGCTGAACCAGAGAATGATTGGGCCCCTTAACTTATGGGTATGATCTTGGGCCAGGCTCAAATCTTCTCATCTGTGAAAGGGCATAACTGACGTATTTTACTTGCGAGTTGGGGCCCTAGGATTGAAGTGTACTGGGAGCCTGGCAGGGTGAGTGATGGGCTGGAGTTAGGGACCTGCGGGTTGGTAGTGGGGGATAAGACCTTCCCTGGGAAGTCCTGTGTGCATGAAGGGGTCTTGGTTATGGGAAGGCTCAGAGGCTTTCTGGGGGTAGATCAGGAGACCCCCGAGGAAGGGGAGGAAGGTGAACTGGTGGGTACATAAACTGTGGCTTTCAGGGACCCGTCTTGGAGGGTTGCCCTGGGTTCTGATACAGGATCCTGCAGCTGCTTTCACACCTGGCTACCCTCTGGCTGAGGGAGGGCACCTGGTCTCTGGTCCCAGAGTGGGAATAGGAACCTGGGTGGGAGCAATGCGCTGGACTGCAAAGTCGGTTTGAACCTCAAGGCCGGTGGTTCAAGCTCATCAGCCACTCCTTGGAAACCCTATGCAGGGTCTCTACTAGTTGGAAACGACTCTATGGCACTTAACAACAACAAAGGAAACCACAGGGAAGTTAGTTGTGGTGGCTTTTCAACATGGGTGTCAGGTGTATGCAGGGGCTAGAGGACCTCTGGGGGCATATCAGCCATTGGGTAGATGTTCAGAACTTGGGGGTCTTAGCTCTGAGACTCAGGCTCTGGGAAGAGCAGGAATAGGACAGAGGCCATGTTTAGAAAGCCCTAGTGTGACCCAGGCCCTGAGAAGTAAGGCCCTAATGGGGAATTGGGTGCGGGTGGGGATACTAGCTGCCGTGTGCCCTTGTCGGAGCTTAGAACCATTACTGATTGAAGCTAGACGGTATTGGCCAGGGGAGGAGTTAAATACTCACCCAGACCCAGCAAGCCTGTGGCTGGGCTTGGGGGTCTGATTCTGCCTCATGCAGAGCTGGAGGCTAACAACCCCAGTGCTCAGTGGGAATCCCAAGGTGTCTCTCTCCAAGCCCTCCCTCTGCACAGGGTGGGGGTGGTAGTATATGTGGGGGTGTTGTGGTCACCCAGGCGCCTGGAGCCTCTGTCCCCTGCCCCTTTGTCTCCTGCAACACAATGGGTGGCTTTTTGTCCCCATAGAGTCCCTTTCACTGCAGGGAGATGGGCCAGGGTGGGGGGGTGGAGGCGGGACCCAGCCAGGCCAAGTTCTGAGTGTCCTGAGGCACCCAGATGTGTCCCTGACTGAGGGGCAGCCCTGGGAAGAGTTCTTTTCAAAGCCCTGGGCCTCAGTTTCCTGGAGGGTACAGTGGGGAGAAGGGAGTACCTGGGGCTGTGGAAGGAATGTTTGTCTCCTCCACCCAGCCCTGTCAGATGTCCCCAAGCAGGCTGGCGCTGGGCCTTGTCCTCATATTGTCCCTCACACAGTTCATCTAGTTGCCAATGTTTACAATGACTGACTATTCCACTTTAAAATCCAGATTTCTAGCATCTCTTGTATTCTTGTTGGGATGCTGTAGGATAAGCCCTGAACTGCTAACCGCAGGGTTGGTGGTTCAAACCCACCAGGCTCTTTCCTTGGAAATCCTATACAGGGTTGCTATGAGTCTGAACACTTAACAGCAAACATCTCTTATAATATCAGAAGTTTTAACTAATGTAGGTAGGATAAGCATTGGATCGAAAGGTCAGTTTGAATTTCAGGGTTGACAGTTCAAATCCACCAGCCACTCCTTGGAAACCTTATACAGGGTCAATAACAAGGAGAAGCTAATGTAGTCCTGTGATCCACCCAGACAACAGCAGACAGCTCTGCAGCGTACCACAACCCTATTGGCCCACCGTGGTGGTTTCGGTTCCCTCCTCAGCTCCACGGATCGAGGCTCCTTCCCTCTGGAGGAACTTCTCCATTGGCCACAGAGCTGCCTGACAGTCCTCACAGGTGTCTCCATTTTACCTGCACAACGTAACCTGTGAGGTGGCCTTTGTGATTGTCCCTCCAAGCTCTTTCATTTGCCAAATGAGGAAACTGAGACCAAACAGGCTAGTTTCTGGCCTCTCTCAAGGCCACAGAGCAAATCTATAAAAGGGCCTTGCCATTTGTGACCCTTGCCCAGGAGGTGGGAAGGTTGAAAAGGAGTGAGTCTTTGGGTAGGAGACAAGCTAGTTTTGCATTCACGGACAGGTAAAGTCCCTTCCCCACGGGAAGAGAGAACTTCGGGGTCCCTTGGACAATGCAGGTGTTGAATGTTGTGACTCAGACTTAGGAGAACCTTGGATAACCTCCTAGCTATTGTGGCACTCTGGGTTAATACGCCAGACTGCAAAGCCGTTTGAACTACAAGGTCGTTGGTTCAAGCTCACCAGCTGCTCCTTGGAAACTGTATACAGCGTCACTATGGGTCAGAACTGACTCAACAGCACTTCACAACAACAACAATTGTAGACTTGAAGCCTAAAAGGGAGAAGGGGTCTGCCTGCCTCAGGGCTGGGCTGTATTTAGGGCCTCCCTGCTGCCCTATCTGTAATAAGGATGGGGCCAGTTCCACTCTTATCTGTGCCTGGTGCTTGAGTTTAGATACGTTCCTTACCCCCGGGAGACCTCATACCCCTAGGAACAAATGCAAGATCTTCACCTTGGGCATGTATTGGTAGTTTAGCCTATGTTGGGTGCTGGTCTAAATATCTGGCATATGTTTCTTTATTTAAATCTCAAAACTTCCCTGCAAGGTAAGTACAGTCCTAGCCCCATTCTCAGGATGAGGACACAGAAGCATAAAAAGGAACATAAACAACTTGCCTGAGGTCACACAGCTAGTGAGCTGCTAGGGTCTCAACCCAATCTTGAACACAAGCAACTGGTGCCAACATCATATCATCGATGTAAAGGTTAAATAAAATCATGACATCGTGATCGTCAAAGAGTAGTTAAGAAAGATAAGACCCAGAAGGGAACACCTCCACGCAAGCTTGGGCAGATGGACACACAGGTAAGAGACAGAGGTGAAGACAGAGTTCTGCTCCTCCCCTCCTTTAGCTCTTTGCTCAGATGTCTCCCACCCGGGGAGCTTACTCTTTTCTTGGCCCTTTATCTGAAATTGCCTGCCCACCTTATCCCCTTCTCAGCTTCCCGTCACATCCAGCACATACCCTGCCCTGCACTCGTGATTTACTTGTTCACTGGGTTGTTCTAACTGCTCTTCCAGTAGAATGGCAGCTCCATGAGGGCAGGGCTTTGACTTAAGGATTGGTTGAATGCCTGTGCAGGGCCCTGAGCGCGCTTAGCCAGGATGTTTGGCTGGGAGGTGAGTTTTCTTGGGAAGGAAGGAGAAGGGGGTCTTGGCACATTTCTTCATCCTCCACCAGCTGGGAGGAGGCTGTTGTGTGTCTCCCTAACTATCTTCCTCTAAACTGGGGTAAGCCTCCCTACACCCACCCCCTCCATCCCCCCATCAACACCCTTCTCCCAGCTAGGCTCTGGGTCCACAGCAGGTGGGAGGGACTGGATGCATGGGCCTCAGCTCCCCTGAGGGTCATCAGATGTGAATGAGCAGGGTATCCCCTGGGCTGGGCACACTCTTGGGGACAACCAGGAGGAACCAGACAGACTGGTTCAAGGGCAGGAACTGAGGCGGCTCCCTGGGCACAGGGCCAGGCCAGCACGGCCAGAAGGAACTAGGCATTCCCACCACTAATCCACCCACTTCATTGCCCAGGGGTTGTGCCTGCTGATCTGGAACCCAGGGCTGGGGCTGGAACCGAATTCCCAACCCGGTCCCTCCTACTAGCAGAATGTCCTCATTTTCTTGGTGGCGCAGTGGCTAGGGGGCTCAGCCCATACTCTGCTGGAGAAAGATATGGCCGTCTGCTTCCATAGTGATGTACAAACTTGGCAACCCTATGGTGTTCTACTTTGTCCTAGAGAATTGCTTGGAGTTGAAATCAGCTCGGTGGCAGTGGGTTTTTAGGTGATTTACAATGAATGCCCTGAAGGTTGCAAATCTCTAATATTCAATTGCTAACTGAAAGGTTGGCTGTTCGAGTACACCCACAGGCACCTCAGAAGAAAGGCCTGGTGATTTATAGTTGTACTCTGAAGTCAGTAGACTAGTTTTCAGTTTGCCTTACCCCAGGTGTCAAAGGACAGCCCTGAGTTCAAACCCTGCCCTTGTCCATTGTTGTTAAGTACCAACGAGTTGGTTCCGACTCATAGAGACCCTGTCTAGGGTTTCTGAGGTGGCGGGTAGGGAGGGAGCCTTGGTTGCACAATGGTTAAATGCTCAGCTACTCATCAAAAGGCTGGTGGTTTGAGCCTACCTTTGGGCTGCTAACCTCAAGGTCAGCAGTTTGATGCTACCAGCCATTCTGTGGGAAAAAGATGACACTTTCTGCTCCCGTAAAGATTCAGTCTGGGAAACCCTATGTAGAGTCACTATGAGTTGAAACGGACTCCACAGCACACCATCACCACCACCAGCAACTCTGAAGGAGAAAGACTCCTAGCGGTCAGTCAGGATGACAGCCTAGGAAACCCCATAGGGCAGTTCTACTGAGTAAGAATTAACTCATCTGCAAACAATGTTACTTAGGAAAGGATTCAACAAAACAAGGAATGGGAAGTCATTCCCTGGTACCTGGCACAGAGAGGAGAGTGCCAGGTGACCACTGGGACCAAGTCTATTTGGATAATACAATTGATTGGTTGCATGAATGCAAATGGAGTCCTGGTGTGGCACTGTAGGATAAGCACTGGACCACAAGGTCGGTTTCAGCCACCGGTTCAGTGGCTCAAACTCATCAGCCGATCCTTGAAAACCCTATACAGGGTCTCTATGAATCAGAACTGACTCGACAGCACTTAACAACAACAACATGAGTCCAAAGCCTGACTTGGACCTGTTGTGATTTTCAGTTCACTGCCTTTTCTCACTTCATTTCCTTTCAATAAGCTGGAACCAGGCAACAGGATGGCACCTGAGACCCTGTAGGAACTTGCTTGAAGTGAAAAGATAATTGTTTGTCTTTGATATGCCCCTTCTCACCTGGGGAAGACACTGTGATCAGCTATAACAGGAACATTTGTTTTCTTTCAGAACAGTGGCCTAACTCAGCTCTGGGGGCATCCTTGGTCACCTCAATGGGTGGAGGAGGCTGGGGGTGAGACCTGTTCTGAGAAACCCTACCCCTGTACAATGGGCCCCCCAAGCTATTGCCTGGCCTACGTGTACTTAGTTATTTGATATTGAGTCCATTCTGACTTATAGTGAACCTGTACAAGGTTTCCAAGGAGCAGCTGGTGGGTTTGAACTGCCAACCCTGTGACTCACAGTCCAGTGCTGATCCTACAGCGCCACACCAGGAGACCTGCTTGTGCTTAGAGGACAGTGCCAATGGGACAGCTGAGGAGAGGCAGCGAGTCTGTCCACTAGGAGGACTGGACAGGTGCCTCTTTGAAAAAATAAAAGCAACCCTTATGTTGCACCCACTATGTGCCAGGCCTTATCTAAGTACTTTATGCACTTAAACTCATGGGTCCTTAAAGTAACTCTGAGGAGGACGTGTGGTCACTATCTCATCTCACAGGAGGCAAGCAAAGCACCGAGAGGTCACACAGCTGGGGAAGGGAGCAGGGTGTAGAACAGGTAGTCAGGCTCAGAGTCCATGCCGTTAACCCTGGTCCCCTAGAAGAATAGGGGCCCATTCGCCACTTGGAAATAGGACAGACAGACCCACCTTAACCTGTATCACCTTCTGTAAGGACAATTAAGAGTCAGAGACTAGGGGGCATGAGGGGTCACCCTGAGGCCTTTGTGACACTTCTCTGCTGTTCTTTGTCCCAGCTCTAGGATGTGCTGGTGATTTGGGCATTCTTGCAGCAGCCGTTACTGGACCCCTCCCGAGGCCAGGTGAAGGTCTTATGTCCTGTCCTGGGTGTCACATGTCACCTAACAGCCACAGCACTGCCCTGGCGAGCTCACGGCTTGGTCTTCCCTGCTGGGCCATGTAGGCACAGAAGAGGGTTCTGGAATCCACACTGGAGGAGCAGGGGTGTCCTGATGCATCTGTTCCCAGCTTAGAACCGAAAGGGGTTAACGTTGCCAGGCGGGACCCCCAGCATAGTGCCTGGCATACAGTAGGAGCCATTTGTTGACTGAGAAGTGCTTTCCTATGTATGGCCAAGGCCTGGGGCCTCTGGTCTGTGGGGGCTCTGGAAGACTGTTGTCCTCTCTTGTCCCTCCAGGTGCTGGGACTGCTGGTGTGGGCCCTAATTGCTGACACTCCACACTACCTGTACCCAGCCTATGGCTGGGTGATGTTCGTTGCTGTCTTTCTCTGGCTGGTGACAATCATTGTCTTCACCCTCTACCTGTCTCAGCTGCACATGAAGTTTGACATGGTGCCCTGGCCGCTGGTGGTGAGTCTGGGCAAGGTGTGGGGATGGCTGCAGACCTAGGCCCTCTGGCTTCTGGGCGTGGCTGACAGGACTCCGTGACCTGTCCTAAGTGAGAAGTGGGTTCGGAATTTCTCTCTGTAGCGGGTATCCTGTGGGGAGCACATGTGGGAGAAGGGTTGGTGGTGTGGGGTTCCGAAACTAGATAAGCCAAGAAGAATGTGGGGGCAGAAGTGAGGGCCTCGCAATTTGATTCATAGGAGACTCTTTTTCCGATCTGGTGGGATCAGGATTCGAGCTAGCGTTGGAGTAGGTCTTTCCAGCTGCAGTTGGAGGCCAGAGTGAGCTGGGGAGAATTACCAGGCTTAGAAGCAGCCCGGCTGTCTACCCAGCTGCCTCTATGGCGAGGGCCCTGAAGCCTCCTCAGGACCCAGGACTGAGCTTGAAAATAAGAAGTACCCGGGTCAGACACAGAGAAAGCTGCTGTTTGCTTTTTTATTTTTCATTTTCCCTGACCTGGAAAACCCCTGCAGCTGGGGTCTGAGGCTTTCAGTGAGCCGAGAGGCAAGAGAGGCACATGACTGGAAGGCACGCAATGTCGGGACTAGGCAGCATTGTTTGGAATTCAAAGTCTTTTTAAACAGAGGAAACGTGAGTCATCCTCAAGACAGACCGGGTTTGTTAGCTCTTGACATCACATTACTAGTGGGTGCTGGGCTTGGAGAGGATCCTGGGGCCAGGAGGAGGCCTGGCTTCCTGTTCACGGTCATTCTTTGGGGTATTTCACATGCACTGATGGGGGCTCCTGCCACAGCTGTGGCTGCCCAGGTGGCAGAACAATGTTCCTTAGGTTCCTCGACCTTTTGACAGGCAGGCAGGCAGGCAGGCAGGCAGGCAGGCAGGCAGGCAGGCAGGCAGGCGGCCCAGAGAGCAGAAATGCACCTGGTGAAGGTTAACTTCAGGCTTGCCAATTTGGGACCATAGACCCCCCACTACAGGGCCCAGGCAAGATAGATGAGTGAAATGAGCTGAGCTGGGAGACCCACCTGTAGTCAAGGAGCAGCCTCTACTCAGAGCCAACAGTGGCTAGTGAAGCTGTGTTTTTTTTTACAGTATTAGATGAAATCTTCAAGATGCTCCTGGTAGTGTAGTGGGTTACGAGTTGGGCTGCTAACTGCAAGGTCAGCAGTTCAAGTCCACCAGGGGCTCCACAGGAGCCAGATGAGGCTTTCTGCTCCTGTAAAGATGTATAGCCTCAGAAATCCTACACATTGTTGTTCTGAGCACAAATTGATTCCAGGGCACACCACCATCAGATGAAATCTTCAGGTTTTTACAGAAAATCTCCCAGATAAAAAATAGTGGTAATTGGGGTGGGGGAGGGGAAGGAAAATATGTCTCCAGTTTGTAATCTCTGGTGAAGACTTTAACTGACTCCAAGGGGTCACATGGTTCTGCTTGTCTGGAGGTGCTGGGAGAGGGGAGGAGTCAGCTGAGGCTGTAAGATTTTCTGTAGGGACCCGTGCCTGGTGCTAATTGTCATCTCAGGGACCATCCCTCTCTAGTGGGAGGCTCAGTATCCTGCTTAGAGTGTTTGGGTGCTCCAGGGGTCTTGCCCCTGGTATTTGTTCTGGGGTGAGTGCTGCTACTGGGAACAGAAAGGGCTGTCGGGGCAGTGTTTGGACATGGCCTCCATGTTTCTGCATCTGGTGTAACCAAAGGAAGTGCTGAGTCATGGGTGGGCCATCAGGAATGGTTTTTATCAGGTGTCTCCAAGTGGCTCCTTTAGGCCTTCTCATCCTCCTCCCTCTATTCATGTTCTTGCTTTGAACCTCCCAGCTGACCCAGCTTGGTGGCAAATGCCTCTTGAAGTCGTTCGGTATGGGGATGGCCCATTCTGACTCCTCTAAGGGGGTGTACTAGAGGGAACCAGGAGGTTCCACCAATGTTGAAACTGAAGCCTGTTTTCCTCCATCACCCCACCAGTTACTGATCTTTAATGTTGGTGCTACCACCCTTTATATCACGGCCTTCATCACCTGTTCCGCTTCAGTTGAGCTGACATCCCTGAAGGGCACCCAGCCGTATAACCAGCGTGCAGCTGCTTCCGTGAGTATGATCCCCTCAGGCTCCCTCAGCAAGTCTACATGGCAGACGGCCAAGCCCCTCAACTCACACTGCTCCCTAGTCTGAGGCCAGGCACCTGCCACCTCCTGAGTAGTTAACACTTGTCTTCAGCGGCTCCTGGAGGAGCATGTGTAATGCACAGGAAAACACTGATGAACCAAAATGCTTGGGAAATGGTTTGTAATGGCTAATGGGATTGTTGAGTCCTGTTGTGGCACCACTGTAGGATACACATTGGACTGATAACCGCAAGGTCGGCAGTTCAAATTCACCCAGACGCTCTCAGGAACCCTAAACAGGATCGCTGTGAGTTGGAACTGACTCAATGGCACACAACAACAAATGAGTTTTTTGGTGAACTGTTGAACTTTGCTGCAAATTATTGTCCCACACAATTTAGGATTAAATACCCTGTTGAGGAATCTGCTAAAAAGCAGGACCCTTACCCTTGAGAAGTATACATTTAAAAACCTTTTGGGTTAAACCATTTTAGGGGATTCAGGTGGTAACTATGTCACTGGTATTTCAAATTCCAGTAGGGCCACCATGGTGGATAGGTTTTAGTGAAGCTTCGAGATTTAAGCCAGGCTAGGAAGATGTGGTCCGCTCCTGAAAACTTAGCCACTGAAAACCTTATGTATAGTGGTGGAACATTGTCTGAAATGGTGCCAGAAGATGAGCCCCGCAGGTTGGAAGGTGCAGTCATCCTTAATGATGTGGATGGAGTAACGCGTTTGGTATCTGCTGCTGTGCCTTAACTCAAAATGAGATGAAATGGCTGCAAATAGCCATTAATAATTGGACAGTGGAATGTATGTATCAGGAAAATTGGAAGTTGACAGAAATGAAATGGAACGCATAAACACTGATATCCTAGGCATTATTAGTGAGTCCCAGTGTGGCACTGTGCGCTACTGCGCTGGATTGCAAAGTCGGTTTGAACCGCAAGGTTGGCAGTTTAAGCTAACCAGCTGCTCTTTGGAAACCCTATATAGGGTTGCTATGGGTCAGAACTGACTTGATAGTACCTAACAACGACTACAGTGAGCTGAAATGGACAGATATTGGCCATTTTGGATTAGATAATCATGATCTATGGAGTCCTGGTGTGACACTGAGGGTTAATGCTCTGGACTGCAGGGTCATTTTGAACTGCAAGGTTGGTGGTTCAGCCACTCCTTAGAAGCCCTATACAGGGTCGCTATGGATTGGAACCAACTTGAAGGCACTTAACAACAATCATGATCTACTATGCCAGGAAATGACAGACTGAAGAGGAATACTGTCACCTTCATTGTCGTAAAGAACAAGATCTATCATGATGTTCAAGACCATCAAAGAATAATACCTACATACCTATATAAGGAAGACCAGTGAATATGACTATTATTCACATTTATGCAACAACAACTAATGCTAACTGAGCCCACTGCCATCGAGTTGGTTCTGATCCATAGTGACCCTATAGGATAGAGGAAAGCTGCCCCAACAGGGTTTTCAAGGCTGTAAACTTCACAGAGCAGACTTAGCTGCCACCTGCAGAGTAGCTGGTGGGTTTGAACCACTGACCTTTCAGTTAGCAGCTGAGCTCTTTAAGCAGTCTACCACCAGGGCTCCTTAACAAAGATGAAGAAATTGAGATCCTTATCAACTTCTAAAGTCTAAAATGGACAATTATGCAATCAAGATGCAATGAAAACTACTGGTGATTGGAATGTGAGCGTTGGAAACAAAGCAGGATTGATAGTTGGAAACTCTGTGCCCTGGTGATACAACTGACACTGGAAATAGCTTTTTCAACAACATATACAGTGACTATACACGTGGGCCCCACCAGATGGAATACACAGGAATCAAATTGACTATATCTGTGGAAGAAAATATATAGAAGCTCAAAATTATGAGTCAGAACAAGGTCAGGGGTCAACTCTAAAACTGACCACCAATTGCTCATATGCAATTTCAAGTTGAAGCTGAGGAAAACTATGAGAGCAAAGTGTACTTGAATTTAGAGATCATCTCAAGAGCAGATTTGATGCATTGAACACTAATGACCAAAGACCAGACAAGTTGTGGGATGGACACCAAAGACATCATACACAAAGAAAGAAGATACTTAAAAATTCAGGAAAGAAAGAAAGAAGACTCTGAAACTTGCTCTTTTCTTCAATGTAGAGTAGCTAAAATGAATTGAAGAAATGATGAAGTAAAAGAGCTGAACAGAAGATTATTTGTTTAAAGAAAAGATTTTAAAGTGTAGCGTGTAAAGACAAAGAATTATAATGAACTGTGCAAAGACCGGGAGTTAGAAAACCAAATGGGAAGAACAGTCTCAGCATTTCTCAGGCTGAAAGAACTGAAAAGTAAAAATCAGTATGCAAGATTGAGGGATTCTCTGGGCAAAAATACTCAACAATACAGAAAGCATAAAAAGAAGATGGAAGGAATATAGTGTCACTGTACCAAAAAGAATTGGTCAACATTCAACCATTTCAGGAGGTAGCATGCAATCAAGAATCAATTCTATAAAAGTCATCCAAGCTACACTGAAGGTATTGGTAAAAATCAAGTTTCCAGGAATAGACAAAATACCAGTTGAGATGTTGCAACAGAAACAATGCTGGAAGTTCTCACTTGTCTATGCCAAGAAATCTGGAAGACAGCTACTTGGCCAACCAACTGGAAGAGAACGAATTTAAAGAAAGGTGATCCAACAGAACATAGAACTTATCAAATAATATCACATGCAAGTAAAATTTTGCTGAAGATCATTCAAAAATGGTTACAACAGTACATTGACTGGGAACTTCCAGAAATTAAAGCCAAATTCAAAGAGGATATGGAACAAGGGATATCACTGGTACTGCCAGAGGATCTTGGTTGGAAACAGAATACCAGAAAGATGTTAATTTGTGCTTTATTGATACTTGTGTGAAATATAACAAATTATAGATAACATTGCAAAAAAGGAATTCCAGAACACTTGATTGTGCTTATGTGGAACTTGTACACAGACCAAGAAGCAGTTGTAATAGAATAGGGGATACTGCATAGTTTAAAATCAGGGAAGGTATGTGCTTGAATTGTATCCTTTCACTGTACTTACTCAGTCTGTATGCTGAACAAATATTTCAAGAAGTGAGACTATATAAAGAAGAATGTGGCATCAGGATTGGAGAAAAATTAATTAACAACCTGCAACTTGCAAATGACACAATCTTGCTTGCTAAAAGTGAGAAAGATTTGAATCACTCATTGATAAAGATTAAAGACTACATACAGCCTTAAGTATGGATTATACCACAACACAAAAAAAGAGAAAATCCCCACAACTGAACCAATGATCATCATTTCAACATAGTGATAAATGAAGAAAAGATTGAAGCTGTCAAGGATTTTACTTAGATTCACAACCAAAGCCAATGGAAGCAGCAGTCAAGAAATCAAACAATGTACGGAATTAGGCAGATATGCGGCAAAAGACCTCTTTAAAGTGTTAAAAAGCAGAGATGTCACCTTGAGGACTAAAGTGTGCCTGACCAAGTCATGGTCTTTGCAGTCTTAACAAATATTTCAGTATGTAAAAGTTGGACAATGATTAACAAAGAATAATTTAGACTTTCTGAATTAAGGTGTTGAAAAAGAATATTGAATATAACCTGGGTTTCCAGAAGAATGAACAAATTTGTCTTGGAAGAAGTGTAGTTAGAGTGTTCCTTAGAGAGGATGGTAAGAATTCATCTCACATACTTTGGACATTTTCTTAGGAGGCATCAGTTCCTTGAGAAGGAAATCATGCTGAAGAGGACGACCCTCAAAGAGATGGATTGATCCAGAGGCTGCAACAGTGGTCACAAATGGATCAGTGACTGTGAGGAAGACTCAAGACTGGGCAGTGTTTTTTCCTCTTGTCCACTGGGTGATTATGAGTCAGAACTGTCTCAATGGCAGCTAACAACAAGGCACTCACAAGATCAAAATTGGGCTCCGAGTTAAGTGGTGTGGAAACATGTCTGACACACCAGCTCCGATTTACTCCACAAGGCCACACATGCATTGTGTCACAAGATGGTCCTGACTCTCCCTTTGAGGAAGAGAAGACAGACTTACAAGTCCCTTTTGACAGGCAAGGAAGCTGAGGCTCAGAGAAGTGAAATATCATGCCTAGAGTCATGGGTAGGATAATATTAGTCAGGCCTTGGGTTTCCTGACCCTTCTGGGTAAAGATGTTTTGAAATCAGTAACTCAGTCACAGGGAAGCAAACATAGAGCTTTTGAATGTGGCCAAAGGTGGAGTCCTGGTGTGACGCTGTAGGGTAAGTATGGGACCACTGTGCTATTTGAACCGCAAGGGTGGTAGTTCAAACTCACTAGCTTCTCCTCAGCAACCCTAAATAGAGTCACTGTTAGTCAGAACTGACTTGATAGCACTTCGCAGCCCGATTCGTAACCACTACGCTACCAGAGCTCCTTAACAACAACAACAAAAGCAGCAACAACAAAGATGTTAGTTTAGTAGTATAAGTGGATTCCAGAAAATTCCTAGGGTGACCATGAATGGCGCCTTGTAAAAAAATTAATTTCCTGATATGTAGCTAGAATGAGCGCTGTAGGATAAACACTGGACTGCAATGTCATTTTGAACTGCAAACTTACCAGCAGCATCTCAGAAACCCTATATAAGGTTGTTATGAGTCAGAGCTGATTGGACTGGCACTTAACAATAACATGTGCCTAAAATAGCTCCTACGGCTCACTCTTATCATATTACCTGGTTTAAGGTTCCTCATAGTCCTTAACCACAATTTGAAATCCTTAACCACAATTTGAAATACCTTTATGTGACTATTAACTATTTCCAGCATGGAGTGTTTGCAATGCCAGAGCCTGGGACCCATCAGCCCCACAACAGTTGATGGAGTATATGGCTATTTGGCTAAGTGTGATTTGGTGTGACCTCTACTTGTTCAGGTTAGTTGTGGGGGCTGTTAATCAAGGTTTTATTTACCTGTGTCTCTCTCCGAGCATCTGGTTGGTGCTGGTTTCGCTGCTCCCCTCTTCCTAGGGTGCCCCTGAGATTGACTCAGCCTTGGTACCCTTCTCTTCCAGTTTTTTTCATGTTTAGTGATGATTGCCTATGGAGTGAGCGCCTTCTTCAGCTTCCAGGCCTGGCGAGGAGTGGGCAGCAACGCAGCCACCAGTCAGATCGCTGGCAGCTATGCCTAACCCACCCGTGCCTGTGGCCCACTGGGGTTGAAGGCTGCAGCTGGTTCACAATTCACAAGCATGAGGCCTGAGCCCTGCAGGGAGCCACATGGGCTGGGACTATACTTGCTCACCAGACCAGCTCCCACAACTCTAAGAAACAGGATCCTTCCTCTGGTTTGACCCAAGGTGGCTCGGAGCAGGCTGGAAACAGACCAACGGTGGAGACTTCCTCCTCAGCCCCCTTATTCAGGGGAAGATGACGGGGGATCTGGGGTTCTCGGTGTCTCTGCATTGTCTGTAGAGGACATTAATGTCGAAGGCAAGGGTCCACCTTTCTCAACAGCACTAAATGCACTAACAAAGGCTCTTCAGAGTCTCGGCCCCTGACCCACCATAGTGTAAGGCTAACGAGCAACATTTTTCCCAGGGGAGCTGAGCAAATTCATGAAACCTGATTTCTTAAAACACAGTTTCTTTCCCTAAGCCAACATGGCGTATGTAGGAAGAGGATTCCTGTCTGATGGCTGCTCTTTCTTTCCCTGCATTTCAAACATATGTGTTTAAAAACAATCCATTTTAAGCAACAACTCTGTAAGGAAAACCCAGCCAGATTTTCTTTCCCTTCCCTTAACGCCAATGCCAACTGCTTCCTGTTGATTAGGCACATGGGACATGGGATGGAGGGAGGGAAGGAGGGAATCAAGCCCTTGCCTTGGTGAAGTGTCAGGTAAGCTGTTGGTGACTTTGCTGATGCTGTTGGATTTTTGGTTTTCTACAAAAATAAAGATGGAAAACTTAGAGGAACTGTGTTTGTAGATGTGTGTTAACTCAGGGAAACTGCAGTTATACAAAGTTATACAAAGGCCCTAAATGCCCATTGCAGGGAGATTGAAGTTTTGGGGTCATTTAGCACCTGACCTGAGGTAGGGTGACAGGCCGCTTTGCGCCTGCTTTTCTAGAACAGTTCCTGTGTTGGCCACTTATCTCGGCATATGTTAAATAGCTCCCCTTTTTTTCACTTTACTTTGAAAAGTACCCCAGTGTATTTAGTCACCCTAGTTTCAGGCAAGTTAGTTAATTTTATGGACTTTATTATTTCAGTGCTATCCGCTGGAACTCCGGGGGTGACGCAGTCCCGTGCAGCGCCTCTCAGGTCACCGGTTCTTATGTTCCCCACGCAGAGCTGTATGCTCAGGTGGGGAAAGCAGGCAAGTCCTGCGAGCTGAGCTTTTTCAATGCTGAAAACCACCATTCTCATTCAATTAAGACAAAGCTATTCAATCTTGTTTTTTGTTTAAAACAACACACAAATTGGAAACAGTAAAAACACTATACTCAGGTAGGTCTGAGCTACTCCATTAGTAACCAATGGAGAGCTCATTAGGGTACTCCTGGTCCCAGTTTGCCTGAAACAGGCTAGGTGCCATCGAGTCGGTACTGACTCATAGGGACCCGATGCATAACAGAACGAAACACTGATTCACAATCATTGCTACACTTAAGCCCATTGCATCTCCCATTGTATCTCGTTGGGGGATGTAACTCTTTTCACTGACCCTCCACTTTACCAAGCATGATGTCCTTCTCCAGGCACTGGTCCCTCCAGACAATATGTCTGGAGTATGAGAGACGAAGTCTGCTCATCCTGGCCCTTAACGTGCATTCCCGCTGTACTTTATGCTTTCTGGCATGTAAACAGCAGTCTTTTTGTTTACTCTTAAGCGTATCAGTTTGAGCAATAAACAAGGAATACCAATGTATTTTCTCTTGAGGCTTGAGAAAACCAAATCCTAGCCAAGCTAGGAAGGGGTCCCCAGTAGCACACTGGGTTATGAGTTGGGCTGCTAATCACAAGGTCAGCAGTTTGATCCTACCAGCCATCCCTCGTGAGAAAGATGAGACTTTCTGTTTCTGTACAGATTTACAGCCTCAGAAACCCTGTACAGTGTCACCATGAGTCAGAACTGACTCCACGGCACACAATAACAGCACCATCTCTACCAGGTAAATCAGGGAACTTGTCCTCCCCAGCCTATTTCAGGGGAGGCACCCATCAACATGGTCGGTTCAGCGGTGCCTGAACCAGTCCTATGACTCTGCATTTGGCTAAATGCTGCTGCCCAGAGATCAGGAGTCCTAAGCAATAGAAGGCAGGCACATGTCTCCTGAGACTGGGACAGGATGTTCCATTTTCTCATCTCGGGCCAGACCCCCATCAAAGGGCACATGGCGTCGCATTCTTTGGATGTGTCAGTGAATAGCAGAGTTTTAGCTTTTTTCCTAAATAAATCTGAAAACTAGCTCCTAACTAGTGAAGCTACAACAGGTTGGCTGGCTTGCTTCTGAGTATGAAGGGTGAAAAGAACAGTTTGCCTTTCTTGCTTCTTTTTCCTCATTTCATGTTTACATTTGTCTCCCCACCTTTTCTCAGCCAGGCAGACTGCAACCAACAGGTCTCTCTTCTAAGTGCTACTTCTAGCACATCTGGTCTGCGACCATCAGGCACATTTATGCAGTAATCAAGAAGGGACACCACACCCAGGACAGGTGACAAATTAAGAGTGCCTCTGCCCGAGAAGGCACCAGACAGGGATAGTCCGATGGCAGCAACGCTCCGGGAAGGCGTCTGCTTTAGAATGATGCTCTAGTGAAAGACCTTGAATGTTACTCCTGGAACAAAAGTGTTTCTTATGTGTCTGTCACACATCAGCACTGAAAAACACAGAACCTACAGCTCGTCCTTCAGAACAGCCAAGTGAGAAGTCAAAACAGAATTCTATTTTTATTAATTGAAAAACAAAATCAAAGGTACACAGCAGGTGTTTTTTCTCTTTAGAGATGTGATGTACATGTCTTCTGGTC
>NW_006408573.1:6633788-6635325 GCF_000296735.1 Chrysochloris asiatica | reverse complement strand
CAACAAGTACAGCCAGGAAGGAAGTCAGCTCTGTAATAAGACAGGCTTAAGGACAGGTTTAATGTAACTACAAACAAGAAAAGGTGGAAACGGAAGAAAAAAATGTGCATTGAGTTTAAGACACTGTAAAACTCAGAAGACGTATTTACTCTTCAAGTATAAACTCAGTAAGGACTTGGCATTAATTGAAAGACAGCTACTGAGGTACACCATTATAAAATAAGTTCTATGAATTTACAAGTCTATCTTCCAATTTTCTCGGAGAAAAAAAACCAAACTCTTGAAGGTCTCAGAGACCCTGAGAGGGATTAATTAACACTTTTGATGAAGACATAGTCAATAATCAATGATTGAGCTTACTATTTAAAAACATGTATTTATTGAAAACAATAGTGATGTGTTCTCAGACTGTCCTCTAGAGTTTTTGAGACTATTAGTTCAAGAGTTTTAAAGTATATTACTTCCAGAAACAATACTGATTTAAAAAAATTTTTTTAAAACAAAAAACCTGATTCGATGGTACTTTAAAAATACCCTAAAATACAAAATTTTCTTCAGTCTAACATTACAATTAATGTTGGAATTCCTCCCGCATTGTTAAAACATTTTTTCCCTCATAAAATGTGGGTACTGAAATTGGATAGAAACACCATGAATATGAAAATACCACCAATTTTCTGCCATTAAAAAAAAACTAGAATTTTCTTTGGAATCACTGAAATACAAAAAAAAATTGGGTTTGTTTCTACAGTCTGTGCACCTTCTTTGAGGTCTTCCATGTTGCCGGAAGTATGGACCTGGGTAATTCTCATTTCATAGATTCAAGTCTTTGCAGTACAACATCCACACGTAACACACCAGTGTCTCTCTTCCACTGGGAAGTTATGCTTACCCCAGAAACGTCGTCATTTACTTTTCTAATGATTTCTGCCCAAAATAAAAACCTCAAACTATGAGGCAAAGCATCCTGTGTTAAACAATCAAATGGAGCCAGCATGGAGAACTCTGGTGTGGTTTCAGCACTCAAGAGGGCACTGTTTCCTGTGGATTTCATGGAAGAATGACCGGCCTAGCTGGTAGCATTCAGCTTTCCTTGGCCTAAAACGAAATTTCTCAGGGCTGGCAAGTTGTGTTAGATTCTAAGAGAATTTTGTCTTTGACAAATTACCATTTTAGCATAAACTCTGGCCATGGCTATAAGTTTCAATGTGCATATGACTGATTCGAGATGCTGTTTGTTTGTTTTTCTTTTCAACATTGGCTGGAATTGAGTAGAAACAAGTCCATGATACTTTTTCACGTGTGTCATGAAATATGAGAAATCTGTCTGACTCTAGACACTATTTCTTTACGACACAATGGGCAGGTCTCCAGTTGCAAGGCACAGTCCATGCACAGGTCACTAAGGAGAGGGACAGAGATGGAAGTAAGTCAGTGCTTCAAAGGTTCAGACCCCGACCACCTTCCAATTAGATTTAAAATGTTACCAAGTTGATTGACAGGGTATAGTAATTATACATGGTTAAAAAAAAAAAAA
>NW_006408573.1:6622149-6633688 GCF_000296735.1 Chrysochloris asiatica | reverse complement strand
TCTCTTTAGAGATGTGATGTACATGTCTTCTGGTCACTAATATGACAACAAACATTGGCGAAAGCAGAGCCTAAGATAACCATTAAGGCCGTTTATGACCTCCGCAGGCTGAGCTAGGCCAGGAACACCATCGCAGTAGGAGAGACCTTGACAAGAAAAAGGATTTGTAGAGTCCGTTTTTCCCCAAATGACCCTTCCCCAGCAGACAACCTAGTGATCAGAAAGGGCTTTACACAAACCTGCACAAACACATATGACATGCTCTATAGAAAGGGTCCGTTACACTGGGTTTACTTCCAGCACAACGTAATCTGTCCCCTGGTGCCCAGGAAAGCAGGACACAGCGATGATGCAGGCAGTGATTTTGCCTTCACAGCACTAACAACTAAGCACACAGCATATAATACTTAGATCTTTAAGTGGGTCATCATGGACTTTCCAAGATCAGATCCACTAGTTGTGCCTGAGTGTTCATCTATAAAAATGTTTTCAAAAATAATGCTTAGAAATAGTGGGGCTGTATCAGGGCTGGTAGAAGACACAGCGCTGAAGGGACTGCAAACACAAGCCAGGGAGGAGGGAGGTGATTCTCACAGGCAGCTGTCAGTCCAAGGGCTGCTCACAGTTGAATCCTTGTTGACAGCTTCAGAAATCTCAAGATGGCCAGCTGCTTTGAATAGCACCCTTCGTCGTAAACACGGCCCTACAGCTGGGCCACTGAGGCTGATGGCTGAAAACTGACCCAAGTGAGATCTGGGAGTGCGGAGCTGCCTGCAAAGCTTGCTGGGATAAAGAGGGGATGTGATGGATCCTGTGGAAAGGGAGCCTGGGTGGGACGCTGGGTATGGGCCTGATTCAGAGGTGTCTACTCTGGGAGATGTTCTAGGATCACCGACTACAAAGAGTTTCAGGAGAAAGGTCCTAGGTGGGTCTGGTAATGTTCTTTTCAGAGCCATCAATACTTAACACGAATGAAGAGCAGCAGAAGAGAGCAACCAAGTCAGACTTTCCAAGATGTATTCACCTATCAACATTAGCTTCTCCCAGTCTATTGGGCTGTTGATGTCCACAACGGTCCCAGTCTGGAGGGGGGAGCTAGTGCCGCAGGTTGTTCTGGGAAGCTGGCATGGAAGATGATTTGCACAATGAAGTCACTACTAAACCACTGCTTAAGTCTAGTCCCCGGCCTTCTTTTTCCTACAGGAGAGAAGAAACAAAGGGCCAAGAAGTAGAGTCCTTTCTAGCTCAGAACCCTGCCTCTTCTCACGGAAGGAGTGTGGATGAATGGCCAGGGGATACCATAGGAGGAGAGAGGTGATCTTGCCTTTCTGCCCAGTTCTGACCTTGGTCACTTAGAAAATTTACCTGTCTTCACTGAAAACCACTGACTTGTTTTCCCACAGAGAGCCTGCGGTATCAGGCAGGCAAGGTGCACAGCTAGACCTGCTTTTTGGCTTTACCATTCTGATTGTTTAGAAACCCTGAGAGAGTGGTTGGGAACTGTTCCACCAAGGCATGACAATGTTCAGCTGCAAGGGGCCATGGTCCTAGGTCCTGGGTCCAGGGCAGACAAGAACAGTAGCTCACTCTTCTGACACTTGCTAGCTGCTAGACTCATACTGATCAGGTGTACGGGGAAGATGGAAGAAGCAGAGGAGATATCTGTGTGTGATAGTTTTAATGAGAACGTTCTAAGTGGTTCAGGAAATGAAATGGGCAGAAGTGACTTACTGCTCGGTAGTCCAGAAACATTTCTTTAAAAGCCAGAAAATCCGTAAAGGTGAGCAGCATGTCAAATATATCACCAGCCACTTCATCTTTATGGTGCCTGCAAAAGGGAAGCATGGCTGTTGGCATGAATGAATGATGAACGGACACAATCTCGAAAGTTCATTCAGAGGTTTTGAGGGCTCAAGTGCACCAGACCTTGACATTTCAGACACTTAAAAAAGGAGGTGGTAAAAGGCCTGGAGAAAGTGAAAGGATAAACCCATAAAAAGATACGGCAACTCACTGCAATGTTGTTGTGAAAGCCGCCATATTAAATCCAGGAATCCGTTCCAGCAGCTGTTCTTCGATGTACTTTTCTACCAAAGAAATCTACAACAGTAGAAAGCATCTTGGTCAGACCACACTTCAGGAAAACAAGCCTTCTTTTCCAGACAGGCTGATCCCCACCTCGTAAGGGACATTTTCTGAGAGCCTCTTCTATGTGTCAGGTTTCATGCCAAGTGCTGGGTACCAAAGACCAGAACACAGCTCCTTTTGAGTACTGGGTCTACTGGGAGCTCTAGAGAGGCCTTCACAGGTTGACTGTGTGGTTAACAGTATGGATGCTCTAACATATGTAAGGCCAGTGAGCAATGGGCCTTACATATGACAGAAAGGAATGACGAAATAAGCGAGGCTTTTCCTCATGGGGAGATGAAGTCTATACAAAAAGAACATACAAAATGCATAAACTTGGAGGGTAGCCCCAGGTTCCTTTTAAGCAGGTTTCAGATAAGCAAAGGCTTGGCTCCAGGAAACCTTCACTGATTAACCCAAGCTTCGGGATTAAGAAAACAAAGACCTGGATATTTAAACCTATTCTTAGGCAGATGAGGTAATTCATCCCAAGAGGTTGCCTGAGGCTCTGGGTACAGTCCCACAGGTCAAGAGTAGAGGTTCTTGGGTCCTGATTTTGCTGCTCTGGTAGCATAGTGGTTACAAATCTGGCTGCTAACCTCAAGGTCAGCAGCTCAAAACTACCAGCCATTCTGTGGGAAAAAGATGAGGCTTTCTGCTCCTGGAAAGATTTACAGCCTTAGAAACCCTATACATGGTTGCTATGAGTCGGAACCAACACCAAGGCACACCACCACCACCAGGTAGGAACCTATGAGCATCAACTAGATAGATGGCTTTGGGTTTGGGTTTCAGTAGGTAAGGGCCTTGGACTCAATTTTCACTTTTACTTAACAGTCATGTTTACATGACTGAATTATAAAGCAGAAAACATCCTGTGGATTTTTTTAAATAGAAAAAAGGTCAAAAGTACACAGATAGAAGGTGTATTAAACCCACGCAACGGAAAGCAGGATTATGGTAAGCCAAATGTTTTCTTTTAAATAAGATCATCAAACATTTGCCTGAAAGCCTTTTGGACAACAGCCATCAAAGCTGTGTGCAGGACTAATGAACAGCAGATGAGAACTAACACCGATTCTAATTAGGATCCCTGACAGTGTGCTAGCTGGTGGCAGATTTGAAAAAGACAAGAGCACTTTTTAACACCTTTTGGTTCTAAGTATCAACTTTAAAGAAATCCTAATCTCTTTGTAAGAGAAATCGAAATCTGCTTACATATTCGTTAAAAATAGGTGTATAGGTGAGTTTATTTTCTTCTGTATCTTCAAACTCCTGGTAGTACTTGTCCATGAAATTTCTCTGTAGTGACTGGAACTCGTCATCTGAACCACAAGAGGGAAGATTCATTTTAATGGAAACCAAACACCATTCTGCTCTACGACAGAGATCAGAGGGAACATGGATGGTTTTTAAAGGGGGCAGCAGGGTCTGTTTACTGGGACTCGGATGCAAATCCAGCTTGTTTTTATGGCTTACAAACTCCCTCACATTAATTTTCTGTACAGCTACATACTCCAGAATATTTTTCTAGCAGCAGTGGTGGCTACAATATGGTCATTAAAAGTATGGGCTCTGACAGAGGCCAGAATTTTTTCTCAGCCAAGTTGTGTGATTTTAGGCAAGACGATCTCCTCTAACTCCCACTTTATGTACCTGGAAAATGAAGTACAGTGAAGGTACCTATGGTACAGAACAACTAGATTTTAGATGAGAATATATAGAGAAATTAGTCCAGGATGAGCACCTAATAAATGTTAAGGAATTTTTACAAAAGAATATTATTTCTAAAGATAAAAGGAAAGCTGCAGAAAGGACCATGACTTTTGGAATAAATACTCTGGGGTTATGGAAGGTTCATTTTCTCTCAGCAGACAGGTTTACCCACTCTGGGCAACAGAAGTGGATTCCTCAATATTTCATAAAATCCACACATCCATATGGAATGAGAATTTAATGGAGAAACATGTATCTATATTCAGGAGTTAAAGGGCATGAACCATCACGCGACTTGAAGGAACAAAAACATGGTCAGTGATTTCTGACAAAACCAAATTAGTGGTCTTTTCCTAATTCTCAGAAAAACTTAACTTGTAAGTCAATAGATACAATTTTCTCAGTTTAAGTTTTTCCCTCACACATATTTGACTTAAACTTTTGGTGCCTATATTATTGCTGGTATGTTACTTAGCAAGACTTAGAGACTCCTGATGTAGCACTATAGGATCAGCACTAGACTGCGAACTATAAGGTCTGTAGGTAGTTCAAACCCACCAGAGTTACTCCTCAGAAGCCCTTTACAGGGTCATTATGAGTCAGAACAGACTCGATGGCACTTAACAAAACAGCATAGATGCTAAAATAAATCCACAGATAGAAACTCAAAACTCAGGAAACTAGAACCTGCTAGTGCCTGAGACCTTGTTTTCCTTCATGGACATGTGGCTTATGGTTATGGGTTTATGCTGTTGTATGCCATGGAAATGGTAAAATTTAAAACTACCTAAAAAGTGAAAGAACTCACATATGAAAACTTAGGTCACTACTTTCTGAAGCTTTGCCAAGAGCCCTATAACTTCTAGGTGTCTCATTATCTGAGTAAATTCCTTCTAGGCCTTGATATTTTAGTTATTAGTTGGTTTCAGGAATACTGGGCTGTCTGCCTCTATGTCAAATCAAGTCAAAAAGTAAGGCTTACTACTAATATTACAGTGCACTACTTTAATTAATTAATTGCAGCTTGATGTTTTCTCTCTCTTAAAATTAACTCTCTAAACTGGTTTCAATGTTCTTAAAAGCAAGGGTGGTGGAGTGGTTAGCATTGGGCCCACCAGCTGTTCAAACCCGCCAGCTGCTTGCTGGAAAGTCTTGGAAACCCTCAGGGCAGTTCTAATCTGTCCTACAGGGTCCCTGAGGCCCTGTGATTCCCGCCTATGGTACCAGCATGGGGCATCACTGGTTCTTCTCATGGGCTTTTAGCTGGACGAAGCCCACCTCTTTGCACATATGAGTGTCTATGCCAACTGTGCTCCATCTACATGTGCCTAGCATGTGTGAGATGACTGTCTTGGGTCTGTCTGAGCTTGTGCCCACTGGGTGCCACTGTGCTCAGAGCTGTGCCTGAGCGGCCACCTCTGCAGACATGCATGTGTCCACTCTGTCCGGCCACGGTCTAGATCCTCCTGGAAAAAGGGGGCTCTGATGGTCCTGTTATATGTTTGAACAGTACCGAGCTAGAACACAGCCTTGGGTTTGCTTTGGTTTTAAGAACAGGACTAAGGGTCAGGTTAGGGTGAAAGAGCTTACCCATGATAATGTCCTCTAAATATCCAACCACAGCATCAAATTCTGCATCAGAAGCAGAAGAGCTGAAAATCAATATGTCTGGATTAGGTGTTGATTTAAACAATTTGTTACACTAAAAAACATTTTGGACACTTTAAAACATGCATAAAGTAGAAAAAATAATATAATGAATTTTCTCATCACCCAGCTTCAACAACGAAGTCCTGGTGTGGCACCGTGGGTTATTAATGCGCGAAACTACTAAGCCATTTGAACTGCAAGTTCGGTGGGTCGCTAAGGGTCGGAATCGACTCAACAGCAATTAACAACAAGCTTCAACAATTAAGATTGATTCTAAATACAATACCCATTTTAAAGATCCTTGACATAAAGGTGATGTAAGGTTCTAGTTTTAGAAAACTCGATTCTGACAAAGAACTACAAAAGGGCAAAATAAGCAAAGGCTCGCAGCGGATTCGAAAGCCTGGAGCTATATTTGTATGTTTGCTGCAGGGATCTACTCACAGGATCTTGCAAGAACCCCACACTAATCTGCTTGTGGGGGGTCGGGAGGTGGCGAACCCACTAATCCGCGGCCCGGTTCGGCAGCTCTCACCAGCCGGGGGTTTGCTGACGCCGCAGGGCAGAAGGCTGGGGGATTGGGAAGAGGGAATTGATCAACGGTAACACCGTCCTCTTGCCTGTCCAACGGGCCTGCGCCCCGCCGCCTGGCCTGACGATCACAGCAATCATCGAAGACCCAAGGCTTAGATCGGATCGGAGCGGAATCCGCCAATCCCGCGACGGCACAAGTTTTAGGGAGCCGAGGCTGAAGCGCTACTCACATGGACTGGGCGAAGCTCTCTTCCTCTAAGGCATCCATCGTCGCCGTATACACCGCCGCTGGCAAGATGGCCCGTCAACCTCCTTCCTTGCCCACGGTTCGGACCCAGGCACCACTCCGCTTCGCACTGCTCCAACGGCATCGAGGGTACTACTGCCGGCCAGGAGGTGGCCTCGCCGCCGGGGCCTCAGATCTTTCCGGCTGCGGCTAGACAGCTCTGCGCGCGCTGTCCCCACCGCGGGATCCCAGCGTCGGTTACAGACCACTGGGCGCTGCGCCCCGCCTCCCGTTACCATGGTTTCCGTACCCTCTTCCGCTCATCTCTTTCCCAGCTCGAAGCTCCCGCCTCATGGACTCCTCAGAACCAATCACAGCGAGCAGTATCCGACGCCAGGGGCGGGACAAAATCAGGGAGGAAATGAGAGGGAATCGTGAAGGGACCCTGGGCCTCAGTCAGCAAGGATGGGATTTGCTGAAATATTAACGCGCTGTGAAGCAATTAAACTTCATGTCACCCTCATTTTATGCATAAAGGAATTGAAACTAAGAGCCGCAGTTTCCTCATTTCCAACTTATGGACAAGTGGCATTTTGCAGGGTGTTTGTGAAGACTAAAGCTTGTTTTAAGAGCATTGTAGTTTGCAAATGGCAGTTTAAATTAGGAGTCAGTTTTTCCTCCTGAACCAGATACTGCAGACATCTGATCTGCAAGACAGTTAACTCTTCCTGTCTCAAATAATTATTAGGCTGTAACTGGTTTCATGGCTAATTTTGCAAGTTGATAAAGCCACTTTGATCAACTCAATCAGAAATCAGATCACCCTGTTCCAAATAAGATTCCCTCCAACAGGACGCTAAATGTTAACAAAAGAATTCCCAGGGATGACTTCCCTGATCATCAAGCATTGTTGCGTTTATGGTTTGGCTTAAGTTTGACCTAAAGGTCAAAAAACTAAAACCCAAATCCACTTCCATCTAGTCAATTCCGACTCATAGCGGCACTGGATCGAAAGGTCGGTTTGAATTACAAGGTCGGCGGTTCAAACTCACCAGCGCTCCTTGGAAACCCGATACAGAGTCAGTATGAGTCGGAACCTACTGGATGGCACTAAACAACATAGGGTTACAGAGGCTGTAAATCTTCATGGGAGCAAATAGCCCCATATATCTCTGGTAGAGCAGAGTGGTTGATGGGTTTCAACTGCCAACTTTTGTTTAACAGTCCATTGATTACCCCACAGTCCCACCAGGGGGTCACACATGGACACGAAATAGGTATGAGTGGGATCTGCAACTAAAGATGGATTGAACAGATACACAATTATGTCTAGAGTGAGATCAATTCTCAGAGCTATGAACTGTGCTTAGCACTAGATACAAGAAGATGGGCACTTACAAAGCTTTGCTGAATAAACGGAACCAAATTGTTTAGTTAAGCATGAAACAGCACATAACAAACTCAGCATACTTCTTCATGACCTACTTTCTCTATGTTGTTAAGTGCCATCAAGTCAGTTCCTACTCAGCGACCCTGTATAGCGTTGCTAAGGAGTGTCTGCTGAGTTTGAACCACCGACTTTTCTGTTTAAATGGACTTTGTGGTCCAGTGCTTATCCTACAGTATCACACCAGGATTCCATCTATATACTCCACTTATTTCTTTTAGACGAAATGAATTTGCAAACTCTTCTTACTAATGCCATTTCATAAGAGAAAGATGAGGCTTTTTGCTCCTGTAAAGATTTACAGCCTCGGAAACCCCATACAGGGTCGCTATGAGTCAGAACTTACTCCACGGAACACAACCACTACCACCTGCTAAAATGCAGTCTTTTGGGTGGGGGGAGGGTGTCAGAGTGGTGGAAGAACAAAACTTGGTGATTTCATCTTTTGGGCTATCAATTGCTGTTATACATTATCTGAAATTACTCTGCCCCCCCCCCCCCATCTGGAGTTTGGGCAGGGCTTGGCAGGGACAACTGGGAAAAACTAGTCTTTCTGTTCAACTTGGCATCAACTTGGCATCAGCTGGGATGACTGAAACTGAGAAGCCTCTTCCATGATAGCTTCTTGGTCTGGCTGGTCAACTGGTGCTGGCTCTGACTGAGAAATCAGCTGTTGGCTGAGGGCTGGAAGCCTCATGTAGGTTTCAGTTATCTCACAACATAGCAGCTAGATCCAAATGCCAGTATTTCAAGAGAAAGTGGAAGCTTCAGTTTCTTCATACCTAGGACTGGAAACTGGCATAGCATCACTTTCAATTGAACTTTTTGATGGTCAAATTTGTGACCATCTTTAATATACTATATCATCTTTGACTCTAGGAGCAAATGGAGATACAAATAATAATAGGTACCCACCTACTCAGGCATGTCCAGATACTGTGCTAAACACTTACTTTTGTAATAATTAAAACCCTGAAAGATACTTTTAATTATTGATTTTTAAACATGCAATCAAACATACAATCAAGCTGCATTGATAATTACTGGTGATTGGAATGCAAAGGCTGGAAACAGAGGAAAGATCAGTAGTTGGAAAATAGGGTCTTGGTGATGGAAATGATACTGGAGATCGCATGATTACAATTTTGCAAGACCAATGACTTATTCATTGCAAATACTTTTAAACAACATAAACAACACATCAATGTCACCAGATGGAATACACTACACAGGAATCAAGTAGACTACATCGGTGGGACAGGACAGTGAAACTCAATACCATCAGCCAAAATAAGTCCCAGGACAGACTGGAATAGACCATCAATTGCTCATATATATGTTCAGGCTGAAGCTGAAGACAATGAAAACAAGCCCATGACAGTCGAAGTATGACCTTGAATACATCCAACCTGAGTTTAAAGACCATCTCAAGAACAGATTTGATGCATTAGACGTTAATGACCAAAGACCAGAAGAGTTGTGGGATGACATCAAGTACATCATACAGGAAGAAAGAGAAGTCATTAAAAAGACAAGAAAGAGATAAAAGACCAAAATGGATGTCAGAAGAGATTCTGAAACTTGTTTTCCATGGTAGATAGAGATCCTAAAGTGAATGGAAGAAATATGAAGTAAAAGAGCTGAACAAAAAATTTCAAAGGGCAGCTTGAGAAAACAAAGTATTATAGCGAAATGTGCAAACGGCAGCATGAGTTCCTCTATAGCACTCAAAAAGGTGGCAATTTAGAAAAAAGAAAAATTGGCTGGGACCCTGGGGCATTTTCCTAATGAACAATTGGAGAAATGCCATAACTTAATTTTTATGGTTGGTTTTCTCCACTTACCCAACAGTACAATTATCAGAAGAAGTCTAGCTTTCAATTCTCTTACAAGGCTTACATTTAGTACAGAATATGGATTATTTACTGTCTCTCAAATGGTTTGCCAATCTTGTTTTTTTCTTTTCTATGTGAAGTAACTCCGTTTAAAGTAGTGCCAAGATTACAATTTTGTTTCCATTCGGAACACTTTAGTCAACGTAGTCCTCTTGTGAAGAACTGGCGTAGGCCATTTTACGAGCAGAATTTAAGGACAGAGTGCTAAAAAACTAATAGGCTACTCTATTCCTTTGACTGCAGACAGATCATTTTAATTCCATCAACTTCGATTTCCATTGAATTCCCAGACCACCTTTAGCCTCACATGGACTACTTCAGAGTTTCTCTTCCAGTCTTACTATTTCAGGTTTTGCTTGTCCCTCCCCCCCCACCTCCCCCTATTCTGTTTCTTACATAGCAGCTAGAAATATCTTTAAAGATTACTTATCAAGGCACTTCCAAGCATAAACACTTTTGCTTTCCATTGCAAATCTACAACATGGTTCATGAAACTTCTTCAACGATGGAACATACTACTCTATCGACTTAGGTCCTATCTTAACTAGTGACAGACACCTTTCATCAAATCCTTGGTTAGGATCTTTGCCTATAATGTTGTGTTCACCCAGCTACCCGCTCCTAGGAGGCTTGTCCTCAGTCTCTGCCTGGTTATCACCTACTTGTTGTTGTTGTTAAGTGCCGTCGAGTCGGTTTCGACCCATAGCGACCCTGAACAGGGTTTCCGAGGCTGTAAATCTTTACGGGAGCAGATCGCTTCATCTTTCTCCCGCGGAACAGCTGGTAGTTTCGAACTGCTGACCTTGAGGTTCGCAGTCCAATTCGTAACCACTACGCTACCAGATCACCTACTTATTGGTCTTTTAATTCAGACCCCTCTCTCTTATCTAGATTAGGTCTCCCACCTTCTCTCATAGAATCCTATTCTTTGCCTCCAGGGCACTAACACTTTGATATAAACAGATCTGCTTATATATCTCATAAGCAGCGCTCACTACATAGTAGTTGTTACTGTTAAATTCCACAAGCCAGTTCCAACTCATAGCAACCATGAATAGGGTTTCTGAGTAGTTGGTCAGTTTGAACCACTGACTTGGAGGTTTGCAATCAGTGCTTATCCTATAGCACCACACCAAGACCCTCCAAGCATGTACTAGACGAATAGTGATTGATGCTTGATTCTCTCCCACCCTGAAAAACTGACAACCATTGCCTCAATTCCAGCTCAAGGTAACATCATAAATCTGAGAGGGCGCCTTGGTCTGTATTAGAGCTTCGAGTCTCAGCATTTGGTTTGTTGAAGGCCACAGTTTACAGTGAAAGCTTTAACTTCATTTTGAGTCTTGACATAAATTCTGCCTCCGTTGAATTCTGATCATAAACTGGCAATGTAGAAAGCTTACTCTCAGGCAGGGTGCGTTTGAAAGTAGTTTATGACAACCCTAGTCTGCTGAGGGGACTTGCCTGGGTATGCTCTTACTGGAAGTTGGGGAGGTCCCAGGGATGCAGAGTCCTAAGTCATCCTTAAATTGACTATCATATAGCTAGGTAGTCAGAGGGCCCCAGAACTGTTCATCCTTAAACTTTTCTAATCTGTAATTGTGGACAGATCCCAATCTCAGTCCTTTTCCTGCTTCCACATTGTCCCACCAGAGAGAGTTAAGAAGTGATCTGCTGCCAATCATGATTTTGAGATTATTTCCTTTGTTTCCTATGTTCTGTAATTAGCCACATGACCGTGACTCCTTTGAACACCATTATGGCTTCATGTTGATGGTCTCGCTCACTCAGATGATTTGCCTTTGTTCTATTTAGGACTTAATAAAAAGGGTCTCTATACAGTCTTTGGTATAGATTGCACCTCAATGTAAAGAAAACAAAATTCCTCATCACTGGACCAATAAACAACATTCTTACCAATGGAGATAAGATTGAAGTTGTCAA
>NW_006408573.1:6614939-6619705 GCF_000296735.1 Chrysochloris asiatica | reverse complement strand
AAGGTTCAGACCCCGACCACCTTCCAATTAGATTTAAAATGTTACCAAGTTGATTGACAGGGTATAGTAATTATACATGGTTAAAAAAAAAAAAAAAGATAACAAATCGCTCTCATTTCAGACCCTTAATCTCCTCCCCTAAGGCAACAAGTGAAAATTCATGGTACTCGTCCAGAAAAAGCCTACAGGTATGCAACACACAGATCTGTGGGGGCTTCAAAAAATTTGTGGAAAAATGGCATTGAAAGGTAACAGAATTTTTTTGCGAACATTTTGAAGTCTTCTCATACATACATATGTGTGTATGCAGTTAGGGATCCAATGATATTTTCCCTCAAACAGCTAGTCATCTTTTAATATGTGGTAGGGTTGGTCCTCTTTGTAACGTTTCTCTGTCAGAATTTTCTTGCCTTAGTATCACATAGAAGTTTCACTTAGCATGTCTTCTCCCTTATAGGGAGCGTAGGATAAACACTGGACGGAGAACCACAAGGTTGGTGGTTTAAGCCCACCAGTTGCTCCATGGGAGAAAGATGAGGTTTTCTATTCCTGCAAAGATTTACAGCATCAGGGTCTATACAGGGTTGCTACGAGTCAGAACCAACTTGACAGCACTTAACAAGAACTTCCCTATATGTTAAAAAGAATGCTTAGATTTGCAATCTCTTCTGGAGTTGGTACTGGCAATTCATTTTATTCAGATTTCCATTTTTTAACCTCACTTTTAAAAACTGTTGAACTAGACTTTTTATTAATTTCCTTTTTCAACTCTATTTGGAGATTTCTATTATAGAGACTGTGATTATATCCAAGAAAGCTGGTCCTAAACTTTTAGACTTCAATTCCTATTAAGGAGCCCTTAGGTGCAAAACTGGATTGGAGTCCTGGCGTGGCTCTGTGGGTTAATGAGATGGGTTCGTTTGAACTGCAAGGTCAGAGGTTCAATCTCACCAGCTGCTCACCAGAAACCCTATTCAGGATTGCTATGGGTTGGAAGCGACTTGACAACAACAAACAACAACTGTAGAAAACCACTGGAGAGGGCCAGAGAGCTCATGAATAAGAACAGGTCATACTGTTTGGGGTCTAAACATTCTGATAGAAACAGAGATCAAAAAGGTCACCAAGATATCACACCCTTAACTTTGGATCTGCTTGTGAGGCCTTGATTAATTAAACCTTAAAAGGCGCCTAACTGAGGAAGTCTGGGCTGCCCAGTTGATACCAAGAAGTAATCACACCGGAGCAGGTTGAGGTACTGTGTCTTTCTTTCAGAAGCTGGTACAGCTAAGGGGGGAATGAGATACATAGTACGCATGCTCCTTGTTGGTACTGTTAAACACCGTTGAGTCATTTCTGACTCATAGTGACCCTGTATAGGGTTTCCGATTAGCAGCTGGTGGGTTTGAACCACCAACCTTGCAGTTCATTGCAATTCAAACCAACCTTATGGTCCAGTGTTTATCCTACAGGACTCCTTACCAGCTAACAACTGATTTTACAGGGCAGTAATGTATAGAGGCTGTGCATCACACATGGGAGGACAAACTGGGGTCCAACACTCCATGCTAAGGAACCTGGTAGCTAAAGCTATGTTAAAAGAGACGGTATAGAATTTAATGGATTATAGCCACTGGCTTGTAACATCATCATACACAATTAGCCTGAGTGCCCCAGTGTGACTGGGCCACCACACTGCCCAAGTCCTCCTCTTCCCTTCTCTAACCCTAGTGGGGATGGTCTTTGTAGAGACCATCTTAGTTGCTACTTTTGCTGACTGATGTTCAGACCCTCTGTCCCCTAGAACCCAGGTAGCCCTCTGAGTTGACCTCAGAGTTCAAATCTAGTTAGATGGCAGGAAGGCTGTTGCCTTCCCATAGTAAGCAGTATTCTAAAATGAACAGATTACCCAAGAAACCCATTAACAATATTAAACGGCTAACATTTGTAACCTGAAGATTATATTTAAAATGATAGTATTGAGTGAACTAAATAAAACAAAGACGTATCAGGCAGCTTTATATGTTTTAGGTATTTTCTGGAAGATGGCCATGTGCTACTTGGCACCCCTAATTTCCTTTTCAGCCCACTTTTAATATAGTAAACCTTGATGAACTTCGCTCAAAGCAATTCAAGAACAGAAGACAGACTGTCCAATGTACAAAAAGGAGACACCCAAGCAAGGCTCCTCACCTGTGTCCACATGGCTTCAGTTGTGTGTCTGCGACCTCATCGCAACACAGGGAGCAGCAGTTTTCCCGGATACTGACCTGCTTCAGCAGCGCAAGGCGCCTGTGCCTGAGCAGAAAAGGCAGGTAAGTGGGGCTTGTGAGCAGTGACACAGATAAGACGCTATGAAAACCCTCAGTGCACTTGAAGTGTACGTTGTTGTTATTAAGTGCCATCAAGTCAGTTCTGGCTCATAGCGACCTTTACAGGGTTTCTGAGCAGCAGCTGGTGGGTTTGAACTGCCAACCTTGTGCTATGCAGTCCAGTGCCGATCCTGAGGTAAAGGAGGACTCGGCTTCAAAAAGTTTGTGGAAAAATGGAATGAAAAGATAATGGAATTAAAGGAACTCTGTATTCCTTAAGTTTTGTTAGCTTTTCATTTGATTCTCACATGACTTACTGAAGTAAAGAATGGAAAAGATGGAACCATTTCCATTTCACTGCTAAAGAAATGAAAAGTCAAGGAATTTGCCTTAGCATACTCTTCAAACCTTGAACCCAAACTAACCCAAGCATACTTTGTAGCTAATAACAGATGGTAAATTAAAAATTAAAAAAAAATGATTGTAACCCATAAGTACTGTGCTTTTTTAAAAAAACAACAACAAAAAATCACCTATAAGAGACCAAATGGCCAACAATTACTTTAAAACCAAGATGAGACTGTCAGGGGTCAGGGAAACTAGATAAATAAAAACAGAACAACCAAAACAGATATATTGAGAATGCTCATGCATCACGGAGACCATAACCAACATCAATGAACAGCTTGTGTAGAAATTGTTAAATGGGAACCTACAATGCTGTGTAATTATCACCAAAAGTACAACCAACTGTTTTTTAAAAGGAAGTACTGATTTATACTATAAAATATCTAAACCCTGAAACATGTTACGTGAAGGAAGCCTATGGTTCCATTGATGACATATATTCCGAACAGGCAAATCCATAGTACTGGGAGGCAGATTGGTGCCTTTCTGGGAGGGCAGGAGCAAAGGGAGCGATTGCAAAAAACGGACAGGTTTTCTTTTTGGAATAATGAAAATGTTCTGATCTAGACCAGGGTGACAGCTGCACAACACTGGGAATGAACTAAACGGCTCTGAATTGTCCAGTTCAGAATGGTTACAATGGCCAATTTTGTTTAGTGTATTTTACTACAATAAATCAAATGAATAAATTGAAAAACAAAACAAGGCCACAGATAGCAACCAGAATGAGGAATCAAATTCCAATCTGTTATTCACTTGAATCTTTTGAGTCCAACAGCTCAGAAACTTTGATGAAAAGCAGGAGGACCTTTCCCAAGACAAATGCAGACACACACGTTTGTACAGAATGCCTTTGTAGGTGCTCTGAAAATCCAGACACCTCTGGTTAGAAGCCTGGTGTTATACTTTCACTTACTATGGAATTAAAAAGCAGACAGGCAAACATGCTCTGCTCAAGTATAGCCCTGATGGATGGGCAAGAAACACATGAAACAGTCATTCAATTCACTCATATACTGTGCTTCTTTGTCCCAGGCACTTATTCCAAACCCTGGAGATTCAGCAGTGAACAGAGGACTAAGCCAAATCCCTGCCTTCAGAGAGCTGACCTCCAGTGGGAGGAAATAAACAATAAACAAGATAAAGAGAAAACATACAGAATGTTAAAAACTAATGAAGAAGCTTTGATGGGGCAGTCGTTAAGAGCTCAGCTGCTAACTGAAAGATTCCCACCCGGCAGCCTCTCTGTGGGAGATAGATGTGGTAGTCTTCTTCTGTAAGGTTAGACCTTTGGAAATCCTATGGGGCAGTTCTACTCTGTCCTATACTGTCTTTATGAGTTGGAGCCAATCTGAAGGCAATGGGTTTTTAAACGATAATGAATACTATAGAGAAGACTAAAATGGGAAGATGGTGTGTGTACATGGGATGGTGACCAGGAAAGGTTTTACTAAGGTGTTACAAGAGTAAAGGCTTGAATGAAGTGATCTTGATTGATTAGTCATGCCTTTCAGGGTGTATATGAGAAGACGGGGTTGTTTGTGGGCTGGATCCCAGAAAAAAGACAGGTTGGATAACAAATGGAAGGGGAAATGATAAGAGGAAACAGCACCTTAGATTGTCACCAAGAGGAATAAATGTAAATTCCAGAGTCTCTGTCAGGTACCAAGACAAAGTGAAAGAAAGTTCTAGGAATGACCTTTAGTACAACTGCTCTTTTGTTCTTGGGCTATCACTGAAGTTCTACTGCTGCAGACGAGGCTGCTGTCATGGAATGAATATGTTCCCCAAAGTATATGTCAGCTTGGCTGGGCCACAATTCTCAATGGTTTGGCAGCTCTGTGATTTGTAATGTGGCAGTTGTGTGGTGATGTAATGTGACAGTTGTGTGATGCTGTGACAGTTGTGTGATACTGTAATGTGACAGTTGTGTGATGATGTAATGTGACAGTTGTGTGATGATGTAAGGTGACAATTGTGTGATGATGTAATGTGGCAGTGTGTGATCATGTAAGGTGACAGTTGTGTGATGATGTAATGTGGCAG
>NW_006408573.1:6613030-6613476 GCF_000296735.1 Chrysochloris asiatica | reverse complement strand
GGTATAGTAATTATACATGGTTAAAAAAAAAAAAAGATAACAAATCGCTCTCATTTCAGACCCTTAATCTCCCAAGCGTGGCAACAATTGGAGGTCGGCCCAGGACCGGCAATATTTCATTCTGTTATGCATAGGGTCACAATGTGTCAGTACCGACTTGATGGCACCTAACAACAACAACAACATAAAATGCATGGAGTCCTGGTATGGCACAGTAGGATAAGCACCTGACCACAAGGCCAGTTTGAACAAGGTTGGCGGTTAACAACACTCAACAGCACTTAACAACAGCAATAAAATATATTTGAATTTTGGTCCCCTCTGCCCCCTTAAGAACAGAACTAAGCAGTAGGCACCAAGGAAAGTTGTGAAACCTTAGTCAAAAAAAGGCAATAAATGTTTTATTTCTTCAATGTAAATTACTGTATTCACCACAAGCTAAAGAA
>NW_006408573.1:6592121-6606836 GCF_000296735.1 Chrysochloris asiatica | reverse complement strand
TGGCAGCTGTGTGATGATGTAATGCGACAGTTGTGTGATAATGTAATGTGGCAGCGTATGATAATGTAATGTGATAATTGTGTGATGATGTAAGGTGACAGTTATATCGTGACGTAATGTGGCAGTTATCTGATGATCCCCCATGATGTGATCTGATGTGATAAACCACTGAGAGAATTAGAGGGGGGCACAACACCCTTAATCATAGTTCTGATCTGATGTAAGGTGCATTTCCCTGGGGTTGGCCTTCAACACCTTTTATTTATAAGAGATACAAGAAGAGAAAAGTGAGCAGAGATAAGAGGGACCCTACAATCACCTAGAAGGAAGTGCCAGGATGTGTTCTTTGGATCTGGGTCTCTGCATTGTGAAGCTTCTAGATCCAGGGTAAGATTAATGCAAGATGCATGGAGATCTCCCAGGAATGCTGGGCCTACCGATGCTGAAAGGAGACAAGGGATTTTCCCCAGAGCCAACAGAGAGAGTTAAAAAGCCTTCCCATGGATTTGGATTCGCCTCCTATACTGTGAGAGAATACATTTGTCTGTTAAAACCATCCTCTTATGGTATTTCTGTTATAGCTGCGCCAGAGAACTAGGACAGCTGCCACCCTGACAATGTCTAGTTCTTGTGGAAACTCCTGAGCTGTTCTCAAGCCTTGAGGGCCATCCTGGTGATGTCCAGCCCAGAGTGGCTGCTTGAGCCAAAAAAGGAGCTAGGATTACACCATTATATTACAGATACCTGCTGAGGTATAATGGTCCAGCAGTGGCTTTCCCATGGCCAGTACAGTCTCCTTGATTGCTGAGAGAGACTCTCTTATTGATGAAACACATGTGCATTAGTAACAGGAATACCCTTCCTCACACATGCCAAGACAGCTGCTCAGTTTGGCTCATAGAGTGAAACAAGCTTCAACATGAAGCAATTACCAGGAAGCAGCTGAAGTATTTCCCTGGCTTCAGGCACAGACTGCATTAGTCTTGCAAGGAAGCAAAGTAGATGTTCATTCACTGAGACAATGGACGGTCAAGCACAGGTCCTGTCAACGAAGGGCTGTGAAATTCTATACAAGTGGACATTCACTGTCCTCATGGCTGTGGAACAGTGTTGGTACCTTTGCCATACCACTACAACCAATAGTCTGTGGCAATGAACTCAAGTCTGTTACAAGATGCATTTGATTTCCTAATATTTATGATTTTTTATTTTGACATTTAAGTAAAATTAATTTGTAATGTGTGTGTGTGCTCTGTCTGGTTTTCATACTAATGCCATTCATCTCATAAAAAGAATTAAAAAGTGTTCTTTGTTTCTGGGCTCTGTGACATTTTACATAGCAGTGAAACCATCACAAAGGATTTGGTGGAAATCTTCTGTGAAGTCACCTGGGCCTCATGCTTTTTGAGGACATAGCTCTCAATTTTTTTCAGCAAATTTTATCATAGGAATTATTTTGTTTAGAGCTTTCGTGGGATCTGTTTTAGTTAATTCATTATTTCCTAGAAAGCCAGTGGTTTTACTCAGGTTTTCTAAATTGTCTGTAAAAAGTTGAACACAGTAATCTCATAAATTGTTTGGATTTCTCCTAAGATGCCTGAGAAAGTCTGGAGGTAAGATTCCTTACCTTGGCAAAATTATTTTTTCTTCGGCTGTTAGGAAGGCGTAGTCATTAAAGGTGCTAAACTTCATAGATGGTGGGTATTTGAATGGTTTTGCTCCAAAATTGAACTCACATTGTTGATATGACATGAAACTAGCTGCAGCAAAAAATCCAGATCTACAGAGAAAAATGAGTACTAAAGTCAAGAGACTTGATATAAACCAAACCAAGTTCAAACATAAAGAGGTCCTGGCAGAAAGAGGCAACATAGGTTCTGCTTCCTGACCCCTACAGGTCTGGGGACCACGGAAAACCCTACCTTCAGTTTCCCGGAGCAAACTTGGAACTAGCTTTAGATACGATCTAATGAGTCTCCAGTTACTTGAAATTACTGACTTCCCATCATACTTGTCTACATAAATGAACAAGGATTTTTTTTTTTCTCCCCTCCCTCTAGAGAAAAGTACATCCTATGCATCTGCACACATTTTTCCCCTGGTAGAGTTACTTACACAGTAGATGAAAAGACTTGCTTCTCAGGAGGCAGCTGGTTCCCATTCAAAAAGAATATCATTTGCTTTTCATTCAAGTCTAAGAGAAAGCCCACGGTGTCTCCTAGAGGAGGGAAGGGAACACTGTCAGGATAAGGGCAGGCCCCACCAGGACTCGAGGAGTGGTGCTTCCAGGGCACTGGAGTCAGTCTGCATCACCAGTCAGGGACTCAATAGGGCCACCTCCCTGACTGTTTCTAAAACTGAGCTGAGTCTTCCACACTGATATTCTAATGTGCCAGTAACAAAACATGCTGCCAATCCAACAATCTTAAGCCATTGATTCTAAGATTCATTACAACTTCAAAGACATCAATTGAAATGTGAAAAAATCAACAAACCAAAGCATGCATTTTGGGGTCAACGGAATATGGTGAGATTATAACCCTGTGCGTCTTTGGCTCTCTGGTGCGGTATAAAAGTTCTTAAGACAACAACTGTCAAATACAAAACAAAGCAAATTCATCTTTGATTCCCAAATAAGATAAAATAGAGATATTTTCATTTCTGTTTTCCCCAGCGATTGCAAGGAAAATGGACGCTCAATCTCTATCAGTGGAGGGAAATCTGGTGATAAACAGCAAAAGCCTTAAAATTCTGTATCCCTTTTGCCAGAGATGTTTCACTTCTAAAGCTTTATCCTGAGAAAACCTAGGTTTGTAATAATAGTAAAAAAGGCAAAAATGTAAATGCTCAACAAGAAGGCACTGATTAATGAGTCACAGTTATAAGTACATATTGGAATATTGAGAACACTGTTAGTTAATTTGGTTTGCTTCCATACGATAAGCACTGGATTACGAACCACAAAGACCATGGTTTGAATGCATCAGCTGCTCTGAGGGAGAAAGATGTGGCTTTCTGCTCTATTAAACCCTAATCAGGATTTGCTAATGAGTCAGAATTGACTCTATGGTACTTAACAACAACAATCCAAATTTTTATAGTAAACTTTTATTACATCAGTAATAGCGTTTAAAATTCTTATTTAAAAAACAAACTAAATTACTGTTGAAGGCAGTGCCTCTATCTTACCCCAAAGCCAAACCTACTGTGTAGAGTTGAGTCTGACTCATAGGGACCCTACCAGACAGACTAGGACAGCCTCACGTGGGTTCCAAGGCTGTAATCTTTATGGAAGCTGACCACATCGCTCTCCTACAGAGCACCTGATGGTTTTGAACTACTGACTTTTGGTAGCAGCCCAGTGATTTAAGCATTGGGCTACCAGGGGCTCCTTGCTTCTATCTTCCATTCTGCTAAATGAAACAATTTTATGTCCTTTCAAGAACTTGCAGGCCATTAAAAGGAGGGCTCATACTGGCTTTTTGGGTTTTTTCCCTTTGTCACACTATGGATTTAATCACGTGGAGCTGTCCCCACAGAGCAGTGGTCAAGTTCTAGCTCTCCTAGTATGCCTGGAAATTCAGTTCACACTTATGGTCCATCAACTCATAGCTGGAAACCGAGGGACACTTAGAAAAGCAGCTGGGGGCTAACTCCCATACTGGAAAAAATAATTCCTTCTATGGAGTCCTGCTGTGGCGCTGTGGGTTAATGTGCCAAACTGCAAAGCCGTTTAAACTGCAAGGTCGGTGGATCAAGCTCACCAGCCGCTCCTTGGAAACCCTATACAGGCTCACTGTGGGTCAGAAACGACTTGACAGCGCTTAACAGCAACAGCAACAATGTCCTACCATTCGTCCCTACTTCCTCAGAGTGCCATGGGACACCAGAGGGCCCCCAAGAGCACCCCTTCTGTGCAATGGCGCTGTGTCAGGAAAACCTTGGTCACACTGCATTTAGTTGGTGGAAAGAAAGACTCACTAACCTTACTTCTTAAGTGTTTAACAAACCAACTACATGACTCTAAAATCTTCCACTGAGAAATGCTTTCATGGATCTCAGCTCTCAGATACTGCAAACTGGAAGAAGCAAAAACTGAATGTGGCCAAAAGGTCATGGTATTGATAAGATATACAAGGGGGCATCACAATGTTCATGAAAAAAATGCCATTATCTTTTCATTCCAATTTTCCATGAACTTTATGAAGCCCCCAGTAGTCCAGGCAGCCTGTACCACTGAAGCATCTGAGTCTAGTGTCTGGATAGGGAGGAGGCTAAGCAGACGAGTCTGGGGCCAAAAGTGCTCTCACGTCCTCTCTATACATGGCTCTGGAGGTGCCTAGAATATTGTCACCAAACAGTGTCTATTTCACAGGACGAGCCTCAGTTTAGTGACATTGTCTTTTCAGTGTCCCTGATATCCCCATGGGGTTTTGATTCAAAACAAAAATCAACAGAGTAAATGAGAATACAAATGCATTTGCTACAGAAAGGGCTCCACCAGAGGTGAAATGATCAGAGGAACCATTATGTCCATGGAAGGGATAAAAATGGCTAATAGTATCCGTTTTCACATTTACCCTTCTTCCATTCCATATTTTAAGAACACTAGAGGATGCCTCATTATAACCAGAAGCCCTACTGCAGACGGTACGTTGGGGAAGGAGATGAAGGAGTACCTTCTTTCCAGCACGGATGTAGGTGAGGCTTACTTCTGGCGTTGTACCAGATCAGCTGCCGGCAGCCATCGTATGCACAGGAGTAGTCATCGTCCCCAATGCCATAGCCTTCCTGCAGGGAGACAGGGTCCAGGAGATTAGCAAGGTTTTACCTGCTCTCATCTGGGGAGAGAGACTGGGTCTTATATAATCATTAACCCAGCAGCTGGAAGTCTAAGTGTTTTAGATGAAGGGAGGGTATGGGATTCATGGGGAACACCAAAATTACGACCGAGCGGCCTGGTTCCCAGGGAGTAGATAATGACTTCTCTAAAAAATACTAACGGAGTGCCTCTTCTGCCCCAGGTGCATGCTCCTTCATGTGATTCTCACCGGTGGCACAGGCTGGCAGCGTTACTCCATTTTAAGAGGAAACAAAGCTTCTGAAAGGTTAACCACCTTGCCCAAGGGCACATTATTAAAAGAAGCGGACCCGAGTTTAGTGCTAAATCTGGATTCAGGATCAGTGCTCTTTCCACTTCGCTGCTGCTGGGTAAATACCTTTCTTGCATGGAGTAGTCTTTAAAACACCCCAGCACTCACGGATTTCCAAACTACAGTTAAGAGGAAGGCTGCAGTGGACAACTGCCGTTATCGGCACTACCACTGACCGTCAGGTCAGTTCCCATGGGCGATTCGCTAACAGCTCCTCTGCAATCAGCTCAGCTGGAGCGCCACACAGGTCCTGTATAGCTGCTGCTTTCAGCATACACTGCCTTTTCATTATTTCGTAGCATTCTTAAAATATAAGGGCGGAGGGGATCTTTAGAGGAGATTTTGAGCACTTATATGAGCTCTGATAGCGTAGTGGTTACAAATCGGCTGTGAGCCGCAAGGTCAGCAGTTCGAAACTACCAGTTGCTCCGCGGGAAAAAGATGAGGCTTTCTGCTCCCGTAAAGATTTACAACCTCAGAAACCCTGTACAGGGTCGCTATGAGTCGGAATCGACTCCATGGCACATAACAACAACAAAATATGAAAGGCAGTCGGGTAGCACTGTAAGATAAGCATTGACTGTTAACTGCAAAGTCAGCAGTTCAAACCCACCAGAAGATCCCTGGGAGATAGAGAGGTGTCCTGCTCCTGTAGAGATTTACAGCCTCGGAAACCCTATACTAGGTTGCTACAAGTCGGCATTGACTCTATGACAGTGAATATACAAAAAAATAGAAGAAGTAGAAGACGTATGCAGATCAGATAACTGCTATCTTGAAGGATCAAGGGTGAAAAGTTTGAGTGGAGAAAGGGATTGACATTATGGTCATATCCACAAGACAGACATCAGGTCCTGGTAGTGCCTTGCTTGTTCTACAGGATAAATAATGCAGGTAAGGAGGCACTGATCAAAGGTTCCAATCAACTACTTGGACTAAAATCTACAGAATTTGGAGGTGTGTTCTCCAAAGTGAGGCTTCTGAATTAGCTGTATTGCTGTTGCTAAGTGCCATCGAGTCAGTTCTGACTCATAGCAACCTTGTGTAGGGTTTCCGAGGAGCAGCTGGTGAGAGTTTAAACCACCGACCTTGCAGTTCAAACTAACCTTGCCATCCAGTGCTTATCATACAGTGCCACACCAGCACTCCAAGTTAGCTGCAGGCTTGCACTATTCAGACCAGTCAAGAGTTAGGTGAATTTGTATCTAACAACCTTTAGGGAGAGAAGCTCTCCAGTCTATCAGAAAGAATCTCTTTGCTATCTCTTTCAAATCAGCAAGTACAAAACTTAAAAATTCAGGCTTTGGGGCATGGGCAAAAATGTAAACAATTCTTTTCTATCTTTAATTTCTACTGTTTAGGAAAGTCCTTAACAGAACATTTTAAAGAATTTCCTAGAAGACTGCTAGTCACCAAGACTGGGTAAAAAGCAGATATCATTCTTTATTATGCATACTTTCTATGTCTGGGAGAATTCCACCACAGAGCGGCACTGTAAGGCAAAGGAGAAACGCACATAATTTTAACCACAAATCTGTGTCTGTAGATTTATGAAGTAGATACTTCTACAAGCAGAGATGCCCTTTGGGAGTCTCTTTGAACTTTTGTCTCAGAGAGCCACTTGGAAGCGCTATATCCTCTTTCACTCTAAAAACATTTTCAGTTGGTTTAACTTTGGTTTCTATTGGCTGAGACAGATAAATGAGAGAACCAACTAGCATGCTTGTTATTTGAGGTGATAATTTTAACTGCCTGTTTCCAATCATGTATACTTTAGTAATGGAAACAATACTAACAGTAAACCAAAGAAAGTGTGGAGTCATTCAGGAAATACTTTTAATCCCTTTCCCACATGTCCTTTTTTTCTGCTGTTCAGCATCCCAACCCCCTTTTTGTTTTGGGGGTATATGAGACGCTGGGTCCTGCCTCCCACTCTGGAACTAAAGTGACAGAATATGATCTAGGCGCAGCTAACTGGACCCTCCATCAGATACTCACTATGGTGCAAATGGCCCTACAAAGAGAGATGGTTAGGGTGGACTCATGGGGATGGGGGTGGCGGGTAAGGGTGGTGGTGGTGGTGAGGTGGAATGGTGCCTGCATTCTGGCTAGACCATTCCCCTAACACTGTCGTACTTCCTGTCTCTTGGCCTTCTGCAGTTTCCTTGAAGCCTGTCTAGTTCTCCAGGTCCTCGACAATTCTGAGAGCACCGCCCTCACCCCACAGGCTGCCAAGTCATTCCTTCTTATAGTGAGAATCATCGTATCCAAGATAGGATGCTTCAACAGAAGGCGCATGGGCTATGGAGTTTGAATTCTGCTCCAGTATTTGATAGCTAGATGGTTTGGGGGAAGTTTATTAACTTCTTTGAATATAATTTTCTTTAACTTTAAATGGGAGAATAATACCTTTTCAGATCTTCAAAAAGATAAGAGGTAATATATGTGAAGAACCTGTCACATGGGAGTTGCTCATGAAAAGATATCCTATATAAGCCAAAATGATACAACCTTGCTTGGTAGTAATAAAGAGGACTTAAAATACTGAAGATCAAAGACTACAGCCTTCAGTATGGATTGCATTTCAATGTAAAGACAACAAAAATACTCACTACTATACCAATAAATAACATCATTGATAAATGAAGAAAAGATTGAAATTGTCAAGGACTTCATTTTGCTTAGATCAATAATCAACACTTATGGAAGCAGCAGTCAAGACATCAAACAATGTATCGCATTAGGCAAATCTACTGCAAAGGACCTCTTTAAAGTGTTAGAGAGAAAAGAGATCAGTTAGAAGACTAAGTTGTGCCTGACCCAAGCCATGGCGTTTTCAATCACCTCATATGCATATGGAAGGTGGACAATGAATAAGGAAGACCTTAGAAGAATCTATGCATTTGAGTTATGGTTCTGGAGAATATTAAAAGTAGCATGGACTGCCAGAAAAATAAAGAAATTTGCCTTGGAAGATGTGCAGCCAGAATGCTCTCTAGAAGCCAGGATGGTGAGATTTTGTTTCTCATGCTATCAGGAGGGACTAGTACCTGAAGAAGGACATCATATTTAGTAAAATGGAGGACATCATATTTAGTAAAATGGAGCAAAAGAGGAAGACTCCCCTCTCTAATGAGACAGAGTGACACAGTGGCAGCAATAGTGGGCTCAAATGTCACAATTGTGGGGAAGACGCAGGACTGGGCAGTGCTTAGTTCTGTTGTGCATAGGGTTGCTATGAGTTAGAACCAACTCAACAGCACCAAACAAAAATGTACCCTTGGAAAATCACTTCTACCAACACCTCATAAAAATACACAAGCTATATTGTAGGTAATCAGAATGAGAATCATTTTTAAGCTTTTCAATTTTAATGATCTGTCTCTGAGCCGAGCAATTTGATCATCTTCTCAAAAGTAATACCTGTGCAGTGAGAGTTAAAATAAGAGGGACTGGCAGGAGAGACCGCAATGGGAAAATAGTGGATGGGTAGGTGGGAGAGCCTGAGAACCTGCAACAAGCTGGAGCCATCAGAGCATGAACCAGAGAAAATGCTTCTAGAAGCAAAGATGAGGGTGAAGAATATTGGAACATCAGCAGGACCAAACTCATTCAACAAAAGAAAGTTCGGGTTTCCTGATAACCAGAAACTTAGGGAGTAAAATTTAAAATCTCTTTTTGGAAATGTCTTTGACCAAGACAAATGATGTGTTTTATGATTGGGGTGTGGGGAGGGTGTAAAAGGAACAGTTTCCTTTTTTAAAGAAACTGTCATAAGACTATCTTTGGAGCTGCTTTCTTTCTTTTTTTGTTTATTTAGATTTAATTAAATATGGAGTTGTACAATAATAAACAAGAGTTTGAAATTCAAGGTCGGTCATTTTTTATGTACAGATTTCAAGATATTTGTTAATTTTGTAGTTTCAGGTGATTAGTTTCTAAAGGTTACAGACAGAAAGAAACCAGAAATGGAATCTTAAGAATTGTGTATTTTTTTCAGATATAATTATTAGCATACTAAGAGGGAAGCAAAAAGTTATTGTCTATTTAAACTGGTTCAAAATGCAAGCAACTACTAACTCCCTCATTATACAAACTGTCTGGCTCCCAGGAATACCCATATAGAAAGGGAGGAAAAATTATATAAAATTAAATACAACTTTTTTTTTAATGAACATTTTTTTTTTTTCGGTTTCAAGTCATAAAGTAGTTTTTGCATTGCTATCAGTAGATACAGATGCTTAACTCTTTAAAAGCAACTATTTAAAAATTTTTAATGTAAATTGTTGACTATTTGAAATCACTTGCTTTACCTTCCTGGGTCATATCTACCTTTCGTATATTGCTCAAATATTTAACGTTTTGTTTTATGAACACTCAAATGTGAAATATATGAATATGGGAATGAGAAGATTCACTTTTATCAAAGCAGGTAAGTTACTAATTGGTGAAATCGAATTTGAATTGACCTTACTACAAGACTTCTTACTAAGTGTATGTGTGCTAGCCAAAGACCACTCAAAAGCACATTTTAGACATTAAAAAACAGAAGGAAATAAAATGCAGTTTCAAACATGTTATGGAATCTCTGACCATATATACTTTGTTTTGTGTATTGTGGGATTGGTTTTTGTATTGTGTATTTTTGTTTTGTTTTGTATATGAACTTTTCTTAATGTGACAGATACACTGTCAAAAGTATAGTCACAAACAAAAGAAACATAAAATGTAATGATATCCTTGAAAATTTCTCAATGTTAAATTTGGAGGATGCTTCAGATTGTTTTATTGGTGGCAACTGCTGGCTGAGTGCTTTTAATAGGTACAATAATAAACAACTCTAGACACCTGGTAGCGCAGTGGTTACGAATCAGGCTGCTAATCTCACAGTCAGCAGTTCGAAACTACCAGCTGTTCCATGGGAGAAAGATGAGGCTTTCTGCTCCTGTATAAGATTTATACCCTTGGAAACCCTGTACAGGGTTGCTATGAGTCGGAACCAATTCCACGGCACATAACAACAACAACTCTAGACACCTGGTGTGGCTTTGTGGGTTACTGCACTGTACTGAAAAGCTGGTTTGAACTGCAAGGAAACCACAGTGCCACAGCAAGTGTCTAGAAACCCTATACAGGGTCACTACGGGTAGGAACTGACTCAACAGCACAACAACAACTCTAGAGAAGCAGCCTGACTGTTGTATGCTCCTAATACTTTGTTCACTTGCATTTAAGTTTAGAATAAGTCTCTAGTAACATAACCGAAATGTATATAGAACTATTAGTTCTTACTTACATGACTTAATTATATCAAGATATATGAATTTAACTTTTACTTTAATGTAGGTAAACTTCCCATTTTTGCTAATTTTACTGTTTGTTAAGATAGTAATTTTCCCTTCTCCTGTACATTGCAAAGTATGAGTATTCTGGAACACTTAATTGTGCTCCTGAGGAATCTGTATATGGACCAAGAGGCAGTTGTTCGAACAGAACATGGGAACACTGAACGGTTTAAAATTAAGAAATTCTTTTTTTCTTTCACCATACTTATTCAACCTGTATGCTGAGCAAATAATCTGAGAAGCTGGGTTTTATGAAGAAAAACGTGGCATCAGGATTGGAGGAAGGCTCATTAACAACCTGCGATATGCAGATAATACAACCTTGCTTGCTGAAAGTGAAAAGGACTTAAAACATTTAATGATGAAGATCAAAGAGCACAGCCTTCGGTATGGATTACATCTCAATGTAAAGAAAACAAAAATCCTCACCACTGGACCAACAAACAGCATTCTTATCAATGGAGAAAAGATTGAAGTTGTCAAGGACTTCATTTTTCTTGGATCAACTATCAACACTCACGGAAGCAGCAGTCAAGAAATCAAACGACATATTGTATTAGGCTAATCTGCTGCACAAGACCTTTTTAAAGTGTTGAAGAGCAAAGCTGTCAGCTTGAGAACTAAGGTGCGCCTGACCCAAGCCATGGTGTTTTCAATAACCTCATATGTACGATAAAGCTGGACAGTGAATAAGGAAGAATGTAGAATTGATGCTTTTGAGTTATGGTGTTGGAGGAGAATATTGAAAGCGCCATGGGCTTCCAAAAGAACCAAGAGATCAGTGTTGGAAGAAGTGCAGCCAGGGTGCTCCTTGGAAGTCAGGATGGCCAAACTTTGTCTCTCATACTTCGTACATATTGTCAGGAGGGACCAGTTGCTGGAGAGAAGGATATCATGTTTGGTAAGGTGGAGGGTCAGAGAAAAAGAGTAAGACCACCCAACAAGATGGATTGGCAAAGCGGCAGCTCAAGTGTGACAACAATAGTGAGGTTGGCCCAGGATTGGACAGTATTTCATTCTGCTGTGCGTGAGGTCACTATGAGTCAGTACTTACTCGATGGCACCTAACAACAACAACAATATATTATTTTCTTGACCCAAATGAAATATTTAGCTCAGGTCAAGATAGGAGAGAGAATAACTGAGATTAATATCTTTACTGGAAATAGCAATAAATAGTGAAACACATACACACACAAAGCTGGACTACAAATCTTTAGAAACTGGGTGGATCCCAGGAATGACTTATTCTATAAAACCACACCCTGTCTGAATAGGCAAAAAAAAAAAAAATCAGAGGCACAGAACAATGCCTATTTGAAGCAAAGTTATGCCCACATTCTCAGGATCCTACATTTAGAAAAAGTTACATCAGATTTTAATGATTTCTAACAGGAACCAACCAGTATTTAGATCAGGAAAAATGTTTTGCTTTGCTTCTTTTTTTAAAAAAGAAAGAAACCATTGTCTATCAAGCAATTTGAATGGTAGGAAAACATTAAGCCTGTTATGGAGCCCAAAGGTCTATTACTACATGGCAGATAATAGTGTTTCATCTACCATATAATAAATTGCTCATGAGCCAGCTTCCCTACTGGCCATTAAAGAAAAAAATTGTGACACTCAATCTCAGATATACTTTACCTAGTTCTGAGTGTGTTGCTACCCAGTGGGGAGAAAATTTCTATATTGTAGCTTTTTTCCTGGAGAAAACCATATTTTCTTCTAGTTCTGCAACAACTTTTCACTTTCAAGTGAGGAGACTAACCTCTAAGATTCTCCCCATTTTCCAAATGCAAAGCACACAATCATGGTAGACTAGTTGTGTTAAGATAGTCCTATGTCCTTCATTTCCTTGATTTCAGTCTGTTTTTTCATCTGTAAAGGGGAAATACTGACACTGGAAAGTGCTCTGACAGATGGCACTCAGAAACAAGGATGCTCTAGAAATGGAGACTCTTTTGAAGTCCTTAAATATCATCTTTAGGGCATGCGTCAGTGAAAGCAGGCTGTCAGGAACGGGTGGTGTTATCTGCTTCATATCAGGACTCTGATATGAGAGGTTTACTGAGATTATTCTCCAGCTGTCCATGTGGTACCACAACAAAGCCCATGTTTCCAGGTTTTCATTCAAGGGCCCAGTAGGTGAGGAGGCCCTGTGTTAGGAAAGGTTCCCATCACAGCAACGATGACTGGGGTCTAGTTCACCCTGGAGAAGAGTTTAGAGCTGACCTTTCCAGCGGTCTTTCCTCCAATCGTCTCTTGAACCCAGGCATTTCTGTAAAATGCCATTCATGATCCCTGGGTGCAAGATACCTTGCCAAGGTCACTTTAAAAACTGCTTATAATAGGTAAGTTTAGTTTCACTTTGGCGGATCACTTCTAAGACCCACCTCAACCTGACATACGGGATTGTTGTTGTAAAATGCCATCGAGTCAGTTCCAAATCACAGTGACCCTGGATAGGGTTTCTGAGGAGCAACTGGTGGGTTTAAACCGCTGGCCTTGTGGTTAGCAATTCAGTGTGTATCCTACTAACAAGAAGACAACCAAAGGGGCTTTTCCCAGTTCAAAGGGTAAAAAAATCATACATACAAAAATATTCCTGATTGAAACTGGATTAACTTCCAAATTTTTCCAACAGAAGAAAGCCAGTTGGGCTGGGTAATTAAAAAAAAATTTTTTTTATTAAGTGCTGTCGAGTCAATTCCGACTCATAGCAACCCTGTATTGGGTTTCTGAGGAGCAGCTGGTGAGCTTGAACTGGCTAGGTACTAGCGAAGTGTAAACTGGCAGGAATTGTGCACTGCAGGGGAGGGAGGGCCCCCAATCCCTCTCGCCCTCGGGAAGCAACAGTGCAGTCCTGCTTACTCTATTGGGTCTACTTTTCCCTTTAATATTGCAGCTTTCTGTAATAAAAGAGAAATACTACACACTGAAAATAAATGTGCCTACTAACTGCAACAACAACAACTAACTGCAGGGTGAAACTGAGAGAATTCAACATTCAGTATTTTATGAAAAGAAGAGAATTCCTACAAACTTCTTAAAGGTAGAAATTGTCATTGTTCCTAATATAAAATTATGAACTAAGCCAAAGAAGGGACTGAGATTAGAACAGAGCCCATAAACACAAAAGACACGTATACTTCTAGATAAAAAATTAATGTGAATTTAGGACTGCAAAGTTTTCAGTGACTAATTTCTCAGAAGTAGACCACCTATTTCTTCTTTCTAGTTTGTCTTAATCTTTAAGTTCCACTGAACTCTGTATACCAACAGTGACCCTGCTGGTATATGAAATAATAATGACATAGTTTCCAGCATCTCAGCAACATGCGAGCTACCATGGTAATGACAAACTGACAGACAAGTGGGGGAAAACGCAGCATTTCTGAAGCTGAAAGAACAGAAGAAAAATTCTAGCCTTAAGTTGCAGTATTGAATGACTCTAAGGAGCTCTGGTAGCATAGTGGTTATGAATCGGGCTGCGAACTGTAAGGTCAGCAGTTAGAAACTACCAGCTGCTCCGCGGGAGAAAGATGAGGCGTTCTGCTCCCGTAAAGATTTACATCCTCGGAAACCCTGTACAGGGTTGTTATGGGTTGGAACCGACCTGACAGCATTTAACAACAACAACAACAATGGCAAAATAGTCAATGACACAGGGAGCATCAAAAGAAGATGGAGAATACATACTCACTGTGCCAAAAAGAATTGGTCTATCAACTATTTCAAGAGATAGCATATGATCAAGAATCAATGGTATTGAAGGAGGAAGCTCAAGCTTCACTGAAAAGATTAGTGAAAAACAAGGCTCCAGGAGTAACAATTGGAATGTTTCAATGAACTGATGCAGTACTGGAGGAGCTCCCTTATCAGTGTCAAGCTATTTGGAAGGCAGCTACCTGGCCAATCAACTAGAGGAGATCCATATTTATATCCATTCCAAATAAAAGTAACCCAACAGAACATAGAAATTATTGAACAATATTATTATTAAATGCAAGTAAAATTCTACTGAAGATAATTAACAGTTGCAGCTACTGCTGACAGGGAGCGTCCAGAAATTCAAACTGGATTCAGAAGAGAATGTGGAATAAGGGATAAAAAATGATGATGCTAGATGAATCTTGGCTGAAAGTAGAGAATACCAGAAGATGTTTACTTGTGTTTTATTGACTATGCAAAGACATTTGACTGTGTGGATCTAAACA
>NW_006408573.1:6583772-6590881 GCF_000296735.1 Chrysochloris asiatica | reverse complement strand
GATTATTTCTCCAGTCTAGGAGCAGAGGTCTCTGGGACCACCAACGGATAAGAGCCGAGAACGGGACCCCACCCAGAGAACTGGGGATGCCTGAAATGGAGACAGAGATGATGACATGGAGGGATGAAGTGGCTGGGGGCTTTGGATCCAGAGAGGGAGAGCAACTGTGGGCTGAAGACTGAGGGGGGAGGGGGGAGTGTAGAGCATGGCCTTCTAGGATATGCCCTTTGGTCGAAAGACGATGCATGGAGGGGATTGGAACCATGACAATGTAATGATATATGATGGAATGAATATAGAACTGAGGTTCTCTCATGTAAACTATCATATAACTCACAATAAAACATAAAAATAAATAAATAAATAAAGTGTTTGAGGACTAAAGTGTGCCTGAACCCAGCCATGATCTTGTCAATTCCTTCATATTAATGTGAAGGCTGGACAATGAATAAGGAAAGACTGGAGAAGATTTGAAGCATTTCAATTACGGTATTGGTGAAGAATCTTGAAAGTATCATGGACTGCCAGAAGAATAAATAAATGTATTTTGGAAGAAGTACAGCTAGCATGCTCCTTGGAAGTGAGGATGGTGACTTTATCTAAGGTACTTTGGACATGCTAAAGTCCCTGGGGTAAGGGCCAACATGCTTTGTAAAGCAGATGGTCAGTGAAAAAGAGGAAGATGCCTAAGTGGGAATGACACAGTAGCTACAACAATGGTGCAAATGCAACAATTGTGAGAGCGGCGCAGACCAGGCAGTGTTTTGTTCTGTTAGACACAGGGCTGCTATGAGTCAGAACTGACTAGATGGCACCTAACAACAACAAGGACTTGGATTAAAAACAAAAGGCAATTTTACTTGTCTTTTAACTAATTCTGAGTCAGTTTAGCAAGCCACTTTAGGGGTTTGGCACACCATGTTTGCAGCCCAAGAAATAATTTTTGCATAAACCTTTTGATAAATGGAGTGCTGGTGTGGCATTGTGGGTTAATGCGCTCAACTGCAAAGTCAGTTTGAATGCAGTCGGCAATTCAAGTTAGCCAGCCACTCCTTGGAAACCCTATACAGGTCATAATGGGTCAGAACTGACTTGATGGTAATTAACAACAACATTTGATAAATAAGTATGCCTGAATGTCCTCCACTCTCCTGTTCACCCCCTAAAAACCAAGTGCTCTGGCCCCATTGGCGCAGGTCCCAGTGTACTCACGTGATTGAGGAATTTGCTGTCTCGAGTGGCCCAGCCTATCTGCATGACACCAGAGGTGATCACTGTCACTTCGTAGTACCACACCCCAGCGTCCACACAAAAGGTGCAACGCACACTTTCAAAGGAGGAGGCATCACAGCGAGCCTGGAAAACCCGAAGAGTGTGATAGTCCACATCAGTGCCTGAAGACCACCAGAAGTAACAATACTCAGAGGTTAAAGGCAGATTTCCTTATTAAAGCTTCCACTAGGTTATTATTTTCTCCTATGCCCACTCCTTCAGTGACCAAAAAAAGCAAAACTGAATGATGCATACTCTATGACTATTTATATTTCCAAGGAATTCCAACATTGGTGAAGCTTACCAGGTCTTAAAAATGGCTGTAGGAAGAATAGGTAAAGGCTACTGGCTTCATTTTCTAAGTCTTTACAGAGCCTTGCTCTTATATTAGAGACTTTTTGTTGTTGCTAAGTGCCATTGAGTCAGTTCTGACTCATAGCAATTCTGCAAAGGGTTTCCAAGGAGCAGCTGGTGGGCTGAAGCTATTGACCTTATGGTTCACAGTCCAGTGCTGAACCTAGGCCAGGAGTCTCTCTCTCTATATACACACACACACATACACAACCTATAGCTGAAAGGTTCGTGAGAGGTTTGACAATACCGAAGATCAAAGAGAAGGAACCTTAGTGACACAGTGGGTTATGCACTGGGTTCCTAACTGCTAGATCAGCAGTGAGCAGTTCAATCCCACCAGCTACGTTTTCTGCTCCTGAAAAAGATTTATAGACTCAGAAACCCTGTACAGAGTCAGAATCGACTTGATGGCACAAAGCCAGCCATCCAGACAAGATCAAAGAGATGTTTGCAGCATTCTCAAGCTGTTCTTTTAATCCTAATAGTACCTTCCTGGACATAAACAAGTCGTACTTTCATCCACCTTTACCACAAAGTCAGCAACATTTCCAACATACAATCTCTCATGTAGGAAGGAGAGCCCTAATTTACTACAACTAGCTATGCAGGGATGGAAAGAACGAAAATGGGATTGAAAACAGATAAATTCTTACACCTAATGCGAAACAACAAGAGTAGATTATTCTCTCCCTCACCACTTCTAGCCCTAACCACTTTTTGTGTATGAAATAAATAAGCTTCCATCTATTCTACAAGCAATTACCTTTGTTCTGAACCAGGACATGAAAATGAGAACAGAAATGATATTCCTCCCTCCTGCCCCCCCCCACCCTGCACCCCACTCTGGTTCCCAAAGGGCCACTTGTAGGAGTTTTACCTCTAAGCCATGAGGTGAGATCTTCAGGTACTCGCTGACATCGTTGCTATTCAACATAGCCCTAATGTTATTTAAGTCCACTTTCTCATAGGTCAGCTGCCTACCTTCTTTTAAAACTGCAAAAGAAAAAGCAGTTGTGTTTCTAAGGCAGATGTCATTGCTAGCTGCCATCCAAATACGGAATGGCGGTGGCCATAAATGGCAGACTTTGTGGGAGACATAGCTTTGGTTTTGCTGTTATCCTACCATATGAAGACTTAGCAAGAAAATGCTAGGAATGACAGCACTGCTAGGTTTATGCTTTTCTTCCCTCTAGCCATCATTTTATGTGACACACAATCCAAACTGCACTCCTTCACCATTATTTAACTGCCACTATATAGGCTGTGGCTTAAGTTTCTTCCAACATGGTTGGGGTAGGAACAGGGGTCCCCTGTACCTGTGCTTTAGCACATAATTTTAGTTCTACAGCCCTTAGAGAAGTTTATAACAGGCTTCAGATATACAACAAATCCTCATAGAGGAACTAGCGTTTGATTGTAGACAGTATGTTACTAGACCGAGCCTTAATGGTTAATGGAATTCAGAAGAAAAAAGGCAGGAATAAGTCACATGGTGTAGTTGAGTTTTGAATGCTGGAGGTGGGATAGGAAGAAAGAATTCTACGTGAGGGGGTATGGGCCCAGAAGCTGTATGTATGTATGCTTGGGAGCTATATGTAGGGCAGAGAGGAGACAGTCTGCACTGGGAAGAGTTGGTTAGGTGAGCCATATGACTGAAGACCTGGATGTAGCAGGAAACAGAGCATCAATAGAGGTTTTTTAACAGGAGAGTGCAGTCATGAGTAGCACCCCATCTAACTCTTTTCTGAAGAGTCCCAAACATACTTTCTGCTAGAATTTACACACCCTTACTAGTAGAAGCCCTTATAAAGCAAGACTCACACTAACTAGCACAAGAGATAGCCCAGTGACTCTATAGAAGTTAGGGGTTTGGCAATGGAAACAGACGTTTTAACAAAGGCCAACTAGCACTCACAGAGATTGTCTAAGCTCCACTGGGCACAGAAACCAACTTGGCGTTTCAGATAATCAGGATCATCAGCCCAGGACTCCAACGTGACAAGCCGGTCACTGATACTAGATTCAGAGATAGTCAATTTATTTTCACCTGTTGGGAAAGATGTGAACCTTAAGTTAACAATGAAAGAGTACGAGGATTTGTTGGGCAGGCGAGTGGTGGCAAGGAGTGAGGAGAGTTGGAGACAGAATGGACTTGCGTTACAGTTTCTAGGAACGACATAGAGCTCTGACTGCTTTCTAGAGTGGCAACCTCATCATAGTAATCACAGCCGCCAGGTTTCTTTTCCTTCTTCTTCCTTGGTAGCCCATGTAACGGCTTGTCTCACTGAGGAGACAGCACTGGAAGAGGCTGGACTTTCTTGCTACAGCGAGTGTAAACTGTGTCAGTTTGATTATGTGCCACAGAGTGTTCCTTGCTTCTGCCAAGTTTTGATTCTTAGGAGAGAAACCCCTTGACTTTGTTCTTGTCACGTCTTACTGACCTTGAAGTGGCTACCCAGACAAAACCAGAATATATGTACATTTCAAATGTCATTCAAAGTGTATAGGTTCATCCAGGAAGTAAGAGAAACTATTTTTACCCGCCAATAGAGCAGATCACGTGTGCAGGAAGTCTTTATACCTACTTGTCTGTGCAAACTTTTCCAGTGCAATGAGTGCAAAGAGCATGACCGTGGGGTGGGACTGGGACTTCTGAAAGACACAAGAAATGGAAAGACAACATCATCCCTCCACAGAAGAAGCAGGCTACCCATGTCATCTTCTTGCTCATTATATAAGAGATGTTCTGTGTGTGCAATCAGAAAAGTTTCAGTCATCTAACTCATTTGGCTAATAATGAAGAACCAAGATGGAGTCTCTCAATCTTTATGTGTGTGCAATAGCTTGGATTAGTTTACAAATATGGAAAATTCAAACGTAGTTTGTTAAGTGCACTATGATTTTTCACTTAGTTAAATAATATAATGCTGATTCCCACATTCATTTCAGCAAGCCAAACAGATATTTAGAACTACAGGGAAAATTACCTTTTATTCAGAACCCAAAGAAAAGCCTCTGATTTCCAAAATTATAAGTTAATGCAATTAATAAAGCATGACTGAGCTTCACTCTTTTCCCTGAAGGGAATTCTACAAATGTTGATGGCAGATGAGACAGGGTAGCCAGTGGGCTCTTGTGGTTCCACTTCATGTCTGTGGGTTCACGAGTCAAGATAAGCCTGTCAGCTTAATGTAACACCTCACGCTCCTCACAGCCCACTTTTCCTACACCTGTGTCAGAAGCCTCTAACAGAGCTTTAGGAACACAGGATGTTTCCCACCCACGTCCCTGGTGCCAAACTAGGTTCTGCAAAGCTTGTAAACCACCATCCTTTCTGGATCATGGTTTCTGATTGGGAAACCCTCTGCCTGGCTTTTTAGGTATTGAATTCCCTCCTGCCCTCTAACCTGGCTACTTAAGTCTTCTGTCATCCTATCCCCGAACACTGTCTTCTCTGATCAGACAATTCTTAGTAACATATCAGGAACATGGTCATGTATCTCTGGACTTCTGCATGGGGTGTTTCTTCAGCCTGGAAAGTCATTTCTTCCTTCCTCAAACCTGACCTCATGGTCTGCCCAGCAGCATCTCATCTTCATCAGGGTATCTTTGCTGACTCTCCCAGCTCTCACAGTCCATACCTACCTCACTTTGCTGGGAATGCCTGTGGTACTCAGACTGAAGGAGGCAATTTTGTCCTGCATCACATTTTGTCCTAAAATGGAGCCAGACAGTCTTGTCTGGGTAGTTTTACTCTCTCAAACTAACTAGTAAACTTCTTGATCAAAAAGGATTATTTCAATATTTCTGTATCCCCGCAATGCCCAGCACTGTTGTTAAGTGCTATTGAGTCGGGTCCGACTCATAGCAACCCTGTATAGGGTTTCCAAGGAGCAGCTGGTGAGTGAACCACTCACCTTGCAGTTCAAACTGACCTTCAGGTCTTACCGTGCTGTACCAGGACTCATATGCCTAGCAAAGTGTGTTTGAAGCACATACCATATAGATAATATAGAATAAAGCATTTTAGATATGAGTTTTGAAAAAGGCCAGTGCTCACTGGTGTTGTTGTTAAGCGCCATTGAGTTGGTCCTGACTCACAGCGATTCTATATAGGGTTCCTGAAGAGCAGATGGTAGATTTGAACTGCCGACCTTACAGTTCAAACTGACCTTATGGTCCAATGCTTATACTACTCTAATGCTCACCAGGCCTGCAAAAATAACTTCTAAAATCTCAAATCCTCTAAGTGCAGTCAGGAGCTAGAGGGGAAGAGGAGCAGAGATTTATATATATATACTTGGGATCTGACAGTCACCTGACTCGGAAAGCCAAATATTTTGGTTTTCACTGTGGAGGTCCCTACTACTATTTAGAAGATTCAAAAGAAACATTAAAAGCCCATCATGGCAGTTGTGACTGACTTTCAAACCAGACCAAATCAGCTGTTTTCACTTGCAATAAATTCCTATTTCACACACACCCCGTTTTTTTAAAAATAGAAGGAAATAAATAAATGCTCAGGAAACACCTGCAAATAAAATTTATAACTGATTCCATTCCCTACTTAGTAGTTCTACTGGCAATTTGAGAAAATGTACAATTTTAGATGACTAAGCTTTGATGTCTCACTTACCAGACACTGTAGCAAATACTCCAGTATTCCTGGGCTAAGTAAACCGATACTTGCAGGACCTAGATGAGCATAACAAACAATGGATAGGATTAAATAAGCCACCTTGGTATCAATCAGCAACAAATAAGAAGTGTGGTAGAACCATACTTTTTTTTTTTTTAATTTTTTTTATTTGACAATGCATTTTAGAGACCTAGTTGTATACATATAGGTCCAATTCCATTTTTAAAAAGTACTGCATGAGATTCTATGCTGTGAAAATGTCTCATTCTATCTAGGTATTTCAGTATTAGTGGACATACAGGTTGCTTCTATTTCAAATGCTACTGTAGTGATGATGATCTCTTACACCCTCATGTTTTCTGAGGGTAGATAATGGAGAAGGGTATGCACATAGGCCTTCTAAAAGAAGGAACCCCACCGGCACAATGGTTAAGTGCTCATCTGCCAACTGAAATATTGACAGTTCAAACCCACCCATTGGCAATCTGCTCCCGTAAATACTACAATCTGGAAAACCCTGCTGAAAGTGTTCTAGTTTATCACTTGAGGATGCTATGAGTCAAAATCCACTCGATGGCACTGCTACCACCGAGTTTCCAAGGACACTGGTAAGCCCTCCAAAGTATCTGTACCAATACACGGTGCCATCAACACCATCTGAGAAGAAACATGTCCTCACATCCTGGTCAACACCTGATGCTATCAGACATCCAAGTGTTCACCCATGTGAGGGCTGACAAACACCACCTCACTTTAACTTACCTTTACCTCAATATTTAAGGAGCTCTGGTAGCGTAGTGGTTACAAATCAGGCTGCAAACCACAAGGTCAACAGTTCGAAACT
>NW_006408573.1:6545045-6583597 GCF_000296735.1 Chrysochloris asiatica | reverse complement strand
CAAGACGTTGCCAGCCCACCACCTGCTCTAAGGTGACCAAGCAGGATCACTATGCTGAGGTTCAATCAGTTCTTGGGGGATCTTACTCTCTAGCAGGGGTAGCAAATTAGTAGCCACTCAGTGTTCACTTAGAACCATACTTTTTACAAAGTACTTTCAGACACACTCACTCTCTGAAAAGGAAATAGTGCTACTGCGCCCAGTGCAAAGGTCACTTGCAAAACAACACAGGGCAGAGTCAGAACCCTCACCACCCAAGTCTTCTGACTGCGAATTTGTTGTTTCTTCCACTAAAAATGCTATCACTACCCGAGCTTCTCACTTGCAGATTAGTGTTGTTATTGTTGTTGTTATGTGCCGTGGAGTTGGTTCCGACTCATAGCAACCCTGTACAGGGTTTCCGAGGATGGAAATCTTTACAGGAGCAGAACGCCTCATCTTTCTCCCGCGAACAGCTGGTAGTTTCGAACTACTGACCTTGTGGTTCGCAGCCTGATTTGTAACCACTAAGCTACCAGAGCTCCTTTACCTTTCCTAAATTGGGGAATATTCATAAACCTGTTAAATATCTGCTTCTCAAGACCTGTTCTAAAGTTCTTTTTCCTCTTCTACTTTGTATCCCTTCATTATTTAGCTAAACTTTATAAAGTGTATCTACCTTTATTTGTTACATTGACTTCTTCCTTTTGTTCTTAATTTTTTAAAACAGATAAAACCTTTTTTTAAAAAAATTTCCCCAGTCACAAAGCTAAATTATATTGTATTCACCTCTGTGATCCTGAGTAATTCTTTTTTCCAGTTAGTTTTTGACTCTCAATTGCATTTTAAGACACTTCTTTCAAGTATAGTAGATTTGATTATAGACCTGAAATACAATCTTCCACTTAATACCAAACAAAATCTTCCTTGTGGGGTTTTCCAACATTACCTGCTAGCTTTTCAGCTAAGCAGCCCAGGACTGCAGATGTATTCCTGTGCTTGGCAGGATGGCCTGAGTCCTGGCAAGCTACTTCTCCATTTAAATTGAGAATTTCAGTCAATTTCTGGAGTGCATCCTGAAAATGAGAATATACAAGTGGATTTGATATATATACACTCAGGTTTATTCTAAGATAATTCTTTGAGACAAAAGTTGTAACCATGTGTTAAACAAACTCAGAATAATTATACATCAATAGTAGCAGTGTGCCCAAATATATTACTGTTGATGGGAAATATTTGATTAAACTGAAAGTTATCTCACATGAATTGATAGATTCTATTTCATTTAACAATGTAGCAGTTACACAACAATGACAAAAAAAAGAAAAGAGTAGCTAAATAACCTCATGGGATTTGGTTTCTTGGTTTGGAGGTTCAGAGCCATGGTTTCACAGGATAGCTTAATTAATTGGCCTAATAATACGTTTAGTACTGCTGGTTCATTGTGTAGTGCCTGGAGTCTTAAAATAAAAAGAGGCCATTCCAAGGCACAACTTGGTCTCTATTCACCTGAAGCAAGAGAGGGATAAGGAGAGTCAGGGATAGGAGTGTATGACTAATTGGAATGTGTGCCTAATTACCTCTGGAAAACAACGGCTTCCTTTGCCCATGAAACCAGAAGAACTGGATGTTGCCAGCCTGCCATTACTGAACATTTTGATTAAAGATTCCACAGAAGAATCATGATCAAAAGGCAGAAAACAGAACAGAATTTGCAGACTTTCTGGAGCCATGGAGAGTGGCTGAATCTCTGTAACGATTGCTCTGAGATCATCTTTAAACTCCAAACCAAAAATATTCCCCAGTCTTAAAACCAAACAACAGTTTAGCTTAACTACCAAAAAGGTCCATCGTCTTGAGGTAGTGGGAGACCCAGGGGGAATGCATGAGTTAAAGTGACTAGAGATAAATACTGTTAACCAATGGTATATGAAAGGAATGCAATCATTGAAATGAAGCTAAGTATATGATTGGTCGACTGTAAAATTGATGATCTATTTGTGAACCACTCAACTCATAAAAAGTTTTGTGATTTTGTTTTTTTTTGAAAGGCCTGCCTTGAGCATTATGCTCTTTTAATAACTATCTTGTTGTTGTTGTTGTTATGTGCCGTGGAGTCGGTTCCGACTCATAGTGACCCTGTAACAGGGTTTCTGAGGCTATAAATCTTTACGGGAGCAGAAAGCCTCATCTTTCTCTCACGGAACGGCTGGTAGTTTCGAACTGCTGACCTTACGGTTCGCAGCCTGATTCGTAACCACTATGCTGTAACTATCTAAATGGGATCAAATTGACAACAGCAACTTGAAAGATTAGATAGAAACCTCAGGGTGGTAGCAAGTTTATTTTGATGAGGGAAGAACAGCTCACCGAAGGAGGGTAAAGAGGGCTGCAGAGCTTGAAGAATGTTTTCAAAGTCACTAAAGTGTACCTCTAGAAACTTTTGAATTGGTGCATGTTTTGTTATGTGTAGTCTCAACAACAAACAAAGAGAATTTAGAGGGGAACAAAAGTACCAAGTACAAGTTCTATCAAATACACGTACTATTATTAAACCATTCAACAAACTAACTGTACCCAAATGCCAATGTAATATGACTAACAATATTAGGACCTGCTGTTTTTGTTAGATGCTGTCCACTCGCTTCTACTACACACAATAGAACAAAATACTGCCTGGTCCTGTGCCAGCCTCACAAATGTTCTTACGTTTGCACCTTGTGTTGCTGTTAAGTGCCACTGAGCCCGTTCTGACTCATAGTGACCCTGTACAGAGGTCCTGAGGAGTGGCTGGTAAGTTTGAGCCAGGGTTCTTGTGGTTCAAACTGACCATGTGGTCCAGTGCTTATCCTACACTGCCACATTGAAATCAAGTTACTTTCTAAAAAAATTTAACCAAGCAAAGAAATCCTACTAGAGTTTTAGGAGAAAATTAAAGCAGAAACTTATTAGCCAAGGCAAAAGTCAACTCATCAATGACTAGGTCCCATGCTGGCCCCAAATATTTGAGGCTTTACCAGGCAAATGAAAGATGCCAGAATCCAAATTATAAAAATAAAAAAGGATTCAGTATAACATATGGGCTAAATTAATCTTTAATACAATTGAATATGACTTAAAAATACATTAAATATAGTTTTTCTTCTGAATAGAAAAAGTTTAAAGAACTTTTATTGTGAGCAAATTGCTTAGAGAAAGATAAAAAAAATCAACTCAGAAGTTGAATATTCTCTTCTAGCTTCTGAACAAAGGTGGCTTTTCACATATACATACTTTCATTTTTTTAATATTTCTTTGGTGGTGTAAGATAAACCCTGGACCTCAAGGTCAGCTTGAACCGTAAAGTCGGTGGTTCAAATCGATTAGTTGCTCCTTGGAAACCCTATACAGGGTTGCTGAGTTGGAATTGACCTGATGGCACTTAACAACAAAGAACAAACTAAAGCTTTATAGTAGCAATTTATTGAAAAAGCATATAGTACTTTATTAGTAATAAAACCCAAATCTATAAAATAAAATCAATACAGAATGAAGCAGACTCCAAATGCATAACAATGCATTACATCAAATTTTGTTTGTGGCCATTCATCCTGGGCTTAAGCATAAATGACAATTTCATACAAGATCAGTAGTAACTTACTTTAGTGGGCAATGGACATTCATCTAGTAACAATGTAATAACAGCTGGTCCCAATGGATCTTCCAATGGAATAACTCTAATTAAAGACTGCACAACATCCAACCATCCTTCATCTACAAGCAAATCAAGAAGATTATATGATAGAGCCACTATTTAAAAAAAAATAAGTTGAAGTCTACAAAAATGTATAAAGTCATGCAAAAATGATGTGCCATTAGAATACAAATGCTTTTGGCCTTCACCCTGCAGCTATTAAAACCTCAAACCAACTCACTGCCATTGAGTCCATTTGGAATCATGGTGGCCCAACAGGGCAAAGCAGCACTGCTCCATGGTGTATCCAAGGCTGTAAATTGTTACAAAATTTACATCTCTCTCCCATGAGTGGCTGGTGGGTTTGAACTGCCCACCTTTTGGTTAGCAGCTGAGTGCATAACCTCCGTGCAACCAGGACTCCTGCTGTAGCTCTTTGGCAGCGATTATTTGTCATGGTCAGAAGCACTAATTGCTACTCATTATGGTAGACTCACGGCACTTAACAACAACAACAACAACAAATGGTAGACTCAATGAATCCTAATTTACAGGAGTCTGGTGATTCTTGTGATTTTTATCTCGAGAAAGTTCAAGCTATGGTCTTCGTTCTCAAATTATAACTAGTTTTAAGCATCTTATTTACTACATAAGAATATACAAAGCAGTTGGCTCTCTGCAGAATGATGTTTAGGGAACTGAGGGACAAAAACTTAACCCCCTTATTCTAGAACAGTTATGATCAAAGATTTGCCAATTCCAAAAGTTAAAATAACATTTTTATAATTTCTAGTAAAAGAAAAACACCACTGAGAGCCATAGCTATATGAAGAAGCTTCCAAAAGTTCATGGAAAAATTCCATTATCTTTTCATTCCATTGTCCCACAAACTTTGTGAAACCCTCTCGCCTATTTAGTATGCAATATACAATGTGTATTACACCTGTACAGGGACAGTTGCATACACCCAGAGCTTCTTTCTTGGTTGTGGGTGCTATGCATCTGGCATCTTTTGAGTCATTTTGGGAATTACAAGGTTAAGGGCCTATGAAAAAGGGTGCTCCATGAATAAACTCTACACAAAGGTGGTTCCCCTGGATGAAAAAAAAAACAACTCTTAGTCTGAACTGTCTCACTTAAAATGAGAGACTGAAAGGTCACCAAGACCTCAAAGTCCAATTAGGTTCCCAGGAACACTCAAGGGCAGAACATATGGGGAGAAAGATGGCAAGAAAGCCATTTAAAAAGAACATATTCTAGCCTAAACCATCTACTTCAAAGTATGAAACTAGTAATACCATAATTCTCAAGAGTTAAATGTTTTATCTGAAAAAGAAAAAGAGGCAGCATTTCTTTATAATCACTGAATCCATAAGGAAGTATTAAAACTTTTAAAATACCTGTTTCTGCCATTTCGTGCAATGTAATCATTGAGTAGGGAGGTTCCTGATCACTGGAAAACAAACATTCAAGGCATCAAACTTGAGGAAATAATAAATGGAAATTCCAAATAAAATTCTTAACTGGAAGTGCGGGGGTAGAAATGAACATGAATGAATTTAGGGGAAGAGATGGAAGAGACAAAGGAGAACCACCACCATTAAGGGCAAATGCACACCAATGCGCCCGTCTGTGGCAGCCCATACACTAGAGGCTAGTGGGTAGCATGGAAAGACCAGCATATGGCCTGAGGACAAAGTACACAGCTAACACTGGAGAGTACGCCTACATCTGCTTTACCAGATACGACAGTACAGGAGAGTCAGCAGCATCTTCCTCTTATTTCCGCTACAAAAATGCCAGGAAGAGAGAGAATCCTAACTGAGGATACACGGAAGCAAGGGTCTACATAAACACTCTCAGTTTTAAATACTCTTCAGGAAAATATTCTGACATGCTGAAAATTCATTAAGAGGGTGAGAGAGCAATGTAACCAAACCTAACTGGGGAACTAGTGAATATTCTAGACACTGCTTTAAAATGGTATTTAAATCCCCAAAGCCCACCATCATTGAGTCAATTCTGATTCACAACACTACAGAAAATGGCATTAATTATGAAGAATAGAAAAATTAAAGTATGTGCATACTCACTGAGGAGTCCTGGTGTGTTAATGCACTGGACTGCAAGGTTGGTTTGACCTGCAAGGTTGGTGGTTCAAACTCATCAACCACTCTTTAGAAACCCTATACAGGGTCGCTAAGAGTTGGAACTGACTTGATGGTACTTAACAACAACTACAAACCCACTGATGTCAGAGAAACTTTCCCATAAGTCCATAAAGAAACATATATAATGCTGTTCACTACAGTGTCATTTGTAGGAACAAAATTTTGGCTGTTACCTAAATGACCATCACAGATGAAAGGAAAACGTATTAAAATACAGTATATTCACTTATAGCACTAGAAGCAGTGCTGCCAATTTATACACAATAATACACATGTCAAAAATAATGCTGAGAGAAGTCTAACACAAAACAGATACATAAATATATATATAACTGTATCAGTTATGCAAAATTTCAAAACCACACACAAAACACTATATATATTCTTCCTGTTGTGTTGTTAAGGGCCATTGAGTCGGTTTTAACCCATAGTGACCCTGTATAGGGTTTCTGAGGAGCAGGTGGTGGGTTTGAAGTGCCAACCTTGTGGTTTGAAGCCCAGTGCTGAACCTACAGCATCATACGAGTCCTTATTTTTCTTATCCAGGTATAAACAAACATGGCAGGCAGACTGGAAGAACAAACCTTAAATTCACTACAATGGTTACCTACTGATATTTGGAAGTAGGTAGTCAACAGAATAGGATTGAAGAAAAAGGGAAAAATAATACCATATGACAAAGTCCGACCAACCGATAAGAAATGGGAGAATCTGCATTCTATGTAAAGGTTCTTAAAGAACACACACACACCTATACGCAAACAAAAAATTAATTCACCTGTGGAACAGAAAGATGAAGGAAGAGTTTCTGGCGGAAGGCAGGAGCTAAAGTTGTAGAGAACTACTGGGCTTTGGGACAGGGAATGGGCAGAGGTAACTGGGAGTTCTATGTCCTAAAGGTAGTGGGGATTAAACCATTTGAGACAGGCCAGGAGTCAAAAGTGAAGCTGGACAGGCTTTTCCCCAAGCAGTAAAAGGAGCAGGAAAATATTCAGAATGATAGTCTGAGTCACAACTGGTATCAAACTGTAAATTATACAGCAGTTACAGTTTGTGATCTGGTATAAACTGTTAAGTCTGGGGTGACAAAAAAAGGCAGAGAAAACCATGCAGTAGGACTTGAGCTTCTCACAGAGATGGGAACCCAAAGCCATCAGCTTCAGGTTCAGGTCACAGACTGAGGCTCTCTGGGAACCAGGTGGACACAACAAAAAAAGTGACAGATAAGAAGAGATGTGCATAAGGTGGGAGACGAAAGTGAGTGTGAAAGAAGAAGGCAGAGAGCAATAATTTGAGCATATGTCTAAGTGAGAGAAAAAACTTCCATCAACAGGAATCTGGAAATTAAAGTTCCAAAGAAAAGTCTGAGGATATAATCCCTACCAAAACCCTGCACATGATATAGCTACTTAGTGATTTTAAAGATGTACAGTGGATCGTAAACATTTATGGTAGCTGTGTTCTATATAGTGGTGTTGCTACCAGCTGTTCCATGGGAGAAAGTTGAGGCTTTCTGCTCTCGTAATGATTTACAGCTTCAGAAACCCTATGCAGGGTCGCAATGAGTTGGAACTGACTCCATGGCACATAAACCACCACCACCAAACCATTTAATATGTATTGATTTGTTAACACTGAATTCACTGCTAAAAGCATTATAATTCGTGCCTTAAAGGAAGTCTATGTGACGTACATACTTTCTCCGTAAGGCACATGACAGCCTTCTTGCACCTAACACTAGACAACACTCTGGTAGGATGCTTGTTGTTACTAAGCGCTGTCAAGTTGATTCTGACTCATAGTGACCCTATAGGGTTTCTGAGAAACGTGGTAGGTCTAAATTACTAACCTTGTAGTTAAGGATAAGTTCAGTGCTTAACCTACAGCATGATGCTTAGGGGCCATTTTAAGCAGAGAAATCATCAACAAAAGGCACAAAAATTCAACAAGTGAGACAGTAAGTCGACTGTGAAAAGACCATTGTTCACTGTCCAAGAACGGAAGGAAGCAAGGCAGAGAGCATCACTTTGCGCAATCTCAGCTGGGAATGTGTATGTTACCAAAACCAAGTCCTACTGCCCATCGATTGCCATTGAATTGATTATAAGCCACGTTGTTGTTGTTAAGTGTCATAGAGTTGGTTCTGACCCATAGTGACCCTGTATAGGGTTTCCGAGGAACGGCTGATGAGCTTTAACTTCTGACCTTGCAGTTCAAACCGACTTTGCAGTCCAGAACATTAACCTACAACTAATTTATAAAATTTCTGAGACTACAGATGTTTATTTATGGAAGCAGACAGCCTCATCTTTCTCCCATGGAGCAAGCTGGTAGGTTTCAACCTCTGATCTTGCAGTCAGCAGTCCAATGCTTATCCCACAGTGCCACTAGGTCTCCTTAATGTTTATGTTGAATGACTTATAACTTTCACTGTCTGCAAACATCTGAATGACTGTAAAAGCACTGTGACTATTGACTTTGGGGTTATAAATTTTAGCAAGTACGTGAATTTGCAAATATATGATCTATAAATAATGAGGCTTAACTTTATACAAAAGATTCTGTATACTAGAGATAAAAAAATACAATAAGAAGTATATGAAATTAAGAAACTAAAAGACACATATGAGTCAAAAGAGAAAGAATTAAAACCTCAATAGATGGTATAATTCCAGATGGGCCATAGTTAAAGAGAAACATGAACGAATTGGAAGAGAGTTCTGGGAAATTCACTCAGAACACAGCAAAACAATATTCAAAGATATCATTTATGGCTAAGAAATTTACACAACTGATTAAAATTTACACATGATTAAAAATAGACAACAACAGAACAAAAAACTTTGCGTAGATGGATAAATAAGAATGCACGATATAAAGGCATGCAGTAAATAGGTAATTTATTTCAAAACAAATTATGGAAAATTAGAAATCAACAGCACACAATTCTTTTCTACAGCACCTGCTCTCACTATGGGATTAGAAACTGCTCGTTTCTCAAATCAATGTCTCCCTTTTTAAGTAAACAAGTAGAGAGAAGACAGTAAGTACAGATCATTCCATAACCACATTTATCTGCAAATCATTTATAGGTATAATTCTTACTATGTCCTCTACCCTAACAATTTTGAAGACTTGGTTTTAACAGCCTTATGAAATTTACTACTCATAAGATTCTTTTCCTTCAATAGCTTCTAAATAACAAGTTATATTTCCATGTTTATAAATCTCTAAAGTCTGTTTTGTCATTATCTTTTCTAACATGTCCTTTCCCCATTTGCTCCACATCTGCTTTATTTTTTATTTTCAGAAGAGTTACATCTCTAGTGAAAACTGGTTTAAGGAAAAGTGACCTTGTTATTATTCAAATGTACACCACATAAGTCAACCATGTGCTTTATCAATCAGTTCACTTTATAATTTGTAGTACTTTACAGAGGCCTGGAAATAAAGCTCCTACCTTGCCTCCACTTCCTTAATCACTCTCTTTTGAAATCTAACAAAGTCTTCTCTGCACCTGTTTTTCCAATGGGCTCAAATGAATATTGCTGTATTGCTTCCTTATGTGGGAAGGACATTTTATTATCATTTTGCAGTATGGGAAATAGTGTGTGTGTTTTAATATCACTCTCCTTGAAGACCAATAAAATATCCAGTATTTATGGTGGAGTATAATATAGCCCACATGGTTTGCTTTTTTTAAAAAAATACTTACATTAAGACTCAGTATGTAACAGTTTAGTTTCTAGCCCCTTGCTTGTGTTTGGAGGATATTAATGACATACCCAGTAAAACCAAACCCACTGCGATTGAGTCAATTCTGACTTATAGCGACTCCACATTAAATTTAAAGAATTTGAATACCAGAACATCTTCAAAGGCAGATTTTAATAAACTTAGAAAGGCCTTCCTGAACTGGTTATGGAGACTAGGTAAAGGAACCACCTATTCCAAGCATGTTCCACAGCATATACGCAAGACAAGTTCATTTCTTTGAGTAATGATAAGGGATAAAAAGACACCAAATATGTGTGTACAGGTGTACCTTGCTTTATGCTATAAATTTTGAGCAACTGAACAAAACTTATTTTCATAAATGTGATTTTCAGGTATTTTATATATATACTTAAATTCACTAGCAGGGTCTGAAGTAAAAAGAATCCGGAAACACATTTTGTAAAGTTACTACCATCTATTGAAAGGAGCCCATGATGGGCTACGTTATAACAGCAAGATCAGCCATTCGAATCTACTAGCTGCTCAGCGAGTGGAAGAAGAGGCTCTCTGCTCCCGTGAATATTTACAGCCTTGAAAACCCTACATAGGGTTATTATGAGTCAGAATTGACTAGATGCAGTAGGTTTACCAGCTATTGAAGGAGTCCTGGATGTGCAGTGGGCTAAGTGCTGGGTTGCCAACCACAAGCCTGGCTGTTCAAACCCACCAGCCACTCCTTGGGAGAAAGATGAGGCTGTCTGCTCCTATAAAAGATTTAGTCTCAGAACTCCTAAGGAGCAGTTCTACTCTATCCAACAGGGTCACTGTGAGTCAGAGTCAATTCGATGGCAGTGGCTTTCTTATTTAATACCATATAATGGAGTCCTGATAGCGCAGTGGTTATGAATCGGGCTATGAACCGCAAGGTCTGCAGTTCGAAACTACCAGCTGTTCCACAGGAGATAGGTGAGGCTTTCTGCTCCCATAAAGATCTGCATCCTCGGAAACCCTGTGCAGGGTCACTATGAGTCGGAACCGACTCCATGGCACATAACAACAACATAAATGGAGTCCTGGTGTGGTGCTATGGGCTAATGCGCCAGATTGCAAAGTCATTTGAACTACAAAGTCGATGGTTCAAGCTCACCAGCTGCTCCTTGGAAACCCTATACAGTGTCGCTATGGGCTGGAATTGACTCCACGGCACTTAACAACAACAACAACAACGGAGTTCTGGTGTGGCGCTGTGAGTTAATGCACCAGACTGCAAGACTGTTTGAACTGTGAGGTCGGTGGTTCAAGCTCCCCAGCTGCTCCTCAGAAACCCTATATAGGGCCGCTATGGGTTGGAACCAACTCGATGGCACTTACCAACAACAACTGAGTAAATGTTGTTTGTAATTGCTGTGTGTTATGAGAACATTTTCAAGGTGCTCCAATTAATAAAATTAGTTAACTGAATATTAATTAATTGGAAGAGGACTGTTATGTGTAAGGCATTGTCCTAATGCTTTATATACATTACTCTCATGACAAACCATGTAAGACAAGTATTTCACTTTATAGATGAGGAATCTGAGGCTCAGAAAAGTAACTGGCCCAATGCCATGTAGCCAGTAAAGGGCAGGGCCATCATGGTTTTAAAACTTGTGCTGCTAACGACTAAACTACATAACCTTAAATTATCATCATTATGGTTTCCAACCTGAACAATGCCCTTTAATTTCACTGCTATTTAAGCTGGGATTTTGCACTTAAGCGCTAGACAAGGCAGGGAAAGCAAAACAGGTACAGGTGTGTTCCCTCAAGACTCAACTTACAAGCTTTCCAAACGACGTAAATGAGCCTGGCCAGGGATAGGGAGAAAGGTTATTGTTGTTGTTAAGTGCCGTCGAGTCAGTTCTAACTCATAGCGACCCAGTATAGGGTTTCCAAGGAGCAGCTGGTGGGCTTCAACTGCCGACCTTGTAGTTCGCAGTCCAGTGCTGATGCGACACCAGAAAGAAAGGAGGGTGATGGAAACTCTCCTTGTTCTGTGTCTTTAGGTAGCCAACAGAAGCTGTGTGCACCCGACTCTTACTAAACGATTCAATCTTGAATGTCTGCTCAATGGAGTAATATGCAAGCACAATGACAGTGAGTCTTCATACCGCCATTTCCCGGGTAGCTAGCCAACAATACAATCTCAGCCCAGTTTTGTTTGCTTTGTTTGTTTTTCACCATATCCTCTAACAAAGATTTTAGCTTTAATTAGTATTTTCTGCTACAGAAATGTTTAGACATTTCCATAGAGGAGTGGATGTTAGCAGGTAAAAACAGAAAACCTGTAACTTGCTCTGTCATCACAGAAGGAATAAAAGGCATGGCAAACCTATCCTCATGAATTAAAGGAGTCCAAGAGTCACGGTCCCTGGCAGGACGCTTTCCTTCTATAGGAGCTGATGGTTACTCAGATACTTACTTATCTACAAGAGTCCGTATTACTGCCAGTGTGTCTAGCACCAGCCCATCTACATTTTGTTTCTTTCTCCTCGGCTCATGTGGTCCTCGACCCCTCCTTGGTGGCCGAACAGGGTCCCGGGGGTGGCTCCTCGTGTCAGCAGCAGGCACTACATTGCTCTCAGACTGTTGCTGCTGGGTGTCAACACTGTCGTCTGCCCCACTGTCATCTCGGCAGATACAAGAGTTGCCCATGGTCGTGGTGCCTCTCGTCCCCAGGAAGTGGGCTATGTGCTCTCCAAGAGTCCACAGGAGACCCTGGCCAAGGCTTCTGCTCGCTAAGAACACGGCCCAACCAAAGACAATCATTTAGATAGTTTTCAGTTTTCCAAGTACCATTTTGATAATCTGGAGTTGAAGAACTTTCATCCTATTTGTTTGTAACAACTGCACACCAAAGAAAGTGGCACAGTTGGTATCCAACATTATCAACTACAGGGGATACTGGTCATCCAGTGGCAGTTCTAAAAAAAAATGAAGAAAAGAGGAGGAAAATTAATTAATTGAAGATTCTTGGCCATTCAGTTTCTCATAATTTCCTAGTCTGATTTTATGGATATTAAGATTATAATGAAAAGTTGTCTTTGGTTATTTTTATAGGCTTCTAACACAAAGAAGTAAGGAGTTCTGGTATAGCGCTGTGAGTTAATGTGCCAGACTGCAAAGCCATTTGAACCATAGGGTCACTATGGGTTGGAATTGACTCGAGAGCCCTTAACAACAACAACACAAAGAGGTTATCTTTGAATAACAGAATAATAATCAATTAGCAATTGCTTTTTATCATCATATTTTATAAAGTTGAGAGCCAGACCATAACCTTGTTAAGAACCATAGGAGTTACAATTACTTTTATAAAAACTGTATATGTAGCTCTTCCTATCTATACAGAAATACATTAGAAGACCTTTTTTCCCAAGGTCTCCTTTTGTGAATGTTGTTGTGTTGTTAAGTGCTGTCAAGTCGATTCCGACCCATAGCGACCCTGTATAGGGTTTCCGAGGAGCAGCTGGTGAGCTTGAACCACCGACCTTGCAGTTAATTCAAGGTAACTTTGCAGTCACAGCACCACACAAATAAATAATCTCTTTTAAAATATAAGAACATGTAGTAGGTTTCAAATAAAATATCTAATTACAGATGTTTGTTGTTTAAAAGTTATAGTACAAATGTGATAGTACCCACATTTCATATCCATTTGACTTGTGAAAATGAAAAAGAATAGAGTGTTCCACTTAACATACCTAAACTGCATAGATTTTGCAATTGGGGACTCAAGAATTTACAGAAATCAGACAACTGGTTACAAAGTTTTTTTATATGTGAACAAGACTCTGTTTTGGGAAAGGCAAATTTATATTACAAAGTTACATGTTCACAGTGACTACTTCCTTGCAAGACACATCTGCTACAAAGTTTAGAATATGAATGCAACCTTTGCAAATACTGAGTAAGCACCTAGTTGCCCAGCACCTGCCACTTCCTAGGCCTAGCCAGGAGAATAAAAATGAACCAGGCACAGAATCTGCCCTCTAGGAATTCGAGGATGGCCATTCTCATTTTACAAAATATGTTTATCATCAAATATGGTACTAATTATAGAACCAGCTCTTCATAAACCGTCAAAATCTGGTTAAGTTCTAGAAGAAAAGTAAATTTAGAAGCAGGAGGCAGACATGGAAATGGCAGTCCCTACTCAACATTTGACTATTTACAATTAATCTCTTACATACTGAGCATTGGCTCAGAAATAGATAAAAATCAAAATTTACAATTCACTGGAACCAGCAGAAAGTGAAACATCACTTTCATTAATCTGGACAGATTGTAGCAAATTCTTTTCAGTATGTACCCAGTTTAATTACCGCTCATAGGACAAAAAAAAGAAAACAAGACAGATAAAGACAGACTTTACATATATACTTTCTAACCTAATCTATGTGGGGCGAGGGAAAGGGATGACTTGTAAGAGCCCAGGAGGTGAGAGGATAAAGGACAGAAGAGGGAAAAGAGAGCAGAGAGGAAACCACAAACATCATCTCCTGCCAGAGACAACCAAGACAGCAATGGCAGAGTCCAGTAACACCCTAGATATTCTTGGGTACCCCCCAGTCAGTCAGGCTGTCTTCAAAATTTGGAGGTTGTATTTTCAAAGGATGTGACTCAAATATAAGTAAGAGTTGCAAGGACTCAGCTGGAAATAGCTTTTTAAAAGACCACATCTTGTAACCTGTGAAGAGTTGTAGTAATGGAATTCCCATCAAAGTAGAGGCCGGATACTGCTTCTTCCTGAGGGCAGATAACTAAGAGATTTCAATGTTCAAAGGACAGAGAAGACAAAAATCAGAAAGAACTCTTTTTAAGGGTCCTTAGTATATATTTCTATTGATTTTATAAAATATGCTGGTTTCTGAGAAAAACCAAAAACATTAAGAAGTTAAACTCATGCCCTTCTCAAAGGAAGTTGGGATGAGAGGAAATAAAAACCCAAGGTTTTCTGACAGTTTTGACATTGGGCAGTAGCCCAATTGATACACCGCTAGTGTTTACCTGTTAATTGTAAAGTTAAAATGTTTATCAGTTAATGAAAAAAAAAAAAAAAAAGGCACTTAAATTTTGAAAACAAATGCTGCACAAGCCTACAGCACTTGACTTGAGAAAACAAAAGCTATTGTTTTTCTTTACCTACTACAGCCACTTCCTTTCCCAGAGATAGATAACCTGCTAAAAGCCTCATGTTGCACCTTTGATACCGCATTGACAAATTAGGTTTTTTTAACCCAATTAGGATGATGCCATACTGTTTTTATGATTTGCATTTTTTACCTATCAGTATGAGAGGATAAGTAAAAAAGTATTGCTATTAGGGTTCTAGTTCATACATGCACAGATTTATTTCAAACAAAATGCTTGTTTAAACATTCCTGTGATCAATGGATGGCTTCAGGGAAATTCTCTCAGTAAGGTACCATTTTAGTCTCATTAGGGAGTCCTGTTGTGGTACTGTGGGTTAATGTGCCTGATGGAAAAGTCGCTTTAAACCATAAGGTCGGAGGTTCAAGCTTACCAGTCGCTCCTGGGAAACCCTATACAGGGTTGCTATGGGTTGGAACTGATTCAATGGCACTTCACAACAGCAAGTCTCATTGGAGTGGCTTCAAAAAAAGACGCTCCAATCAAAAGAATAGCGTTGGACCATTTAAATTCAAAGCAGAGGGATTCCGAGTGATCTTGACAGATTTTCTTGAAGGACAAAAGACAACCATGGGGGCTTATTAGGTAGAAATTTTAAGAAAACTGAAAACTGCATTGGTGAGAAAAAGATCAGGAAAGAAGTTTTGAGGGATTTTTTTCCTACCATGATTGTTGGGAAACTACTGTATCTACCCTACAGAACTGATCTTGCCCCTTCAAATTTCTTTTTGGTCCTGAAACTCAAGGAACATTTCAAGGTACACAATTTGAGTCCCTTAAGGATGCCCAAACTGCCATTCTGATATGGTGCAGAGAGCACAGCATTCTTTGGGGAAGGGTTAGGGCTGGAAGCACTGTCTTCAGAAGTGTGTAGACCCAGAAGGAGAGTATGTCGAGAAATGATACCTTCACATTTTTATTTTATTAAGAAAGGGTTCTAAGATTTGTAGCAATACTTTTTGACTTACTCTCATATAGAGAGGGAAGAAACCCTGGTGATGCAGTGGCTAAAGTTCTTGGCTGCTGTGGAAAGGTCAGAGGTTTCATCTCACCAGCTGCTGCTCCCAGGGGGGAAGAGATGGCAGGTCTACTCTGTTCTACAGGGTCACTAAGAGTTGGAATCAAGTTGACAGTTGTGGTTAAGTGCAGTCAAGTTGGTTCTGAATCACAGCGACCCTATATAGGGTTCCAAGGAGCAGCTGACGGGTCTGTATCACTGACCTTGCAGTTAGTAGTCCAGTGTTCATTCTTCAGGGCCACAAAGGACTCAACCTGATGGTAGTGGGTTTTCTATAGAATGTTACTTCATCCTGTTTAAACACTGTAAAGAAATCCATACTATGGATCATCATAGTTTCTCAACCACTATTTAAAAAAGAGAGAGCAAGCTCTGGTAGTGCTGTGAGTTAAGTGTTGAACTGGTAACTGCAAGGTTGTGGTTGTTAGGTGCCATTGAGAAGGTTCAAACCCATAGTGACCCTATGTGCAACAGAATGAAACACCACCGGGTGTGAGCCATCCTTACAATCACTGCTATACTTGAGCCCACTTCTTGCAACATTTGTTAGTTTTTCTGGCAATCCATAGTACCTTTAATGATCTTCTCCAACACCATAATTCAAATGCATCAATCAATTCTTCTAGTCTTCCTCATTCACTGTCCAATTTTCACATGCATATGAGGCTATTGAAAATACCATGGCTCAGGTCAGGCACACTCTAGTCCTCAAACTAAGGTCTTTGTTTCTGAACACTTTAGAGTTCTTGTACAGTAGATTTGCCTCATGCAATACATTTGATTTCTTGACCACTGCTTCCATGAATGTTAATGGTGGATCCAAGCAAAATAAAGTTTTTGACAACTTCAATCTTTTCTTCACTTATCATAATGTTATTTATTGGTCTAGTGGTGAAGACTTTTGTTTTCTTTACATTGAGGTACAACCCATATTGAAGGCCTTTGATCTTCATCAGTAAGTATTTTAAGTCCTCTTCACTTCCAGCAAGCAAGGTTGTTATCATCTGCATATTGCAGGTGGTTTCAACTGGCTAGCAGCTCTGAGAGACAGATGAGACTGTAAAGAATTATAGTCCCTATAAGTCAGAATTGACTCAGTGGCAGTGGGCTTGGTTTTTTTGGAGGGTACATTTTGGATATGTAGTCAGGAGGGACCAGTTGCTGCAGAAGGACATCATGCTTGATAAAGTGGAGGGTCAGCAAAAAAGAGGAAGATCCCAATGAGATGGACTGGCACAGTGGCAAAGGCAAAGGGTTCAAGCATAACAACTGTAAGGCTGGGCAGTGTTTTGTTCTGTAGTTTATGGGTTTCCTCTGAGTTGGAACTGACTCAATGACACCTAACAACAACAACACTGCTTTAAAAAATATGTAGATAAACCAACTATACTTTAGGGGCTGTTGGAAGGAAGTGGACTCAGTTTGGGAATGCTTTATTATCTCCTGCATTCCTGGCCTCTGCCTCTAACTGCTTTTCCTCAGGGACAAGGGCCAGATGACAGGACGGTATTACCAGAGTAGAAGGGAAATTCCACTGGCTTCTCTAGTACGCAAGGGCCTGTCACTCAACCAGCATGGAAGGTGGGAAGGGGCTCCAGAGGCAAACTGGAGATTAAGTCCAATCAGATACACTAAACTGGGCAAGGCATACCTGAGGACAGGAGATCAATAAGGTATTAAGATAACTGGTAATGACTAGAGAACTTTTAGGTGAGATTAAGTTCCGGAAAACAAAGACTTAAACAGTGAACTTTATAAAGTTACAGTTTAATGTAAACACTTGTAAGAGTATTTAGAATTAACAAGAAATAACATGGGCCACCATTAATAGCAAAGTTCAGAAAAATGGAAAACAACAAAAGCTGGTGAGGGCTGTAGAGAGACTTTGTTGTTGTTAGGTGCCATCAAGTCAGTACCGACTCATAGTGACCCTATGCACAACAGAACGAAACACTGCCCGATCCTGGGCCAACCTCACTATCATTGCCACGCTTGAGCCCATTGAGCCAATCCATCTCGCTGGGCGTCTTCTTCTTTTTCTCTGACCCTCCACCCTACCAAACATGAAATCTTTCTTCAGCGACTAGTCCCTCCTGACAGTATGTCCGAAGTATGAGAGACGAAGTTTGGCCATCCTGGCCTCCAAGGAGCACTCTGGCTGCACTTCTTCCAACACAGATCTGTTGCTTCTTTTGGCAGCCTCTTATCTTGCTGGTGGGACTGCAAAATGGTTCCACCAGTGTGAAAAGCAGAATGACACTTTCTCAGGAAGTTGGAAACAGAAATATCATATGACCCGGAAATCCCTCTACTTGGTACATATCCACCAGGAATAAGAGACAGAATATGAGTAAACATATGCATACTATTCACAATAGCAAAAAGATGGAGACAGTCTAAATACCAATCAATGAAAAAAATGTATAAACAAACTTTGGTACACACACACAATGAAATACTATGCAACGTTGAAGAATAACAACCAATCTGTGAAATACCTCATAACCTGGAGGACATTATGCTGAGTGAAATTAGTCAATCACAAAGAGACAAATTTTGTACGAGACCGCTATTGTAAAATCTCAAGAAAAGGTTTGCATGCTAAAAAACAACATTCTCTGATGGTTACCAAAGGAAGAATACATAAGGGTTTTAAAGAGCATATCTGCACATGTATGAATGTAATGGAGCATAAGTGGGTAAAGCGATGAAAATTTCTTAGATATTATCAAACATCTTATGGCCATGAGTTGCTAGGCTGGGGACTCAGGTCTATAGGCTCTGGGAACACCATAGTCAATTGGCATAACATCGTTCTCCAAAGACAATGTTCTATATCCTACTTTGGTGAGCAGAAGAAGTAGGAGCTGGGATCTTAGAAGCTCAAGAGACCATCTAAAGTGCAACTATTGGTCTCCTAATGTATAAAAGAAAGAAGAGTGAGGAGAACTGCTTGGAATCAATTAGATCAATTGATTGATGGAATGTGTGAACATCAGTCTCCACGACTCTTGATACCAGAAGAACCGGTAGACAGTGCCTGACTACCACTACCAACTGCTCTGAAAGGAACCACCTTAGAAGATCCCAGATTGAGTAGCAGAAAATATAGATCAAAATTCAAGATTATTAAAATAAAATAAAATAAAGACTAGGCTTACTGGTCAGAAAGAGACTGTAGGAACACAAGACTGTGGCCCTTGATCACACTTCAGGTCTGGAAAGGAACTCAATTTATAATTTTTGGACTACATTTTTAGTCCCAATTTTTACTCCCAATTAACACTAGTAGGTATGTTCACCAAGGGATGGTAAATCATTCAAAATCAAAAGGGTAACATTTACCTAAAGACAAAGTTGAGAAGGGATGGAAAGGTGGGTGGAATGGAACTAGGAACCAAAGGGAGGAAGTGGGATAACTGCTGTGGCATGGAGGGGACTGCAGTCATTGAGATGAAACAAAGCATACGATTTGTTGAATGTGAAACTGATGATCTTGTCTGCAACCTTCAATCAATTCAGAACAAAAGTAAAACAACAACAAAACAAGCAACATTGGGAGTGCTTATGAGGAAAACAATAGGGTATAAAGAAATTTGTTAAGTGTTAAATTCTTAAATTCTATTCTAGCCACATTTTCCAACAACAGCATATATATTGACGGTAGAATATAATTAATCTAGGCAGACTCTTACATAGCACAATTTCAAAGTGACTAGATGATATCTAAGACATGATAGTGGTTTTTGATAGGTGCCATCTAGTTGAGTTGACTCATAGCAACTTTAGATACAAAAGCATGAGACAATGCCTGGGCCTGAACCATCCTCTCAGTTGTTACTATGTATGAGTCCATTATTAGCATCACTGTGCTAGTCCACTCATAGGAGACCTTCCGCTTTTATGTTGACCCTCTTCTTTACAAGCATGATGTCCGTTCCCAGGAATTGACCTCTCCCGGATACCATGTCCAAAGTGTGTGAGACAGTCTTGCTATTCTCTCTTTGAAGGAGCATTCTGGCTGTACTTCTTCCAAGGCAGATTTGTTTGGTATCTAGCAGTCCACCGTTGCTGTAATTAGGTGCTATAAATCAATTCCAAATCATAGCTAGCCTCTATAGGGATTTCAAGGTTTTAAATCTTTACAGGAACCACAAATCTCATCTTTAAAAATTCTTCCCAACATCATAATTGAAATGCATCAATTCTTCTCCAGTCTCCCTTATTCATTGTTCAGCTTTCACATGCATATAAGGTGACTGAAAATTACATGGCTTGGGTCAGGCACACCTTAAACCTCAAGGTGATACCTTTGCTTTTTAACACTTAAGAGCGGTTTTTTATAGATTTGCTTAATACAATGCATCTTTTGATTTCTGTTGTTTCCATAAGTGTTAATAGTGGATCTAAGGGAACTTCAATCTTTTCTTTGTTTATCATGATGTTCACTGGTCCACTTGTGAGGATATTTTGTTTTCTTTACATTGAGTTGTAATCCATTGAAAGTTGTAGTCTTTGATCTTCATCAGCAAGCACCTTAAGTCCTCTTTGTTTTCAGCAATCAAGGTTGTGTCGTGTGCATATGTTGTCCCTGTATAGGATTTCCGAGAGTGGCTGCTGGGTTTGAACTGCTGACCTGACAGTTAGAAGTCTAATGCTTATCCTACAGCAGGTTGTTAATACGCCTTCCTCCAATCCTGATGACCAATTCTTCTTCATATAGGCCAGTTTCTTGGATTATTTGCTCAGCATGCAGACTAAGTATGGTGAAAGGATACAACCCTGACATACACCTTTCCTGATGTTAAACCATGCAGTATCTTTATTTGAATCACTGTCTTTTGGTCTATGTACGGGTTCCACACGAGCACACTGAAGTGTTCTGGAATTCCCATTCTTCCCAATGTTATCCATAGTTTGTTATGATTGACAGTCATATTATTTTATAGTCAATAAAACACAAGTAGAGATCTCTGTGGTATTCTCTGCTTTTAGTCAAGATTCCTCTGATGTCAACGATGTTATCCTTCATTCTACATGGTCTTCTGAGTCTAACTTGAATATGGATGTACTTGCTGCAACTGTTTTTGAATTATCGTCAGCAAAATTTTACGTTCAGGTGATATTAGTGATACTGTTTGATAATTTAGAATGGGTACAAATATGGATTTCTTAATGTCAGCTGATCAGGTAACTGTCTCCTTTCAAATTCCTTAGCATAGACTAGTGATTGTTTCCAGTACTGTATCAGTTTGTTGAAACATCAGTTTGCAGAAGCATTTCAATTGCTATTCTGTCAACTGGCAATTCCTGAAGCCTTGTTCTTCTCTAATGTCTTCAGTGCAGCTTTGACTTATTTCTTCAATGCCATTGGTCTTGACTTGAAATGGTTGAATGTCAAATATTTTTGGTACAGGAGTGACTCTGTATTCCACACCCCCCCCCCTTTTTTTTTTATGTTTCCGGAATCATTAAATAATATGCCCAAAGAATTCTTCAATATTTCAAGTTGAGGCCTGATTTTTTAATTCAGGTGTTTCAGTTTGAGAAATGTTAAGTGTGTTTTCCCATTTGGTTTTCTAGCTCCAGGTCTTTGCGCATTTCACAATAATATTTTACTTTGTCTTCTTGAGCTGTTCTTTGAAATTTTATATTCAGCTCTTTTATTTACTTCAGCATTTCTTCCATTTGCTTTACCTACTCTATGTCCAAGAGCAATGTGCTCAACTTACAGTTTTGTGTCAACTTGGCTGGACCATGATTCTCAGTGATTTAGCAGTTAAGAAGTATTATTGCCCCATGATGAGATCTAATAGAATGCAACACCTCCTCTGTGATGTGATCAGCTCTGACCTGATCTAATTATCCTATGTGTTATACATTCTCACTTCTATGATGTTAGTGAGGCTGGATACAATCTATCAGATTAGGTTTTATTTATTTTTTAAATTTTTATTGTGAATTATGTGATAGTTTACATGGGAGAACACTATCTTTACATTCATCCTATCGTATTTCATTTCATTGTAATGATTACAATCTCCTGCATGCACCATCAAACAACCAAAGGGTACCTGCATGCCTGTCCCCTGGCTGCAAGCACACAGCCCCTCTCCCTCCCTGAGTCTACAGTCCCCAGCCGCTCCATCTCTCCATATCATGATCTTTGCCTCCAACCCTGGCATCACTGCTTCTCTGGGTAGGGTCCAGCACTTCGCTTTTTTCCCTTGATGGTTCCAGAGACCTCTGCTCCTGAACTGCAAAATCAACCACTCCCCTCCTTTTGTTACAAAATATCTACCTTTACCTTTCCAAAACTCACAATCAGTCCTGATAGCAATCATTCCCTGTTGAACCACAAGAGTCTTATCCCTATCACGTTTCATCAGCCCCGTCCAGACAGGTTAGAAACCACTCAGTGGAGATTCTACCTTCCCCTATACCCTCTAGAACTAGGTTCATTATTGAAAGTTTGTAAGCCAGTCACTTCTTGTCTCTGTAGCCCTCCTCACCCCCAACCCCCATTTTGGGTAGCCAATGTCTAAGTTACCCATCCTTGTCAACCCTGTGTACCGAGGGGGTGGGAATGATCCTCACTGTAAAGATTTGTTTGTTCCTTTGCCCTACTGCATTCGCAAGCATAGGTCAAGTTCATCAAATTGTAGTGGATTGCTCTTTTTTTCCTCTTCTTTCTTCCTCTAGTCGTGTTTTGATCACCCAGCCATTGAAGCCAGGTCAAATGGGTACTATCTGCAAGTGTGGGTGTTCTTATGCATCTCCCCTTACTTCATATCAGCTGGATGCCTCACACTCCGCTGTAGTCCTCTGGGGCCATGTCCCAGTCCCTGGACCCAAGAGTCCCCAGGTCTCGTCATTCTTCTGGTCAACCAGGTCTTAATCCAGGTTAACAAGAGTCTATTGAATGTGGTCAGACTTAGCTCACAACTTCATCGTTGTTTTCCCCCTACTTCCCCTTATCAGTGACAAACGTGGTCAACAGCAAGCCCATATGCCTGCTCATGTATTCCCCTTGAGTTTTAGTCTTGGAAGAGGGTTTGCCTTGAGGGGACCTGACCACTTGCCTTGATGGCTCCCAGGGGAACAACTTGCTTGTTCTTGTAGTAGTCAATCAGACTGCTGTTATTGTTTTTGATTTTTCCTGCTGGTCTTTCTTTCAAGAACTACCTTCTGTTCTTCTAGCCACTCTAAGCTGGTCTGCTTGTCCTTTCAAGTAGAAATTTCCCACCTCAGAAGATTCTGGATGGGGATCAGGATTCCACCTCTGGTCTTATGCAATGCAAAGGCTCCGCAGGAAGCCTCCTTCACTGGGCAAGTTCTAGGCCCCGTTTAGGTATTTCAATCAGTTGTAGGCTGAAGATAGACTTACAGGCTTTCTATGGTGATGTTTCTGGAGATTCCTTTCTCTCTCCTTCAAGTGTCTATTTTATAATAGTAAGTAAGGGAAACCAAGAATCAAAAGACAGCCAAGCATCTTAACCTTATTTTCCCCCTTTTACCCATTCAAACTATGCCTCCATCCTTGTATCCCAGAACCCTATTGTTCCAAGGTTGTGCTTACATCGTTATTATTTACCTCTGTCCTATTTAACCCATGAAACCTGCCTAACTGTTCTCCCATCTGCCTTGTTCTTCCTTTCCCCTTCCCCTTCTAGTACATGCCCCGCCCAGCACCCAAAGTATCCTGTGTCTATTCAGATTAGATTTTATTTTGAGTCCATTTCTTTTGATATCTGAAAGGAAAGAGGGACCTGCTGGTGGAAGAAGAAAGAAGAACTAAAAGTAGAACACATCCTTGGAAGCTGACGTCCCTGTACTGTGACGCTCCTGAATCTAGAGGAAGACTGATGCCAAGACTCATGGGATCTCCAAGGAATGCTGGGCCTACAGATACTGAGAGGAGACAAGGGCCTTTCTCCAGAGCCAACAAAGACAGAAAACCTTTCCCTAGAACCAGCACTCTGAATTGGGATTTCTAGCCTCCCAAACTGTGAGAGAATAAATTTCTGCTTATTAAAGGCATCCACTTGTGGTATTTCGGTGGTATCAGTACTAGTTAACTAAGACAAGTATCTCTTCTGACATCCACTTTGGATGTCTTTTCTCTCCTGCTTTTTAAATGACCTTTTGCTTTCTTCGTGTATAGTGTATGGTAATGTCATTCCACAATGTGTCTGGTCTTTGATAATTAATGTTTAATGCATCAAATTTGAGATGATCTCTAAAGTCAGCTCAGATATATTAAACATCATATTTGTCTCTACAATACATGCAGAGATTTTTTTTTTTAAATGACTAAATTTGGAGGTGACAAACCAAAAATTAAAGGTCCCCCCCCATTTCCAAACTGAATTCAAGTGTAGTCAATTTCTTCCTAAAAGGCTTCTGTTTTTCCTTAAGTGACCTAGAAAATTATGTGAAAATATCGAAGATCAAATTTCTCAGAGAAGGAAATGGAGTAAAAAAAGTTTTCTAAATATTTTAAAACCAAATGTTTTAACACACACAGAAAGGAGTTGTAAAGACCAGGTGAATTAGGTGGAGGAAGCCTTGAGACATTTCACAAAGGAGAGACTGAGCAACCTGGCACTGCAGCCTGGCAGAATTTTCTAAACTAAGCACACAGAGTACTCCGGAGGGTTACAGCTGAGGGGTACCAGGAAGGGGGTTGGGGGGGACAACACATAACATATAAGATCTTCAGATTTATTCAGCACTAAAGACAAATGCGTAGCTTTCCATTTGGAAATGGTAATCAATCATCAAACCCACCAGTTGCTTCTTGGGAGGGTCACTATGAGTTGGAACTGACTTAAGGGCACTTAACAACAACATGAACTCCTGATACTTTTCTCAGAGAATAAATTGTGAATACTGTAGGCAAAAGTTTTGTGATGAAGCTAAACAATTACACTTTAGGTTGTTGTTCTTAAGTGCCATCGAGTCAGTTCTAATCCATAGCGACCCCATATAGGGTTTCCATGGAGCAGCTGGTGAGCTTGAACTACCAACCTGGCAGTTCAAACCAACTTTGCAGTCCAGTGCATTAATCCACAGTGCCAGAGGTAGCTCTGCTCTAGTTCATTAAAAAAAGCATGTGCCCTACCTTCTTGAGATCAGTTTTAAGACACAAACTCGAACAGCTCTTGTGTCAGAGGCTACTTGCTGCACAGCGCACAGGCTCTGCCATCAGACAGTAAATACTGCAAGTTGCACCCTTGCAATATCGTTGCTATGCTTCCAAATTTGTTCCAGTTACCCAATACTGAAAACACCCAGAGGCAGTAATAATACTTGCCTCACAATACCAGTGTGGGGATTAAAACCTCACAGTACCACTGTGAGGATTAAGTTAAATAGTGCAGATAAAATATGTGGCAAAATAGCTAACACTTCAACCAGATCCATAAATGTAAGATATTATAATAAAATGAACAACACATAGCTAATCAGAAGTAACTAATCTGGGAGGTGGGCCCTGAGTTAAAAACACTAAAGAGCACAGTCTCTTTTAGAGAATTCATCTACCCTGTACTGGAATAATATTCACTTCTCTATACTTTTAGAATTAGGCAGAGGAAGCCTTGAGGCTTTTCACAAAGGATCAAATTATCACCATACTTCAGAGAAATACATCTGCAAAGCAAATGTTTGATTGAGAAACTCTGATTGCAACTTAATCATCCCACTCATGACATTAGAATTGCTTAGGGTATTTATTTTTAAATGCAAATCCCTGGTCTCACTCTAAACAGCCAGAATCAAAATTTTTAGGGTTCTTCCCAAGTACGTATTTTCTTCAAAGCTCCCCCAGGTGGTTCTGATGGCAACCAGGTCTGGAATTCACTGTGCCTGAGAGCCTACACAGGACCTATTATTAGACTTGAGGGGTAAATCATACACTATAAAGATCATATTAAAGAGTGATTCTTCCGGGGTCAAAAGTGCTCCGCTTCTAGAAAAATGAGCAGTGACTGTCTTTAAACATAATCCTTTAAGAAGTGAGCCAAAATAACCATTAGAATATGGTTAACATCCATTAGTATATTAGCAACACAATGAGAAACAAACAAACAAACAAACCAGTTCCATAATTTCTCACCAGATCCACCCCATGAAGCAACCTAATTAACTTAGATGGTACCCTGTTTATGGGTAATATCATCCAAGATCAGACAGACTGAATGGAAAGGAAAATGATCACAATTAGAGACCATGTACAGGCAACACACCTGTATCCCTGTATGTTTTATCTTAACTATAAAGACTTCACACACCACATGGTGTAGTTCTGTAGGATAAGCAATGGACTGCTAACCACAAGGTCAGTAGTTCAAACCCACCAGCTGCTCCTCAGAAACCCTATTCAGGGTCATTATGAGATGGAACCTATTCAGTGGTACACAAGAGCAGCAGTAGTTACATGATTTAAATATACATAACTATTAGATATTGGGCTATGATAATTATCAACTGATTTAATAATAACAGCACTGGATGCCATTGCTTAGTAGAAAGACTTTGCTGTTGTAAAGTTGCTAAATGCCATCAAGACAGTTCCAACTCATAATGACCCTGTGTAGGGCTTCCGAGGCTTAACTTCTATGGAGCAGAAAGCCTCATCTTTCTTCCTCAGAGTGGCTGGCAGGCTGTAACCATGGACCCTGTGGTTCACAGTCCAGTGGAAAGTCTAAGCAATCTAAATGGCAGCTATTTAAAACCATAATACTGTTAACAAGCATTTTGCTGTAAGAACATAACTTTTTTACTTTGCAGATGTATTTCTCTGATGTGTGGTATTAATTTTGATCCTTCCCTTTTTAAAAAAGAAAACTTCCCTCTCCATGTCTATATCATTTATGATTTTTACATTTGTTAAAGTTACTCTGAGAGGGGAAAAAAAAATCATACTTGGGATCTCAGGAAGTTTAGTGTCAAAGCTCACTGCTTTGTTTGGGTGCTCGCTGTGAGTCCAATACAGAGGTCTCCAGCATCAGAGCCAGCTCACCACACAAACATTTGGCCAGCACAGCACAGTCTCTAACAAATGGTCCAGGAATCAATGATTCATCTCTTCAACTGTTTGTTTGCATTCAATCATAATACAGCTCAGTGACAGAAAGTATACTTGCTTTTCCCTGAAAAGAAGACTTCAGGGTTATGCTGCCAAGAAAGGAGAAACTGGTTAAGTGAAAGACCATAAGGGGAGGGAAAAACCTCAAACCCAACATCACACACACACAAACCCTGATCCTGAGCATGAAGTGACGAGTGCTGTCAACTTAACCTCATTATTCTAAAATAGTGGCTGTAGCATTCTCCCCCAACCTTCTCCCAAAGGCTAAATCATACAGTACAAACAGGAACAATGCATAATATACTGGGAACTCATTAGAAAATGTTCTTGAGTTTTCCTGTAAGCACACAAGTGATAGCACCTAGTATCACATCAACTTCTCCTTCAACATTTTATTCCAAGCATCTTCCAACATACAGCCAAGTTGAATTTTACGACGACTTTCATACCAACCACCTAATGTCTACCACATCTGACTACACTTCCTTTCTCACATACTGAGCCATGTCTCCATCCATCTAATAAAAAAAAAAAAAATCATTTCAAAGTACATTTCAGGCATATACTTCCCCTAAATAACAGTGTGGCACTGTGGGTTAATGTGTTGGACTGCAAGGTTGGCGGTCAAAGCTTACCAGCCGCTCCTCAGAAACCTTATACAGGGTCACTATGTGTCAGAACCGACTCGATGGCACTTAACAACAATCACTCATCAGAGTTCAATATTTGCTTTCTGAGGTAAAGGTTTTTACAAGTTTATAAAATCTGTAGACAAATGCACACACCTGTGCAACTCATACTCTATTAAGACACAGAACACTTTAAAATATCCTGCAGAACACTCCAAAGACCATTAATTTTCTTACTGATGATTGTGTTTAAATGGAGAAAAAAACCTGGAAGTCCACAGAGTGATTAACTGCTATTTCAATAAGTAGATATGAAAAGTAGATAATATAACAAGAATACACTTGTTGGTTAAAGCAAAAACTATCAAAACATGTTTTCAAAGGAATGTTTCTGTCTATAGACTCTAATGCAGTTAATATTTTGTAGGGGGAGGAGAGAAAGGGAAGATTGTGAAATATTTGGTTGGAAATAATTTTCCCCCCAAAGTATAGGCAAAAAAAAAAGGTGTTTTTGTACATGTCACTCAAGTGGCTTTTTGTGTGTGTGTTTGTTTGCACCTGAGACTTTAGGCACTGAGGGTATTACTGTCCTCTGGATTATAACCTCCAAGGAGGCTGGGAAATGCACTGGATGGTTTTTCTGGTTGAATTGTTGGGAAAAGAATAACTGGCAAAAAAAAAAAGCCAACTTTTCTGAAAATGTTGAGAACTTTGGTAGGTGAGACTGATAGAAAGAATTTTGGAATACAGTCCTGACCCAAAACAGTACAAAGGAGAAAAGACAAATCCTTGTAAGGCACTTCAAAACATAAAATAAAATTTCAACTGGAGAGAAAGTAAGGAATCTCCAGAAGCAAATGAGAGTCAAAAGTGAAAAGCAACTCATCCCTGCCTGAAGTCTCAAGGATTGAAAAATGTGCCCAGGACCCAAAAAGTTTCGAAATACTAAGGAAGAACTGAGGTAAGTGCTAATGATGCTGCAGTTCAGAGGAGAAAAACAAACGTATGACTCCATACAATTTGAGATTTCCCCCCAGGAGACCAAACAGCAGGAAATCATATAGGCGTGTTATTCAAACACACACATGATTCACAAGCCTGAAGCAAAGGGATTTTTCTGTCATAGAAAATGCTTTGCTATTAAGAAATACAAACAAAATGTGTAGAAGGCATGAATAATAACATTCTCCTTAATGAAATCTACTTAAAATGGTGTCTGAAAACATGCATTGTACACCTAGAACCTAGAAGGTACTCAATACATGCTTTAAGTGAATTTATCCTTAAAAAAATCTGTAAAAACAGAAGATGTTTTCAAATTATTTACCACTTCTAAAAACAGAGACACCACCATCCAATAAACCAAGTATCTAATGCTTGTATGCCAGGCACTGAACAAGGATGAAAAGAGACAAATTGGGTGCCTCATGCTCTTGATAAAGGGATGACGGATGGCAAGAGACAGCACACTTAGTCCCCTACCCATAATACAGTATGAGCCATAGAAGGTGATACAGCATTACGCTGACTAAGATGCTTCTCATGCCACCATTTTGCCAGTGGAAAAGGAATTTCATAACATTGAAATATCCCTGTACTAGCAAGTTTTTGGTTGATGTACGTTATATATATATGTATGTACATATATGGAGTCCTGGTGTGGTACTGTGGGTTAATGCACTGGACTGTAAGGTTGTTTGAACTGCAAGGTCAGTGGTTCAAGATCAACAGCCTCTCCTCAGAAACCCTATACAGGATTGCTATGTGTTGGAATCAACTCAACAGCACTTAGCAACTATATATATATATGTATGTAGTATATGTATACACACACACACACACACACACACACACATATATATATATATACACACACACACACATATATATCTGGGAGAACAAAGTTACAGTCTACGTCCATAAAGATTTACTCTTAAAATCCTATGGGGCAGTTCTACTCTGACCTATGAGGTCACTCAGTATTGGAATGGACTCTGAATGTCAGAGGGTTTGGCTTTTTATATACATTGGCTCTGTAGGATAAGTATCAGTCTGCTAATGATAAGGTCGGTGGTTTCAGCCCACCAGTCACTCCACAGAAGCAAGATGAGGCTTTCTATTCCTGCAAAGATTTACAGTCTCACTGTGAGTTGGAAGCAACTCGACAGCATTTAACAACAGTGTTAGCAAAAATGGAATGAGGAATTTATATTTGCAGTGCAACACATTCATGTCTCAAATTATAAGTCAAAATAGTATTGGTACAAATATCTCCAACCACACAGTGAAAGACTAGCCACCAATACCAGGGACCATTGAGTTGGTTGCAACCCCAGATGTTGTCAGAACTGTGATGCATAGGGGTTAAAATGGTGGCTCTTTTTGGAAGTTATCACCAGTTCTTTCTTTTGAGGAGCTTCTGGGTGAACTTAAACTGCTAACTTTTCAATTAGCAACCAACTGTGTTAACTGTTTGCACCACCCAGGATTAGCCCTCAACCCTGTAAATTAGATAAAGCTGAGTAGTGGTTGTAATGAAAAAACAAAGAGTAGACACAAAGGAAAACCAAAATAAATTTGAAAGAAGATTGACGAGTCACTCCAAACTAAGCACTCTTCTGAATATTGCAGGAATCCCCATTCTGCATATGGCCATTCTGCATTGGTGCCTGGTAGAAAAGGCATTAGAGATGTCATCAAACTAATATTATGGCAGTTTTGGTTTATGAATGCCATGTTTTGGTCATCTTTAATGATTGACTTGGGAAGTAGCCCATTATTGTAGTTCAGTGCCACTGAGTTGGTTCTGATGCATAGTTACTACCTGTACAGGGTTTCTGAGGCTGTAAACCTTTATGGGAGCAAAAAGTCTCATCTTTCTTCCACGGAGCAGTTGGTTGACTTGAATCACTAACCCTGTGGTTGGCAGCTCAGTGCTTATCCTACAGAGCCACAGTGCTCCTGAGAACTCAAACTGCCATCGAACTAGTGATTCTGACTTGCAGTAACCCTGCATGGGGTTTCCAAGGAGTGGCTGGCTAAGTGATTTGAACTGCAGACCCTGAGGTTAGCAGTCCGGGCTTATCCTACAGCACCACACCAGGACTCCATAGTGATCCTTTGTTATTGTTGTTGTTAAGTGCTGTTGAGTCGATTCCAACCTATAGCGACCCTGTCTAGGGTTTCCAAGGAGAAGCTAGTAAGTTTGAACCACTGACTTTGCGATTCAAACTGACTTTGCAGTCCAGTACACTAGCCTATAGCACCACACCAGGACTCCATAGTGACCCTTGTTGTTGTTGTTGTTGTCAGGTGCCATCGAGTCAGACCAACTCATAGCGACCCCATGCACAGCAGAACGAAACAATGTCCGATCCTGGGCCAACCCCACCACCGCTGCCACACTTGACGCCATTAATGATGCCATCTGGCTGATCCATCTCATTGGGGGTCTTCCTCTTTTTCTCTGACCCTCCATCTTACCCAGCATGACATCCTTCTGCAGCAACTGTTCTCTCCTGACATTATGTCCAAAGTATGAGAGATGAAGCTTAGACATCCTGGCCTCCAAGGATAGTGACCCTATGAATATGTAATTATGAATAACTATGAATAAGAACTTGCTTTTGTTAGGTGCTGTCGAGTCAGCTCTAACTCACAGTGATCCTATGTATAACAGAATGAAACACTGCCCAGTCCTGCGGCATCCTCCCATTGCTGTTATGCTGGAGTCCATTGAGTAAGAATCGGAGGGGGGATAAAGGCCTGTGAGGATGGGTGGGGTAGACACAATACTTAGAGAATCATTGCATTAAGGGCCCACAGGGAAGAAAAAGTAATTCTTGCGGGGCGGTGGTGGTTATGTGCCGCCATACAGGAACAGAAAGCTTCAAGGAGCCACTGGTAGATTCTAACTAATGATTTTGCAGTTAGCAGCTTAGTGCAGAACCCACTGTTCTACCAGAGCTCTTGAATTCTTCAGGAATAGGCGAGGGAAGAAAAAACACTGGAAAATACTAAACTATCACGTAACCCTAAGTAAGCTTGCTGAGTAAAGTTATTTCAAACCTTTTATTGGAGGTATTTGTTATTGTTAAGTGCCTTCGTGTTGGTTCCAACTCATAGCGACCCTGTGTAGGGTTTCCAAGAAGTGGCTGGTGAGCTTGAACTGCTGACCCTACGGTTCAAACCAATCTTATAGTCCAGCGCATTAACTCGCAATGTCATGTTGTTGTTAAGTGCTGTTGAGTCAATTCCGACCCATAGCAACCTTGTATAGGGTTTCTGAGGAGCGACTAGTTAGGTTGAACCGCCACCCTTCTGGTTCATGGTGGTGGCTGTGTGCCGTGGAGTCGGTTCCGACTCATAGCAACCCTGTACAGGGTTTCTGAGGCTGTAAATCTTTACGGGAGCAAAAAGCCTCATCTTACTCCCACGGAACAGCTGGTAGTTTAGAACTGCTGACCTTGCGATTCGTAACCACTACACTACCAGAGCTTAGGGTTCATAGGTTCCATTAAATTAAACCTGAAACCATAATTTCCAGCAGTAAGAAATCTAATGTGCAGAATTTATTCCTTAGCAAATTTAAGTAACCAATTTCTTACTACTCAGGTATTTATAGTTTTTAAAACCTTGGAAAGAATGGGGAATTTTCTGAGCCCAGCATTGTTTAAAAAGTGTTTGTGCCTGATCTAGCCTTGTATCAGTCACAGTTACCTAGTCTGTAGTTATTGCCTTTACATATTTAACTAGCAAACAATCCCTTTTGGGGAACTTTTAGTATTATAATAGTAATATATAACAAATTTATACTTTCCCTCTAATCTTAAAGGTTGGTCCAAAAATGATTTCAAAAGCTGACTTACTGAATAAATAAGCCAAAGGAAAAATATTTATTCTTTTGCACTTTTAAAAGTTGTAAATACTGTGGCCCAAGTTTTGGAATTTACTTCTTCACTATTCTGTTTTTCAGTCATCTTATTTGAATACAGAAAAAAACAAAAACAAAAAACTACCCAGTGGTGAAGAGACCCAGGGCGGTGCAGTGGTTAAGCACTCAGTTGCTAATTGAAAGATTTGTGGTTCAAATCCATCAGTCACTCTGCAGGAGGTGTGGCAGTCTGCTTCCGTAAAGATCTACAGGCTGGGACACTGCATGGGATATACGCTTGCTATGATATGAGCTGGAATTGATTAGATGACAATGAGTTTTTAATTTAATGGTAAGTGCCTTGAAGATGTTAAAAGCTTAATTCAGTCTATCAAAAAACATGTATAAATATTGCCAAATAATGAATTTGTTATAATGAAGTGAGAAGTCACTTTGATACTCTCTTTTGAAATAAATGATTGGTTACCTTGTAATTCCCATCTAGGGTACCTGTTGACTTACTAATTACTTTTACAACTCTGTGATGATCAGATATTACTTTAAAAGGATGCCATAACAAAACACAGAAAACATGCAATTTAAAGTAGTGTAAGGCTGACTACCATCTTAAAGAATTCATAATAGTGTCCAAACTATACAGATACTAAAGAACACTGGTGCTGCAGTGGATTAAACACTGGGTTGCTAACCACAAGACCAGCAGTTCAAACCGACCAGTCATTCCACGGGAGAAAGATGAGGTTTTCTGCGCCTATAAAGAGTTACAGTCTCAGAAACCCTAGTAAGTTCTACTCTGTCTTATAGGGTCACTATGAGTGGCCATGGCTTTACACAGGTATTACGGTTCTTAGTGCCATCAAGTCGGTTCCAACTCATTGCGACCCTGCATAGGATTTTTGAGGAGCAGCGGGCAGGTTTGAACTGCTGACTTTGTATAAAGATGACTAAGTGACTTCTCATTTCATTATCACAAATTACTTCATTATTTGGGAAAGTATACACAAGTTTTGATGGACTGAATTATGTTCCTGCAGTTGAAAGAGACTATTGTAAATGTACATCAAGATGATACAACAAAAAATTTTTTGTTAAACTTACCAAAACATGCTTCAGAGTTGTTGGGTTTTTTCCCTATTCACAATAGAATAACATTATTATACAAAATGTTAAGTTTTTACTTCCCCTTGAATACTTGGTCAATATACTAAATGAAGTTATTTTGCTGACAAAGCAGCCCACATAGAGTATGCTGGAACATTCCCTATAATCGATGACTTAAAAATAATCATGGAGTACAGAAATAATGAAGAGTTTGGGAAACTCGCAAAAAGCAGGACACAAAGAGGCATTAATTAGTAGGCCATCACAACATTTATCCAGAGACATCAGAGAGCTCACAAAATCACTCCAGTAATTTTCTTTAAAGGCTCATGGATTATATGAAGATTAGAAGAACAATAAATGCAGGTCAGCTTTTTTGTTAAAAAACAAAACAACTATCTAAAAGACCACCAAATGAATTACCAAATATTTGGAAAGCCAGCTCTAACAAATGTCACTAACTAAACATTAAAGACATAGAAACAAGCGACCTGTAACTTTAGTGAAGGGTTTGATGTCTTCCTAGGAAATGCATAATCTACATGAGGTAGAAAACAATGTAAAGAGAACCTTTTTAGAAGAGAAATGTAAAATTGCCAAATGGGGCCTTCACAAATCACAATTGAGGAAGGAAAACATGATAACCACTACCTGCAGGCATCCATAGGCCAAGGGTATATATGGAAAAAAGGGATGAGGTTTGGATAATATTGACAAGAAATTACCAGGAGGTAAATTTCAGCTGTCAGGAAAAAACTTCCTTACAGAAAAGATTTATTATATAGTGCCAACTCCTGCCAGCATCATTAGAAGTTCTAAGTAAATGAAAACTCTGGGGGCAAAAACTGGAAACTCCTCCATCTAAACTAAGGTTGAAATCAAGGGCTGAGATGATAATACAGTCCAAGAAGTTGCAAACCTTGAAGCTTTCAGTACAACATGGCTCCCAGTATTCCATAGGTGATCAAGAGCTATTCACACGGATGTCTTCCATCTATATAAAGAGGAAACACTGCTCGGCCTGAGCCATCTTCACGATAGTTGATACTGTCTGAGCCCAAAATTAGGTACTTCCAATCTACAAAGTTCAAAGTGTAACACTCCAGCTACACCACCTCTCAAGATAGGACCTCCGAGTCTTAGTGGACCACTTCTGCCGGTCTCCTTCGTCAAAAATGGGGAAACTGAGGCGACAGGCAGGGACAAATGCTTAATCCAACTCATGCAGAGGATGTTGGTGGGGTGGATCCCCGCACTAAACCCAGAAGCAACTGAGTCTTCCGTCTGGGACACCTGGTCTGTCTTCTGAGAGACGGAAAGCCCCTTGTCATCCTGCTTCCCTATCAGTGGTCCCCCCTATGAAGCAGGAGTGGAGGAGGCTTTACTTCCCAGAAGCTTCCCGAAATTCCCCCTCCCCAAGGCCCTTACCCAATATTTAGCTCGGGCCTCCGGAGCAGAAGAGTCCGTTAGATCCGGCTCCCATCTCCGTGCCCGCGTCTCTGAGGCGTCTCTAGACCGCGAGCCATTTCAGAGTCTCCTGGGGCAGGTCTACCTCTCACTTGTGCCCTCCGTGCTCCCTAAACCAGAAACTCGGCAGAGGGAACCCTCCCCAAATCTACCCCTTCCGTCCCGGGTAGCCCTGGGGGCACCCCTCAGTCCCAGGAGCCTCCCCAGAAGCTACCTGCCTCTCACCTGGGTCCCTATAGCAGCGGCCTCCTCAGAAAGGCGACCCCCAAGAACCTTCTCCGGTCAAGATCCCCAAAACGGGAACACCCTCTGCCAGGAACCTCTTCACGCGCCCTCAGCGTGAGCCACCGCAGAGAACCTCCGGGCTGTTTCCCGGGCTATGCCCAACACCTCCTCCTCCCGGGCCGCTTCCCGGAGCCTCTCTCGACCCCAGTCCGGTCTCCCCGCACCAGGTTAGGCGTCTGTCCCCGTCCCTCACGAACGTCCCCAGCCCTTGGACTCCCTCCCCCGTTCCGCGTCCCCAGGGACTTCCCGGAGCAGCGCGGCCGGGCTGAGGCACTGACTTTCTCCAGCTCCCTGGTCCACCGGAGAGAGGGGGCGGCGGCTGCACGACTCCTTTGTGACAGGTCCGAGAGAGCGGTAAAGATGGACGCGAGGCCACCGCGCTGCCATTACGCACTGGGCCCACCCCCGCTTCGCACCGCCCCGGCCCTCCCTCAGTCCCCTAGGAAACGCCCCTTCCTTTATGACACGCCCCTTTACTAAGAACCAATCACATCCTAGATATTGAATCACATGATAAAACTGGCTGTCCCGCCTTCAAAGGCGTGAACTGGCCAATCCTGTTGCTTAGGTGTGACTGACCCAATCAAGTCTCTCCGGCTCGTTTTGCGGGTACCGGATTTCCATCGGTCTACCGGGGAGGAAGAGAGTAGCGGATTGGGTTACGGTGCCGGAAACGGGGCGGAACTTTGTTGTGGCGGCGAGGAACAGGAAGCCCTGAAGGGTCAAAAGAAATACAAAAGCAAAGGCTATTTTCTTTTTCCTTTTTTTTTTTTTTAAAAGAGCTAGCGGCTTTTGCGGTGGCCGTTTAGGGTGGGCGCCGCTGAGGTGAGACTCTCGCCTCCCGCGCACGGGTAGGTGAGTGCGGCTTGGACCCTGGCCAGACAACAAAACCTGGGCTCCAATTTCTTTGCCGAGGAGATGGTGTGCTGAGACTGGATTAGGACCTGGCCTATGTCCCTCAGCCCGCTTGTCCCCTGTCGTGAGTCCTCGAGGTCCGAAGCTTGAGGGGTCCAGACTGATGGGTGCTGGGGAAAGCGTCTGGGTCGTGCGGGAATGGTTTTCCCATCCTTTAAGGTGGGCCCTGGACTGCCGGGCCATTTGCTGCTCCCACACACCTCTTCCGTAGATGGGGCCGCCATCAGTCCCTGGTGAGCAGCAGGCTCCAGTCCATACCCAGAAGATATGGGGACGCCTGGTTGAAAACGGTTGAGTCACAGAATGTACATTTATGTACCATGTGCCAGTTCCTATGCGAAGTGCATTTTCTTTTAGTAGAAAGCAAACCAGCGTGCCTGTTTTCCCGATGAGGAAAATAAGGTCAAGAGTTGGAGCGTCTTGTTTGAGGATCCCTGTAGAAGTTGGTGAAGGAATATTGGTGGCTCAGTATTTAAGCGCTCGGCTGCTAGCTGAAAGGTCGGCGTTTTTGAACCCATCAGCCGCTCTATGGGAGGAAATGTGACAGTCTGCATCCGTAAAGATTACATCCTTGGAAACTCTCTGGGGGCAGTTCTACTTTGTCCTATATGGTCGCTGTGAGCTGGAATCTACTCGGTGGCAGTGGGTTTGGGTTTTTGGTAAGTTACTGGCCCACCTGAATGCCAGTTCTCACAGGGGAAAGGGAGACCAATTCGTTCATAACTGTGGTTCTTAAACTTTAGTTGAAAACAGCCATCTGCAGCTCTTAAAATGCAGATTCTTGGGTCCCACCCCCAGATACTGTGACACAGGTCTGGAGTGGGACCCCTAGAAGCCAAGTTCAGGTGTCTAATATGACCCCTTATGTACCAGCTGCTTAGTAAGATTTGTTTGCTCCTCAGCATTTTGGTTTATTGTGTGTTAATGTTTGTTGTTGTTAAGTGCTTTCGGGTGTGGTTCCTAGGGTTTCCAAGGAGCAGCTGGAGTGCTTGAGCCACCGACCTTGAGGTTCAAACCGACCTTGGAACCCAGTGCATTAACCCAGCGCCACACCAGAACTCCATTGTGTGTTAATGTTGTTAAGTACCGTGGAGTCGGTTGTGACTCATAGTGACCCTGCACAGGGTTTCCGAGGCTGTAAATCTTTACGGGAGCAGAAGGCCTTATCTTGCTTCCGCGGAAATGCTGGTAGTTTTGAACTGTTGACCTTGAGGTTGGCAGCCCGACTCCTAACCACTACGCTACCAGATCTTCTTTTGTGTGTTAATAGGGATGCCAAAAAATGACTTGGAGGGCGTTGCTTCTGAACTCCTTAAAGTATCTAGTACGTAGACTGGAATTGAGCTGAGATGAAGGCGTCTTGTCCAGGCTTTCAAATAGGACCTGAGATGATCTATTAATGATTTGTAAGGGTCTGAAAGCAGAGGTTGCCTGATTGTCTTTCTCAGCCAAAGTCTTGATGCCTTAAGAAAGAATAAAGGCAAGATCATTTTAAGTGATTAGCTGCCTTCCTTTTCACCTTCCAAGAATTTTTTGATGTTTGGTTAAGGGTCAAGTTTGAAATTGAGAAACAGATACTTGGTAAATGAAGTAATTTAAGAGCATGATTCAGCCATTTGTTATTGTTGTTAAGTGCTGTGGAGTTTGTTCCCGCTCATAGCTACCACTTGTAGGGTTTCTGAGGAGCAGCTAGCTTCAGGTAAATTAAGTTGTTTCAGTGCACTCTAATGATTTAAGCATACTTTGTCTTGATTTTTAAATATGATCTGCTTAATTCCTTAATTATAAGATGTTTTTTGAGATTTTTTTTTTAGCCTTTGGTTTTCTGCATTTTCTTTATGGTGTCTCTAGGCATGGATTTCTTTTTAGTCAATTTGGTATTGTTGTTCATTGCTGTCAAGTGATTCCAACTCATGACCCTGGTGTCAGAGAACTGTGCCCCATAGAGGTTTTTTTTTTAATTGTGAGTTATGTGATAGTTTACATGGGAGAACATTAGTTTTATATTCATCCTATCGCATATTGTTTCATTGCTATGGTTACAGTTCCCTCCGTGCCTCATCAGCCAACCAAAGGATATACCCTGCAAGCCTGCCCCCTACACCCCCACCCCAGTCTTCAGCACACAGCCCCTCTCTGGGTCTAAAGTCCCCAGCTGCTCCATCTCTCCACAGCATCGTCACTGCTTCTCTATGTTGGATCCCTCTCTCCACTCTTCTCCCTTAATGGTCCCAGGGACCTCCGCTCCTAGACTGCAAAGTGAATCACTCCCCTCCTTGCTACAAACCGTCTACCTTTACATTTCCAAACCTGACAATTAGTCCTGATAACAATTATTCACTATTGTATCACAAGAGACCTATCCACATTTCATTTCATCAGTACCGCCTAGACAGATTGGATACTACTCAC
>NW_006408573.1:6541475-6544560 GCF_000296735.1 Chrysochloris asiatica | reverse complement strand
CAGTGTCACACCAGGACTCCTGGTATGCAATTGGCTTCTTGAATTTGTGCCTGATTAGTTCTGGAAAAAAATGCTAATGCTGGTCTTTGCTAGAGATTATCACTCTGAAGAAGTTTTTGTATTCTAGGGAAAGTCAGCTTGATCTAAATGACTGTAGTTTGGTCTAAGTATCTTCTGGCCAGAAAGCAGTCTATATTTGACATGTAGCTGAGTTTGCCAAATGGCAAATTCCTCTAAATTGCTGTTTGCATTGTGAGATCCTTTGGGACTTGAGCATCAGGTTAAAAACATTGGAAGGAGGTGTTGGAGTACCTCTTACCAAAGGTAAAGTGAATCCTTATTTATAACTGCATAACACAGGGAGTGGATCCCTCCTGATGTCTTTTTACACATGCAGTCTCTAAGATTAGAATTAGGAGCCTGTGATGGCCAGTGATGGAAACGCTTAGGTGGTCTACTCTCACAAAGTTCAGTTACCATAGGAAACCAGATCTTGTTAACTTGTGCCATGGCAGTAGCTAAATGGAACAGCTTTTCAAATCAGGGATTGCAGTTCGGGGGCAGGAATGTAAGATTTCTATTGTAAAACCTGTGTAGCATGCTGTGTAAGACAGACATTGAGCCTATTTTGTTCCACCTACCTGGATAGGAAATGCCAGTCTCCAGTGCAAACACTGTAGTGCAATGTTTAAACAGTTGCTTTAGTTTGAAATATAAAAGCATTGTTTTCTTGGCTGTTAAGCAAATTTGAAAACTTTGTTTTCTTTGTGCCCATTTGAAACTCACAAGTTTTGGGTATGATTTCGTTTTCTATAAATCCTGTATCAGAATAACTTGAATTTTGTTAAATGCCATCGAGACTGTTTCAACTCATTGTTGTTGTTGTTGTTATGTGCCGTGAAGTTGGAACCGACTCATAGCGACCCTGTACAGGGTTTCCGAGGCTGTAAATCTTTATGGGAGCAGAACGCCTCATCTATCTCCCACGGAACAGTTGGTAGTTTCGAACTGCTGACCTTGCGCCTCACAGCCCGATTCATAACCACTATGCTACCAGAGCTCCTATATAGGGTTTCTGAGGAGTGGCTGGTGGGCTTGAACTACTGATTTTACAGTTAGCAGACGTGTGCTTACCCTACAGTGCCACATCAGGACCCCAGTAATTTTTTTTTTTTAATAGTCAAACTTGAGTCACTTTTCAGTGGGGGGCTGGGCAGCAGGGGATGAGTAGGGGGGAGGACAGGAACTGCAAGTAAAGGAAACTTGTCAGCATTTGCTCTTTCTAAAGTTAAACACAGTAAGCATTCCCAATGGAAATCCAAGTTTGCATTGATCTTGATAGATCCTCTTACTTCCAGGCTTTTGGGGTTTTTTTTTTAATTATTCTGGCAAACAAGGGCTTGGGAAAATTCAGGTCACCGTAGGAATTAAAATGCAATTAAAATTTTTGTCTTTGTAAATAAGTTACAGGTGCTCATTATCCCCCAATTGCAAAATAAACAGCCAATGAATATGGGACTATTCAAAGAAAATGCTTTGTACTTTTCAGTATTAATGAGCATTTTTAATCAGCTAAAACTAAAGGAAAGCAGCAAGAGTTATTCTTGAGAGATGATGTCAGTTATATAATGTAGTTGTTGCCAGTTGCCATTGAGTCGGTTCTGACCCATAGCAACCCTGTTTAGGCTTTCCAAGGAGCAGCTCGTGACCTTGTGGTTCAAACCAACTTTGGAATCTAGCACCACACCAGGACTCTGTATAATAGAGTAATGGGACTTCGTTGTGGGTCTTTTGTTTCCCACATCACAAATAAACTGCATGATATTTGACTAAAACTCCTATGGGATGTAGAAGCATTGGTAAATAGTTGTTTAATAGCTGTAGAAATGCATAAAATGATCGCTGCCATTCTCTGTAGCCTACATGTGAAGGCATTCCTCGCTACTCAGATTTTTTAGATCCTCCTTATGGTAAGTATGTACATACCTGATACATGCCATAAACTGCCAGTCAGCATTCTGGATATTTTAAAGTGCTGTTAAAATACTTGTAAATGATAAAACACAATGAATGAGTGTCATCCAGAGTTATGAGTACTGATGGAGAGAGTGTGTTATTGTTGTTAGGCGTCATCCTCACAATTGTGGCTGTGTTTGAGCCTGTTATTGGCAACGACTGTGTCCATTTCATCTCATTGAGGGTCTTGCTCTTTTTTCACTGACTTTACTTTACCAAGCATGATCACCTTCTCCAGGGACTAATCTCATCTATTAACAAATTAAAGAGGTCTTTTGCCACAGATTTACCCAATTCAATATATTGTTTGATTTTGTGATTTCTGCTTCCATGGGCATTGATTGTATTTCTAAGCAAAATGAAATCATTGAAAACTTCAGTTTCTTCTCCACTGATCACACTTGATGTTGCTTATTGGTCCATTTATGAGATTTTTGTTTTCTTAATGTTAAGGTGTAATCCATACTGAAGGCTGTAGTCTTTGATCTTCATCATTAGAGGCTTCAAGTCCTCTTTGCTTTCGGCAAGAAAGTGGAGACCTAGTAGAAAAGAATACATTCTAATTCTAGGAGCCCTTGGAAAGCTTCACCAGGGTGATGGAGAGAGAGCATCACTACTCTGAGTCTGGGAGGTGGAATAGGTGGTTTGCATGGGGTAAGAGAGAAGCAAGTGCATTTCTGACAGAGGAACAGCCTGGGCAAAGTTATGGATAGAGCTGAGAGAGTGAATTGTGATGATTTCCCTGTGCCTTTCCAGCAATATGCATGGAGAGATTATGAAGAATGAAGTTGGAAAGATAGGATGATGGAGAGTCATGCTAATGAAATGGACTTCAGAGCAGTGTTTTGCAACTAGGGGACAGTTTGTTCCCATGGGGGCATTTGGCAATGTTTGGAGATACTTTTGATATTGATGACTTGGAGTAAAGAGTGAGTGCTATTGCCCAGGGATGCTGCTGAACACCCCACAATACACAGGACAGCCTACGACAACAAAGAATTGTTTATAGTTGTGGAGTCCTGGTGTGGCAGTGTGGGTTAATGCACTGGAAAGCAAAGTGAGTTTGAAC
>NW_006408573.1:6538337-6539490 GCF_000296735.1 Chrysochloris asiatica | reverse complement strand
AACTGGACCAGTAAATAACATCATGATAAATGGAGAAGAAGATTTAAGTTGTCAAAGACTTCTTTTTTTTTAAAGTTTTTGCTATGAATTGAGTGAAGGTTTACATTCAACAAATCATATACTTTGCTTCATTACAATGACTGCAATCCCCTCTATGTACCAACACTTAATAGTATTTACCTCTATTCACTTTAACTCTCACATTTCTTCCAGTGTTTCTCGCTACCATCATCCTCTGCTAACATCTGTATATTGACTGCCCTGTCGACTATGCTAACATGTGTGTACCTTCTAGCCTGTGAAAAATCAGTCTCCCTCCAGTAGCAATCGTACAATGTTTCATTTAGCAAGAAAATATTTTCTTAAACTTTATAAATAGTTTTGTTTTTAGATGTCATCGAGTTGGTACTGACTCATAGTGACCCTATGCACAACAGAATGAAACATTGCCTGGTCCTGGGCCAATCTCACAATCATTGCTACATTTGAGCCCACTGCTGCTGCCTCTGTGCCTTGGGGGTCTTCCTCTTTTTCTCTGATCCTCCATTTTACCAAACATCCTACCCCAGGGACTGGTCCCTCCTGGCAATATGTCCAAAATATAAGAGACAAAGTCTGGCTATCCTGGCTTATAGAGAACATTCTGGCTCGACTTTTTCCATCACAGACTGGTTTGTTCTTTTGGCAGTCCATGATACTTTTAATATTCTCCAACGCCATAGCTCAAATGCATCAAGTCTTCTACGGTTTTCCTTATTCACAACAGTGGTCTCATATAATTGGTGTGCTTTTGTAACTGACTAATTTCACTCAACATAATGTCTTCCAGGTTCATCCACATTGTAAGGTGTATTGCAACTCGTCTTTATTCTTCAGTGCTGCATAGTATTCCATTGTGTGTGTACAAAGTTTGATTAACCATTCTTTTGTTCATGGGCAGTTAAGCTGTTTCCATCTTTCAGATATGTGTCCTGTAAACAGCATATTGAAAGATACTGTTTTCTTACCCATTCTGCTGCTCTCTTGTCTGTTGACTGGTGCATTCAGTCTGTTTACATTCACTGTAATAATTGATAGGTGTGAGTTGGAATCGGCTCCAGGGCATGTAACCACCATAAACTGATTGCTGTCATTTTGCTGTGTGGTTTTTTTT
>NW_006408573.1:6536658-6537702 GCF_000296735.1 Chrysochloris asiatica | reverse complement strand
ATTCTGTGTCTTGTATGATTATCTTCTTTCTCGATGTTAGGAAAGTTTTCATCTAGCAACTCTTGAAAGTTTTCTCTGTGCTTGTGCCTTTCTGTTCTGAAATTCTTATCACCCTTCAGTTGGTCCTTTTCATGGTGTCCCACATGACTCTTAGGCTTTTCAGGATTTTTTCATTCTTTTTTCTGATTGTTCTTCTAGCATACTAACATTGAGAGATTGATCTTCAAGCTCACTAATTCAGGCTTCCATTGCTTTACCCTTTCAAAGTATTGTCCATTTCTGAATCTTATTATTAATATTCTGGATTTCTAATTGCAAGTTTTATATTGTTTCAAAGTTTGCATTTGTTTTGTCTGTCTGTTCTTACAGTGTTTGCCCGAATCTTAGAAACTTTTTCTTTGTTCTCCTTGCTTTCTTCAATCTTTCTGTCACTCCTTTCAAGGTACCCAAATAATAATTCTTTTGAATTCTTTTTCAGTTGGTTTCTTTACCTTCTCTTCCTTAGAAACATTTTCTGACTCTGCATCTTGCTTAAAATCTCTCATGTTTCTGCATGTGAGCTAAAATTATCTGGTATCTCCAGGGCATTGTGGTGGTGTTGTATTTGTATTTAATTGATGATTGTATGTTGATGTGTTCCTAGGCTCTCACTAGCTGTCTCCTGTGGGTGTATTTAGGAATGGAAGCATGTGCACTAGTCACCGTTTGTGCACCTCCATTTAGGGTAGGTTTGGCTGCTGTATATCGTTGACCAGGTGGTATAGGAGCTGGTATTGACTCTTGCCCAGTGGGTGGAGTTACAGAGGGTATCGTGTGGATGAGCTGTTGAGTGGGCACAATTGCTGTCTCTTGTCAGGTATGAAAGAGGAAAGAAATTCCCCATGTCACCCCACACATACCCACAAGAAACCAAAACAGAATAAACAAACAAGCAACCAACAATGAAAAGAGAAAATAATAAAGGAGAAAAAATAAAAAAAAAGCAGACAGCAACCAGTAAAAAAAGAATATAGTGACTAAAACCAGAAAAGAGAGACAGGAAAA
>NW_006408573.1:6533435-6535676 GCF_000296735.1 Chrysochloris asiatica | reverse complement strand
CATGGGCTGCCAAAAGAACCAATAGATCCGTTTTGGAAGAAGTGCAGCCAGAGTGCTCCTTAGAGGCCAAGATGGCCAAACTTCGTCTCTCATGCTTTGCACGTCTTTGTCAGGAGGGATCAGTCACTGGAGAAGGATATCATGTTTGGTAAGGTGCAGGGTCAGAAAAAAAGAGGAGGACCCCCAATAAGATGGATTGGCCAGGTGGTGGCATCGATGGACTTAAGCATGGCAACAGTAGTGACGTTGGCCCAGGATTGGGCAGTGTTTCGGTCTGCTGTGCATAAGGTCGCTATGAATCAGTGCTGACTCGATGGCACCTAACAATAGCAACAACATATGCATGTGAAAATTGGACAGTGAATAAGGAAGACCAGAGAAGAAGTAATGCTTTTAAATTATGGTGTTGCCAAAGAATACTGAAAATACCATGGATTTCCAGAGAACAAACAAATCTGTCTTGGAAGAAGTACAGCTAGAATGCTTCTCAGAAGCAAAGATGACAAAACTTAATCTCTCGTGCTTTGGACATGCTGTCAAGAAGGACTTAGTCCCTGGAGAAAAGGACATCATACTTGGTGTTAAGTTGTGGCATCAGCTAAAAAGAGGAAAATTCTCAACAAGAGGGAACGACACAGTTGGCTGCAGCGATGAACTCAAACATAGCAGCAGTTGTGAGGATGGTATAGGACCAGGCAGTGTTTCATTCTGTTGTGCATAGGGCCGCTGTGAATTGAAACCTACCAACACAGTATGACTATGGGAGTTTCCTTTCAGATCTTTCAACAGAATCCATGCAGGCAAGAAGGCAATGGGGAGACATATATAAAACCCTCAAAGAAAAATACTGCCACCCAAGAATCTTCTATCCAGCAAAGCTGTCAATCAAGTACGATGGTGTAATCAAAACATTCCAGGATAGACAGAAGCTAAGGGATTTTGCCAAAGCCAATCCTGCGATTAAAAAACATCCTAAAGGATGTTCTGTGGACTGAGAACCAACAAGAACAGACAACACCTACAGATTGACATACGTGGCAGCATCACCCTGAACTCAATCGACAAATGAAAGAGTCAAGTGCAGAATAAAATTATAAGAACAGAGGATCTGGGAGGTCAGCCTATGATCAAAGCAATTACAGTGTGAAAGAAGGTAAACACATAGGAACAGAGATCCAGGTGGTGAGAAGGTCCGATAGATTACAGGAAAAAATAGACTGTCTTAAATGGAGGGAAGAGTTAATGGAACGGTGAGGTGGGGGTGGGGGGTGTTTAGTTTGGGTGTTGGTGAAGGCAGTACAAGAAGGGGGAGGAGGTGGAAGAACAAGATAGATAGAGGAACACTGAGACAGGTTTGCATGGCCTAAGTAGGGTAGAGGTAGTGATGCATACTTATCCTTGGAACAACAGGCCTCTGTGATATAGGGTTCTAGGCATAGCTTGAAGAGGGGAAATAATACTAAGATGCTTGACTGTCTTGTGAATATTGGTTTCCCTAGCCTATTATTGTAAAATAGACTCTTGAGTGGGATAGAAAGAAATGTCAGGAAACATGATTACAGAAATTGTGGAAGCCTGTGTTCACCCTGTAACTGATAGGAATACCTAAAAGGGGTTTTCGAACTTGCCCAGTAAAACAGGCCTCTTGCAAAGCCTTTGCAGAGTATAGGACCTTAGGTGGAATCCTGAGTCCCATCCAGAACCTTCTGAAGTGGGACATTCCCACTAGCAAGGACAAGCAGACCAGCCTGAAACAGCTAAAGCAACAGAAGATGCATCTTCAAAGAGAGATCATCAGGAAAACCCCAAAACAAAAATGTCAGTATGACTGGCTACTACAAGAATAAGCAAGCTGTTTGCCAGGAAGCCACCAAGGCAAGCAATCAAGTTCCTTTAGGACAAACTCCCCTCCAAGACTGAAACTCAAAGTAAGCACATGAGCAGGCATGTAAACTTGCTGGCAATCACATTGGTCTATTGGTGAGTGGAAGAGGGGGAAAGGCAGCAATGAAGAAATGGGCTGAGTTTAACAACAGTCCATTGACTCCTGTTGACCTGAAGATGAGAAAGAGAAGAGGAAGGGCTGATTGGTCCTAATTGTGGTGAGACCTGGGGACACCTGAGCCTATGGACAAGGACATAGCCACAGAGGGCTAGAGCTGAGAGTGAAGTATCCCACTGATATGAAGTGAGGGGAGATGCACAAGAACACCCAAACTTGCAAACAGTACCCATTTGACC
>NW_006408573.1:6522477-6532060 GCF_000296735.1 Chrysochloris asiatica | reverse complement strand
AGATAAAAAAGTTTTGATAAAGGACACAAGTGTAAATTGCTACAATTTGATGAACTTGATCTCTGAATGTAGTAGCTCAAAATACCAACTGAGAGGGAAACAGTCTTCACATCAAGTAGCAATCCTATCCCCTTTGTATACAAGGTAAATAGGGAGGGGCGACTAATGCCCTGGACTGCAAAGTTGTTTGAACTGCAACGTGGTTGGTTCAAGCTCACCAGCTGCTCCTCGGAAACCTTATACAGGGTCACTTTGAGTCGGAACCAGCTCGATGGTACTCAACAACAGCAACTTAAAATGAGTGGGTGATAAAGGCATGAAGTGACTAGCTTACAAGTTTTCAAGAGGGAGTTTAGTTTCAGAGTGTGCGGGGAAAGGCAGAGTCCTAACTGAATAGTTTTCATCTTGTCTAGATGGGTCTGGTGAGATGGGGATAAGATTCTTATGATTCAATAGTGAGTAATTGTTACCATGACCAATTGTGACTGTCACAACTGTAAAGGTAGAAGATTTGTAACAAAAACAAGGGAGAAGAGCACAAGCATAATGTGGGACCCTATCTAGAGAGGCAGTGACACCAGAGATGGAGGCAGAGATGGGGACATGGAGAGAGAGCAGCTGAGGACTCTAATGGAAAGAGAAAGCTTGAGTACTGGCGGCTAGGAGGCAGGCTTACAGAATGTGCTCTTTGGTTGTTTAAATTATTATATATGCCTGAGTGTTTTTGTGTGCAACCTCAGAAACCCTGTACAGGGTCCCTATAAGTTGGAACTGACTCCACGGTACATAACCACCACCAGAGGTGGAAAAGAGTCCTGGTGTGGCACTGTGGGTTAATGCGCCAGACTGCAAAGCAGTTTGAACTGCAAGGTTGGTGGTTCCCGCTCACCAGCTGCTCCTTGGAAACCCTATACAGTGTCGCTGTGTATCGAAACAGACTTGGTGGCATTAACAACAAGAGGTGGAAAGGGGGATCTGAGACTTCCAAGAAAGAGCCAGGAGTGGAGCGCATCCTTTGGACCTGAGATCCCTGTGCTGAACTGCTCAATCTAGGAGACAGAGAGCTTTGACTCCCGAGACTGCCAGAAGCAGCCTTACAATGGCAGCATAGAAATGGCAGCAGCAGAGCAGAGAGATTGGCTAGAGACAGAGCAGAGTGCTGGGTTATCCAAACCACAGAGCCAGGAAAATGGGGCCAGCTTTTGGACAAGAGGAGTGGGTGTGCCTCTGAGCACATCAACAGAGTTAAAAGAGCTTTGTTAACACTTGCATGAGCAGGTCAGGGACTAGGTGGCGAGTCTGTGGGCACTGCATAGAAGAGGCTGTCCTGGCCAAAGAATTGTATCCTGAGCTGTTTCTGATCTTAAATTGTAATGTAACCTGTGGCACTGTGGGTTAATGCGCTGGACTGTAGGGTCGGTTTGAACTGCAGGTCAGTGGTTTAAGCTCACCCGTCGCTCGTTGGAAACAACTTGATGGCACTTAACACCAACTTCCTTAATGAACTCCATAATTGTGAGTATGGTCTCTGTGTTTTTTGTGAGCGTTGTAATTAATTATTGAACCCAGCAGAGAAGTGTAGAGGGTGTTGTGGGAGGGACAGTTGCAAAAATGACATCTTTTCCTTTGAACATTTTGTTGTTTTTGTTAGGGGCTGTGCAGTTGGGTTGGATTATAGTAACCCTAAGCACAATAGAACGAAACGCTGCCTGGCCCTGCACCATCCCTCATTAGTTATGCTTGAGCCCTTTGTTGTTGCCACTATGTCAGTCCATCTTGGCTACAAAAAAGGGGGTCTTTCTCTTTTTTGCTGACTGACTACCAAGCATGATGTCCTTTTCCAGGGTCTGGTCCCTCCTTATAACATGTCCAAAGTATGTGAGATGAAGTCCTCACCATCCTTGTTTCTAAGGGGTATTCTGGCTCTATGTCTTCCAAGAGAGACTTGATTGTTCTTCTAGCAGTACGTGGTACTTTTCAATATTCCTCATCAATCCCACAATTCAGACGCATCAGTTCTTCTCCAGTCCTCCTTTATTATTCAGCTTTCACATGCATATGAGGTGAATGAAAATACCAGGGCTTGAGTCAGCACACACACCTTAGTCCTCAAAATGACATCCTTGCTCTTGAACACTTTAAAGAGGTCTTTTGCTGCAGATGTGTCCAGTGTAGTGTCATTTCATTTCTTGACTGCTATGTCCATAAGTGCTGATTGTCTAAGTAGAGTGAACTCCTTGACAAGTTCAGTCTTTTCTTCATTTGTCATGGTGTTGTTTATTGGTCTAGTTATGAGGATTTTCATTTTCTTTTCATTGAGTTGTAATGCATACTGAAGGCTGTATTCTTGGATATTCATCAGTAAGTGCTTCAAATCTTCTTCATTTTCAGCATATGCAGCTTGTTCATGATGCTTGTATTCTTCATATAGTCCAGCTTCTTGGATAATTTGTTTAGCTTACAGATTGAATAAGTATGACACAAGAATACAGATCTGATTATATCCTTTCCTGATTTTAAACTACGCAGTGTCCCCTTGTTCTGTTCGAGTGACTGTCTCTTGATCTATGTACAGGTTTCACATGAGCTCAGTTAAGGTTTCTAGAGGTCCCATACTTCTATATGCTATTCATAGTTTGTTATGTTTCACACACTCATACCTTTGCATAATCAATAAAACACAAGTAAACATCTTTCTTTTATTTGCTGTTTTCAACCAAGGTCCATTTGACAGCAATGATATCCGTAGTTCCATGTCCTCTTCTGAATCCAACTGGAATTTCTGGCAGCTCTGTGTCAATTAACTGCTACAAATGTTTTAAAAATTATCTTCAAAATTTTACTTATGTGTGATATTAATGATATTGGTTGGTGGTTTCCACATTCTGTAGTGTTACCTTACTTTGGAATAGGCACAGATATGGATCTCTTCCAGTTACTTGGTCAGATAGCTGTCTTCCAAATTTCTTGACATAGCCTAGGGAGTGCTTCCAGCTCTGCACCGGAGTACTGAAACATTTCAACTGGTATTCTGTCAATTCCTGGAGCCTTGTTTTTAGCTAATGCCTTCAGTGCAGTTTAGACTTCTTCAGTGCCATCAGTTCTTGATTATATGCTACCCTAAAGGAGCTCTGGTAGCGTAGTGGTTACGAATCGGGCTGCGAATCTTAAGGTCAGCGGTTCGAAACTACCAGCTGCTCCATGGGAGAAAGATGAGGCTTTCTACTCCCGTAAAGATTTACACCCTCGGAAACCCTGTACAGGGTCCCTATGGGTTGGAACCGACTCGACAGCACTTAACAACAACAACAACAAAGTAGTTGAACATCAACCAATTCTTTTTGGTACAGTGACTGTGTATTCCTTTAATTTTCTTTTGATGCTTTCTGCATTATTCCTTATTTTGCTTATGGAATCCTTTCGGTATTGCAAGCTGAGGCGTGGTTTTTTGTCTTCAGTTCTTTCAACATCAGAAATGCCAACCATGTTCTTCTCTCTTGGTTTTCTGACTCCAGGTCTTTGCACATTTCATTATAATACCTTGCTTTGTCTTCTCGAGCTGTCCTCTGAAATTTCCTGTTCAGCTCTTTACTTCATCATTTCTTGCATTCCATAACACTTTAAAAGCTGCCTTTTGCAGCAGATTTGCCCAATTCAATATGTCATTTGATTTCTTGACTGCTGTTTCCAACAGCATTGGGTCCAAGTGAAATGAAATCCTTAGCCACTTCAGTCTTTCCTCCATTTAACATGTTGCTTATGGTGCAGTTGTAAAGATTTTATTTTTTGTTTTCTTTATCTTGAGATGTAATCCATACTGAAGGCTGTAGTCTTTGATCTTCATTTGATCTTAAGTACTTTAACTTTTAGTTGTGTCATTTGTATATTGCAGGTTGTAATGAATCTTCCTCTAATACTGATAAGATTTCCTTTTTTTAATTCCTGCTTCTTGATTTTCTTTCAGATTCTAAAGCCATTGCTTTTAAATTTCTTTTTTTAATGTGATTCTGCATATTTTCATTAACCAACTATGATTATTCCTTTTGTTGTGTTTGTCAAAGACAACAGTGTTGTTGTTAAGTGCTGTCTAGTTGGTTCCAACTCATAGTGACCCTTATATAGGGTTTCTGAGAAGCAGCTGGTGAGTTTGAACCACCAACTTTGTGGTTCAAACTGATTTTGCTGTCCATTGCTTATCCTACAGTGCTACATCAGGACTAACCCTTTTGGGTTGTTGAATATTAATGATTAATAGAAAAATATTGATAAAAAGGAGAATAAAAATTTCTTAGAACCACATAAATTTATATTTTTCCAAAAGTGATGAGTAAATATTGGGAGGACGATGGCTCTTCTTCTTTAATATACGTGAATTCAGCCATTTCTATGTGTACAATTCAGTGACTTTGATTACATTCAAGTTGTGCAACAACCCTTCTTTTCTGAATTTTGCCTCCACCATTAACATGATCTCACTGCCCCTAAGGGTCCCCTCAAAGTATTCTTGTCACTTTGGAACATAATGCTCCAGGCAAACATTTTTTAAATTAGTTAAGTTAAACTGTTAGTTTGGCTTTAAGAAAGACCTCAGGGAATATTTTGGTTTAAGGTATAAAGATAATTTCGGGACAACAGTTTTCAAGGGTTCAACTGGCTCCAAAAAGTCTGGAGTCCATGAGAATTTGAAATTCTGTTCAATTTAAAATGTTGGGAAGATTCTTATTCCTCTACTGTTTCTATTTCAGATTCAAAACCTTGTTTACGTGAATCCTGGAGAATTTGTAGAAGAAAATTCCTAGGACATTAGGGATCTTTGTTAAAGTTAAATGAAAGGTTGAACTTTCTTTTACCAAATTCTCAAGAAGCCATGAAAATGAAGAAATTTTGCATTCTTAATTTTGAAGTACAAGAAGAAATTTTAGAGTCACTGTGTTCTTATTTAAATGGAAACATATAAAAGTCTAGGTTTTGTTTTGGCTTATTGGGATAAAATTTCAGTATTATGTATCCATATATTGTTTGTACCTTTTAATGTAGTTTGAGAGTGAAGAGAGGCATTTAATGACCCGTCAGGTGCATTGCCATTCCCCAATATTTATTTCCCGAGTTTAAATCATATATAATCTCTGAGACATTATTATTTTTCTCCATCTAGTAAGATTAAAGGAGCTATGGGTGTTTGGCTCAGAAACACAACAAAGTACAAGGAGCGCCGGGGTTGTCTTCAAAGAACTGAGGCATTGTCCTCTTGGACAAGAGAGCTGACTCCTTTTCTGCAGTCCCACTGGGTTGAACACATGTAGAATTTATGGGGAGACAGATACAGCTCATTTTAATTAAGAATTATCCTAACAGTCATATCAGCGTAAAGGAGTTAACTGCCAGGGGAGAGATTGCAGCAGTTTATTTTGATGTTTTAAAATGTAGGCTGGATGACCACCTTCAGGGTCGGGGGTGTCTGGGAATAAGGGTGAGGGAAAGACTACTAATGTAGGGTAAAAAAGGAGAGCTGAAGGGAGTTCTGGTGTGGCACTGTGGGTTAATGCGCTGGACTACAAGGTCGGGGCTCAAGCTCACCAGCTACTCCTTGGAAACCCTATACAGGGTCATTATGGGTCCTAACTGACTTAACAGCACTTAAGAGAATAAGAAAGGGAAGTGAGGCTCCAGTGTGTCTTTTCCATCCCTCAGAGCTGCGCATATATAGTTCACATTGTCTCTGGCTCATGTTTCATAAGAGGTCTTTTTCTGCAGGCCTTTAGGAATTTTTGGCAGAGACTGAACAATGCTAAATCGGAAGTTTCTAGGTTAAGGATTTTAGTAGCAGCAGTTTCTGTCAGTTAATTTAGTTTTCTTCCAAGCAGTTTACAAAACTGTTTTATTGTTGTTACATTTAACTAGACCTCAGCAACCGTAGGATTTAGGCTGAGATGATTCTCTTGGTCTGAATATTTTTATTTATTTCCTGAGTTCGATTTCTGGATTAAATAAAAATGTTGTAGGAACACTCTCAGCAGTGGAATTTGGTGTAGAAAGGAAGCTGAAATTGATGTGTCCTTGTTTTCAACCAAGGTTTAGTGGTTTCCAGGGAAGAGGTGTGGTGAAGAAAGTATGAATGCTGATGTTTATGCCTTTTGAGTCTTGCTTGACCATCCACTACTCATATCACTTTGGGTACTGACCTAAGCCTCAACTTCTCCATTTTTAAAGTGATAACATCTCTTCTAGAGTTAACATGCATGTAAATGAAATAATATGCATAAAACACATGGTGTTGTCATTGTTAAGTGCTGTGGAGTGGTTCCGACTCATAGCAACTCTGTATAGGATTTCTGAGGAGCAGCTGGTGAGCTTGAACCGCCGGACCTTGCAGTTCAAATGGCTTTGCAGTCTGGTGTATTAACCCACAGCGCCACACCAGGACTCCAGGTAGAAGTATACAGAGTTGGAATTTTGGAATCTTCTACATCAAGAATGAGAGGAGAAGGATTGAAGGTAGAATATTTAGCTGCACAGACTTGGTGTTTTCAGGGAGGAAGGTGAAAGAGAGAAAGGAGGAGTGATCTTGGTATCATGAACAAAGACGTTGAACTGAAAGTTGGGAGACCTGGTTTCTTCTAGTGTGCCTCTAGATGAGCCTCTTACCTGTTTATAGACTCGACTTGATCTCAGAGTCATCTTGAATCTACTTGGAAGTAAGAGCAAATGTAATGTCCCTGAAAAAGGGATTTACAGAAAGAACAATGTCAGGTGTTACCAAATAAAGGAGGATGAGAGCTGGGGAAGGACTGGGCATCCAGGAGGCCACATTTGCCTGGATTAGAGGGCCAGAGAAATACCTGTGACCTTCACCATGGAACAGCATGTAATGAGAATGATTCCAGCTCCTCTCTAACTGATTTTGTGGATAACATGGCTGTTAATAAAACTATCTAATGTGTTTTTACAAAAATATCAATCCATCTTATCAGTGGAGTGCTGGTGGCTCTGTAGGCTAAACACTGGACTGCTAATCCCAAGGCTGGAGGTTTGAGCCTACCGACAGCTCTGTGGGAGAAAGATAAGGCTTTTTCTGTTCCTGTAAAGATTTACAGCTTTGGAAACATATACAGGGTCGCTATGAGTTGGAACTGACTCAGTGACACTTAACAACAACTCCAGCTCTTAGAAATTAAACTGTTTGAGAATTTCTTCTGTTCCAATTTGGAAGAGAATTTTGAGGTAGTCTCTTGCTGGGTGACCCAGAGTAAAATCTCATTTCTTTTTAGATTTGAAATCCTCATTTTTTTTAAATTTTTTTTTTTTTTTATAGACAAGTTGTTCCATTATGGATGGAGGGGATGATGGTAACCTTGTTATCAAAAAGAAATTTGTGTCTGAGGCCGAACTGGATGAACGGCGCAAAAGGAGGCAGGAAGAGTGGGAAAAAGTTCGAAAACCTGAGGATCCAGAAGGTACATCGGCTTAGAGTTTGACATTTAACATTGTGATCATTAATCCTCACAACAACCCTGTCAAGTAGATAGAAGTATCCTCACTTTAGAGATCAGGGACGGAGACTTAGAGGAGTGAAGTAACCTATATAATGCTTCCTTTGCTGAGAGCAGAACCAGAACATTCATACCTTTTCCCTTCTGTTCTACCACACTCCCTTCCAGGAGATTCCATCTGCAGGTGTGTTGATTATGTGGGTTGTCAGTGTAAGACCCAGTGTCTATACAACTGAGAATGCTGATCTTGTAGAAGGTTTTGGCTGGCCCTTCATCCAATTAACTGCTCGGGCAACAGCCCATGTTGGCACTGATTATTGACTTTGATAACTTCTGACCTCCCTGTGAAGTCCAGAGGGAAACTGGGGGCTTTGTACTAATTTTGTATTATCCTTGCCCTCACATCATGCACAGGAGACTTGACTTTAGAATCATTTGTGATCCCAAAATAATACGAAAATTCTAAAGTATGACTGTGCCTGCCTTCTCTCCCTCTCTCCCCTCTTCTTTCTTTCAGAATGCCCAGAGGAGGTTTATGACCCTCGGTCTCTATATGAAAGGCTACAGGAACAGAAAGACAGGAAGCAGCAGGAGTATGAAGAGCAGTTCAAATTCAGTAAGCCTCGGAAAACAAGAGTCCAAGGGACTCTGCAGGACCTTTTTGTTGCACTTTTGCCTCATGCAGCCCTTTTCTGATGAGGAATTGTCTTGATCCTTTAGTCTCCAGCTACCCATTTGACAGAAAAGAGGCAGCCTTCTGCCTTCTAGACCACATTGAACATTTTTGTTTAAAGCTCAAGATACCCATTTTAACTCTATGCTAATATCTAATAATGGGGAGAGATGCCTTACTTTTATGCCATGTTATACAAAGGGACTTCAAAAAATCTGTGGGAGAATGGAATTAAAAGATAATAGAATTTCTCCACAGACATTTTGAAGCTCCTTCATATATCCAAAAGCTATGATGTTTACCAGTTCTTCCTTCTAATCCCATGAAGGATCTACTGTTTATTAAACACAGGAAAAGGAAAAATCTTACTTGATTATATTTCCCCCCTAGTCTGCTAAGTATTCCTTGCTTAATTATTTCCTCAGAAAACATGGTAAGAGGCTTAGATGAAGATGAGACCAACTTTCTTGATGAGGTTTCTCGCCAGCAGGAGCTACTAGAAAATCAACGAAGAGAAGAGGAACTGAAGGAACTGAAGGAATACAGAATATCCTTTGTACTTTGGGAGAAATTTGTAAAGTGTCAGTTTTCTCACCATTTCTGGATTTCAGTTTACTCAGACATAGAATGAGAGTCTTCTACATGGTGATCTCCAAATTCCTTTTCAACAGATACTCCTGTGGCAGTGATTTGTGAAGGTTGTATTGTGATTGACAGACTGTTATAATCAGAAATCCAGCTCCTTTCAGATTAACTAAAGGCATAAGTCCTAATAGTACCAGAGTGTTCTTGCCTTGTGGGTTTAGACTCTGAGGCCAATGGGTCGGGAAATAAACCTCATCCAAGGGAGAAATTGGCTTCTGAGTTTTAAAAGGAAGTGTTTAGCAACTTTTCTCTGCCCTTAGTAAGACCTTCCCTATACAGATACAGCATTGTCTGTCCCTATGGAAGGTACAGAGGCAGCAACAAGGTTGACATTGCTTTTGGCTCAAGATTGCCTTTTTGGTATCCACTAATAGTCTTCCCAAATGTAACTGGGCAGAAGCCGAATCTTAGTTCCATACCATACCACCCCATCCTTACCATTCTGCTCTCCCAGCAAAGCTTCCTGGTTTCCTCAATCTCAGAAATTGGTACTGCTATACTGGTATGTTTCTCTGCTATTCATAGAGTTTTCAGTGACTAGCGATTCAGAAGTAGTTCATCACTCTGTCTTCTTAGTCTGTCTTTGTCTGGAAGCTCATCTGAAACCTGTCCACCATCTTTTCTGTGGAAAGAGAAGATGGAAAAGCTCCATATCATCAGTGAAAACAAGGCCAGCGGCAGACTGTGGAACAGACCATCACACTTAATTGTACTTCTGAGAAATCTGTACGTGGACCAAGAAGCAGTTGTTTGATTTAAAATTGGGAAAGGTGTG
>NW_006408573.1:6517713-6521652 GCF_000296735.1 Chrysochloris asiatica | reverse complement strand
TGGCCCAGGATCGGACATTGTTTCGTTCTGCTGTGCATGGGGTCGCTATGAGTCGGTTCTGACTCGATGGCACCTGACAACAACAACAACATACTGGTATATCCCCAGGTGCTGAGGCCAAAAACCTAGAAGGCACCCTCAATGTCTCTTCACTCCTTCCTGCACAATCCACATCCAGCCTGTGAGCAAATTCTTTGAACTCTACCTCTAAAATATACTACGAATCTGTCCACTTCTCACTATCTTCTGCCACTGCAGTAGTTCTCTCCACCGTCACCTCTCCTCTGATTACCTAACTGTCTCAGTTTCTTCTCTCATTCCTGACAATCCATTCTCCAGGCAGTAGTCAAAGAGGACTTCTAAAAACAGGCATGAGCTCATGGTACTTTCCTGTTGGTAATACTTAAAAGCTTCCCATTGCAGTTATACTATAGCCTCTAATCTTTACCAGATCTACAAGGAGCTACATGGTTTAAGCCAATCTACCTCACTGGGTTAATGAGCTGGATTGCACAGTTGGTTTGAACAGCAAAGTCAGTGGTTCAAGCTCACCAGCTGCTCCTTGGATCCCTACAGGGTTGCTATGGTTCGAACCCGACTCTGTGGCACTTAACAACAGCAACAACCTTCCTGTTAGAGGAGCCCTGGTGGCATGGGGGGAGGTTAGCCTTGGGCTGCTAACTACAAGGTCAGTAGTTCAACTCTACCAGCCACTCCTGTAAAGACTTACAGTCTCAGAAACCCTCAGGGACACGTCTGCTCTGTCTGATAGGCTTGCTGTAGGGTCACTATGAGTCGGGATCAGCTCAGTGGCAGTGGATGGGTACCTCTCTGTTATGTCTTGAAATTCTTTCTCATGTCCACCTTTTTGTTCTTCTCTCATACCAAGCTAATTCCATCTCAAAGCCTTTGTACTTGCTGCTTCCTCAACCTGGGATCCTCTGCCCTCAGATCTTATGAGGCTGACATTTCATGGCCCTCAGATCTTACTTCACATCTCCCTTGCTTATGGGATCCTTCCTGAAGCACCCCATCTGAAATGGCATCCTTCCTCACTGCTGTCTGTAGTATCTTTTTATTTAATATCACAACGTCCTGGTGTGGCTTTATAGGATAAACCCTGTACAGGAGCGCTATGTGTCAGAACCAACTAGATACCACTTAACAGCATCACTGCCTGAAAATTCCCATTTATGTTTACTGGTTTATTTCTGTCTTTACTGCTGGAATGTAAAGTAAGCTCCAGAAAAGCAGGGACTTTATCTGACTTGGTCACCACTCGTTTCCACGGAGCCTGGCATATAGTGGGTGCTCCGTGAATGTGTGATTGAACAGAAGAGGTCAGGGCTGCTCTAACTGTTTTCCTCCCAGGAGAAAGCTTATTTGGGGTTTTTAAGCTAGAGGGAACTTCAAAAAGTTTGTGGAAAAATTGAATTAAAAGAAAACGGGTTATTTTCACAAACTTTTTGCAGCCCCCTTGTATGTTGAATAGTTCTGCCAGGGTGATTGAGCAGGTTGGTGTTTTCTTGCAGAAAGTGTCAAATAGGTTCCGTTCAAGGGTAACATGGGAGAAACGTGGCAAGATTCCCAGGGATTTGATTTGGATAACGTGACGGAGATAAGGTGGCAGCATGATGCCACCAGCACCCTCTGACCTAGTAGCTCAAAGCCTGATTTACAATCCCTAGTTCTGCTAGTGGCGTTCCAATGGAACATGAGATAGGGGTTGACAGAGAATCACAGCACCTCTCTGAACCTTGATTTTCTTGTGTATAAACTGGGACTGAGACTGATTTCTCTCAGCCCTCACTCCCTGTCCAGAGTAATACAGACTAATGTTTGTAGAGTGAGGCAGGTATATGTATGGCATTGTTACAGGCAGCAGACCTTTCCTTCTAAGGGACTACATTAAGTATACTTTTTACTTGAATTAGGTCTTGTTTCATGTGCTTAATTTGGCAGTCTAGCAAGTAAGACCTACAGCATCTCCCAAAGCAGCATTCTAGAGAGCAGTGCTGTGCTGTTTGTGTGGTACAAATGTGAGATGCCTTTTGACTTTCTATTCAAAGGAAAGAATGAACAGGGCAGCAGTGAGGCTGAACTGCGCTTGCCTTGGTAAGTTGTAGTGCAGAGCCGGGTATTGGCTGTTATTGGAAACTTGGAAAGTCTGACTATCTAGAAAAACTGATGCGAAGCAGGCCTTCCAACCCGCTCATGTATCATCCACTAATCCTAAATACTCAAGGAGCCAGAGATGTGTTGAGATGGAATTAAAGACACTTGCTTATTGAAGCTCTAAATTAGGAGCTGGTTCTTAGTTTTGTATGCTATATTAATGTGATACTTCTGAATACAAATAAACTGTGTTTGTGCCATGTAAAAAACAACTTGAAGTTTTGTTTTCTCTTAGGTTAAACCAACAATACTAGCAACATTATATGATTAAAACTATGAAGGGTTTTTGTTTTTTTTTAAATAATACTGTTTAATGAATTGTTCCACCACTCGTCTGTCAGTTTGTGGTACTGTGGTGGCTTGTGTGTTGCTGTGATGCTGGAAGCTATGTCACCAGTATTATAAATATCAGCAGGGTCACCCATGGTGGACAGATTTCAACTAAAGCTTCCAGACCAAGACAGACTAGGAAGGAGGGGCGGACTACTTCTGAATGTTTAGCCACTGAAACCTTGTGAGTCGCAGTGGAACACTGTCAAATAGTATCAGAATATTGAATATTGTAACATGAAGAGGAGCACCAGAATATTGTCAGATGGAGTACGGAAGAGCCGCTTCCTCAAAGTTCATCACGGTACAGTTGACTGTGATGACATGAATGGAGTAAAGCTTTCAGAATCTTCATTTGCTGAAGGAGCACAACTCAAAATAAGGAGAAACAGCTGTAAACACCCACTAATAATCAGAACATGGAGTATAAGTTGTCAAAAATGAAGTGGAATGCATAAAGATAGATATCCTAGGCATTAGTGAGCTAAAATGGCTATTTTAAATCAGACGATCACATGGTTAGCTATGCCGGGAATGATGTATTTATTGCATTAGGTAAATCTGCTGTACAAGACCTTTTTTTTTTGCTGTACAAGACCTCTTTAAAGTGTTCAAGAGCAAAGATGTCAATTTGAGGACTTAGGTACCCCTGCCCCAAGCCCCGTTGTATTTTCAATAGCTTCATATGTATATATGCATGTGAAAGTTGGGCAGTGAATAAGGAAGACCATAGAAGATTTGGTGTATTTGAATTATGGTGTTGGAAAAGAGTATTAAAAAGTAACATGGACTGCTAGAAAAACAAACATATCTTGTGTTAAAAGAAGTACAACCAGAGTATGCCTTAGAAGCCAGGATGGCGAGACTTTGTCTCTCATACTTGGGACATATTATCAGGGAGGACCAGTCCCTAGAGAAAGATATTATGTTAGGTAAAGTGGAAGGTCAGTGAAAAAGACGAAAACCCTCCATGAGATGGATTGGCACTGCAGCAGCAGCAGCAATGGGCTGAAGCTTAACAAGGATTGTGAGGGTAATGCAGGACCCAGCCGGGTTTTCTTCTGTTGTGCCTAAGGTTACTATGAGTCGACTCAGTGGCATCTAACAGTAATAACAATGAATTCCTTGAAGTTTTTGAGTATAGTGCGTGCCTGTTTGAGAATCTTTTTTGGATATGGCAGGGAAGGCAGCTGAAAGGGGAAAAAAATTGCTAATGCTTTGTATGTGTATCAAAAATTATATTTTTACCCCTTCAAAAAAAGAAGAAAAAAAAAGATTCGGTGTTTTTCGTCATTTAAAAGGCTGTAAAGTTAAATGCTGTTTTTTTGTTTCTGTGATGATACTGTAAATAAATGGGTGTGGGTTTTTTTAATGTTTTATTGTGAATTTTATGATAGTTTACATGGGAGAATATTAGTTTTACATTCATTCTAT
>NW_006408573.1:6464938-6513889 GCF_000296735.1 Chrysochloris asiatica | reverse complement strand
TGGGTACTCTCTGCAAGTATGGGTGTTCTTGTGCATCTCCCCTCACTTCATATCCACTGGATGCTTCACTCTCTGCTCTAGTCCTCTGTGGCCATGTCAGTGTCTCTGGGTCCAGGAGTCCCCAGGTCTTGCCATACAGCTGGCCAACCAGGTCTCAACCCGGGTTGACAGGAGTGCTTTTGTTTTTAATGTAATTCTTTCTAGTTGTGTTTTATTTTTCAAAATTTAATGAGAGAAATCACAGCATGCTAATTTTTTTACACTAATAGAAGTATGAAGTCTTTATGCCAGTTTGATTCAATAATGTTGTTAAATACCTTCGAGTCAGTTCTGTGGCACCGTATAGTGAACCTATTTGAGGTTTCCATGGCGACGTTGAAAACATTAACTTGATGAACTTCACAATAGCTCTGAGTGTTATAATCCTCTTTGAATACCACAAATATGTACAGTAACTAATGCTCATAAGAACAAAGTTAGGTCCAGAAGAGTGAGCAGAATTAGAGTTGCTTTACTTCTGGTTCCCAGGCTGGTCCCCAGTTTTATCTGTTGCTCAGAGACACCTCTCTGAACTATTAATACATGCTTCTTAGATTTCTTGGGCACTAGATGTCACTATTGTACTGATTGATGAAGGACTGTTGTTGCTAAGTGCCAAAGAGTTGGCTCCGACTCATAGAAACCCTCTGTAGGGTTTCTGAGGAGTGGCTATTGAATTTGAACCACCTACCTTGCGGTTATTAATTCAGTGCTTATCCTGCTGTGCTACACCAGGACTTCTACTTCTTAAATAAGGAATTGCATTGTATCAAAATACTTTTCTATTGCCTAATAGGTTGTGAGAAGCGTGGTGTCTCCATGAGATAGACACGGGACTACAAACCACAAAGTCCGCGGTTCGAACCCACCAGCTGTTCTGTGGGAGAAAAATGAGGCTTTCTGCTCCCTGAAAGATTTAAAGCCTCAGGAACCCTATACAAGGTTGTTATGAGTCAGAACTGACTCGATTGGCCAGCACTTAACAACCACAACAACAGATTGTGAAAGAGCATGAATATGAGATAAGGAAGGGGGCTGGTGGAGGGAACAAACAAAAGAAAGAAAGAGACCTTGAGAACCAAAGAGATTGACATCAAGCATAAAATAGTTACTTTACAAGTGAACTGGTTGTGCTTTGTGGTGTAGTGAATGATCTAGTGTCTCTTTTGGCCATAGTCTGTAACTGCCTCCAAACAACAGTTCTGCCCTGCTGGGTAAGAGAAGGTGGGAGAAGATATACTGATAGGATGGCATGATTCAGCTGTGGGTGTTACCAGATGTAATTGTAAAAACTGGAAACTCTAGTATGGGTTTAAAATTAGCTGTCTTAGGAGGAGGAGTGGCCATCTGACTACCGTCTTAAGAAGAGCCAGGAGGGGAGCACGTCCTTTGGATTCTGAGATCCCTGTGCATCGAATCTCCTCAACTCAGGAATGGAAAGCTGTAACACAAGAGGAGCAGCTGAGGAATAGCAATAGCAGAACCAAGTACCAGAGCACGAGACAGAGCAGTGGGCTTCCCAGCTCATGGAGCAAATAAAGCTGAGTGACTTTGGGCAGGAAGCTTGCTTGTAGAGTGGGGTACTTTCAGGCACTTAAGTGAGAAAGCTAGATTTACTGACCCAAGGAGCTAGAGCCAAGTGCTTCCTGTGGTGCAGTTGTGGGTCCTATGGGCATTTATCAGCAGCTGACTGAGACAGCTGAGCCTTGAGCAGTTTGGAGCCCAGTTGTAACCTGTTAACTTTCCTAATTAAACCCTAGGACTCTGAGTATTGTCTGAGTTCTGTGTAGTCATTGCAATGAATTACTGAACCCAGCGGAGCAGAGCAGGTTGTGGGAGGAGTGGCTGGTGCCACACGTTTATTGCAGCTTTGAAAAACAGATTTTTGCTCTTCTGTTGTGTTGTATGTGCATAAGGTTCCTCCTTAAAGTCATCTTGAGTGAGTGTAAAAAAAACATCAATTCTTGGGTCTCTTTTGTTGTTAAGTGCTGTATAGTTGGTTCCAACCCATAGTGACCCTGCATAGGGTTTCCAAGGAGCAGCTGGTGAGTTTGAACCACTGCCCTTGTGATTCTGAGGCAGGGGAGGGCATTTCCATTTTTAATAATGCTTGAGTTGATGCTGAAGTTACCTTACACCAGCAGAATAGAAGTTAGTCTCTCCTACTTTGGACATATTGTCCGGAGGAAACAATCGTTGGAAAAGGATGTCATGCTGGGTAGGGTGGAGGGTCAGAGAAAAAGAGGAAGACCCCCAACGAGATGGATCAGCCAGGTGGCATCATTGATGGACTCAAGTGTGGCAGCGGTAGTGAGGTTGGCCCAGGATCGGACATTGTTTCGTTCTGCTGTGCATGGGGTCGCTATGAGTTGGTTCCGACTCGATGGCACCTGACAACAACAACAAGGACTGTCACAGACTCTGATTTTACCTTGGGCTTGGGGGGGTTGAAGGGTGGGACGTGTAGATTAAGCTAAATATTACATGGTGTCATTGGTTATATTTGTCTTCCTTCTGTTGATTTCCCATTGTCTTACAGTAGTGTTCTCCTTTTACTTGGTTTGATCCTTAACTTGCAACTCACAGTAATCTCAATAAGGTTGGAATTTCTCCAGAAAACAAGAAAGAAGTGGAGAAGAAGTTGGCTGTGAAACCAGTAGAAACCAAGAGCAAATTCTCCCAGGCAAAGCTGTTGGCAGGAGCTGTGAAGCATAAGAGGTCAGCCAGCCCTCACACAATTTCAATCTCCTTCTGACCTCTTGTTCTGCGGTGCCACTTGTAATGGTAGACGGAGGACAAGCTACCTAGCAGACATTTTGCTGGCTTCTGGAGGCCTGACTTCTCTTTGCCCCTTCCAGATTTGATGTCTTCTGTAGCCTTTGACCTTTTGTCTCTCTGACCATTCATTGAACAAATAGAATCATGAGTATTCTCCATTAGATACTCACCATATGTCAGGCATTGTTTTCGGTGCTATGTATGCCTCAGAATGATTCTATGAAGTACAAATTTTTATTATCCCTGTTTTACTGATGAGGAATCTGAGGATTACACAGTAACAGGAGATTTGGAGTTTGATATTTAAGAATCTATTTCTGTCCAAGAGTGTGTACAGGATTTAGAGAGCGCAAGGAGGAAGAAACACCTCACTCCTAGACGGGGGCTTGTTTCCTAACTTGGGGAAGTTACAAGAAGCATTAGAATGGAGATGTCAAGCAGGTAGGCCCACAAGGGCTTTGAGAAGAAGACAAGGGAGAGAAGAACATGCAGAGAGGGGAGCAGCTGCTATAGAAACATTGTGTCATGAAGAATTTAGCAGCTGTGACCTATCGCAGCCCTAGATGTGGCTCAGGCTGAGTGGGGTGGGGGCAAGACTGCTGAGAGGTTTTGATACGTTTTTTGTTATATTTGTCCCTCCCTTTTAAAATCCCAAAATGGCACCAAAGTTATTGAATTTTATCATTCCAGTGTGATCAACCAGACCATGGGTGAACTGATAGTTTAAGTGCACTCTGTTAGGAAAATCAATATCATACATTGGCAACGTGCCACATGTTTTGAAGGGAGTATATTGGTGAGATCTTGTGGTTTGGCACCACATTCATCACTGCAGATGTTCCTAGGAATAGTACCTACATGGAAAAATGTCGTTATGGGACGACAGCGGAGGGGAGGACTATCAGTAGCCTGAAAAAGGCCAGTTACCTAAGCTATGGGTTCTTCTTTTCAACTTCTTCCATAAGTTTTCATGCATCTTATCGCATTCAGCCCTGGGCCACTTTTACTGGACTGTACCAGGGAAGAGCCCCTCAAAGGTGGGTGGTCAGTCTTCTCCCAGTTGTGCTCTTGCTGGGAGCAGAGGAGGTGTTGGAACTGTTAGCGATAGAAAGAGCTCGTTGTTAGCTGTATGTTACTAAGGCATATGTAGTGAACGGTATATGAGGGGACTTGAATAAGTTTGTAGAAAACGTCATTTTTATTCCATTTTTCCTTAAGCTTTTAGACGTTCCTTTGTATAACCCGTTTTTGGGGTTTTGAAGCATGTATGGTGGCACAGCGGATTAAACATTGGGCTACTAACTGATAGGTTGGTGGTTCAAGTCTCCCAGCTGCTCTGCAAGAAAAGGATGAAGCTGCCTGTCTGCTTTCACAAGATTTATAGTCTCAGAAACCTTATGGGTCACTATGAGTTGGAAACAACTTGGTGGCAGTGAGTTTTTGTATAACCAGGTGGTAAACTGGAGTCCTGATGTGGCTCTGCAAGATAATGCACTGGACTGCAAGGTCAGTTTGAGCTGCAAGATCAGTGGTTCAAACTCACCAGCTGCTCCTTGGAAACCGTATACAGGGTCACTATGAATCAGAATTGACTTAATGGCACTTAACAGCAATAATAACAGGTGATAAATTGTCTGGGGCATGAGTTCATAATCTACCTGGCCCTGGGTTTATTTGAACTACCTGGGAGTTTGTTACTAACCTGAATTCCCAGGCCTCACACTCTGAATTTACTAAGTTTAGAGTAAGAGCTGGGAGTCTAATTTTTAAAGTTCCATGGGTGATCCTGATGCCTGGTGTAAGTCTTGAAGCCACTGGGCTTGTATGTTATGGAGGAGAATAAAACAAGCACCCCAAAACCTACAGCTACTCAACTTAAGATCTAAACACAACATAGCGATCATAATAGAGCCACCCTATAGCGTTTCTGAAACTATAATCTGTGTGGAAGCAGACACGCACACAGTGCTCTGTGGGTTGGAACAGCCAAGCACTTTAACTGTTGTACCACCAGGGCTCCTTCCAAGTTAAATAAGGAAAACAGTACAAAATGTGTTGTTGCTGAGTGCCAGAGAGTCTGTTCTGACCCTATGTAGGGTTTCCGAGGAGCAGCTGGTGAGTTTGAACCGCCAGCCTTGTAGTTCAGACTGACCTGTGGTCCACTGTTTATCCTACAGCAAGTGCCTAGTGAATGATATGATTAAAAGACTGTTAAGAACTTTGAAATGAAGACTTCCCCTCTACCTCCATCCCAGCTCCCTGAGGCTGTTCAAGACCCATCTAGATGGTTATTAGCTCTCTAATTCTATACACTTTGATCCCCAAGATTGCACATGGCTCAGATCACAATGGTTTGTTTTTTTGGTTACAGCTCAGAGAGTGGCAATAGTGTGAAAAGACTGAAACCTGACCCGGACCCAGATGACAAGAATCAAGGTGGGTGGCAGCCTTCATTTCTTCTGTTACAGCACACGCGAGCCAGAGTAAAAGGGCTTGAATACAATACATCTGTGAATAAATTCATTCATCTCTCTTCAAGCAAGCCTACCTAAATGTAATTTACCAAACTTTTTATTCACCAGCCAAGATTAATACCCTGCATGTCCACTTTCCTGCAACATAATATGTTAGAAACTGGTGGATGGCAGAGCTGATAAATGACAATTGTGCTCTCCCAGGAGTGCTCACAAAACCCTGGTCATATCACCTCTGCTCACAAAGGGCTTTTTTTCTACTTTCCCCAAATGTTAAGTCTCTTGATTTCACTTGGCTTGCCACCATCAGGAGCTAGAATACTTGGCTTCTGTAGGTGATTGGATTGAATTGAACTTAGAGACTTAATACAGTCATCAGAAGTACACGTTTCTTCACTGGCTCCTTTTATGCAGTAAAATCTGCCTCTGTATTAAGTGGCACAGAGTTGTAAGTAAAGATGAGTGTTCCTGAGGACTGGATCAGGATGAGAGATTCAAGAGTTGGTTTTCATTTTCACCCCTGACTTCCTGAAAGTTGAGGCAAAACTAAACTCAATGGGTCATCTATAAAACTTAGATTTCTTTTTCTCTCAGTCATTATTATTAATAATAATATTGTTGTGTGTCCTTTAGTTAATTTCAACTCTTAGTGATCTTGTATAGGATTTCCAAGAATTTTTTGAGGCAAATCCCAGCCATCAACATCAAATTGTTTGTTTGATCCTTAATTTTTTAGTATGTATCAGTAAAAAATAATTTAAAAAGCATAATAGTAATAATTGCAATGCACTATCACACCTAATCTCTTAAAGTAATTGTAGCGTATTGTCAAATAGAGGGTTGGTTTCTGAACCCCAGTTCTATTCCCTTTGTAAAGCTCATTCTCATGCCAGTACCACACAGTGTTGATGATTGTAGCTGTGTAGTTAAGTTTTCAAATCACAAAATGTAATTCTTCTAACTTTGTTCTTTTTCAATATTGTTTTGACTATCTTGGATCTCTTGTTTTTCCATATGAATTTTAGAATCATTTTATCAATTTCTGAAAAAAAAAGGACTACTGGGATTTTGATAGGGATTGTGTAGGTCCGTTTGGGGAATATTGCCATCTTAGTAGTAGGCTAATGTATCTTTTATGTCTCATTTAACCTGTAGATTCCTTCCCTACCTTTTTTCATTTGTTTCCTTTATGTTTTATTTGTGAAGAAGTTGCATCTTTGTCCTGTGTAGTTTCCCACACTTGATTTTGCTAATTGCATCTTTGTGTTGTTGCTCTGTATCCTGTGTTTCCTGTAAAATTATCATTAGATCTCGAAAGCTGATCAATTCAAGTTGAGTTTTTTGGCAAGAATACTTCATAGGTAACTTTTACTCCCTATCATCATCCTGATTTTTAACTAACATCCTTTTCTGTTCACTGTTTACTCCACTTAGTATTATGCCTGACAAGTCATTGCACATCTGTACATAAAAAGTTTCCTTATTCCTTTTTAAGGCTGTGTGGTATTCCATTGGAATCTTCGTGTGGCTCTGTAATAACAGCACCAGATTGCTAACCACAAGGTCGACGGTTCAAACCCACCAGTTGCTACTCGGAAACCCTATACAGGGCCACTCTGAGTTGGAACCCACTCAACAGCACTTAACACCAACAGTGTTCCATTATTATCCTTGGTACAAATATATAACACCTTCAGTGAGCTAGGTTGACACAGTGGCTGTAACAATAGGCTCAAATAGAACGGCGACTATGAGGATGGCACAAGATCAGGCGGTGTTACCTTCTCTTGTACATGAGCTGGTTATGAGTTGGAAACGACTCAGTAGAACTTAACAACAGCAGTGTGTGTGTGTGTGTGTGTGTGTGTATTAAAGGTAGAACCAACTCAGCCGCACTTCACAACAAGAAATTAGGTAATTCAGTTACGAGTCCTCTGACTGATACTTCCCTCTTCGGAACTGTTGAATGTATCAATGGAAAGAAAAACTGGTCTGACTTCTCTAAACTAACTCAGCAAGAAGCTGAGCAAAAAATAACTTCTTTTGCCAGGAGCTAAGGTCCTATAGGAATAATGCCCCCTGAAGCTTTCATCAGAATCTTGCCCTCAGCAGTAGAATATCTCCTTGGTTCCCCAGAAGATAATTTTGTGGCTCTGGTGGGGATTCCACCACTCCCACTGAAAGCTCTGAGCACACATGGGTCCCATCTACTCCCAAGTCACGCAACTGTCTGAATCTATGAACCCTCTCCCTTATTAGTAATTTTCAGTGTTAATTTGGTATGGCAATGTGGTCCTGCAAATGCAGAAATTGGCAGGAAACTTTGCCAAGTGAGTGAGATCAGAGGGCACCATTTTGTTCTCTTTGGACAGTTAACTGCTTTTGGAATGAAATTTGTCAGAATTGCAGTCTCTTCTTTCTTGAAACTTCCTAACTAATTGGGAGCTTTGGTCTTTAGAGGCTCTGGTGCCACAGTGATCCAGATTCCTTGGGTACATTTTTGTGGCTGGCTTCTCTCCCTTCTCTGGGCTTCCGTAGGTACCTGGACCTCAAGCTTCTTTTCTACCTTAGATCCTAACATTCATCCTTGACGTACTTGATAAAGTGACATGTCTTGTTGAACAGCTTCACATTAATTAATGTTTTTGTTATTGATGCATACCCTTCTAAGCTTTCAGTTTTTTTTATACAATCCTTTTCTAATACTGCAAGTATCACTTAAAAATACCATGAATGTTCAAATAAGGAATGGTATACAGTTTAATGTTAATACCTCCATGTTTTAAAAGCATCAAACTTCACTCATTAAAATTGCCTCTTTAGAGTGAAACTCTCCATAAAGTGTCTTTGACACATTTTCCTGTATTGCACACATTGAAAATTGTGGCCTTCTGCATGCCAGGCCCTATGGCTACTTGTGCCGAGGATGGAGTAGTGAAGAAGAAGGGGCCTTTGCTGCAAAGGGACTTGCACTTAGTGAGTACAGAAAAGGAACCTCTCTCCCGATTGCCAAGTCTTCTGCCACCTCTTAGCCTTAAGGGGATGCCCTTGGAACAGTAGAACTATATGGGGGTGTCCTCCCTAATTTAAGTGGTCCTGGATGCTTTTGGAATTTTGAATTTTGTCCTTTTTTGTTTTTAAATCGTCTGGATAGGTAGTAGATACAAGTACTAGAAAATTCAAAATGGACAGAAGAGTGTGGAGTGAAAAGTCAGTCTCCTTTTCCCTTCACTACTCAGTTCATTTCCCCTGAGGTAACCGCTTGTTTTATATTTTCAGATGTTGTATGCAGAGACATAAACATTTTTCTCTACCCACAATTATACCTTAGACACACTATTTTGCCTCTTGCCAGTTAGTTGTCCATGATTTAACCAGTCTTGAATTGATAGACATTTAGGTTATTCCCAGTCTTTTCAGAGCAGCTGTAAACAAAGCTACAGTGATACAATATTCTCATATGAGCATCGCTGAAAAGTTTGAAGAACATTGGCAATTTGCCCTCTATCCCCTCCGTGACACAACGGTCCCTCTTTATGTGTTAAGTTTTTTCTCCTGTATTTTTTTTTTCTATGAACTGTGATGTCTTCTGTCCATTTTTCTGTTCAATTATTTTTTTCCTTTTAAACAGATTTGGAAGATCTCTATGTATCCTGATGAATTAGCTTTTGTGGTATTCATTGCAAATATTTGCCTCTGCTTTCATTTTTCTGTGTCTCCCTGTTTTACTGTTGCTTATCTTTGGCAGCTTCTTTCTCCCTTATTTGAATTCTAAAAAGGCAAGCATATACACTGAGCCCGTAGAAACTGGGTACTGGCTTTTGAATATCTCTTTTGTCTCCTTGTGGTCTTTTTCACTTACTTGTTTTTTGTAATTGCGAATTGAGTGAAGATTTACAGAGCAGACCATCAATTTTACATAAAAACATGGACCATTTCACATATGTGTGTGTTATCCTTGCACAGGGGCCATGCTAATCTTCTCTGTATCATTCCAATTTTACTAGATGTATTGGCAGAGCGAGCACCTTTGCTTACTCTTTATTTCATATATTTGTATATTCTTTTCACATTTAGTTGTGTTTGGATAAGTGAGGAGTTAGTGAATCTAAGGCAATCCAACAGTTCCCTTGCTGCAAGCTCAAGTATTGTTTTAGTACATTATCTTTTTTTTTTTTTTTTTAGTTATACTTAAGGTAATAACATTCTAGAGTTTTCACAGAGGATTTCAATTTACAAAGTTGGAATATTTACTTTTTGGGGGGTGGGGTGGGGTAGGGGTGTACACAAAAACACTCAGGAATATATAATCATTTCAACAACCAAAGGGCACACTCTGCAAGCCAGCCTTCTGGCCACCAGCACACAGCCTTTCTCTATCCCTGCTACAGTCCTCAGCTGCTCTGTCTCTCCATGTCATCATCTCTGCCTCCATCTCTGGTGTCACTGCAGTACAGTATCTCTTAATTCAGGGTTAGCGAACATTTTCTGCGTAAGTGACCTGTAAGCTTAGCTAAAATTATTGGGTCTGCTTCCTCAGTAGAATACTTACCATATTGGTTGGTGGTTATGTGCCGGGGAGTCGGTTCTGACTCTTTAGCAACCCTGTACAGGGTTTCCAAGGCTGTAAATTTTTACGGGAGCAGAAAGCCTCATCTTTCTCCCGTGGAACAGCTGGTAGTTTCGAACTGCTGACCTTGTGGTTCACAGCCCGATTCGTAACCACTATGCTACCAAAGCTCCTTACTTACCATATTAGGTTGTGGTAATGATTAAAGGAGGCTGGAATCTTATAGAAGAAAGAAGGGGTGAGTATATCTCTTAATTGGTCCCTCATTTTTTAAGTTCTGTATTTTCTAGAACAAGGCTTTCTTCCATTGGGATGGCTGAGTAACTGTGGGAAGGAAAGACTCCCAGTTACAGAGTTACATTCTGCATGGTCTTAACATGTTATCTCACTGGCCTGAGCATCCTCAGTTGTCAGAGAGGAAGGTGGTCAAGCTTTTTGTGTTAAATTGGGTTCTAAATTCTCACCTCCCTCATATGGGGAAGAGGCTTTTCTTATTAAAAGATGTTACTTCTGTGGTTGATGTTTGACCTTGAAAATGTATCTTTGCTAGCTAACATGTTGGTCCATAAATCTGGAATGGTGTAATGGATTGAGAATTGAATACAAAAGGATAGTTCATATTGCTCACAATGTCTTTCTTAATATGACTTTGTTCCTGCTGCTAAGACCATGTGGAAGCCCTTTTAACTCCCCATATCTGTTTACTGCGCTGGGATTGGGTAAGAAATGGTGTTAGGTAATGAGTTCCCCTTTAATACCATTACTGTTTGAGCACAGGGAAATCAAATTGTGATAGACTACACTCCCAGGTAGTTTGTCCTTGGAACTGATGAAGTGCAAGAAAGTGTAGTAGAGTCCCGGCTTTGCCTCTTTACCTTGAGCAGTTAATCTTACCTCCCAGATCCTGAATTCCCCCAGTCTGTAAAGTGAGAACGGCATTAGCATTGATTGTAGAGGGTTATTGTGAGACTTCCATGGGTTTCTGTGAGTAATGGCATTAGCACAGGGCTTGGCATCCAGTAAATACACTTTGAAAAGACAACAATATAAAAGTCATGCCTCCTTTTTTACAGAGGCCGCATCCTGTGTGTCTCTTGGAAGCACTTCCCTGAGTGGGCCCTCCATCCACTGCCCCTCTGCTGCCGTCTGTATTGGCATCCTCCCGGGCTTGGGTGCCTACTCTGGGAGCAGTGACTCAGAGTCCAGCTCAGACAGCGAAGGCACCATCAACGCCACGGGGAAGATCGTCTCCTCCATCTTCCGAACCAACACCTTCCTCGAGGCCCCCTAGGGCTTCTTTCCTCCCCATGAGTAGATTGGACGGTTTATTTTGCCTACAGGCGTTATCTTCCTCAACAAATGTTTGCCTGCTTTTGTGCATACCATGACTTAATCTAAAAATGTTCCAGAATCCACTTGAGGCCCAGATTTGTGTTTGGTTTCTCTTTCCATTCCTGTGCAGATGGGCCATCTGCCCCAATGCCTCTTTCTTCCTCCATTGAGAGAGCAGGATGAGGGGCAGGGCCTAGCAGAATGCCACTGAAAACACCCTGGAAGCAAAGGCACCTGCTGCCTTGCTGAGGGTTTGGATTTTATTGCTTTCTTGTTTTCTTTTTTCCTTTTCCAACAGAACAACAAAAGCAAGAGGAATTATTGGAAAGGTATTATTGAAACACTTTATTACTAATGACCACACTGTTTGGTTACATTGGCATTTGTGGAGCATGCAGGGGACAAGAACTGACCCTGGTAATGAAATGGAGCACTCTGGGAACTAACCAATTATTGATGTGTGACTAAGTAAAGATGATGAACTTCATCTGCTCTTCAGAGGGTATCATCCTTCATTGTGACGTTTTTCTTCACTCTTGGCCATCTCCGTCTCCAGCTCCTCCCATTGGATCCTTTTGATGTGACGATTGAGAAAAACTGGTAACAAGACAGACTCCATCTTCTACTCAGACTTTCCCTCTGCCTGGAAAATTGTTTTGTTTTGTTTTTTTAAATAAAGGATTTCTTTAAGACTAAATTGTAGAAGAAAAAATATAGGCCTTATTTAGTCATGGCCAGAAGTCAGAAATAGAGGATATATTGCCAAGATGACCTATTTATTTATGGAATCCTAGTATCGTAAACCAGTAGGAGACTCCTATATATTCGGACTGTACCCCTTACTCTGTTGAGGCCCGTCTCTGTTTGGTGCACATAATAGTTGGAGCTATTTCTAGTCTATAAACACACTACACTGCCTTAGGCTTTCCTCACTCCGATCTGCTGCCTCTGCTGCTCTCTTCCCTTTCCCTTGTGAGTTTCTAAGATCTAGAGGTACTGTTCCATCTCTTTGTCTAGTCCAGCGGGATGCAAGGGAGAGCTAGGGAGTGAGATGGCCTGGAGGGCTCTAGGACAGAGGGAGGAAGTAGACTTTAAACAAATCTGGAGACTCCCCCTCCTTCAGGAAGATGAACCTGTGTCCTTCTTTTCTTCCCCAGGTTTTTAGTCAGTTGTTTCTACTTCTTGGGTGTGAGACTGAGAGACACACACAGAATGTGTTGACACTGTGATGCTAGCAGGCAGAGACGCTCCTCAGTTTTAACGTGGGCAGCGAGGGCCCTGGATCTCATCCAACCTGTTCCTTTTCCCCTTCCACTGCAGTGACACTCTGGTGCCCGCTGGCAGATGGTGACTTCCCTTCGCCCATAACTGATGCCTTGTGAATTCTTCCTATTTTTTCAGAATTATTCTGTGCTAATTGTTCCTGACTGTCAGTACAGGCGTGTCAGCTGCAGCCTAACAAACAAGACTTTTAGGTAAAACTGTGTAGGCGCCTTGTGCTTCTCCACCTCATTGTTCCTGCGATTGTGCTATCATTATTGCAGCACGTGCCATAGCAGCCTCTGATCATTTCAGGAGGCATAACGAGTAATCAAAGTCACCATCTTTATGTGGTTGAACTTTTAAGAGGCCATTACTGTAGCTCATGGCCCCCGCTGATGCTGCAGGGATTAAAAACACACATTAACTTGAAAGCTAATAAACTTGTGGGAGAATAAGATCTTGCTTTCCCTATGCTGAATCTTGCTTGTACTCCCAGTTCTCTCCATCTACTAAACAAAACATCTAGGTTGTGGAGAAGTCGAGGTTCTTCAGAACTGAGACTTGTGTTCTTGGTGTCACTGCTAATCATTTCAGAGTTCTCTAGAGCCCTGGAATGGAGGCCATGTTTCTGTAGAAACCATTAATGGCAAAGCAGTATCTGTTCTGACCAAGAAACGAAGCAGCCTTGGAAATCATGGAGCTGCGAAAGTACTCCCATAACTCCTGAACCATACTAGAGATTTTTGGCTTCAAGTTTAGAGATGCCAATTGTCAACTCTGCTTAGGGGGGTGCTTGTGTCCCCTATGACTTCAATCCACTGCCTGCCAGTTATCTCCCTTTGGCCCTGTTACCTGCTGGTGTCGAGAGAAAGGGAGCATGACCTTCAAAGCATTTCTTTTTAATCTGTTAAAAGCAGAGAGATTGATGTGACTGGACCCAAGCGGTGACTGACTGACTGGTAAGGTGTATCTTCCCGGGACTCCAAGACCAAAAAGGAAGGAAGCTGACTCCCTAGCTTCAACTTTTCTGGAACATTCTAGACAGAGTCAGGATCCCCTAACAAGCTGTTCCTACATTTATTTAACTCTCCAGCTCTTAAGAATTTCTTGCTGCCTTCTTGCTACCTCTTTCCCACCTAAGAACAATTGTTTCCTAAGACCTTCCCACTGCTTCAGCTTCTCCTCCCCCAGGAGCTCAGCCCACTTTTACCTACCATTTGTTGTGACTGCGTCGTCTAGTTGGTTCCAACTCATAGCGACCCTGTATAGGGTTTCCAAGGAGCTGCTGGTGGGTTTGAACTGTCAACCTGTGGTTAGCAGTACCAGTACTTCTCCTGTAGCACCACACCATGGATCTACCAGAGTGGTTATAAACCTGGAACCAAATGTCTACTCGCGGTGTCATTTGAGCGTGTCACTTAACCACGCTGGAAACAGGCATGAGTTCTTCCTGGAGAGGTATAAAACCATCTAGATTATAGGTACTTGGTGTGGTATTTGGCAGTAGATAGTAGCTTAGTAAATGGTAACCAGACTCATTAGTAAGCATGTGTTCTCACCCTGCTTTGGGGGGGAGGGGGTTGTCCACAGCTTCTGTTAGACCTGGTGGTTTCTGGAATCTTACTGGCATTCCTCACTTGCAGCTAGAACACAGATATGATGATGGGTCAGATTTGGTTGTTAAGCTCCAGACACCAGCTTCTGCTGTATGCTTTCCGCTTAGCTAAATGTTAATTGGTTAGGCACACCCCGTTCCTTGGCTCGGGTGCCCTAGCTGTGGGTATGTGGCTCAGCTGTTGTCTTAAGCCCCTCCAGAAAAACAAAGGAGAGCTTAGTGGCCATGAACACTCATTCAGACTTGGGTATTTTCTTGATTTGCCCAGCCCACTTATGCATCAGAGCGTGGAATGCAAGTTCTGCTTAGTGGGAGGCTTGAATCTTGGCAGCACTTTTATAGTCACAGGTTGAACACAAGCAGTCAGTCGCACATTCTTGCCTTGGTGACTGCTAGGCCTGGCCCTCTGCTCCCTTACCTGCTGGAGCTCCGGTTAGAATTCACAGCCACCACAGGCAGAATGTGACTCCAGCATGGAGCTTTGCAGACGAGAGAGGCAGAAAAACCCAGGGAGACAGCCTTCGTGCCCGAACTGTCTCCCTGACATGAATTGGTTTCATTCATTCAGTATATACTGAAGGCATGCTCTGTGAGTACCAGCACTGTTTGGGGCATTTGTTTAGGATTAGCATGGACTTGTGTGCGTTTACTTCTGAAGGGTGTCCTGGGAAGCAGCCCTTTTCTACACCGTATAGAGGAAACCGAGATTCTTAGTGGCTCGGTGACTTGCCTGCAGTTGTACAAGCCAAGTGACAGAACCAGAATTTGAATTTGAGCCTTTAATACAATCCCTGGTTTTCTGTGGTGCCAATGAAACTCAGATACCTGTGCCCCAGGCCTCAGCGCAGGCTTCAAGGGTGAAGGAGTCTTTCTAGTCCTTTTTCCCAGTTCATTCTTCAGCCTATTATCCTTGCACAAGAACAAAGAAGCAATGCCAAACATATCCCAGATGTGGTTTTTCGTTTTTCAAGTGGCAATTTGGCTTTTCCAGGAGTTACGGGGTTGCTAATGAGAACAGCCATAAGGATGGCCACGTACCAGCTTTCCTTTGCAGTAGAGAGCCCCCTAGTAAAGGCGGATTGGTCCTGAGGTGCACCCTCATTTCCCCTGTGAATACAGCCAGCTGGGAATAAAGAGCCAACAACGGGCCCATCCAACCTGAGGCAGAAAAGAGGGAACAGAAAACAGATGGCTAGGTCTGCTCACCAGCCATCTGGTGAATGAAGCCTGGCATTGGGGCCAAGGCCTCCACCCATGAAGTAGGTTGTCCACAAGAGTACGAAACCAGGGACCTTGCCTGAACACAGCGCAGTAGTTGTCAGTCTCCCCGGCTTCATCAGTCTAGAACATGACTCCCATAGGGAGTGACAAGAGAGCAGTAGTGAGGCTGGCATGCAAAGTGGTCACCCCAGTGAGCCTTTTAGTCCCTTGAGGGCTAAGGGAATGTAGACAGACAGGGCTGGGCTAGGTACAGAAATGCTTGACTGTGACCCTCAGCTAGATTCATTTGAACTACAGATTGTGAAGGTCTTGTGTTAACGGTTTGACAAGTGTCCAGTCTTGCAGCTGGCCAGAGTAAGGGATTGATTGGCATGAAGCAAATGAGACAGATGTGTGGGTCTTGGGATCCACCCATGATGCAAGGCTGGTCTCTAGGCCCATGCGCTATGCTTTTCTGTAAGACCCTCCACAAATCAAACCATCCTGTATCCTCAGAAAGGAAGGTGGCTCTAAAGGATATGTCTATGGACTCTTGGCCTCAGAATCAGCAGAGGCATGGAAGAAGCTTAGGATGAAAAGATCCCTTACTTTGACCCTCCCACCAGATAAGCATTGGCTAATAAACCTGGAGGTAGGACCTACTAATAGTAGAAATTACTGCCCTGGGAGAGGTCAGGACGATTGGCTCCCTAGTTCTGGTGGAATGTGTTATGTTTAATGTTACATGCCATCAAGTCAGTTCCAGCTCAGTGACCCTGTATAGGGTTTCCAAGGAGCGGCTGGAGGGTTCGATCTGCCACCTTGCAGTTCAAATTGACCTGGCTGTCTAGTGCTTATCCTTCAGCGCCACGCCAGCACTCCAGAGATCCAGCGGAAAGGTGTGGCAAATCCATCAGCAGCTTGAGCAAGACCAAGGGATGCATATGACCAAGTGTGGGCCCTGTAGTCAGCCAGATCTGGATGAGTTCTGCTCTGCCCCATAACTTGATTGCTTCTCTGTGCTCATTTTCTCATCCTGAATGGTCAGAAATAGGTACTTAACACGGGCGGGCTCATCAAGATAATGTATGTTTTTTTTTAAAAAAAAAAGAAAAAATGATGTATTTAAAGCACTCTACTGCAATGGCAGAAAGAGTTCTTCATCGAAATGTTGTTACTGGCCACACGTAAGCCGAATGGGTTGACTGGAACTCCAAGGGGAAGATGGGTGAGAGAAAGGAGGAAAGGAGATGGTATGTAGAAGGAGGTAACCCAGATGGTTGCTGATTTCAGATTGGCCCTCTGGTTGGCTTCATGATGTTGGGCCTATATCTGGAGTGGGAGATGCATGAGAAACCAATGGGTTGCTATCAGCAGGAACTCAGGGATATAGGGCCAAAACAGTGCTGTCTAGCATCCCAAGACCACCACAGACAATGCCCCAAGGCCTGTGAGGCCTGTTGGTACAAATGGTGGCAACAAATGCTGTCCTTTGGAATGGCATAGGACAGATGGTGGACAAAGAAGGGACCATGTGTCTGTTCTTGCTGGGGTCAACTTGTAGGGTCTCCAGAGACTCTGGTGTGGAGCCCCATAAATGTTGTGTTCCAGTGGGACAGATACTTGTGTTCTGGGCAACTTTTACTGTGATTGGAATGCATGTCCCCCAAACAGAAGTGATGACATCCACCTTACAGGCTGGCTGGAGGTGTAAGGAGTTGTCATTCTTCCTTTCATTTCCCAATCTCCCCCAGACAAGCAAAGCCCGAAGAAGTCACTACTAACACAGGGCCATCGGAAATTCCTTTATTACCCTGAGTATGACAAGTAGAACATGGTCACGCTATAAAAGACCAGAGCAGGAATGAGGCGCAGGGTAACCACGACGTATGCACCAAGGACACCGGCTTTCCGGAGTCTGCAGCTAGTTACTTGGAAAAGCCAGCTAGGATAGTAAAAATTTTATTCTCTTTAATAATAATTCCACTAAAGTTATACAAAGTACATTCAATACTTGAAGAGTGGCGAGGCATGGAGAAGAAAAGGAAGCCGCTCTGGCCTGGAAGCATCTTCAGTTGACTCCAATAAAGAAAGCTCCAGCTGAGGTGGGGGAAGCTGAGGGGTAGAGGTCCAATTGTAAAAAATAAAAACGTAGGTTGGTAAAGAAAAGGAAAAAATAAAGGCCACCCACAAGGAAGCAGGGTGAGCGTGCATGTTCTGGGAGGAAGGAGGGTGGCCCAGGCGACATGCTGCTGCTGGGCATAAGCTAGTGCTCAGGCGAGCTCAGAGTTACTGGGGGGTAGGTTTTTACGCTTGAAATACTGCACAACTTGTTGGGGCAGCTCCGCCAGCACAGCTTTGGCCAGGGTCTCTTTTGCCGCCTGCAGGGATGACAGGGTGGAGAAGGGAGAGAATAAGGTACTAATGGTCAGAACTTGTGAGGGGCACCATGTCCAGAGGACTGCTACCGAAGGTGTCCTTGCAGAACAAGATAGGGCAGAGGACCAGGCTGTCTAAAAGCAGCAGCCCTCATTTCAATCACCATTAGCAGTGTCTGCCTTGCAGACAAACCAGGGAGACAAACACTGGAGGATGGGTTTGTCGGTAGGAGGCCTTTCAGGGAAAGAACGGAGGTGAGCTATACTGCCTACTCATCTGGCAAACATGTACTGAGCACCTGACCTCTCATCCTGCTATAAACGGTGGTGGTGTGGAGCTGCATACATAGCCCGTGCATGAAGGGGTGCCCAGTGCCCAGCATTTATCCTTAGGGTGCTAATCCTCTAGAGGAGGGGTTAGGCCAGCACAGGCACACCCAGAGCGTCCTGGGCTCTGCTGTGAGCACTACAGGCTACAACACGGAAGCCACCAGAGACCCTGAGCAACTCTGACAGCTGAAGGAAACCAAGGCCGGAAAGGTCAGCCACTTGCCCAAGATCACACCTCTTAAGGGCGAGGCCCAGGCAAGCAGTCCAGGGGTGGCATCTGAATGACTGCTGTCCTTTAGGACGCCTCGAAAGGATCAGCAACCCCAGACGCCTGGTGGATAGACTTGGATCAGTCAGGTAACAGCAGAGCCACGACCTGCAGAGGCCACCAGTCCCCTCATAAAGGTCCTCTGCAAAGAGACACATCTGTCTTTGAGAGAGGAACCTCGGTCTCCATCATAAAATGAGGACTTAGACTGTAACGTGAGTCCAAGTAAGACTCGTAGGCCTTTGCACTCCCACCTCCTCCAGCCTGGAATGCCTTCCCCACTGGGATAACTCATTATCACTGGGGGCAGGCACCAGGGAAGTCCCTCCCCAGTCCTAGGTTGTACGGGGCTCTGCCCTGTGTTCCCCCAGCCTGTCGAAGCAAGTGTTCACATGGTCACAGTGGTCTCCCTGGACGCCATCGCTGGGGACAGAGGGCCTCAAGGAGAACGGCCAGAAGAGCTGAAGCGTGGGCCGCACCATCCCAACACTTCCATCCTCGACTATCATCGCTGGTGGGAGGGGTCTTTCCCATCGCCAGTCACGAACGTCCTGTCCTCCCCTTGACCCCGCCCATTCTGGTCCATACTCACGTTGCGGAACTCACGAAAGGGCACAAACTGCACGATATCTCGGGCCGCCTCCTCCCCTGTGTGGGAACGCAGCGTGCGACTGTCCCCGTCCAGGAACTCCATGGCCGCGAAGTCGGCGTTGCCCACGCCCACGATGATGATAGACATGGGTAACTTGGAAGCCTGCACCACAGCGTGTCGCGTCTCTTCCATGTCGCTGATGACACCGTCCGTGATGATGAGGAGGATGAAGTATTGCTGCAGGGAGAGGGTCAAGGGGGCACTCAGCAGGGCTCCGGGACCCCTGACGCCCTTCTATCTCCCTCCCTCCTGCATCCTTCTAAAACCCGGCCCTTGGGAGGAAGGCGGCTCTTCTTCCCCAGCCGCAGCCAAACTCTTCCGAGTCCTCTACCCTTGCAGGCTTTGTGTCCATCTGAACTCTGCCCTGGTCACAGCTTATCACAGGCGGGATATTAAATGACACACACACACACACACACACACACACACATGGAAGGCCTCAGTACCAGTCGCTGCACTGTGGGGCTTTGAGTAATTGACTTAACTCTCTGGGCCTCAGATTATCTGCCAATGGGAGCTGCTACATCCATCTCGAAAAGAGATCATGTGCCTTGACTCATGGTAGTGGCTCATGCATCATCCCCCTACAACCAAGTTCACTGCTAGTGAAGGAAGATGCATCCTGGCTACCTCCCACCAGCCCCCAACCCCTTTATCTTTGGTACCTGTGCATGAATGCCTGGGCACTGTTCACTACTTACCCAGCATGACCTGGTGGGGCCCTTAGACCAGTGTGTTTGGGAGCATATACCAGACAGCACAGCTCATGGAGTCAGCCGAACAGTCTTAGATTTGCAGTGCTGTTTCCATTCTGTAGAACCAGTGTCGAGCTGGTATGTCTTTAGTAGACGGTAATACCATTGTACAGTTTTTGTTGTATTTATTTTTATTATTACCCTCTGTTTTTGGCAAGTGATACTTTTCATTTGCAATGGTATATAAATATAAAAATACATTTAAATAGAGAAATACTGCATGTTTGGTGTGGGTGATATGTGGATAGGGTTAGAACTGTGAAGGTGGGGGAAATGAATGAAGTTCCAGAAAGCTATTGCATGGTGCCGAACGGGGAGGGCTCCGGGATTCCAAGTGGCTGAGACCTTACTTTTAATTCAGCTCTGCCCTTAGTACCTTCTGGCTTCTTTTTGGGGAACTTCGTTTTTCCCATCCATAAAATAAACTTTGATATGTTTATTGGTGGTTCTAATATTTTCTATTTGGGGTTTTTGTCTTTGAGTGTGACCTTCGTGATTCTCAGAAGAGAAAAGGGGTTCAGAGGAGTCTAAAGTCATGAAGCTTAGAAGGCTAGGACTCAGCCAGACCCCAGGTCAGCACTTGGGGACCTTCTCACCAAGCATAGCCATTTGCTCCCTGAGAGACGGGCTGCTAGGGTGCCTTCCTCTCTTATCTGTACCCCAAGCACAAACTGGAGGGAAGGAGCCAGTGGGCCATGTGGAGGCAGGGTTCCTGCCATCCTAACCCTCAGCTCCAGGCAACAGTGGTCCAGCCCCTGCTCTGTGTCTTTAAGAGGCCAATCCTTTGGCTGAGGATACCTGTTGCCATGGTGATGGCAGCCTGAATTCCCACAGTGGAGGGCTGCTACTGCCAGCCCCCCATCCCTGAGGTGAGGAGAGCTTCTCAACTCATCCACATCCTTGTTCCCCCATAATGTCCTGCCATCTGCCTAGCACCCCCTAAGTGACCCTCTAGCTACTCCTACCAACCTCCCACCTCACCGGAAGGAGTCCAGGGCAGTATTTCTGGGCACCTAGGCTGGGCGGGAGGTACTGAGAGAGCTGGCAGTGAAGGGAAGGAAAGAAAGCTGGGCCTTGGTCTCATGTGAGCCACTACTCAGGGAGTGGGCCCCCTTGAGCTCAGACATGTGGCCCTCCACCCTCCTCCCCACAGGACCCACCAGTCACCAGTCTAGATGAGGGAACTTTCTGGAGGCTGCCTCTATCCTCGCAGCCTCCTCCCCAGGGAAGTGGGGCTGTCCAGGAGGTTTGAAGATCCATTACAGCCCATGGATCTGCCCTCGCACCCAAGACAGACCAGAGGGAAGGCGGTGGAAGGGGCGAGTGAAGGGGGCACTAGGTAGGAGGGCTGGAGAGGTGCTTCTGACTCAGTTTACACAGTCCTGGTCTGCTCTACCCCAGGCTACCACACTGCCGTGTTGCTCCTGATTCTATTCCTTTTGCCCAGCATACCCTTCCCAGCCACAGTGCCAAGATCCGCCTTAGCATCCATCCTCCCTCCCAGGCGAGTGTAGCTGTCCCGAGCCCTGAACTCAGCTTCCCCTACCAGTGATCAACTCTCAGAGCACCCCCTCACCCCATGTTCTACACACTCCTCAGGTGGTCCATCACAGCGCCTGGAATCCTGGCACTGCTTCAGAGACCCAGGTTAATCACTGTCAGATTGGGTCCCCACCCAAACTCACATGTTCAAAGATGGAGTACCCTTGCCTTCGTCTGGAGGTTCTTGAGTTTTTAGGGCTTTAAATGTCCACTTTCACTAATGTATTGAATGTGATTGGAGTGATAAGAAATGGACTTTTCAGCACAGTTCCAGGCAGCCTGGGGCATCGGCGCTCACCCTCAGCTGGTTTCTGAGAAGTTGGGGGAGGGGGATTCCCAGGGTGTTGCTGCTTCCCCAGCTCCCATCCACTGGGACACCAGCCTCTCAGGTGGCCAGTCAGGAATGGGCCATGGACAGAAGGAATGTTGGGGCCCATTTGAACCAGGCATTGTCTGTTTAATGCTCTCCTGTGGCTCCCCACTCTCTCTCCCCACAGGAGAAAACCCAGACTCCTCAATGGCTCCCATGGCCCTGTAGAATCCTGTCTACGTCCACTCGGAGCCCTGGTAGTGCTCTGGTTAAGCGCTTGGCTGCAGAAGAACGATGAGGCAGTCTGCTCCATAGAGATGGCAGCCTTGGGGATTCTGTGGAGCAGTTGTGCTCTGTCCCACAGGGTGGCTGTGAGTGGGAACGGTCACACTCTTGCTTCAATTGCTCCCCCACACCGTACTGCCAGACCTGCTCCCCACCCTTTGTGAGGCTAACCCTTTAGCACCCTTCAAGTATTAGCTTCCATGTTGCTTTTCCAAGAAGCTCTTGCTGTCCCTCCATGTAGGTTGTTGTTGCTAGCTACCATCGAGTGGATTCACTCATAATGTGACACCCTATGTGTCACCCCATGTACAGGGCAGGATCACACCATGGGGCTTTCCAGGCTGTAATCTTTATGACTGGGAGCTGCTGAGTGGATTCAAACGGCCAACCTTTCGGTTAACAGCCAAGCACTTAATCACTGCACTACCAAGGCTGAGCTGGGTACCCTCCTTTACAAGCGCAGACTCCCATCTTCATAGATGTAATCACTGTATATTACAGCTGCTGCTGGCTAGTCTGGCTCCCACTAGACTCAGCTGTGGAAGGCAGAGCTTGAATTTTCTTCATCAGAGTCTTCCCAGTGCCGAAGAGCATTTGGACTGGGATTGAGTGAATGAACAGGAAAGGGCAGGTGTGCCTACAGTTGTTTTCCACACTTGCCATTTCTTGCACTATGGCTGTGCCTGTATACACACCTGTGTCTGGGGACAATGAAGATGAAGCCATACCTAGTCCCCAAGGAGCAGCTGAACAAATACATAAGATAACCCACACATTATTCCCATTTGTTTTAGGCCTAAATGTTCTTCGCACCACCAAACGCCGGCCCAAGAGGCATCTCCAGAATCTGAAGCCAATGCCTGTTGAATGGTTATTGTGTGCCAGACACTGTGCAGAGCAGTTTACATGCCTGAGTGGCTGAATCTTCACAATGCTTCTAGAAGGCAGGCACTGTTTCCATCATTCCCATTGTATGGGTAAGGAAACTGAGGCTCAGAGAGCTTAAATGAGCTGCTTCAGGTCACATGACCAGGAAGTGGGAGAGCTGGGATTTGAACTGGGTTTATGAGATCTTAGAGCTTGTGGCTGAGCCACCAGGCAACTCCATTTCATCCACCTTTGGGAGTCCTGGGAGAAGAGACAGTGCAAAGGTTGGAGGCAGAGAAATGGTTGTATCTGTTCCTGGACATCAGAGCAGGGGCTGCTGATAGAGACCCCCTGGCCTCATCCCTGAAGCTGAGGTCATGCATTTGGGGTGGGTAACAGCTGGGAAGAGGCCATCTCACCCAGGCTGGGAGAACTACAAAGTGGCTGGGGGGGGGGGGGGGGGGGGGGGGGGGGGAAGGGAGGGAACACTCAGCATCCCTCAAATTCCAGAGAAAGAGCCAGTTTCTTCTCTCTGAGGACCTGTAACAGCTGTTCCCCACATCCCAGAGACTCTTCCTGGCCTTTCCCGGGCTCACACGCTGCTCCAGTTCTGGGGTCCACCTCTCTTCTGGACACCCCTATCTTCTGCCCAAGTCTGATTCTTCTTTTCCAACCCAGCAGATGTAGCTATATGAAAAGCTCAGGCTTGGCCAGAAGTTGGGTTTTGTTTCTGTTCCCCCTTCCTCCCATCTCTTCTCACCCACCCTGTGTTTTTCCCTCTAAAACAAAAATGCCGGTCTTTTTTCCATTCCTTTGAAAGCTGACCTCAGGCAGATAATAGACTGGGCGGGGCAGTGGCATCCAAGTGGGTGTTCCAGTTGAAGAATTGCCTCTCTCAGCCTCTTGCCACACCCCAGGAATTAAATTGAAAAAAGTCTTTCCCAGGCCTCTCCCCATCCCTAGAGCCCCAGAGAGTTTTTACAGCTCCCATTTTATCCACAGGGATGGGATTCAACGCCTGGGCCAGGTCTACTGTGAGGACCAGCACCTCCTCCCTCCACCCCACTGCCCTCGTCCTGGGCACCCCCACCTCAGGGTCTGTGTCTGCTGTTTTCTCTTCCAGAACTGACCCAGCCTGTCATTTCTCACCCTTCAGGTCTCTGGGTGCCGGCTGCTGTGTTCTCTCATTTAATCTTAACACCACTTGCACAAAGTAGTGTTCCCACTGTGTAGATGAGGAAGCCAAGAGGTCCCAGCAATTAAGTGATTGGCTCATCATACAGTGAGGTACCTTGACCCCACTCCCATTCCCAACCTGTGCCTCCACTGCCTCCTAATCAGAACGTGCCCTGCCCCTCTCCTGGCTGGTCCTTGGCTCTTCATTTGTGTGTGTGTGTGTCTTCCTCTCTCATAACCTTCTCTTCTCTAGTGACCCCCAACTGAGTCACCTCCTCACAACTCCTAAGCATCGCATGGACCACCTTGAATCCACCCATCCACCATCTTTTTCGAGACACAGAGATAAGATTGGTGAACACAGGCATCAGTTGAATCAGCTGTAGGGCTGAATGTCTGGATAGGAAGGGGGCACAAGAGACAATGGAAACATGCAGTCTGTGAACAAGACATTCCCCTCGCCCAACCCCATGTCAGAGCCACAATGGAAATCGGAGGGCAATCTACTTCAGATGAGCAGTCAAGGAAATGCTCGTCACTCTGGGAAAGCTAGCTATAAACACAGAGTCTGGGATGAAGTTTCAGGCAGTGGGGACAGCAAGGGCAAAGGCCTGGCAGCAGGAATAAGCTGGTGGTGTTTGAGAGACAGGAAGGAGGTCAGGGTGGCGGGGTTGTTCTAAGTGAAGGAAGGAGTGGGGCCTTGGAGGACTTGGTCTAAATGTGGAAGGTTTTCAATAGGGGGGTCCTGGGATCTGATACTTGCTGTCAAAAGGACTCTTAGGGGAGAATGGATTGTGCCGGAGGGAAGCAGTAAGGCCCAGTGGTGGACATGGACGGGTAACTGGAGACAGCTGAAAAGAGCGATCTGGGAGGACTCCGTTTTTCACGCTTTTCCCTTCAGCTGAGGTGGAAGGCAGGGGCTTGGGGCTCCCAGCGAGCAGTGGCCAGGTGGGAATTGGACCCAACTGCCTCAGTCCAAGTTCAGCATAGCTCACTCCCCTCGGGCTGGGTGCTGGGGTCCTCAGCCACAACCAGAGATTGTGCAGTGGGACTAGGGCAAGGGGTATAGCAGACACTCAGCTCCTGGTTTCCTGACTGGCCTGGCGTCCAGAGTGAGGAGAATGAAAGGGAATGTCAGTGAACGTGGCGAGGTAGTCACTGCCCTTTGGGCTGGGGGAGAAGGCCTGCTCTGCAGAGTGAGATCAGGATGGGTCAGGAGAGATGGCCGAGGAGGTGGGCAAGGGGCCTGTGGAGTCAGCCTGGAGCAGAAGGGTAAGGACCAGGGATGCAGACACCCAGAATGGCCATTGGCCATATAGCCCAGGTGCCAGGGAGCCGACTTGGTGTCAGGGAGGTACCCCATTCATCCTGGTCTGAGTGAAGCTCCGCCCTCACTACTGAGTGCAGGGCCAGGGTCTGACAGTTCTGCAGCCCCCCAGCTGGGCGGCACTGACTGGAACTCGATGGCTCAGAGGGTCAACTTTAGGGCTGCAGAGGTCACCTCTCCTGGTTTTCATCTGTCTCTCAGGAGTGGAAAGTACTCTTGACCCTGAGGAGGCATGTCCCATTGGTCACAGACCTATCTACTGCTGAGCTTAAACAGAATTGCTATATCTTTCTCAGTATTTTTATTGACTCCAGAGAGTCGAGCTGGTCTATAGTCCCCAGACAACCAGGCAGGGCCCACCTTTGTAACCTCCTCATGCACTCTACTCACCGTGGCCGTCTGCTGCTGTGTGGCCTGAGCCGCAAACCGGGCCACGTGATTGACAATGGGGGAGAAATTGGTAGGGCCATAGAAGCGGATGTGGGGTAAGCAAGCCGAGTATGCCTGGGCGATGCCGTCCACACCTGTCTCGGGGAAGCAAAGTCAGCATCAGCCCAGTGCCCCCGACCCGGACCCATGGCCCAGAAGAAGTCATTGTACCCCATCTCCTCCCACTTGCTGATAAAGCATCCATTTCCTGCTTACAGCCAGCTTCCAGAGGGCTGAATCAGATTAGTATGAAGCAAACAACTCTGAATTTCCAGTCACCCAGCCCCAAGTTGCAATTCTGACTTTGCCACCTCTTAGCTGGGGATCTGGGTTGAGTTCTTTCCATGCTCTGAGCCAGGGTTTCCCGATGCTCTTGGGTGGTTGGCAAGAGGGAGATCCAGCAGGTCCTTCACAGAGAAGTGGCTCTGACAGTGATGCTCTGGGAGCACAGGGAGCCAGCCACTTGGTCAACCACCCGGGACACTTCTTGTCAGGGTGACTGGGGGATTGAGGGACAGCATCCTGCTCTCTATAAAGTGCCGCCATTTTAACCTCAAAAATATATATCCCTCACTGCCTTGTGATCATGCCACAAGGATAAAGTCACCCATCCTGAATTGTCTCTAAAACCCTGCCCCAAACCAGACAGCTCCCCCCAGCAGGAGCCCAGACCCCGCATCTCCCATTGACAGATGCCCAGGGTTTCACAACATCACCCTCTGGTTGGAAACTTGATCCATTTCCCTTCTGAGCACAAAGTTGCCGTAATTTTGGGGATCCCAAAGAGGCAGAGTCTCCCCCCAAGCTAAATCCTAGACTATTCTGAAAAGGCAAAAATGAGGCCCAGAGTGGGGTTGTGGGCCTGTCCAAGGTCTCATGATGGTGGAGGTCACCCTCCTCCTTACCTACCTGGATCCCACCCCTTATTCCATTAGTTTCTGAATTGTTCCCAGGTGACTCAGACTCCATTACTAATTCCTAACTCCAGACATACTCAGTACTTCCTGATAAACAAGGAGTAGGGAGGCTCTGTGGAAGGAGGGTAGCAGGGTGTGGAGAGTTGTACCCCCTCCTACAGGTAGTGGGGAAGGAGATAGGCAGGTGAGGAGGCCAGGGCTCAGAGAGGAGCGTAACCTGCCCTGCCAGCAAAGGGCCTTGGACCCAGGACGCTCGGGCTCCAAGCTCCAGGTGAAGGGAGGGGACAAAGGGACAGAAACATGTACTTCCTTGTCTCAGGATCATACTGTTCCCGACCCTGACAGGGAAATGGCCAGGTGTGACCCTAGGAAAGATGCAGGTGGGCTAGGCACTCACCTGAGCAAAAGGGGTTGGTGGGGTTGAAGTTGATGGCAAACTCATGGGAGACCTGGAATGCAGAGAAAATGCTGAGCTGGCAGCCTCCTGCCCCCAAACCTGGGCCTAGGTCCTCACTTACTATCCAGACCAGTTCTCCTTCTGAGGGCACCTGGCTCTTTCCCCCCAACATCTGCTTCTTCTCCACTGTGGGTCCAATGCTCAAGAGAGGCCAACCACCCTCCCGAAAACAGTAATTTCCCACATCACCTGTCTCTCCTGGGGAAACCAGGCCTGCCTATGCCTCCCTGTCCAGTTTAGAATTCTCTGTCATCGTGAGGGGACAGAGGTGTCTCGGGGTGGTGGGTTCAGAGTCCTTGAAATGGCCCTGCTGTCAATTCCACCATCAGAGGTCCCCTTTTTTGGGCCTCCAAGGCCTATGTAATCACAGGCAGACATGCTGGGGAGAGAGCCCACCTCATGCCAGCTAGCCTCACTGGGGCTCAGGGACACCTCACCCAGAGCTCAGCCAGGGGATCAGGCAGGGACAGGGCTTGGCCCTGTTTCTCTGCCTCCTGTGCCAGCTCCCCAGTCAGAGTGGATTCCAGACATCTTGACACAATGGCAGTCAGTAGATGCTGTTTGCTTGACCCCAGAAACGCAGTGGGACCATCAGCCAACCCATTCAGGGCTGTGTTAGGGCTGTGGTGGCTGCGGAATCCTGGGCCTCAGAGAGGCTAGAGAACTCGGGTGGGGCTACTCAGATGGGGGACCCAGATAGGGGACTCAGAGGGGAGGGGGATTCAGACAGGGCACCCAGATGGAGAACTCAGTTGGGGGGACTTAGGTGGGAGGACTCAGATAGGGGGATTCAGATGGGGGGCCCAGATGGGGACTCGGATCGAGAGACTCAGATGTGGGGACTCAAATAGAGGGACTCCGATGGGGTAACTCAGATGGGGACTCAGATTGGGGGACCCAGATGGAGGACTCAGCTGGGGGGATTTAGATGGGGAGCACTGCCATCTCACAGATGAAGCCCCCCCCCGTCTAGGCTGCTTCCCTACTGCATGCTACACCCACGCTCAGGGCTTTACAGTCATCTTCTGACAGCAACCCAATGGAGGAGGGCCTGCCATCACCCCATCTCACAGCTGAGGAAACTGAGACCCAGGATGGACTAGGATTTTCCCATCGTCTCACTGGGACCGAGGCCAGAATGCACAGCCCCAAGGCTCTTAAAAGTGGAGGGTGAAGGCATGTCCAGAGGACCTCAGCAGCCGGGGAAGAGCACAGGCACAAACGATCCCATTCAGACCCTTTAGCTCTGAGACATTTCAGTGGGGTGCTGGGAGTCAAGTCCAATGAACCCATTTTACAAAAGAACAAACTAAATCCTGAAGAGGAGAAGTCATGTGCCAAAGCCACCCAGACATAGGTGCTTCCTCCAGCATGCCATGGGTGGGCTGAGGAGAAGACCCTTCCCTGGCGGCCTGTGCTGACTTGTCGCTAGGAGGGAGAGTTTTGAAGCACGGGGTTTACTCCATTGCTAAGGTAATGTCTTGGGTGACTGGAGCCTGTCCCCTGATAACCCTCTTGGGACCTGTGCCTTCCCAGGGGCCCCCTGTTCTCCAGTCTGGGCTCCAGGTGTGGGGGCCAGAGGTCCTTGTTGCCATGGAGACTTGATGAGCCTCTATAGAGATTAAGAGGGGGGCTTGTATGGAAGGGGCTGAGAGAGGAACTGGTTGCCAGGGAAACAGTCCTCCCTTGGGCTGATTTTCCCAAAAATCAGATTTTAGAAGAGTTTACAGACTGAGGGGAAAAGTCCCTTCCTGATAGATATGGATTAAGATTCTGCTTTCTTGCCCCACAACAACTTTTGCATCCCACCCACTTTCCCCATCTTTCCTTGGGGGAGGGCCCAGCTTGGGGGTCAGGTGGGTTGGGCTCTGGGAGGTCACCCATCTACCCCAGAGTTCTTCCAGCAACTCCATTTCACAGGTAGATAAACTGAAGTTCTGAGAGGACCTGGGAGTACCTAGGTCAAAGCAGAGCTAGGAGCAGACCTTGGGGGACAAGCTGTCCATGTTGCCTAGGGCAGCCCAGCATCTTCATGCAGGAGAACCACCAGTAAATACTGCAAGCTGGTTAGGGAACCCTAGAGACTGGCTAAGACTCCGTGCTACCTCTGACAACCCATAGCCCAGCCTCACAGTTACTTCAGTCTTAAGACTTGGCTCCTAGGGCCCTGGCTGGGGTAGGGACAGTGGAGTGAGTGGGTCATAAGGGGAGCTGAAGGACTCTCCAAGTGACTGTCCTCTCTGAGCCTCAGTTTCCATATCTATAAAGTGGGAGTAGTCATAAGCTATGCTTTCCCCGCCCCAGACCTGTGCATAACCATTGTTTCTGCCTGGATCACCCTGCATCAGACTAACTCCAGTTCATCATTAGGGTCCCAGCCTTCAGGCCATCTCAGAGGCTGAAAGGGGGACCTCACACCAGAAGAAGAGTGTGCCCTTTGAATTCAGGGTTCTTGCACTGAGAACCCCCCGGGGCTCAGGAGGCAGATGACATGAAATGGGGAGATACAGCGGCAGTAAAACCAAAAGACAAATAGGAGATGGCAAAGTGGGCTTCCTGGGCCACAGAGCAAGGCAGCTATAGTCGGTGTGCCAATCCATGGAGAGAGCAAGAGCTGAGCTCCTTCGGGCCAACGCTTCCTGGAAGAGTGGGGAGCCTCCAGGCACTTTGGGGTAGAGCTGAAGAGTTCGCTAATATTTGCCTGAGTAGCACAGGGACTGAGGGACTGAGGGCCAGGAAGAGGCCTACTGGCTAGCATAGGTGTAAAAAGCTGTCCTAACCAAAGAACGGGCCTGCTCCTGAACAGCCCTGAGTTTGGTCTGTGAGTTCGGTGAGGAGTAATGTCATGGGAGGGATGGCTGATGTTAGAATTGGTAAAAAGGGTGGAATGTGGAGACTTGTCTGACACTGATGGTAATTCTTTCTCCCCACTAGTGAAGTCAGTGGTCAGACGCCCCTGCCTCTCCTGTTTGACAATAACTGAACACAAAGCTCTGGGAAGAAAGTCCATGGAAGTGCGTGGGGTCGGGAGGAGGGCCTGGGAAGCTCTCCCACAGCGGTGAGCTCTCAGCTGAGAAACAGGAGTTGGAAAGGCAAGGAGAGGGAGCCACAGGTAACAGGAGGCCATGGACCAGGTTCCGGAGGGAGGAGCACGAGAGACAGAGAGTGAGGGGCCCAACAGGGCAGACCCTGGGGCAGGGAGGTTGGCATCAAGCCTGGGCTCCTCACATGCTCCTTCCAGCATCCCTTCTGGCACCACCCATCGCTCCAGCCTGGACAGCCCCAGCCTCCCTAGAGTTGCCCTGTGACATTTCCAAGGAGGCTTTTGCGTAAGAAAATATCTCATTCAGCCTGAGTTCTTTGAAAGCTGGCTGGTGTCTTAGCAACGGGCTCACGCTGGGCTTGGCCTCATCAGCCCGCCCTGCCCCCCAGAGTGGCATTATTGTGTCTGCCCAGAGCCCCAGCATTGCTCCCTAGATCCTGTAGACCCTACTCCACACCATCTGAAGGCTGAGACACCCACCTTTCCCAGCCTGGCCCCAAAGCCACCCCTGAAACTCCATGTGAAGCCCTCCCTCCTCAGAGAGGGTAGAACAGAGGGCTCACTCTGGAAACAGCAAAGAGCACAGCCAGGCAGACAAGAGGGGGCGCTGGTGAGAGCTACGTGCAGACTCAGGAGCCTCAGGCTACTCTGAGGGAGGTACAAGACCCTGAGAAGAAGCTTGAAAGTCCACTTGCCTGGTTGGAATCTTGGCTTCCCTGTTATAGCATGACCCTGGGCAAGTCCCTTCATAGCTCTGGGCCTTAGACCCTCCCTGCCTCCTGAAACCTGTTCTCCACACTGCCTCTTCTCCCTGCCCCAGGGGGCTCTTCTAGCTTCTCTGCCTCTGCCCTGAGGGCCTGTCACTCTCTGGGCCACCAAACCATGCCATGGGCATCCTTTCCCCATGCCCCTGAGTTACAGGAGAAGCCTATCCTCACTCATCCCTAAAAAAACTTCAACTCTAGACAACCCCACGTATGTCAAGGCAGACCTGGATCTATAGGGTTTTCAATGGCTGATTCTTCACAATTACATGAAACAAAACATGTACAAACTGGTGAATGGAAAACAAATGTGCTCTGTAAACCTTCACCCAATTTACAATAAATGCTAATCTGATAGTACCTGCAGCGGCTCCGCACTATACTTTGAGGCCCTACATAGCCAGCCCCACCCCCTTCTAACTGCATCTCTCTCCATCCTACCCACTATCAATGGAGGCCCAGTCTCCCCATTTCCTTCAGTTCCTCCAGCTTGTCTTGCTTCCTTTCTCTCCCAGCCTTTTCTCTCTGCCCCCTTCCCTGCCCCTCCAGTCACTCTGCTAACTCCTACTTTCCTTTCCCATCTCTGCTTAGCTTCATCTCTTCCAGGAAGCCTTCCCTGATGCCCTAAGCTGGGCTGGGTCCCTCCTCTGGCCTCCGGAGTCTTGCTGCCTGCAGTTCAGCACTGGTAATGCTTCCTGTTTTTAGGATTTCCAGATAAATACAGGAGGCCCAGTTGATAAGGATAAATATGTCCCATGCAATATTTGGGACATGTTGTCTCACCAGAGCCCCCAGCATTGTTCCCTAGATCCTATAGCCCCTGGTGGGTGCTGTGGGTTAATGCGTCAGACTGCAAAGCCATTTGAACTGCGAGGTCGGCAGTTCAAGCTCACCAGTCACTCCTTGGAAACCCTATACAGGGTCGCTATGGGTCGGAACCGACTTGACAGCATTTCATAACAACAACGATGCTAAAAATGATCCATTATTTCTCTAAAATTCCAGTCTAACTGGGTATCCTATATTTCATTTGCTAAATCTGGCAGCCCTCCCTGCCCTTCCCTTCTAACACGGAACGCAGAGACTGTAACTGTCCCAGCTCTTGTTATAGCCCTACTGCCTGCGTGAGGTTCACACTGGAGGGAGGAAGATGGGTTTGGAGTAGACAAAGAGAAGGCAGGGCAACTGGGCCTCCAGCCCAAGATATTTCCAAAGTAGATTTCAGAAAGGCCACACCCAAACCCTAGCGTCTTAGGAACCGAATCTGTATCACTTACCTTCCAGTCTGGAGGTAACTGGGCTCCAAACCCCAGAGCTGGAAACATCTTATCACTAATCAGAGGGAAGAGAAGAAAACACCCTGAAAAACCTGCAGAGGGGCCCTCCCACCCTCCTACCCAGGGTGGGTCCTCTGCCTATATACTTCAAAGGGTAGAAAGCTCACCACTTCTGGAAGCTCCTTTAGAATGATCTGTTGATCCATCTCCAGGTATCTAGCTACAACTGTGGCAGACATTGCTAATCAACCACAGCACTTCTACCCAATGGGCCTGCATGCAGCCCATTGGGTAGAAGGTCTTTCTCAGCCCAGGTCCTGGATAACAATAAACCAGACTCATGATGGAAGATGGGCTATACTAGCTGTCTCTCAATCTCCTATTTTATAGCTGGAAAATGTTCCTAGAACAAGAAACCCAGCTTGGCATTCAAGGTCCTTCATTATTGGGCTTCAAGACCACTTGCTGCTCCCCAAACTCACAGGGCACCTTCACACTTTCAATTCTGTTGTGCCCACCCTGACTCTGTTCCCCTTGGAAAACTCTTACTCATCCTCTGAGGCTCAGTTCAAATGGCTTCTTCTCTCTGTGGATTTCTCTGGTACTGCACAGTGCCTCTCTTCTGCGTTCCCATAGCGCTGCCTGTTTCATGTATAAACTGGCCACAGAACTCCAGTGATTTTTTGCCCCTCTCTTCCCCCTCGAGAGACAACTTCCTGAGGGCAGAGGCCGTATCTCATTTGCTCATTCATTCAGCATATATTATTGAGGATCCCAATGGCTGTCGTGTGAAGAGCAAACTATTGAAGGCCCGAGTAGAGGCAAAGATACCAGTGAGGAGGTTACTAAAATAATCCGGATAGGTGGCGAGGGTGGCTAAAATCAGGGTGTTAGCGATCAGGGTGGGGAGCAGAGGCTGGATTCAAGTATCTTTTGCAAGGATTTTCAGAGAGAAAAGATGTGGGGTGTAAGAGAAAGAAAGACGTGGCTGTTTGGGGTGACTGATGGTGCCTCTTATTGAGGTGTGAGATAATTGGTGGGATCCAGGGTTCTTTTTGGTCTTGCTAAGTCTGAACATCCATCAGAAGGCTCAATGCAAGGGCTGAGGGGGCAGCTCCATACAACAGCCTCTGGAGCAGCAAAATCAGGTCCTTCCACCCAACAGCCAAGATGGGAGACTTCCACCTCCTTTTCTGTAAGTACCATACCTCTCCTGATGTGACCTGGGATCACCCTTAAGCCCTGAATCCCCTGGGAGTCAGAGGCTGTTCCTCAGCCTTCCCGTCTCTGATGACCAAGCCTGCCCTTCCTGTGTTCTGGCTTCCTGCTTGTGATGCCCATTCTCCTGGAACCTCCAACAAGCCCATCTGTGAAATGATGCTGCAGCCTTCATGTGAGTTCTGGCTCCTGCGAGGCTCTCTTGGCTTTGCCTTGGGCTCATATTGCTGATGATCACACCTACTGTCCTCTCTACATGGCTGTGCCTCCACAGTACCAATCTACCTGTAATCCCCAACAGGGCCCATGGTGGGCAGGCCTCCCCCATATTGGCTGTTCCTTAGAGGTTCTCAGAGGAGCGAGGCTGTTTGGCCACTTAGTGCTGGGCCCAGGAATCAGAGGGTATGGGTTCCAGTTCCCCTGACAGGTATGACTGAGAACAAACTCTCCATCCTCAGCCCGGACCTCCCTTTCCTCAGATCTTTGAAGAGGAGAGGTTGTAGTAATAGCTAATGAGTTTCATCTTCTCTCCCGTCTCACTGCTTAGTGGCTACCTTGTTATTGTTTGGAGAAGGCGCCAAGTTGAATCTATAGATAAGAGTACAGCAATCGATTAGCAATGTCTGCCACAGGTACAGAAATGGGTAATAACTGCATCTATGCCAAGTGTTGACCATTCTTTGAATCTGATGCTCTCTGGGTCCCTTTGAGCTTTGACAAACCAGTCTTTCCAAACCTTCAGAGCCCCTCCCCAAACTTACCTGTCATAGTCCTGAATGATCTGCCCAACAGCCCAGATTGCTGACAGGTACTCATTGGTTCCCATGGGGTTGATATAATGCAAAGAGGAAGGGTCAAGAGGATTCCCATTGGAGGCTGTGAAGTCTATGCCAACCTGCAGACAAAAAAAAACCAAGCTGTCAATTCCAATGTCAATGAATTGCCCCAGAGGGTATTCAAGGCTGAAATCTTTCAGAAACAGACTGCTACACCTTTCTCCCTCAGAGCAGCCAAGTGCATAACTGAGCCACCAGGGCCCGTTCCCACCAGCAGTGTGACCTGAGGTCCCCTTGGTGTGAGGAACCAAACACAAGATGAACAGGAGAGGCATCTGTGAGGCGTGCACACCAGGCGACAGGCAGAGACACCCTTTGCTATGGTTGGTAAGTATTTATTGAGCACTTATTATTTGCCAGGCACTATGCAATACGCTGAGGTTAGAGCAGAAAGAAAGTTCAAAGTCCCTGCCTCACAGTTTAGTGGTGGGACAAACCAGGACAAACAAAGAACACATAAGACAATTTCAGAGGGTGGCAAATGCCATGAAGATATTAAACCAGGGAATGTGGCTGAGAGGCCTGTCTGGCCAGGCTGGAGGGGTGGGAAGAATCAGAGAAAGCCTCTCTGAGGAGGTGCCATCTGTGCCACAGCCTGGAAAGTGAGGAAGAAGACAGCCTTGTGAAGGTTCTGCATTCAGGCGGAAGGAAAAGCAAGTGCAGAGCCCTAGTGTGGGACCAAGCTTGGTGTGTTTGGGAAATAGTGAGGAACCCCAGGTGGCTGGAGATGAGTGAATAAGGAGAAAGGTGGTAGCAGATGAGGTTAGGCAGAGGCCAGATCACAGAAGGCCTTGTGGGCACTGGAAAACAATTTGGATTTTTTTTTTTTTTTTTTTTAAATTCTGAACCTCCGGGGCTGTTCAGCCATGAGCTGACAAGCAGCTGAGCCCGGACTCAGGCCCGTCCAGCAGGAACAAACACCCATGCCATCTCCTCTGGGGCTAGAAACATCCCTTGCCCTAAAGGAAGTCCTTCCTATAGTCTATCCCAAGTCCTTCCTGCTGTGGTAGTGACCAGTTCCCTCAGGGAAGATGCTTGCTGGGGTGGAAGCCAGGGTGTGAAGAGAGAGTCTTACGGTGAACATGAGCTGGCATCCTCCCAGGATGTAGTCCAAGAAGGAGTAGTTCCGGTTTACCTGGAAGGAATCAAGTGTCCAGTGAGTCAGTGAGTGCCTGCCCTGCATCTGGGGTTGGGGCTTGATATGGCCACATTCTCTACAAATAATCTAAGGACGTTGTTCTTCGGTGTCCTGATACCTCAGTGGGGTCAACCTACTGCCACTACTGTTGAGTCAATTCCAACTCTGACCTGACAGGACAGAGGAGAACTGCTCTTTACGGTTTCTGAGAGTAAATCTTTACACGTGCAGACAGCCTCATCTTTCTCCCATGGTGGGTTTGAACTGCAGACCCTGAGATTAGCAGCACAATGCTTAACTCACTGTACCACCAGGGTTCCTTCAGTGAGGTCAAAGAGGCAAAAAAAAAAAAAGAAAAGAAAAAAGGTTTGATTACAACAAAACCCAAATCTCTATAACAAAGTTCTCAGAGCTATGGTTCCTAACAGATGGGAAACACACAAACTTGAACACACACACACCAGGGTTCCAACAAGGGATTCGGGACTCAGCATTAGTTACCACAAAATCCCAAACCGAACCCATTAATTTGTTGTAATTGTTAAGTGCCGTCGAGTCGGTTCCAATTCATAGCGACCCTGTATAGGGTTTCCGAGGAGTGGCTGGTGAACTTGAACCAACGACCTTGCAGTTCTACCTGACTTTGCAGTCCAGTGCATTACCCTGTAGCGCCACGCCCTTTGCTGGCAAGTCAAAATCCAACTCATGGTGACACTATAGACTAGAGCAGAACTGCCCATAGGGTTCTGAAGATTGTAAATAATTACACTGCAGATTGACACATCCTTCTCCCACAGAGCAGCTGGTAGGTTCAAACTGCTGAGAGTTTAACTGCCACCCAATTTCATCTACCAAACGACATTCCAGAGAAAGTCCCGATTTGTAGCCACTAGGTCCTTAATACCTCTCTTGCCCTTACTAATCTCCCCTCTGAACAGAGAAGATGTACTTCAACATAATTTAAATAATAATTATTATCATTGACAATGTGGGAGAAAGATGAGGCTTTCAGCTTCCACAAAGATTTACAGCCTCAGAAACCCTCAACAGGGTGGCTATGAGTCGGAACCAACTTGATAAAGCTTAACACACACACACATCATAAACAAAACTGCTAAAACATTGTTCTCTGCCTCCTTTTGACAAAGGATACTGGCCTTCTAATTTTAATGGAGTTCTAAAAGTTCAAATAAATGTATTTAAGTGAAAAAAAAAAAAAAGAGAGACAGAGAAAAGGGGGGTAACTGATTACAAAAAATAATAAGTAAGGCAGGTGTCAAAAACCATGGAAGGAAGATACAGTTGATAGAGGTTTCAGAAACAAACCCTACCAAAGCAAATCTACTGGCATCGAGTGGATTCCGACTTTTAGCTTCTCACATGGGAAACAGCGACCCTCTCCAACCTGGGGAACCCCTGGAAGGAGGTCAAGTCACATCTTCGCTGTTCTCCGCACAGGAATACAATATGCTTCAGCTCACTATCATACTGGAGTCCCGGTGTGGCTCTGTGGGTTAATGCGCCAGACTGCAAAGCTGTTTGAACTGCAAGGTCGGTGGTTCAAACTCACCAGCTGCTCCTTGGAAACCCTATAACAGGGTCGCTATGGGTTGGAATTGACTCAACAGCACTTCACAACAACAACTACCATCCCCATTCTACAGAAGAGGAGACTGTGACACAGAGGTTAAGCTCAGATGGTCACAGAGCCACGACATGGCAAATTTGAACTCATTGGGCTCCAAACCCAATGTTCTGTTGACCCCCTATGCAATGGTGCCTCCGTGGGACCCCAACCCTGGATCCCACCCTGAACCCATCCCACCTTGCAGGAGCGTAGGATAATGATGCCCGAGTTTTTATAGTTCTTTTTTTTCCTCTGCTTCTTGGGGTTGATGCACTCGAACTCCAGCTGGACAAGGCAGGAGAAAGACAAGCTCAGCTTGGACACCCCTGCCCCCAGAACCCTAGGACACCCCTCCCCCAGAACCCTAGGACTCCCTCCATGGCTTTCATGTGGGGACAGCAAGTCCTCCAGGACATTCATTGTCAGAAATGGTTCCTGGCAAGCTGCCCCATGTCCCATCTTTGTCTTGTCCCAGAGCGGTCACCCCCTTGGGTGTAACTTTATAAACAGTCCCTGAGTGCTCACTATGTGCCTGGTTCATCTCACTCAGTTCCTATCCTAATCTGTACCCATTTGACAGAAGTGGGAACTAAGCTCAGAGAGGTTGAATGTCTTGCTCAAGGCCACACAGTCAGAGAGCTGGGATCTGAGCCTCAATGTGCTGGATGCAAACCCCGTCTCCCTTCCCCGGACCCTGCTGAGGTTGTGGGGTCATGGAACGCTTGCCCAGCTCACCGGGACACCATCACGGGCCTCACACATCTGCGACACCGAGGTCTGGAACTCGCCGATGAAGTCGTGGCCTCCATCATTGTCATAGTCATAACACAGGACCTGAGGGCAGGTACAGCAAGGTCACCCAGAGCTGCCTTCCAGCCCCTGAGACTCCCCCAGAAAACCTTACATCTTCTTGGTGGCTGGTCCCTCCCTCTCCCCTCAGCATCTGCCTGCTAAGTGGCCTGGGCTGACCCCAGCAGCTCCTGAACTGCCCTCTGCAGGGAGTTTCCTGTGACCTCTGCCACCCCAATTAGGAGCCTGCACCCTGTGGTGTGGCTCAAACCTCACACTCGGCTCCCATCTGTCTTAGACTACAGCCCACTTGGACTTGTGGGCCAGAGCTCAGAGCACTCTCTATACTGTCCTGGAGAAAGGTAGAAATTGTTGAATTGTTGTATCCATCCTATTGATGGGTACACTGAGGCTCTGAGGAAAGCACTTGGCCAAAGTTACACATCAGCACCTTGCCTGGGGGTCCATGTGCTGACCTCCCTCTCTTACACACTGCCCTTCAGGACTGAGTGTGCCTCATCACAGGAACAAAATCAATTCATTTCCAAGGTGTTCCACATTCATTATCTTAGCTAGCCTGTTTTAGAGATGATGGCTGAGGCCAGGCAGACCCTGAACATGAACACAGGTCTCCTATTCCAGGAAAGGCTCTCTTTCCATGTCACCCAAATCTTATTGAGAATGAGTGTTGACAGGCACCCCAGGAAGCCTGGAGTAGACCCCCTCACCTGGATGGGCTTCTTCATGTCCCCATCACACAGGGATACCAGTGGCACTGTGAAGGGCTTCCACACAGGGTCCAGAGTGTACTTGATCACCTGCAGGACAGTGTGAGGCAGAGGTGGGCTCAGGCCCAAGGGGTGGACTAGCTCAATAGGGGTAAGGGGTGGCCAGACAGAGAGACCTACGGCCATGTTTCTGGATATGCAAGTAAGCCGGCCTATGTGGGGAGGAAACAAGTCCTTCTGGCGCCATCCTAGTGTTTCCTGTGTGCTGCATGGCTGGGACTGAGTGGCCCTGGGTGACTGGATCCCTGGGCCACGTGCACCCACCTCAGTCCTGTGGACCAGCATCCATTTGCCATCATCCCCTGGCTTATACAATTCCAAAAATGGGTCCGATTTCCCAAAGAGGTCCTGGGGGCGACAAGGAGAGGCAGGTGAGGGAGCCAGCAAGTCTACTGCATTCAGGTGGGGTAAGGGGTGTTAGGTGGGAGTTGTGGGTAGACTCCACAGGGCTCAGCCGGAGGTCTAGGGTGCCTGTATTTCCCTGGGGCCAAACAGCTCCCCCCAAAAGAAGCTACCAAAGCTTGTACTCAGAAACCTGGAGAGCCCAGAGCCTGTAGGAGTCAGAACTCAGCATCTAAGATGGAACACATCAAGAAGGGGACCATTCCCAAGGCAAGGTGAGGCCCCCAGCAGGACAGAACTTTAACTCATTGTAGTGAGAATCAGAAAACGAACTCTATGTCCAGCATACTAGAGAAAGGATGTGAGTACCATTAAAAACATCCAAGCTCAAAACAGACTGTTTTAAGGTTACATTCACGTGGGATAAACAGAAAGTAAAATAAGTTAAGCAAATGATATATGTTAGAAAGTGATACGTGGTAAGGAGAAAACTAAAGGACAATGGAATGAAAAAGCTGGCACCACGCTCACTTCAGGAAAGGCCTCGCTGAGGGGGTTAAATCCAAGCAAAAGCTTGATGGAGGTGAGAGGTCTGCCAAGAGAATATTCCTGGGAACGAGCATCCCTAGCTGACGGAACAGCAAGGGCCCAGGTCCTGAGGCAGGTGGATGCCTGGTGGGCTTCAGGAAAAATGAGCAGGCTGACTCAGGAGATGGGGGGCAGAAGCACATCAGGAGGGCCTTACAGGGACCCTGGCATTTATTCTAAGTGATATGGGAAGCCATATGTTTTGAATACGTGTAAGTGATGGGAGGCTTACTTCCTCAGTGGTGAGGGGTCCTTGTTTGGGGTGGCCAGTGGGGCCCATGCTGTGGGGCTGTCCCTGGGGATTGATGAAGGTAGTAGCTGGAGGTCCCAGGGCCAGGCCACACAACCCTGGGGTGGGGAAAACACTGCCCACTGATGGGGAACCCGCTCCTCAGTCTGCTTTACCTTCTTGTCCAGTTTCCTGCCGGCCAGACTCAGTGTGATGACTCGGTTGTCTGACAGCTCCTGGGCAGCGATCTGTAAAGGCCAGAAGACCAGGAGGGGTTGGGAGCTGCTCCTGAGACTCCCGCTCTCCCACCTAAGGGGTGGACAAGAGTGGTCTTGAGTCAAGTCTCCAGGGCTAGGAGGAAAGGGGCAGTGCACGTAATCTTGGACAAGTGTCTTGTTTTCCTGAAACCTCAGTTGCCATGGTCTGAAAAATTGGGGTAATCCCTTTCTGGATATATAGATGCCAGAAGCTTGCTTGCTGAAAGTGAATGGGGCTTAAAGCACTTACTGACGAAGATCAAAGACTACAGACTTCAGAATGGATTACACCTCAACATAAAGAAAATGATAGTCCTCACCACTGGACCAATACGTTACTGCATCAGGATAAATGGGGAAAAGATTAAAGTTGTCAAAGGATTTAATTTTACTTGGTTCCACAATCGATGCCCATGAAGGCAGCAGTCAAGAAATCAAATGACATACTTCAAAAGTCCATGGAAAAATGAAAGATAATGGAATTTTTCCATCTACTTTTGAAGCCCCCTCATATTACATTAGGCAAACCTGTTGCAAAAGACCTCTTTAAAGTGTTAAATGAAAAGCAAAGATGTCACTTGGAGGACTGAGGAGCACCTAATCCAAATCATGTTATTTTCAATCTCTTCATATGCCTGTGAAAGCTGGACAGTGAATAAGGGAGATTGAAGAATTGATGCCTTTGTATTACAGTGTTGGTGAAGAATATTGAATGTACCATGGGCTTCCAGAAGAATGAATATATGTGTTTTGGAAGAAATATAGCTAGAATGCTCCTTTACAAGGGATGATGTTGTGACTTCATCTTATGAATTTTGGACAAGTTATCAGGAGTGACGAGGTTTGCTAAAAGTCAATAAAAATGACCTTGGGCTGTAACAATGGGTTCAAACATAGTAATGATTGTGAGGATGCGGCAGGACTGGGCAGTGGTCTGTTGTACATGGGTCGCTAGGAATCAGAACTGAGCCAGTGGCAGCTAAAAACAACAACCCTTTTGTATGTGATGAGTTAGGAGATGACCCCATTTGGCTTAAGAGACAGGGCCATCGGATAATGGATGGAGATGAAGTTGTGGGGACAGACCTGACTGGCCCCCCATCTGGTGTAGACCCAGAAAGCACAGCCCCAAGGCAGGGGAGGACCCACCTGAGCTTACCCCAGTCTTCCCAGTAATGGCCTTCTGGTCCCACCCCAGTCAGTGACAGGCTCTCTGGGTGACATCCACACTGCCACCTGCCCTCACTGAGCCTCCTTCTCCCCTCCCTCTCCACTGAGGGACAGGGAATGCTCCTGGGTTAACAGCACACAACTGGACTGGACCCTCCCTAGGCAAGAGGCTTCCTCTCCCTCAGGCAGCTAGAATGTGATTTTGATTTTTCAGAAGTAGACCATCAGTCTTTCTTCCTAGGCCCCTCGGGGTAGACTTGAACTCTAACCTTTTTGTTAGCTGTTGAACATGTTAATCGTTTTCTCTACCCAGGAACTTCTGAAAAATCAGCCACTGGAAAAATCCCATGGCGTGTGCGTTCTACTGACACACACGTTAAACAAGCCAACCGCACAGCAACTGGTGGTTCACAGGGGAGGGAACTGAGGCCAAGAGCGGAACTTCTGGAAACTCTTTGGGGACAGTGCAGCTAGGCTGGCCAAGCTGGCCAAGGTCCATCAGAGTGGGCTTCCTGGAGGTGGGGAGCTACTTGTGAAGGCATTTCCATGGAGAGTGTTGGCGCCTGAGAGGTGGAGGGTGGTTGGGCGAGGACACTGCAGATGGCAGGAACAGAGTGGATTCGAGTCTGGGGGCTGTTCAGGATGTGCTCAGAAGTCAGTGTGCTTTGAACACGGGACACATACGTGAAGGAAGTAAAAACAGCTGAGGCAGGAAGTAAGGTAGGGACTGGCACACCCTTCATCGTCTTGAATGTAGATTCTACAGATGACACCGAGCTTTGAGATGTTCCAGAGCAGGGGAGTTCCCTGCGAACTCTTATAGGTATGATGCTCCTCATTCAAAGCTAGCTCCCCTGGATCACACTACTCTGAAGCTGTCAATGGGCACTCCCACCCAGCTAGAGAGTCTTGCTATCTGAACCACCCGGGGCACTTGCTCCCTGAGCCTTGCCTTCAGGGAATCTGTGAAGACAAAGGGGATTCATGCCTGGGAAGGATCTGCCCATCACAGGAATTGTGCATTGCAGTCACAAGCAGCGCTCTGCTGGGCAGGACTCTTTGGAAAGATCACAAGGGAGGGATGTGAGGCTGGTGTGTCAGAGAGGGGGCGCTGAGAGGGCTCTAGAGGTCCCAAGCACCCCTATGCTGGAGCACCTTTGGGGCCTTCTGGTAGCCCCCCACCAGCCTGGCAGTCATGAACATATTTCATTTGTGGAGCCCAGAGCCCGTTGCTAAGAGACCTGTTGCTAAGTTGTAACTTGGGCCTTTTTACTCCAAACAAAGCTGGTGATTATCTGCCAGGGAAGCAGTCCATTGATGGGGGAGGGAAGCAGCAGAGGCAAGAGGGTTGTGAGATGGGGAGGGGGCTGGTACCGTAATCAAGCCCTTCCCTGCAGGTTTGTCATTCAGCAGCAGCAGAGGCCTTGTCATCTTCTTGCTGGAAACGATCTGGGAGGAGAGAGGGAAAAGAAGGAGACCAGGGAGGTAAACCCCACAACAGGCAGACTCACAGCATGCTGCCCTGTGCCAGGGGACGGTGAAACTCTCCTCTGGGCAATCCCCATCCCGTGAGGCAGACAACCCCACTATGCAGCTGATGAGACCAAGGCCCAGAGAGGTTAAGATACTCATCAGAGGGCCCCAGCTGGGGTGGAATCCAGGCAGCTCAACTCCCTCTGAGCTGCTTTGCTCCCAGAGAAGATTCTTGGTTCATATTCTACAGACAACTGTAAGAAGTCCAGCCCCATGCTGCACCCCCAGCCCACCATCCTCAGAGCCTGGTCCCTGATGGATAAGATCAATCCCTCCATTTTGAAGAGGTTCAACAAGCCAACAGTGTGGAAAGGAACAGTGGAACACACTGAAGTCATCCGTCTCTGTCCACCTCACCTCCCTCTTTTGTGAAAATGTCAGAGTTTAGGAGCCCTGATGGCACAATGATTAAGTGCTCAGTTGGTAACCAGAAGGTTGGTAGTTCGAACCCAGCCGCTCCCCAGAAGAAAGACCTGGTGATCTGTTTTGGTAAAAATGACTTGCCCCTGCCCTTTCTTAAACATCTTTTCAGTTCTCCTTTGAGGGTCCTGTAGAGACATGGTGAGGATCCTAGTGGACACATCCTGCTTGTATACAGAAGCTGGTCTTGTATGCCCACCCATCAACCCTGGCCCTTCTCATTTAATACCAGTTCCCTGAAAGTCCAAGGCATTATCTCCACTGGGGTCTCTCAAAGCATTTTCTATTTTATTCCTTCTCCATCTCTATAAAGAAGCTCTGGTTAGCAGCCTAACTTCTAACTCTTTATGATACCCACCCCCACCCCCAGTTGGGAGATGCCCACCACACCTGCAGAAGGACTGGCTCAGGAAGTCCACATACACACACACATCCCATCAGAAGGTGCCCACCACGCTCACCGTGCCCAGGCTGCAGGAGAACTGACCCAGGAAATCGTGCTCGTCCAGCTGTGTGCTGGACTTGTCCTGGTCAAACAGGGCAAACTTGAGCTTTTGCACCTCCTCAAAGTGGTAGTCCAGGACGAACTTCTTGGAGAAGGCGGGGTTGAGGTTGTTGACCGCTGTTTCCGTTCGGTCGTACTGGCAGAAGGGCAGGGAAATGGGAGTCAGAGTCAGGCGACTTGCCGCATCCCTTCCAGGCTAGCGGAAATTGAACTCTCTGAACACCTGCTCGGTGCCAGGCACTTATGACCAGTTACTATGCATCTGAAGCAATCATCACTCCCAAGGTCAAGATAAGGACAGTGAAGCACGGAGAGGTTAAGTGAACTCTTCCCAAAGTCAAACCACTAACAGGTCAGTGCCAAGATCACAACCCAGGTCTGACTTCAGACCCACAGTCTTCAGCCCTGGCTTCATACTCTGTCTCTGTCTGGTAAGTAACAGAGGGCAAGAAGTCCCTTTCTCCATCTGGGTCTCAGGTGCCACTTCTATTAAGTAAATCGATCTGACTATCTTTTAAGGAGCTCTGGTAGCGTAATGGTTATGAATCGGGCTACTAATCTCAAGGTCAGCAGTTCAAAACTCCCAGCTGTTCTGCAGGAGAAAGATGAGGCTTTCTGCTTCTGTAAAGATTTACATCCTCAGAAACCCCATAAAGGGTCGCTATGGGTCAGAAACGACTCCATGGCACACCACCACCATATCTGTAGTTTGCATGCCTTTTAAATAGCAGGCCTTTAAAAAAAAAAAAATTATTGTGTTCTTGGTGAGAGTTTCCACAGCAAATGAGGTTTCTACTTGACCATTTGACACATCCCGTTCAGTGGCACTGTTCTTGCTGAAGGAGTCAGCTGTGACTCATAGCAATGCTGTGTAGGGATTCCAAGGAGCGACTAAGGGCTTAGAATCTCTAACCTTGTGGTTCGCAGCCCAGAGCTGACCCTACAATGCTACAGCAGGCCTCCACTAGTTACATGTTTCACAACGTGCCAACATTCTCTGCCTTGTGTTCTGTCTCTTCCATTTCCAGTATTTTAGTCTCCCTGCCCCATCTTCTCACGGGTGCTTGGTTTTGGTCTCACACTGACAGTTTTTAAGCAAAGCATTGATCTATGGGTAATATCCTTTATTTTACGTGCTATTTTGCTAAGAGGTGATCTCAAGGGATAGACTTGGTTCTAGGGTTAGAATGTTTCAGGGTAATAGGCTCAGGGGCTCCTCTAGTCTCTGTTCCTGTTGGCCTTTTTATTTCAGATAAGAATGAGTTCTCCTCCATATTTTCCTCCTGTTCTATCTGGAACCAACCATTGTGATCCCAGTCAGATTGGTCAGTGGTAGGAGCCGGACACCATGTTTGTATAGACTTATTTCTTCCCTGAGCTTTTGGGTACCTTATTATTGTTTTGCTCCTTGTGAGTAGAGACCTGAAGTTGTGTCTTAGATGGACTCTCGCTAGCTTTTAAGACCCCAGACGCTATTCACTTCACTAGGATGTTTGTTGTTGTTGTCAAGCACTGTCGAGTCAGTTCCGACTTGCAGCAACCCTGTATAGCGTTTTTGAGGAGTGACTGGTGAGCCTGAACTGCCGACCTTGTGGTCCAAACTGACCAGCACATTAACCCACAGTAACAACACCAGGACTCCAAGGTTTTTGTGAACTATGTTAAGCCAATGAAATGAGGTGTCCCATGAAACTATGGTCCTAAGCCTTCAAACCCAGAAGACCAATGTTGGAAGATGTTTGGTTATGTCTGAGGAGTATCCATATTTGTGTCTTCAAAGAATAGATGTGAGCAGGCCTTTTTTTTTTTTTCAAAGTAAATTTTATATGTAAGTGGGGGTGTGCGCAGGAAGTAGAGTCAGGGGGTTAGTCATCCCCCCTGGGAGCAGATGTTGTAAATTTCATAGATTCCTGAATGTCAAATCTGGGAATTGGGCAGCTCAGCAGTCCCCTGTGGAACAGAGGATGAAGAACGGGGCCTCAGACAGCTGTGGATCAGCGGTGGGACTGGGACAGGAACCGATGGCTCCAATCAATCACAGTCTATTTTGGGGTCTGGGCTGTGTTGATTTTTTCTCCCACCCAGTACACTTCCAAGGGCTTGAACCACAAGCACAGAAAAGGTCGCAACCCTGGACTATTTTTAGTAGGGTGACTGGGTGGGAGCAGAGATAGGAAGGGTGCTGAGGACTTGAGGAGTACCCTGAGTATGTGGGGGTACAGTGGGAGAGGACATCACTCCCTGAGAGCAGGTGGCGGATATGGAGGCCTGACAGAGGGCCTGGAGTGCCCTTGACTTGTTCCCCTAGAAGTCCTTGGCTGACCCTGTGTCTCCAATCCCCATACAGGCTGCAGTGCTGATATGCTGGGGGACAAAGACAAGCCCTTGTCCTCTCTGGGTCCCAGTTTCCTCTCTGAAAAGCAAGCCAAGAATCCCAGCCCTGTCCCCTCAGCATCACAACACGAAGGAACCAACATCCGCAGAAACTCGTAAACCATGGGATGTACCATGGGACCTCACCTGGGTCCACTTAAATATCGATTGAAAATAGATGGCTATTTTGGAAACTCCATACACTTATGTGTATCAGGAATGCTGTTGGCATAGTGGACTCATAACTGCAGGGTAAGCGGTTTGAATCCACCAACAGACTCCACGGGAGGAAGATGAGGCTTTCTATTCCCATAGATATTTGTTGTTGTTGCTGTTAAGTGCTGTCGAGTCAGTTCTGACCCGTAGCGACCCTGTGTAGGGTTTCCGAGGTGTAGCTGGTGAGCTTGAACCACCGACCTTGAAGTTCAAACAGCTTTGAAGTGCAGCACATGAACCCACAGTGCCACACCCACATGACCAGAGTAACTGGTCAAGTACTTTCACAACCTCAGAAACCCTATACACGGTTGTTATAAGTCAGAACTGACTCAACGGTGCATAAAAACAACAACAGAAAAAAATATGACTATCTGGAAGGCTGACTACCAAACCGCTAACACTGGTTCTCCCTGACAGATGGGCTCCCATTCATGTTGATTTTTGTTGTTAGGTTTATCTGGATTTTCCAAGTTTACTACAGTGAATATAGATTCCTTATGAGGTTGGAAACAAAGACATTTTTAAAACTTGAATATGTGAACAGTGTGAATCTCTTAATGTTCTTCCTCAAGCTGCATCTCTCCCCACGCTGCCAGCCACAGCCTCCAGGCCTGGCTAGATTCAGAAGACATAGGCTATGGCACCATCAGTGGCCCCACTTGGGAGGTCCCTTGAGGCAGCCCAGGCCCCATTTCAAGGGTGAAGAGACAGGCTCAGAGAGGGATAGCTGTGTGCCTGAGACCACACATCCAGGAAAAGCAGAGCTGCACGTCAGAGCCAATCTAGGACCAAAATCTGTCCTTCCTGCTTCTCTGTTAATGTTCCTTTCTGACTGTGTGTTTAGGAATAAGGGGGAAAAAGTTATTTTAAAAGTGGAAGTAGGCATGTAAGGCTCTAATGATATATGATGATACTTCAAACTAGCATATAAAATAATACATAAATCTTATTATAAATATAAATCTGTTATTATAATAACTTTAAACCCAGTTGCTGTCAAGTCAGTTTCAACTCAGAGAAACCCCACGTGTGTCAGAGTAGAACTGTGCTCCATAGAGTCTTCAATGGCTCACTTCTCAGCAGGAGATCACCAGGCTTTTCTTCTGAGGTACCTCTGGATAGGTCTGAATCACCAGCCTTACAGTTAAACCATTTGTACCACCCAGGGTCTTTGTTATAATAATTTATACAACAGTATAATTATTTGTAAATAATATTTAAATATCTTTAAAAAAATTTTTAGATTAACCATTTTCTTTATATTTTGTTCCTTTTGTTGTTGTTGAGAATATATACAGCAAAACATACACAAATTCAATGGTTCCTACATGTCCGACTAAGGGACACTGATTATATTCTTTTGCGTTGTATGACCATTCTCACTCTCTTTGTCTAGACCAACCATTTCCTAACCTGACCCTGCCCACACTCCAACTACTTGCCTGACCCGGCGGTCCCTGGATCCAGTGAGAGCCCCTCTCCAGTAAACTAGCCAGACTTCCTTCAACAGACACACACGAGAGGGCCTCACCTCCATCCACCGGCCATCATTCTCCATGAAGAGGACACAGAAGGGGTCGGACTTGGAGGTGACGTCCCGGTCCAGCAGGCTTTGACCGCTCACCGACAGTTCCACCTTGCACACGCAATACTGGGAACCCACAGGGGTCGCCCCCACTGCTGGGGCACCCCCACCAGGGATGTACGCCATTGGGGGCGGCGGAGGCAGCAACAATTCTAGACAGTCTAAGAGAACAAAAATGGGGGTCAGAGAGTGGACGGACATTTGCTATACCACCTGACCCTGTGGAGGTACTACCACCTGGGTTTTAAGGTGTGGGTTGTTGTTGTTGTTATTAAGTGCCCTTGAGTTAGTTCTGACACATAGGGTTTCCAAGGAGTGACTGGTGGGTTTGAACTGCCAACCTTGCAATTCAAACTGACCTTGTGGTCCAGCGCACTAACCCAAGGTGTGGGTAGAGATGGAAAGGAAAAGAAAATGCAGTGGAAGGTATGAAGAAGCCATCTCGGATGGGTACTGTTGTTTATCTTTGAAGTTATTCTCTGCTCTGTGTCTTTACCTGTGTTAACAGACACTGTCGTCCCTGTCAAGTCAATCGCAAACTCTAGTGATACAGAAGTGCTAAAGAAACCTAGATTTCTGCACAGTGACTGATACATTTGCATCTTGTGGCGGGGGTGGATTTTGTAACTGCATGAGTTCCTTATTGCTTTGGTCACTAGGAAGCTCACATCTGGGAGCTTATTCTAAACTGTAGAAGTTCATTATCTACTTTGTTCCTCCTGTTTCCCCAGCCCACACACAGTGACTGAAGTGCAGGAAATACTCAGCATATATTGAATGAAACAAAGAATGAATGAGCAAATGAATGAACAAAGTCTAAAAGCTGTTCTGATCCTGCCTGAGCTGGTCCTTAGCCTCACCTCCCCCAACACAGAATTTACTCTTTCACGGACAGACACACTACTTTCCAAAATTCCATATCCTGTGACCTTATGTGTCCTTCTACTCTTAAAGCCAGGAAGAAAGGCCTGGTGATACATTCCCCAAAATTAGCCAATGAAACTCCTGTTTTCTCCAGCAGGATACCAAACAATAGTCTGTTTGGTATCCTGCTGGAGAATGAGCCCCCTAGTTTGGAACTCCCCCCAGATACACCCACTACCATCAAGTCAGTTCATAGTAATTCTATATGTTGTTGTTGTTAAGTGCCGTGGAGCAGTTCGGACCCATAGCAACCCTGTCTACGGTTTCCAAGGAGCCGCTGATGAACTTGAACTGCCGACCTTGCAGTTCAAACGGCTTTACAATTCTATATGTTGTTGTTGTTGTTATGTGCCGTGGAGTCG
>NW_006408573.1:6431269-6464593 GCF_000296735.1 Chrysochloris asiatica | reverse complement strand
GGGAGCAGAAAGCCTCATTTTTCTTCTGCGGAGTGATTGGTGGATTTGAACTGCTGACTTGGTAGTTAGCAGCGCAACTAACCCACAGTGCCCCCAAGGGCCCTAGGTTGGAAGATACTCAAAATACACAGCGGCCATAACAGTGAACTCAAGCATGCCAATGCCCATGGAGGTGATATAGGATGGAACAACAACTGCCAAGGCGAGTTACTGGCATTTGCTCATTCACTTGCTCAAAGTCTTCCTACTTGTGCACACAGCTCTCTTGGAGCAACTGTGGAGGAACCCATCTCAAGGACTGGAGGGGAGCAAGTCCTCTGGCACACCATGCCTCAGTTTCCCCATCTGCCCATGAAACATCATGACACAATCCTTTGAGACCCCTATGTTTAGAAGTTATTTCCACCGGAGCATTTGCATTTAACAGATGCCCCATGTGGGCACGTCAGCCATGTGGGCACAGAGGCAGACAAGTCCCCCTAAACACTTAGCCCACAAAGGCTGAGTCCCATCTTCTTAACTAATATTTCATCCCCTCACAGCTGAGTGAGTAACAGACCCTATATTGCCTGGGAGAGGGTGGCAATAGGAGGGTGTTCTCTCTGGATCCAAGTCACCATGCACACTAGCTAAACATTCACTATGAGCTGAGTGTGCCAGCCTTGTGGGGTAGGTTCTAATATGACCCACATTGTAGAGAGGAGGAAACTGAGGCTCAGTCATTGACTCCTGAGTGTTTTCTGAATGTTATGTTCAAGTTCTAATCTTCAGCACCTGTGACCTTCATTGGATGTAGCATCATTGAGGATATAATTACTTAACATGAGGTCATATTAGGATGGGCCCTACTGCAATATGACTGGTGTCAAGGAATGCCCAGGGCCATCAGAAACCAGGAAGCATCTTCTATTAGAGCCATCAGAGAAAGCATTGTTATGCTAACATCCAGATTTCAGACCTTTAACCTCCAGAACTGTGAGCAAATAAATCATTGTTTTAAGTCACCCACTTTGTGGCAATTTGTTATAACAGTCCCAGAAACGAATACACTAAACACCCACTGATTCCAAGGACGGCCAGTGCTGGGGATGGTGCCGTCCGGGACTATCTCAGTCTCTCAGAGCTCACATCTGCTCCATCCTGAAGGAAGTGGGAAAGGAGAGATGGCAGCCAGGTTTAAAGGCCCCGACAGGGAGTTTGAGTTTTATTTTGAGACCCATGGGAAGCCTTGGAGGGTTTTAAGCAGAGAAGTGACTTGATCTGGTTTGCATTTTTTAACCTTAAAAAAAAAACCAAAAAGGATGAATGTATATGTACGTGAGGAGGCTGCAAAAAGTTCTTGAAAAAATAAATAGAAGAAAGAGAATGGAATTTTCCTACTCATATGTAACAAAACATTTGCTGTATCAACATTCTTCACATGTGCAGTTCAATGACACTAACTTATGTTCATCATGTTGTTCAACCATCAATTCCTAAAAATTTCCATCACTGATGTGCATTTTTCAGAGCTCACTCTCGGGAGCAGGGACTGTTAGGGGATAGGGAGGCAACAGTGAGGCCACTGAGGGGGTAGGAAGCTGCAACAGGAAGGCCCAGATCCGGCTCCTCCTCCCGTTGACCCTGGCCGCAGCCCAAGCCTCGAGTGCCAGCCTCTTGCTGGACAGCTGTAGGCCAGTCTGTGGGAGGTGGGTGCTTGCCTGAGAGTGTGGCCCCTTTTGTTCCCGACCCAAAGCCTCCAGACTGCTGGGCAGTGAGGGCATCTGGACAGTTGTAGCCCCCTCCCTCTCTCTGCTCCCCAGTACCTCATTATAACCAGTGAAGCCAGCACTGCAATTTGCCCACAGGATTTGTTCCTCTTGCGTAAAAGGCAGTTTCCATTGAGAGGGACTGGCGAGCTGGGCTCAGCTTCACTGCCCACAACTGGGCAACTGTGCCAGACCGGGGAGGGGGAACACATCCTCAGCCCAGAGAACACTCCCTTCCATGGAAACTCTTCCTGTGTGGCTAAGAAAGAGCCTCTTTAATGCTTACACTCACCTAGAGGTGTATAAGGCAGGAACAATCATCCCATTTTACAGATGAGGAAACTGAGGCACAGAGAGGGGATGTCACCTGCCCAAAGTCACACAGCCAGGAAATGGCAGAGACAGGACATGAACCAGGACTCAGACTCCCAGGCTGATGCTCTGATCTCTGGGCAAGATGGCGAGACCCAACAGGCATGGCAGAACATAGCTGGAAAGTCAGCCAGACCACAGGGAGCCTGAGGCTAAGGGGGGCACACTCCACTTTAACAAGTATTCAGGACAGGCCCCAAAGTGTCCAAGGTCAACACTTCCTTTGAGATCATGGGGTCCACGCCCTTGCATCTCTCTGCTACTAAGTCAGATACGCTCATTCTCATTCTGAGGGGTGGCAGGTACATGTGCCTAGGTTTACACACCTATTTCTATGTACACAACAACACACCTGTTGTATGTACACACACAAACGCTTGCACACATATATACACACACTCTCAGATGAAAAAACACAAAGGCACATCGGCTCATGACCACTTCTGCCGGCCCCACCCCCATTACTGCCCCCTGGCCCCAGCCTCAGTTACTGCACTAGTCTCATCCACTCGCTACACATCCTGGCGGAGGGGGTGGTCAGGAGAAAGGGGCTGGGCTGGGCTCCTTGGAGCCAACTGTAGCTGCTCAAGCAGGGTGGGAGAAAGGAGTAATCTCAATGCCGCCCCCAGCTCTGGGCAGGTCTCCCATCCCCAACTCACCATCTGGCTGGAAAGCTCTGGAGACTCGAAATGGGGAGCACATGATGTCCAGAGTTGGGGCAAGCTTGGGGAAGAGTGGGTCCCTCTGCCTAACTGGCTGACGCAGGCTGTCCGGACCCTGAGTCCTGACGCAGTGGAAAAAGAAACCACAGCCTTGGCCAGGCTGGGCCCCCTCCCCTCTGGCCCAGAGGGCGGGCGGACGGGCAAGGTGTCATTAAGGGAGGGTTGGGCCTGCCACTCGCATCTGGGCAAGATGGAAAGGCTCCCCAGTACTGCACCACCCCACAGGTAATTTGAGGCTTCAGGCTGGAGAGGAGGGGGCATGGGAAGCCCAGGCCTGCTTCATAGGATGGTCCTGACTCCTAGTACAGATGGACCAGGCCACCAAGGAGAGAGCTAGACGGTGGAAATACAAAATCTTCAGTTCCTTTCACAGATGGGTCAACTGAAGCCAAGAGAGCACAGGGCATGGGAATTCTCATTCATTCAACGAGCATTCGTCAACTCTGTGTGTGGAGCTCTGGGGCTACAGCAATGAAAAAGCACAGTTCAGCACCCACAGCACCCACTGATGCCACCTCCTAGTCTCCTCTTACCTCTGTCAACACCCAACCTCCCTCCTGCCTCAGGGGCTTTGCATTTGCTAGTCTCCTCTTACCTCTGTCAACACCCAACCTCTCTCCTGCCTCAGGGCCTTAGCACTTGCTGATCTCTTTGGCAGAAATACTTCTCTTCACATTTCAGTTCTTGGTAGTTAGTGTCTTGTCACCTCCTCAGAGGTCTTCCCAAGTTATCTGAGGCTCACAATCTCTGCCTCAGCCCCACCTTTGTTTCCTCCACAGATCACTGCAGCACACAGCCACTTCACACTTGTCTACCTGTCTGTGCTTTGTCCATCTGTACCCTGGAGGAGGGAGTCTGTTGGCTTCTCCAGCAATTAAGAACAACAGCATCACAGTCAGGATGAATGAGGGGAAGGAGCCCACCAGGGATCCCAATGGGTCTTCATAGCATCATGCCCTGCCCACGCCTTCACCCCATCACTAGAGAGATCACAAAACCACCTTCAAATGCTGGACCCTCATCACTACTATGTGGAGATGGCAGGAGAGGGTCTCACACCGTACCCTATGGGTAAAGATGGTGCTGAGACTCAACGCCAGAGCCACCTGACTTTACCCTTCCCATCCACCCCGGGCCCAGCAGCCCAGCAGTCAGAGGCTGGGCTGTGCACCGCACCCACAGTCAAAGGGAGCGCTCCCTGCAGGGAGGAGATGCTAAGGTGGGCCGCTTACTTAGAGATGAGTAGTGCAAGGAGGCACCTGGGGAGGCAGGCAAAGCAAGATGGACGGCAGAGGAAGATGGGTGGAGACTGGGAGACACAGATGGAGAAGGCAAAGGGCAGGTCTGAGGTGACCAGGGAGGCAGGAGCCCCCACTCCTGAGATTCTCAACTGGTAGGAGCTATAAGGACAGCAGGAGGGCCTAGCAGAACTTCTAGTGGAAGCATCGTGTCCATCAGGAAAGCACGTTTAACTTGCTCTTGTTGTTAAGCACAATTGAGTTGGTTCCGACCCATAGCGACCCTGAACATGGTTTCCGGTGCTGTAAATCTTTACGGGAGCAGAAAGCCTCATCTTTCTCCTGTGGAACCGCTGGTAGTTTTGAACTGCTGACCTTGCGGTTTACAGCCCGATTCGTAACCACTACGCTATTAGGAAAACTAAAAAAGAAACCCTCTGTTTCCAGTACTAATGACAGGAAGTAAAGGTCTACAGTTGTGCTGGTAACAGTAACAAGGATAGAGACTCCATCCTCTGGTCAGTCCTGTGCAGCAGGTAAGAGCACAGAGTCTGGATTCAGAATGCCCAGGTTGGGTTTAAATCGCAAGCTCTGCCAGTTCCTGCTGTGGAACCTCGGACATGTTACCTAATCTCTCCAGTCTCCTCTTCTGTAAAATGGGAACAGTATCAGAGAGCTTTAGCAGAGTGATATAAAGATTAAGTGAGGTACAGCACTTGGAACAACACTAAGTAGCTTTCGCTATTACTGATGATTCTTGGTGGCATGTAGGGAGGAGAGAGCTGCATAAAAAACTCAGGAGATGTACCAAGTTTGTGACTTACGTAAAGGAGGCAACGGATTAAAAATCAGTTGAGATATATGGCTCTGGCCTCCCCTTCTCAGCTGGGGGACAGAGCGCTGTAATGGATAGGGGGCTAGGGAGCTAATGACAGGCTCAGAGGCCACAGAGCCCTTCAGGGCCTGGGTTCTCACTCTCCTGTGCTCCCTGGAGTCTAGGAGTATGGTTCACAGGCAGGCAGTCTCAGCACCTCCTGGAGGCCCTTAGAAACACAGCATTAAGCTCCACCCAGGTCTGCTCAATCAGAATCCCAGGGTGGGGCTCTGAGCCTTGGCTACTCAAGGGTTAAGTGTTTGCCCAGGAGACATCAAGGCAAGTGGTCAGGTTTTCTTAGTGCAAATCCTCCTCCAAGACTAAGACGCAAGGGGAAAACGTGTTCTGATTGGCGACCACGCACATCACCCATAAAGAGAAGAGACCGAAGAACATCAAAGAAGCAGCAAGCTAAGCCCTGCATCGTTCAGCAGACTATGGTGAGCCCAGGTGGAGACCAGGTCGGCCAGCAGTGAGGCAAGACCTGGGGACTCATGGGCTCAGAGTCAGTGACACATCCACAGAGGACTAGAGTGGAGACCGAAGCGACCAACTGATAAGAAGAGGGCGGACAGACGCAGGAACACCCACACTTGCAAATGATACCCACTTGCCATGGCTCAACCCGAAGAAGAAAGAAGAGGAAAAAAGTGTCATCTGATACAATTTGACAAACTGGACATCCACCTATAAATGCAGTAGCTCAAAAGAGGAAACAAATCCCTGCTCAAAGAATTATTCCCACCCCCTCCACACAAAGAGTAGATAGGGATGGACATCTTGAACATTGACTAACCAAAAATGGGAGAAGGGATACAAAGGTAAGAAGTGACTGGCTTACAAGCTTTCAAGAGGGAACCTAGATCCACAGGGCGGGGAGGATGGTAGAGTGTCCAGTGAGTAGTATCCGACCTGTCTATGAAGGGCAGATGAAAAGAAATGCAGATGGGTCCCTTGGGATGCAAGGGTGAATAATTGTCACCAGGACTGACTGTGAGGTCTGGAAATGTAAAGGTGGACATTTTATAGCAAGGAGGGGAGTGATTAACCTTTCAGTCTAGGAGCGGAGGGCCCTGGGACCATCAACGGAGAAGAGCGGAGAGCGGGACCCCACCCAGAGGAGCAGTGAGGCCTGAGACTGAGACAGAGAGGATGATGTGAAGAGAGAGGATGACGTGAAGAGAGAGGATGACGTGAAGAGATGGAGTGATTGGGGACTAGGAATCCAGAGAGGGAGAGGGGCTGTGTGCTGAGGACCTTGAGGGAAGGGTGGGCGAGATTGCAGGGTGTAATCCCTTTGGTTGGGTGATGATGCATGGATGGGATGGTAACTATGGCAATGAGACAATGTATGATGGAATGAATGTAAAACTAATGTTCCCTCATGTAGACTATCACACAATACACAATAAAACATTTAAAAAAAAAAAAAAAAAGGGTTAAGTGCTTGGCTGGAAACATAAGGGTAGGTGTCTGAACCCACCAAGTGGTTTAGCCTAGAAGACTGGCTGTGAAGATGCTATTGTTGTTATACTAAGTGCTGGTCATGAGTCTGTTCTGACTCATAGCGACCCTGTCGAGGGTTTCCAAGGAGCAGCTGGTGGGTTTGAACTGCCAACCTTGGTAGCAGTTCAGTACTCGTCCTACAGTGCCCACTTGTTTTTGTTAGGGCCGTAGAGTAGGTTCCAGGTCAGCGACAGTCCTGCATTGCCTTCACAGTCATCGTTAAGCTTGAGCCCATTGCTACTGCCACTGTGTCAGTCCATCTCTCTGGGGGTCTTCCTCTATTCCGCTGACTCTCCACTTTATCAAGCATAATGTCCTTCTCCAGGGACTGGTCCCTCCTGATAACATGTCCGAAGTATGAGAGACAAAGTCTCACCATCCTGACTTCTCAGGAGCATTCTGACTGTATTTTTTCCAACAGAGATTGGTTGGTTCTTCTGGCAGACCATGGTACTTTCAGTATTCTGTTCCAACATCACAACTCAAATGCATCAAGTTTTCTATGGGCTTCCTTATTCACGGTCCAACATTCATATGCATATGAGGTGACTGAAAATATTGTGGCTTGGGTCACACACATCCTCAAACTGACATCCTGGAACACTTTAAAGAGGTCTTGTGCGTAGATTTGCCCAATGCAATATGTCATCTGATTTCTTAACTTCTGTTTCCATGAATGTTGATAGTGGATCTAAACAAACTGAAGTCTTTGACAACTTCAGTCTTTTCTCCATTTATCATGTTATTTATTGCTCCAGTGGTGAGGATTTCTGTTTTCTTTACATTGAGTGTGATCCACACTGAAGGCTGTGATCTGTGATTTTCATCAGGAGGAGCCGAAAACTGGCTGGACAGCATCTAACAACAGAGTTGGCCCATCACTTGCGTCCTAACAAGCTTGCCAGGTGACAAGGATGTGGGCTAATGTACACATAAATGGGGCAGAAATCTTTTTTGTTTCCCTTAACATTTTATTGTGAATTAGATGGAGGTTTACAGAGCACATCAGTTTTCCATTCAATAATCTATACACATTTTGTTTCATCTCAATAATTCCAATTACATACCCCACTTTCTCCCAGTGTGTCCCATTTCCATTCCTCCTTCTTTCTTACCCCTCCCTGCCTTTTGAACTTTGTCCTTGAGCAAACGTTGCCCTCCTGATCTCAAAGGTTGATAATTCTGAGGTGCGCTGTATCTTCCCCTAGTGTTACTGTTGGCCTTACAGACCTGTCTATTGTTGGGTTGATAATTAAGCCTGAAGAATGACTAAAGGACACAGTTTTGGGGTGGGGAATCTTGTTAGAGTTCAGGCTCTGATTCAGTAGGTCTGGGAGGACCCTAAGAGTCTGCATCCTGATAAGCTCCCAGGTGAGACTGAAAAGGCTCAGTCCTGGACCATTATTTGAGCACTGAGGTTCTCGATCCGAGGTTGCAAGATGGCCACCCACTGGTTGACCACATCATTGGTCCACACTTGACATAATTAAGACAGATGTCATGCTCGGTCTCCATGGGAGCCCTGCTAGCTGTGCATGCCAAGTTCCCTTTCTGCAGACCTCTGAATCTGCAACACCAGTCTAGAAAGTACTGGGTCTATTAACCAGAACACAGTGCCCATTCACTCTTCAACTAGATGGCTGTGTTTACTGAACTTCCAGAGCAGGAATGTGTCTCAAAGGCCTCCAGGTCTAAGTGGTCTCCTTCACCCCATTTTCCAGATGAATAAATCGAAAGACAAGTGGCAGTCTTTAGCTGCTAGGAGACCTTCACGGGGCAGGGAAACAGGATGCTGAGGTTCTGTGGGAGTCAGGAGAGCTGGCTCAACCCTGGAAAGGAAGGGAGTGTGCTGACAGAGTAATAACAATAATGAAGTGAGAGTAATTGTCACTGTGATGCCTGCCCCAGGCCAGTAGAGTGTGTGATAGATAGAAGCTGGCCCCCAGCACCCTATTCTTCTCTTGTGGCGCTGCAGAATCAACACTAAACTTCAATCCACCAGCCACTCCTTGGAAAGGGTTGCTATGTGTTGGAACCAACCGGACAGCACTTAACAGGTACAAGGCTTCAAATGGCCCCATACTGCTCTCAACCTCTAAGTGGATTCACATTCCAGGGCCTCCACTAATGTGACCCTGGACAAGTCATTTGATCTCTCTTGAGTTTGTTTATCCATCCAGTGGAAATTACAGCATGCCTAGCTCAAAACAAGAAAAGTTTCTTGATGGCTCCTCGATGCTCTCAGGACAAGTCCAGACTCCCTGATGTGTCTCCCACTGCCCCCCGCCCCCAAGATCCTCTCCCTCCACACCTTCGGTTCTAGCTGTGTTTCAGTGATCACTCCATAATTTTGCACATGTTCGTCCATCTGCCTGTGATGCCCCTTCCCCTTCTTCACTTCAAAATCATTCTTCAAAACCAGCTCAGTAAAATCAAAGGCAATTACCACTATGGTGGTGGTGGTTATGTGCCGTGGAGTCAGTTCCGACTCATAGCGACCCTGTACAGGGTTTCCAAGGCTGTAAATCTTTACAGGAGCAGAAAGCCTCCTCTTTCTCCCGTGGAACAGCTGGTAGTTCCGAACTGCTGACGTGAAGGTTTGTAGCCCGATTCGTAACCACTACGCTACCAGAGCTCATTTACCACTACGCACCCCTCACAAAAACATTTTTTAAGGAGGCAAGCAACACTAAGTGTTGGTAAAATGTGGGGCAATTGAAATTCTCTTACGTTTGGCGGTGGAAGTGTTAACTGGTACAACTGCTTTAGAGAAATGTTTGGCAGCATCTACGAAACAAGATGGAGTCCTGCTGGGGCGCTGCCGGATCAGCACTGGACTGCTAACCTAAAGGTCAGTGTCAAACCACTGAAACCCTAATCAGGGTCGCTATGAATCAGAAACGACTTGAGGCACATAACAAGGTACCTGCATTCCCTACTATGATCCAAGGATCCCTGGTGGCACGGTGGGTTAAATATTCGGCTGCCAACCAAAAGCTTGGCAGTTCAAACCCACCAGGCACTCCTTGAGAGAAAGATGAGGCTGTCTGCACCTGTAAAGCTTTACAGTCTTGAAAACCCAATGGCACAGTTCAACTCTGTACTGTAGGGTCGCCATAAGTCAGAACTGCCTTGATGGCAGTGAGGTCTTTTGTTTAAAGAAAGGTCCAATGACACCCAACAGAAATATGTACATATATTTAACAAAAGACACCCACAAGAAGGCTTATCAAAACACCATTTGCAATAGACAAGTTGGCGATCTCCCAAATGCCTATTGACAGAAGACTGTTGCTATTGTTAGGTGCCAGCAAGTCCACTTTTGACTCATAATAACCACATGCAACTCAGTAGAACTGACACATAGGTTTTCTTGGTTGTAATCGGTATAAGAGCAGATTCCTAGGCCTTTCACCTGAGGAGCAGCTGGGTGGGTTTGAACCACCAGCCTTTCAGTTAGCAGGTAAGTGCTTAACCATCGTGCCAATCCTTCTTAACAGGAGAAGGAATGGCTAAATTGTGACTGGACACATGGGACTGCCCTACAGTGAATGCAGTCACCCTAGCCATACGGATGGAGCGCGCAAACATGCTGAAAAGGCAGATGTCAAAGAGTGTGTCATTCTGCACAGTTTCAGTTTTCTGTGTTGTTGGAAGGCAGGAGAGCGGTTGGGGTAGAGATGGAGGGATGTTACCGACTAGGCAGAGGTACCCGGGGGCTTCAGTACCGGCCTTGTTTCTGTTTCATGATTTGGACATTGGTAGCAAAGATGTGTTCAATGTCTGAACCATCACACAGGATGGCTGCTGTATTTTGTAAGTATGTTAAACTCGAATAAAACGTAACTGTTAAACCAGAGGGACGCTGCCTCTACAAAGCCCCTGCAGAGTCCCCCTGCCAATGAGGTGACAGGAATGACTCACAGTATCATCAAACTGGCTTTGGGACTGTCACTCTCACTTGAGTTGAATGAGCGGACTCAATCCTATTGTTCCCATCACAGAGGGCATGTCATGTTAAGGAAGAGGGAAAAGGGAAAATGAACATGAATCATAGCACCTTGGAATTGCATAATGCTGGGATTACAGAATCTCACAATTCTCGGATTGAGGGATTCTGGGATTTCACAAGCATGAGTTCATTTGGGGTGGAAAGATTCTACAGTGTATCTGTCCTACCTTCTGGTTACAACCTCACCACCCCAACATCCCACAACCCACAACCTGTAGTCTTTGGGAATGCCCCCAGCCCCCCGCACTGCTGGCCCATCACTGCATGGACTCCTGCCAGGCGGGGCACGTGGCCCCCAGAGAGCAGGCAGAGGGCGGCATCGTGACACAAATCACTTTTCCACCTCAGCTATGGCACTGGCTGCAGCACTCCCAACAGGCTGCCAGGCCATTATAGGGATAAATATAGATGCAGACAGGATGGTCAGGAGGCTGCGGCAGCGGCAGGGGTCGGACTTCAGGCCCCTCTGGGTCCCCAACTTCTGTAGGACCACACCAGAGGGGTTATTCTCTGTAAACCCCTTATTGCTCTCAAAGACTAAGCTCTGCCCTTAAGGGAGGGTCCTACCTCAGGAACCTCAGACCTCTGGTTCAGCTAAGCCTTGCATGTGGATCCCTCAATCTATCCCTACGAGGACTGAGAGGTAACCTACCCAACAACCCTGGGAGTCCAGGGCCTGAGTTCAGTTGTGCCTCTGCCACCCTCAGTCCTGGGCCTCAACTATTCCGCCTGCAATGTGGGACTAGCAATGCCCTACTTTCCCGCCTTCTGGGAAGTAAAATGAAGGCCGTGGATGTACACTGGGAAGTGAAAAGTTCAGGCAGGCCCTGGATTATAAACTAGCTCTGGTCCTAAATTGAATTGTGCATACGGTTTGTATCTAATATCAGTTCATCAAATATTTGTCTTAGTGTATAATCTACATTTTTATAGGGGTCCTGCTGTGGTGTTGTTGGATAAGCACTGGACTGCTAAGCCCAAGGTCAGCCATTCTAACCCACTAGCCACTCTGCAGGAGAAAGATGAAACTGCTTACTTAAAGACTGACTACCGTGGAAACCCTGTACAGGGTCACTATGAGTCGGAACTGAGTCGCTGGTAGTGAGTTTGACTTTTGTTTTGTTTTCTGACACCTTTCTATACATAAAAAATTTAAACACATCTGGATACACTCAAACATTGTTGTTGTTGTTGTGAAGTGCCGTCGAGTCGGTTCCGACCCATAGCGACCCTGTACAGGGTTTCCAAGGGTGTAAATCTTTACGGGAGTAGAAAGCCTCATCTTTCTCCCGCGGAGCGGCTGGTAGTTTCGAACTGCTGACCTTAAGGTCCACAGCCCGATTCGTAACCACTACGCTACCAGAGCTCCTCAAACATACTAATACAATAATAATGTTTTCATGGCTTCACAAAGTAGCACCTGTTTGTTGTTATGGGTCATTGTCTGTACCTCAGCCTGGCAGGATGTGGGTGGCTGTGGCCGGCTGCTGACACCATGAGCTGGACAAAGATCTGTGAGCTGGCAGAGCCATGTGGCACAGGACCAACGGGCCTTCTGCTGTGCTATGACAACTTACATTAAGGCTGACCTGTTCTGCATGACTGTGCTGCCCAAGTCCCCCCATATGCTGATGTGCAACAAGTGAGGGGCTTCAGAGCAGTGGCGAAGAGAACCGAACCCTTCTGCCACCCCACTGACTGACTAGCTGTCTCTCCTGAGTTCTTGTCTTTGTTCACTCTGTGTCTGCAAGACCTGGTGCTCGGTAATGTCACTTTTCTTCTTTTCTTTGTCCTGTCTTACCAGTTTCACACGGAGTTCTGGTGTGGCGCTGTGGGATGATGCACCGGACTGCAAGGTTGGTCTGAATTGCAAGGTCAGCAGTTCAAATTCACCAGCTGCTCCTCGGAAACCCTATATAGGGTCACTATGAGTCGGAACCAACCCAACAACAACAACAACAACCAGTTTCACAGGGACTGCAGCCTGAGGGGACTGAATTAGAATTCAGAGGTAGAAATTGACCAACTTAGACATCTATCTTGTTCTCAATAGAACTCTGGCATTAGTTCATTTAATGATCCAGGAATTGTTATAGGGGATTTTATGGGGGCTGGTTCATAACTATGGGTTGAACGTAAGTTGGCCACTCATATGTAACAAGGGCATTGATTGCCTATGCTTCTGGGATCTCAAGAAGAAGTTGGCCTGGCCAAACTCAGCGAGGAGACATGGCTAATGGAGGGTGGAAGGCATAGCCACAGTAGGCCCAATGCAACCTCACTGAAGGTAGTTAGTTATGGGGCAGCCTCAGAGGTTAGAGTGCAGCCTGGGGCCCTGTTTGGTGGAACTCTGAGAACTCAGGCAAGTTCTTTCCTTCCTCTGTGCCTCAGTTTTGCTGTAATGAAAAGATTGAGCTCCATGATGACCAATTCCTCCAAGCCTTGGGGAGTCTGGAAACACCGCCTCAGTCTTCTTGGGCTTCAAGTTTTCACCTGGAATTGCTGGATTGAGGGACATAAAAAGTCACAGGATGCACTGAGAGCCCAGGCCCCCTTGGTGGCTGTGCCCCTGTGAGATGGGGCTCTCACCTCTGTGTTAATGGCAGTGGCTTTCATGACTCCCCCCATTCTGCCTCACTGAAGAGATACCCCATCATCCCACAGCTCAGACCCTCCTTGCACAGTTCCTTCTTGGCCAAGGATGCCACATCTGTTCTCTAGCCTCCTGGCTCTGAAGTCCTCCCCGAGGAGAGAGAAATAATAGCACACAACGACTAAGAGCTCTCTATGTGCCAGGGCCTAGTCAAAGGTTTTATATTACTTCATGCATTCCTCACCACAACTCTCTGAGGGAGCGCTTATTTCTATCACCCCATTTGACAGATCAGAAAACCGAGGCAAGGGGAGTTTAAGGAATCTGCCAGAGGTCTCTCTCTGCCATAACACAAATACCACAAGTGGATGGTTTTAAAGAACAGAGTGTATTGTCTCACAGTTCCAGCAGATTGAGTCTGGCTCCAAGGGAGGGTCCCTTCCTGTCATTAGTCCCCGGAGTTCTTCACACTCTTCCCCCTGTGTGAGTCTGGGTCTAGTCTGTCGTGTTTTTGTTTTACTTTTTTTGAGACACCACTCAGAAGAGACTAAGTTTAGGATCCACCCTACACGGGCACAACAATTCCAGAAACCAGACCCACTGACCTTAAGTTGGTTCTGACGCACAACGCCTCTATAAGCCTTCGGGTTCCCAACACTGTCAATCTTTACGGAAGCAAACTGTCTTGCCTTGTTTTTCCTCCATAGTGGGGCTGGTGGGTTCATACCACTGGCCTTTTGATTAGCACCAGAGTGCTTAGCCATTGTGCCATCATTGTTCTTTACCAGTAATAGAAACCCTATTCCCAAACAGGCTCAGATTTACAGGTGCAGGGGTTAGGAATGCAACATAAATTTCGGGGAACATACCACAATTCAGTTCATAAACGTCACTCAAGTAGATAGTAACAAACCAGAGTTTTAACCTGGGCAGCTCAGCTCCCATGTCCATGTTAGACGGGGGCACAGGTGTGTACCTCTGAAAGTTTAACTGTGGTGGTCCAGTTAGATGAAGGGATTGGAGCCAAGCACCCCCCTCTCCTGTATCATGGGGAAGGCATATTTGGCAGACTAGATACCAGTGTCTCAGGAGACACCACAGCAATCCAGGAACCATACAAGAAGAACAGACTCATCATATACACTCAGCACATCCCCACCTCAGGGCCTTTGCATGTGCTGTTCCTCTGCCTGGGATATACTTCCTTCTTTCACTGAGTTAATAACTATTTACTGAGCATCTGCTAGACACCAGGTATGGCTACAGACACATACAGCCATGAACAAGAGAGACCATCTGCCTGTCATGCACAGCTCAGCTCAAATGCTGCATCCTCCTTGGGAGACTTCCCTGTGCCCTCACTGTAACCTCTCCCGGCTCCTGCCCCAAGCTCCCCATGTCCTCAGCACAGTCCCTGGCTGCATGATGCAGGAAGCCTTCCAGGAAGATAAGAGCCAAAGTCATAGCTGCAAGGATTGTATATGTGGCCCGCCCAGTCCTCTGCAATTTACAAGCCCATTCACAGGATGCCTTCAGAAATCTAGGAGGAAAACAATAAGGAACATTCCTCTGCTTAGGAGCACCACTTCCTAGCTGAAGTCCAAGAGCTTAAGAGATTTGACACAGAAAAACCAGTGATTCTCCCCAGCATCCCTCACTCCTGTAGGATGTCAACAGGTGATGCCTCATCTGGGGTACTAGCCACCATGTCCTCAGCCTTCCCCAGTCCCCAGTCCTTCAGTGCTAGATGAATCCCTCCTCCTCTCAGGCTCACACCTTTCCCTCTTGGCCAGGCCAGCATTTGCCTCTCCTCTCTTTGGAAGCCCAGTCTTCTGAGGGACCCCAGCACCCATTGTGCTGAGACAGAGATCCTGAGAGGGCAAGCTCATCATTCTTCCAGCTTCATCACCCATGGTTACAACCATCATTCATCTCACAAACACTTATAAGGCACCGACTATGCATCAGGCATTGTGTTAAATGCTGGAGATAGAGCTTTGAACCCCTCCCTCTTTTGTGAAGCTGGTGCTCTTGGGGGAGAGGGGTGGGTCAGGAGGAACCACAAATAAGCGAAGAAACAAGTGAATGAATAAGATGATTTTAACAAGTGACAACTGCCTCAGCTGGAGTCTTGGTATGGCGCTATAGGATAAGCACTGGACAGCGAGGTGAATTTGGATCGCAAGGTTGGCAGTTCAAACCCAATACAGTGTGGCTATGAGTTGGAACCAACTGGATAGCACTTAACAGCAACAACAAAGGTTCATCTCAGGATTCCTGATGGTGCGACAGTTTAGCGCTGGACTACTAACCAAAAGGTTCGTGGTTCAAACGCACCCAGGACAAAGACTTTGTGATCTGCCCTCATAAAGATTACAGACTACGGGGCAGTTCTAATCTGTCACACGGAGTCGCTATGAGTCACAACGCACTCAATGGAACCTAATAACAGCCTCATCTCAGACCCTGGAGGAAGAAGATGTGGACAAGTTGGTAGAGGAAGGTTCCTGGACACAGAACAGCAGTCTCTCTGACCCGAAGACAGGAGTACAGGCCGGTGACCCACCCAGGAGAAGATACTAAACTGGGGAGACACCTCTGACTAGCTCAGTCCAGTCCTGACCTTGTCGCCTCCATTTGGACATGATCCCACAGAGCCCACACTGTGCACTGGGAGGTGGGGGTGGGGGGCAGCCAGCAGAGATTTGGGAAGGGAATTCTGTCCTCTTTTTGATGTCACATTCTTCAAGGGTGTTGGGGGTGGGGAGGTGGGTAGGAGGGGGAGTTGGATTCCTGAAGTATTTTGCTCCTGACTCAGAAATCTCAGTTCTTGGGTATGGGTTAGAGGGTTAGAGGAGGGGAGAGGTGGGGAGAGGAAGGGAGAGAGCTTCATCTGGCCCTGGGCTGGGGGCTGCTCAGGATGGGGCCCTACCTGAAGAGAACGCTGCTAGTTCTGAAAGGAGTGGGGGAATTGCTAGAGATTACTGCTCTTTTGTTTTCTGCTTACTTCTTAGTCCCCAGCATCACATGCCCAAAGTAGAGAGATGGGAGCACGCAGACCCCCACCTGCCATCTCAGTGTTCTCTACCCAGGCCCCGCCCCTACAACAACCCAGAAGTCAGCAGTGCCTGGACTGTGAGGCTTCTCTCCGGGAAAGGTGGCAGACAGGGAAGGAGGAGTGGGTTGGCCTGAGAAAATCCCAGAAGGGATTCTGAATGCAGTTATCCACATCAGGCTAACTAATACTCCCACAGACAATGATCATGGTGGTCCACATTTACCGAGTGCTTACCATGTACCAAGCCTGGTGCTGGCACACAGCCCTTTGTTATTTAGTGGAATCCCCATCATTACCCTGAAAGAAAAATGCAGTTACCCTAAAAGATGCCAAGAGTACACGGAGTATTGTAATCATGGTTGTACAAATGTAGACACTAAGCTTCTATATCTCGGTCCCTCTCCATTCATGCCATTCCTCTTAATTTGCATGGCCTTCTGGGGGGAGGAGTGTTTGAAATACCACCGGAGATGCCCCACTTTGCAGAACACGTGCCCCCATCCACTGGGTTCAGCCTCCCAGCAACCCTGAAACCTGGATCACATCATGGCTTGCCTCATTTTACCATTTTACAGTTGGAAAAACCCCAAGACATGGCAGACAGGAAGTGGTGGAGTATGAGAAGAACCCAAGTGTCTGCAGCCTTAGCCCCTGGTTCTTTCCATGGAGAACTCTACCTGGGTGACCTTGCCACCCCTGCAGGCCATGAGGCTCACCTGGGACAGTCCTAGAGATCTCCAGGTCCCATGCCAGGGGGGTTGCAATAAAATCACTCCTTTATGTTTTTGTGTCCAGTTTGGTACCATGGGTTAGTAGCTGCTAACTGCAAGGCCGGCTGTTCAAACCCACCAGTCACTCTGAGGAAGAACAATCAGACTGTCTGCTCCCGTACAGATTTACAGCCTTGGAAACCCTAAGGAGCAGTTCCATTCTGTTCTACAGGATGGCTGTGAGTCAGAATTCACTCAATGGCTGAGGGTTTGGTGTTTTTAAGTCAAGTAAGCTTTGAATGATTAACCCATTTTCCATATGATGACCTTGAGGCTCAGAGGCTGATTCAGACACCTGGCATCAGAGATGGGTGAGGTCTCCCAAAGGAGACCCTCGTGAAGGGCCCACCACAGGCAACTGCAACTGCTGAAGAAGGCCACAGCCCTGGAAAAGTACCTGCTTTCCAGCTGATACAGGGCTCCCTGTCCTCCACCCCTGAGGACCGCCAGGAGGGCAAATCTCCACCCTCGATGACAGCTCACCAAGCCTAAGTAAGCCCAAACAGGGCCAGACAAAGCAAAAGTGCAACTCAGACTATTCTTCCATACCCCTTGTCACTGTCCCCATCTCACATAGGGACAACTGAGGTACAGCCAGCAAGATGAACTCACAACTGGCTACCAGAGCCCAGGTTCAATTCCACTTGTGAACTTTGACCTTGGACAAATCAAGGCAACCTATGAGAGAGCACCTTCCCCAAAGTAGGGACTGTCGAATGTGAGGGGGGTGGGCACCCAAGGCTAGCGAACGGGGTGGTAACAGAAAAGAATTGGGGAATGAGACGCCTCTATTTCAGACCCAAAGGGCTGAGGGAACAGGAAGAAAGGGCCTTGCTCTTTTTCTCTCTCTCCAAACCTACCCCCTTTTAAACACACAGGTGCCAGACAGCTTTTGCGCAAAAACTAGTTTGCAAACATACACCGACTTCTGGGAAGCTTCCCAGCTCCACTCCCCCTCTCTGCTTTCCCTTCCGGGGCTAGAAGTCGGCCTTTGGGCAGTCCCTTAAAGCAGGGATGTGGGGAGTAGGGAGCAAGGGAGGCGCAGAGAGGGATTGGAGCCTGCCAGAAGCTAGCCAGACCTCTCAACTCGTTAGCAGCTACGTTGGTGGGGGTGGGCACTCTATCTTCCAGACACCTTCCAAGCGTCTAGGAAGGCAAGGAGGGGTCCCTAAACGGCTGGGCACTGACCCTGGAGGGAGCCACTCTTCGCACACCCCGGCCACCCTTCCCCCCACAGTAGAGCCAAGCCAGAGCGCCCCCGTGTGGACGGGTCGAAGCTGAGTCACCAAAGAGCCGGAACCCGTGCGCGCGAGTGGCGGGGGTTGAGGCGTCGCAGCCCCCCTCCCCGAGAAAGAGCCCATTTTCTTCGGACCCGCCAATGGGGATGGAATCCAAACCCGAAGGCCAAACTTAATCACTTGCACTAGGGCGCCCCACCCGCCCCTTGCCTGTCCGGGCCCCACTCACCGCGGGTCCCACGGGCGCCTCCGCCCTCACCGCGCGGCTGCCGCTACCCGCGCTCCGGGCCGTGGGGGCATCCCCGGGCGCTCCGGGCTCGCGGGCGCGGGACGGACTCAGGGCGCTGCCCGCGCGGCCATGGCCCTTGCGTGCGCTCCCAACCGCTTGGGGTCCGGTTCTTTTCCCCGGCCGGGCGGGCTGGCGGGCGACGGCGAAGGCTCGGGCTCCTCCCTCCTTCCGAGGGGGGGCCGGGGTGGAGAGGCGAGGCGCGAGCTTCCTGGAGGGGCGAGCGCTCTCCACGCGGGCGGAGCGGGGCGCTGTCCCGCCCGCTGTCCGCCGCTCCGCGTCCGCTGCTGGCGCGCCTTGGCACTCTGGGCGACCAGTGCCGCGGGGACCCGCCTGAACCTCCGAGGCCTGAATTTCCGGGGCCCGAACTGTCGAGGTCGGAATCCTGAGGGCCTGGACGTTCGAGGCGGAACCCGGTGGATCGGTATGCCGCGAGTTCGCGCCCTCCAGGGACTGACTCTCCAGGCACCTCCCTGTTCTGAGCACTGCTCTCAGGGACTTGGACTTGGGAACTGAAGGGTGGGCTCAGCCCGGGCCTGCGAGATCCCTGGGCGCCACCAGCGACCGCGACCCCGAAGGCAGCTGAGCGCCGCGCTGAGTCCTTGGGTGTATACCACCGGACTTGGTTCTGGGCAGTTATTAAGCCGTACTCGGACTGCATTACTCCCTCCCCCCTCTCTTTTTTTCTTTATGCATTTTTCCCCCAATAGCAAAAGAGCTCGGTATTTTCTTGCCATCAGCGGATGGGAAGATGACACATCTGACAAAGATAACTACAGATCGTCAGAACGGGCCTCAGAGCTCATCATCGTGAGGACAGTTAGACGGGTTCTTGAGGCCCAGGAGCTTTCAGTGAAGGCCTCCTTCTCCCCAGAAGAGGCAACACTTCTTAAGTAATACGTCTGTCACTTGGCGCTCAGGCTACTGGCTACTCTGAGATATTCATGTGCCCAGAGCAAATTCACCTGGAAAGCTTCAGATAGCCAAGCATCATTTAACCAATATTGTAGGGTGGGGGAGCTGGTTAGCAGGGTTGCCCCATGGAGTCCACGGCTATTAATGCCTAGCTTGCTTCCACCTTCCCGGGTTTTTCACTCCGGGCAGGTGAGGGTTAACATGGGAGACTCACGTTGCAGCCTGCAAACCTCCTTCTCTGTGTGAGTCACCAGCACTTTGCAGTCTTAGAGGGGCAGCCACTCAGCAGCCCCGGGGCTCTGAGCTTTGTTCTCTGCCTGCCTGTCCTCCATTCATCCCGTCATTCTCCATGCTCTCCTCCTCGTTCATCCACCCAGATCCCTCAGCTGAGCTCTGAGGCATACCAATCTGTAGATGTACTAAGACGCAGCTCCAGCCTCACTTCCTCCAGAATTTCTCTTCTCTCCTTGTCCCAGCAGCAGGAGAGCCAGGCACAGGGACAGACAGCGGTGAACCCACACAGACAGCCTCTCTCCTCAAGTTGCGCACTTCGGAGGGGCAAGGTTGGAAGTAGGGTGGCCAGGAAGCACAGAAGACCCACTCAGTTGTGGCCGTCAGAGAAGTTTCTTATAGTATGGGGTGGTTGAACTGGCCCTGATATTAGATCACTAATCAAGAGGAACAGAGTAATAAGACTACAGGTCATAATATTCCATTCCTAGGTATCTACCCAAGAAAAATGAAAACATGCGTCTGCCCCCCAAAATTGTACATGAGTGTTCAGAGCAACATTATTCATAATAGCCCCAAAGTGGAAATAATGCAAATGTTCATCATCAAGTGATGCATGGTCTAACAAAATAATACCCATGTACTGGAGTATTATCCAGCCATAAAAAGGAATGAAGTACTGATGAACTCCCCAAACATTCTGCTGCGTGAAAGGAGTCACGCAAGACCACGTGCTGTATGATTCCATCTATATGAAATGTCCAGAATAGGTAAATTAAAAGAGGCAGAAAGCACATTAGTGGTTGACTTGTTAAGTGCCGTCGAGTCGGTTCCGACCCATAGCGACCCTGAACAGGGTTTCTAAAGCTGTAAATCTTTACGGGAGCAGAAAGCCTCCTCTTTCTCCCGCAGAGCAGCTGGTAGTTTCAAACTGCTGACCTTTTGGTTTGCAGCCCAATTCATAACCACTACATTACCAGACTTGTTGTTGTTATGTGCCGTGGAGTCGGAACCGACTCATAGCGACCCTGTACAGGGTTTCCGAGGGTGTAAATCTTTACGGGAGTAGAAAGCCTCATCTTTCTCCCGCGGAGCAGCTGGTAGTTTCGAACTGCTGACCTTGCGGTTCACAGCCCGAGTCGTAACCACTACGCTACCAGAGCGGTAATGTTAAAAGGGGAAGGGACTGTTACTGGTGATACGTTTCTAAATTAAATTATGATTATGGTTGCACAATTCTCTAGACATACTAAAAACCATCAAATGCACACTTTAAAGGGGTGAATAATATGGTTTTAAAATTATATCCAATAAAGTGTCATTTTAAAAGGTCAAGGGTCAGGAGAGCCCTGAGGTCGACTGATGAAGGCCAAGTGTCTGTCATGGGTTGAGTCTGTGTGCCCTCCATCCATATATAATGTTGCTCTTGTTGGTGATGGTGGCGTTGAGTCAGTTCTGACCCATAGCGATCCTGTGTAGGGTGTCTGAGGAGAAGCTGGTGAGCTTGAACCATTCACTGATTTTGTGGTTCAAACTGCCTCTGCAGTCTAACGCATTAACCCACAGCGCCACACCAGGATTCTCCATATACAATGCAAGGCTATTAATTGCAAAATGGCACCCTGGTGGTGATCTCTCTGTGCACACGTGGGAGGCCTGTATTTCCCTAAATGGACTCACATCTGGGTGTGTTTGGGTATCCACATCTGCCATCCGGATGCTTATTTTCATAGTCCAGGGTTGCCTGTGTATTTCAGTGCCCTAGTGAATTAACAAATTGGAGGTACTCCTACTGTGGACCACGTCCTGGCTGGTATATGGGCGGGCGGGGGCAGGGTTGTTCCAGCTATCTCTGATGCATAACCAATCTCCTGAAATCTTGTTTCTGGATCTCAGCGAGGACAATCAGCCTGGGGTTTCTCAGATAGTCAGACTGTGGCTGGGGCTGAAGTCATCTTGAAGACTTTCTCACAAATGTGTCTGGCGATTGATGTCGTTGATCAGCTGAGACTTCAATGGAATTATCTGGAACTCCTATTCATGAGCATTCTGTGTGGTCTGGTGGGCTTCCTTATAGGTTGGTGGCTGGATTTGGGGCATGAGCATCCCAAGAGAACCAAAGAGAAGCTTTATTTATCTTTTGTATGACCTAACCTTGGAAGTCCTGAAAACCACTTCCGTGTGGCCACAGGTTTGCTCAGATTGAAAGGAGAGATAGCAAACCCCTGTCTCTCAATGAGAGGTATGTCACTGGCACGCTATAAGAAGCACATGCGAGATGAGAGACCTTGTGGCCGTCTTTGGAAGATCTTCTAATCGAACACAGGGGGTTGATAAGGAGACAAATCAGGATGGAAACTTCACCTCAAGGATCTCTTGGCCAAAGGTGGGCTCTAATGACAATCTCAGGCATGGAGTCATGACCCTGGCTTGAATTCCAGTAATTGGCTGGGTGGGTGACGTCACTCCACCCCTGGAACTCTCTGTAAAATGGGAATAGCCTTAGTGCCTGCTCCTGGGCTGGTTGTGAGAATTCAGTGAGTTAGGCGCCAGGTTCCTGTAGACACTAGGGCATGACAGTGTGTGGTTGCTGCCATTTTAAAGTTCTAGAGTTGTAGTTACTATGATGCAGCCATGGACTACTACTAGGGTTAGGATGCCAGACCTCCCCAGCCCCTCCAGTCAGTCCCAGACATCTCCCTGCAGCCCTAAACCTGCCCTGGAATGTGTGTGTGTTGGGGACAATGTGTGGGAATATGACACAGAAGAAGAGACCGTATTTCTGGGCTCCAGGTCCTAATCAGGGGTTGGTCTTTGTTCTCTGAGCCTGCAATGTGTGGCCAGAGGGGGAGAGAGGCTCCCAGCTTGGGAGTTCCTTCAGTGAGGTGCTTGGGAGGTTGAAGGAAGACCAGCTGCCTCTGAAGTCCCCCAAACCACCCTTAAGGGGCACTTTACTCCACCAGCCACTGCCAAGGTTTCTCCTAGGACCTCAGGTTTTGCCAAGAGGGTGTGTCTGTTCCTCAGGACTGGCCTTAGCCATGCAGGGATGGGACCAGGGGCAGAAAAGGACCCAGAAAGGGGATGCCCGGCCTCCCTTCTTCCTGGGTATACCTCTTCTCTCTGAGTAACATAGACTTCAGGCCAGTTAAAACCCACCCTAAGGGCCTCTTTGCTTCTTGTCCATAATTGGAATCTGAGCCCTATGAAATACTTGCTGTGCGACCTTGGGCAAGTTTTGTTCCCTCTCTAGGTCTCGGTTTTCTCATCTGTAACATGGGTGAGATGGTTGCTGAGATGGTTGCTATGAACCTAGAGGTGGTTACAGAACGTGACACTCTACAGAAACAGGCAGGGCAGGTGACAGAATGCCTAACCCTCCTGTTGTTTATATTGTTGTTAAGTGCCGTCAAGTTGATTCCGATGCATAGTGATGCTGTATAGGGCTTCCAAGGCTCTATAAATCTTCGTGGGAGCAGAAAGTCTCATCTTTCGCCCATAGAGCAGCAAATAGACTTGAACCCCGGACCTCATGGTTCAAAGACCAGTAATTCTGGAGCCACTGTGCTCCAGAACCCTCCTGAGGAGTACTGAAATTAACCACAAGGTCATCTGTGCAGCGGAATAAAGTAGGTTCTTGTCTCTTACCTAATTTTGTGCATCCCTTAATTTACAGATGAAATTGGGGCAGCACATGAGGTGTTAAAAGTCCAGGCTGGATTCCTGGGTTCCCACTTACTACTACTGTGTGTCTTGGGGCAAGTCAGGAAACACTGTCTGGGTTTTGTTGTTAGGTGTCATGGAGTTGGTTACGACGCAGTGACCTGTGCACAATAGAAGGAAACACTGCCCGCTTCTACTCCATCTTCACAATTATTATTAAGCTTTAGCCCATTGCTGCTGCCACTGTGCCAGTCCATCTCATTGGGGGTCTTCTTCATTTTCACAGACCCTCCACTTTAACAGGCATGTTGTCCTTCTCCAGGAACTGGTCCCTCCTGTTGATATGTCTGAAGTATGAGAGATAAAGTCAGGCCATCCTGGCTTCGACCATCCTGGCTTCTAAGCAGCATTCTGACTGGGCTGCTTCCAACACAGATATGTCTGTCCAATTAGCAGCCCATGGCACTTTTAATATACTCCTCCAACACCATAACTCAAATGCATCGATTCTTCTATGGTCTTCTGTATTCACTGTCCAACGTTCACATGCATGGTTATTGAAAATATCATGGCTTGAATCAGGTGCATCTTAGACCTCAAACTGACATACTTGCTCTTGAACACTTTAAAGAGGTCTTGTGCAGCAAATTTGCCTAATACAATGCATAGTTTGATTTCTTGATTGCTGCTTCCATGAGTGTTGGGTGATCTAAACAAAATGAAATCTTTGACAATTTCAATCTTTTCTCCATTTATCTTGATGTTATTTATTGGTCCAGTGGTGAGGATTTTTGTTTTCTTTACACTGAGGTGCAACCCATACCAAAGACTGTGGTCTTTGATCTTCATCAGTAAATATTTTTGAAATCCTCTTCTCTTTCAGCAAGCTAGGTTATATCATCTGCACTTTACAAATTGTTAACAAGTCTTCCTTCAATCCTGATGCCATGTTTTTCTTCATATAATCCTGTTTCTCAGATTATGTGCTCAGCATATAGATCGAGTAAGTATGGTGAAAGAACACAACCCTGGCACACACCATCCTAATTTTAAACCATTCAGTGTTCCCTTGTTCTGTTTGAACACCTGCTTCTTGGTCTAGTTACAGGTTTCTCATGAGCACACATAAGTGTTCCGGAAAACTCATTCTCGGCAATGTTGTCCATAGATTGTCCTGCTCCATCCACACAATTGAAATCTAAACCATGTGATTGTCAGATTAAAAATGGCAAATACCGGTCCATTTCAGCTTATTAATGCTAGGATTAGTGTGGAGCCCTGGATTACAAAATCTGTTTGAACTGCAAGGTCGGTGGTTTAAGCTCACCAGCTGCTCCTCAGAAACCCTATACAGGGTCACTGTGAGTCAGAACCAACTCTATGGTACTAACAGCAACAACGGCAATGCCTGTTAATGTGTTCCATTTCATATTTGACAAGTTCCAATTTTCCTAGATTCATACGTTGTACATTCCATGTTTCAATTATTAATGGATGTTTACAGCCGTTTCTCTTCATTTTGAGTTGTGCCCCGTCAACAAATGAAGGTTCCAAAGGCTTTACTCCATTTGTGTCATCACGGTCAACTCTACTTTGAAGAGGCAGCTCTTCCCCCATCATATTTTAAGTGCCTTCCAACCTGAGGGATTCATCTTCCAGCGCTATATCTGACAATAATCTGGTGCTCTTCATCATGTTTTAATATTCAACATTCAGGTGCTGACAATGTTCCACTGCTATTCAGAAGGTTTTCATTGTGTAAGCATTCAGAAGTAATCCACCTCTCCTTCTTCCTTGTCTTAATCTGGAAGCACAGCTGAAACCTGTCCACCATGGATGATCCTGCTGGTATTTAAGATACTAGTGTCTAGGCTTCCAGAATCACAGCAACTCACAAGCCACCACAGTACTGAGGCTGACAGATAAGTGGTGTCTATCTTTTGACCCACAAACTCCAGCAGAGCAGGGTCTACACTGGGAGTGGATGAGGGTGAGGGCTGGCCACACAGAGAAGTGTGGGGAAACAGAAGAAAGTCTGCTCTGCTAGGCCTCGCTCTGCTGCAAGCTCTGCTCACAAGATGGTCAAGCTGCATCTGGCCAGCTGTTCACCATTCAGTCTCCCTCTCTCCATCCTTGCTTGGCCTTTTCTCCTATCAAACACTCCACTCACCCCTCTAACCTTTCTTCTGAAGTTCAGGGTGCCCGAATTTTCATCGGTGTCTGTTTTATTTTCTTTCTTTGTCTTATAGGGTCTGTGTAGTGCATCCGCCTTGTCTGCCATCTTGCTGAAAGTCCCTTTCTTGTCTTCTTAATGACCTTTTTGCTTTCTTCCTGTATGATGTTCTTGATGTCATCCCACAACTCTTCTGGTCTTTGGTCATTAGCGTCTAATGCATCAAATCTGTTCTTGAGATAATCTCTAAACTCAGGTGGGATAAAGGTCAACTTTTGGCTCTCATGGACTTTTTTTTATTTTTCTTTAGCTTCAGCCTGAACTTGTGTATGAGAAATTGATGATCTGTTCCACAGTCTGCCCCTGGCCTTATTTTGGCTGAAGATAAGGAACATTTACACTGTGTCTTCCCAGAGATGTAGTCAATGTGATTTCTGTATATTCCATCTGGTGAGGTTCATTTGTATCATCTTTTCTGTGGTTAAAAATAGATATTCGCAATGAAGTCAGTGGTCTTGCAAAAATCTATCATGTGATCTCCAGCATGGCTTCTATCACCAAGACCATATCTTTCAATTACTGATTTTGTTTTTTCCAAACTTTTCATTCCAATCACCACATTATCAATACATCTTGATTGTATATTTGACCAATTTTAGACTGAAGAAGCGGGTAGAATTCATCCATTTTATTACTGGTTTCAGTGGTTGGTGCATAAATTGGAATAATAGTGGTATGAACTGGTCCTTCTTTGTTTGTTGTTGTTGTTAAGTACCGTCGAATTGATACCAACTTATATCAACCCTGTATAGGGTTTCCAAGATGAGCTTGAACCGCCAACCTTGAGGTTCAAACCGACCTTGCGGTCCAGCGCATTAACCCACAGCACCACATAAGGACTCTGGTCTTCCTTTAAGTGTATGGATATTATCCTACCACAGACAATGTCATACTTCAAGATAGATCTTGAAATTTTTTTTTTTTGGTGATGAATGTGACGCCATTCCCCTCCTCTTCAATTTGTCATTCCCAGCATAGTATGCCATATGATGTTCAGATTCAGAATGGTCAATATCAGTCTATTTCAGCTCACTAATGCCTAAGATTGGAGTCCTGGTGTGGCGCTGTGAGTTAATGTGCTAGACTGCAAAGTCAGTTTGAACTGCAAGGTTGGTGGTTCAAGCTCACCAGTCGCTCCTTGGAAACCCTCTAGAGGGTCGCTTTGGCTTGGAACCGACTCGACAACATTTAACAACAACAATGCCTAAGATAGCAATCTTTATGTGCTCCATTTTTCTGGACAACTTTAAAATTTCCTAGATTCGTATTTTATATATTCCATGTTCTGATTATTGGTGAATGTTTACAGCTGTTTCTCCACATTTTGAGCTTTTCCTCAGCAGCAAAGTTTTCCTCCATTTGCAGTGATCATGGTCAGCTCTTCCCCTGTCATATTTTGAGTGCCTTTTAACCTGAAGGGCTCATCTTCTGGTACTATATCTGTCAAAATTCTGGTGCTCTTCATTATGTTTCAATATTCAATATTCTGGTGGTATCTGATAGTGCTCCACTGCTATTTCATTGTGTAAGCATTCAGAAGTAATCCACCTCTCCTTCCTTGTCTTAGTCTGGAAGCACAGCTGAAACCTGTCCACCCTGGGTGACCCTGCTGGTATTTAACAGTGGTATAGCTTCCGCATCACAGCAACATGCAAGCCACCACAGTATGACAAACTGACACAAAGAGTGGTGGCTCTGGGTTTTACTTTCTTCATTTGGTGAGGGAAGGTGATCAGGACGCCACTCCCTCTCAGAGAAAAACACAGGGTGGAGGTACAAAGGCTTTCCCGGCCTCCAGAGATTAACAGCACCTTGTACAGTAAGCCAATTCTAGACAAGGTTGTCCACTTTGGCTGCATGCTAGGCACCCAGGGAGCTTTCTAGATATTTTACTTTAAAGTAGGTCTTTTAAAAATGCTCCTTGTGGTTCTAATATGCAATCAGGGCTGAAAACCACTCACTGAACTATAATCTCACTAAGCCAAGTGTGGTCTATGGTCCTCGAATGGCAGCATCGTTTGCCCCTCGCCCCCTCGCCCCTCTGGCCAAGGCTGCTGAACCCAGTCTGCACGTTAGCAAAATCCCCAGGTGAGTCAATGCACATTACAGTGTCTGTGACAAATTTTAGCTTGACAAGGACTGGCATGGACTGTGGGCTTCTGGCTGGGGCAGGGATTTCAGGACAGAGGAGATATGACTCCCACCAGAAAGATGAACATTCAGCATGTAAAACCAAAGGAAGGAGGCCAAGTGGCAAAGTAGCAAAATGAAGTTATGCCAGCCTTGCAGATAGACAGCGGTACTTACCAGCTGAATAACATTCCTAGTGAGAGAAACTTGGGGCACCGTTTTGAGTTTCCTGCTTACTGGCATGCAGTTTTTTCTTTGAATTTGTTTACTTGTTCTCATATATATATTTAGACTGAGCCTCTTTCGGGAGGGTGGAGGCAGGCAGACTGGACCCCATTAGGGTTGGAAATAAAAATAGTCAAGGCCTCCAAGCAGGCTGGTGGCAGCAGAAGTTTCTTAATAAAGAGAAAAGGTGCTTTTACATCAAGTGAGGTGGACCCAGTCACTGCAGTGCTAACAACACTGTGCTTCACCTCAGGCAGCTGCTGAAAGGGTCTCTGAGTGAGTCTGGGTAAAGCTGATGGGAGAGTGGAGTGAATGGATTTACTGTGTGTGCTTTTCCCTGGCCTGGTGCTCCTGGCTCTGCTGCTTGGTTCTCAACCCTAACACCCCTAGTTGAGTCCTCTTCAGTCTGGGAAGAGAGGAGGAGGTACCACAACCTCCCTTGGTGTGAAGACACACATGGGGCGGGGGCGGGGGGGGGGCGCTCAAGGTTATTTTGGCACCATATTCCTGAATGGGGAGACAGAATATGGACCACTGGCTTCTGGGCAAACTTCTTGGATCCTCTACTTGCCCAACACCTCCCCCATGACGAGACTGAGGACCCCACGTAGTGTCAGGTGTGCTCTGAGCCTGGCATGAGCCTGTGTGGGGTGTGGGTACTTGGCACTCAGGTGCAGGATTTTCTCCCATGCTAGGTGGGGGCCAGGAGACTACGTGGAGGGAAGCGAAAGTCAAAATGAGCCATCCAAGCCAAGCCACTAGTGAATCAGGACATCCCAGTTTCTGGATCAGGTGTGGTTTCTGGGTCCCCTGTTGTTGTTGTTGTTGTTGTTAATTGCCGTAGAGTTGATTCTGACTCATAGTGACCCTGTACAGGATTTCTGAGGAGCAGCTGGTGGGTTTGAACCGCCGACCTTGCTGTTCAAGCCATCTGTGGGACCCGGTGCTTTATCTTACACCAGGACCTTTAAGTCTCCTAATTGAAGGGTTATCGCAGGAATTGTCAGTGGGCCATCCTGCCCTCCAGTGGTGTTTGGTGGTAACTGCATCCTCCCAACCCTACTTTTCACAATGGGGCCCAGCTCTGGAGGAACTGGTTTAATCCTCTGCACAGTGGCAGGTGAGGGAGAGGGGTACTGTTCTGCTATTTTGAGCATCTTGACACCTTATAAGATCATCAAAAGGAAGGGAACTAGCATATAAGGAGTACTTGCTTCCCTACACAGAAACAGTTCCTGCCCATGAGTACAGGTTATTGTTGTTGTTAAGTGCCTTCAAGTTGGTTCTGACTCATAGTGACCCTATATAGGGTTTCTGAGGAGCAGCTGGTGAGCTTGAACCACCGATCTTGTGGATTAAAATGACTTTGCAGTATAGTGCATTAACCCACAGCGCCACACCAGAACTTCATAAGTATAGGTAGTCACATTTCACTCTACACCATCTGACTCCTAAAGCCATGCTCCTAATGTGCCACACACTGGTAGAAACGCTTTAGGCCAGGATTTTGCAGGCTCCCACAAGGGCTGGGCAAAAGACTAAAGGATGATAGGCGGAGGGCAAGATAGTAGGGGCTAGTGAGGGCTGTGGCAAACTGAGGGATGTGTGCTTCACGTGAGAAGAATCATTATACAACTCCAGTGGGATACGGTTGAGTGAGAATGCTGAATTAACACTTGAGAAGCTGCAGATCTGGATTTCTATGTAAAAGCTCCCAATTTTTAATTGTTGTTGTTTTTGTTAAGTGCCGTTAAGTCGGATCCGACCCATAGCGAACCTATACAGGGTTTCTGAGGAGCAACTGGTGAGCTTGAACTGCCGACCTTGCAGTTCAAACGGCTTTGCAGTCTGGCATGTTAACCCACAGCGCCACACCAGGAAAGCTCAGGCAAGAGTTAAACATGAAGTTAAGTTGACTATAATGCTACTAGGATTCTGGTTCATACATACACAGGTTTATTCTAAACAAAGCATGTTTAGACATGTCTCTGTGATTAGTAGATGGTTGCAGACAAGTTCTCTCAATTTGAAACTTGTCTTAGTCTCATTGGGTGACTTCAAAAAAACAGTCCAATCAAAAATTGGCTCCTGGCAGTGACGCCAGAGATGTAGGCAGAGATGATGAGGTGGAGTGATGGAGCAGCTGGGGATTCTAGACTCAAGTAGGAGAGGGTCTGTGTGCTGGCGGCCGGGGGGCAGGCTTGCAGGGTATACCCTTTGGTTATTTGAATGGTTATATATTCCTGAGTGCTTCGGTGTACATAAAAAACAACAACAACAACAACAACAAAAAAAAAGGGAATGGAAGCAAATGCTGTTGAATGATGATACATGGAGGGGATTGTAGTCATTGCAATGAAACGAAATACGATAGGATGAATGTAAAGCTGATGGTCTCCCATGTAAGCTATCACTCAATTCACCATAAAAACTTAAAAGAAAAAAGAAAGTGGTTTGTGAGAGGATCTGCTGATCTGTTGGGTCAGTTAAATTCATGGCAGACAGGATATTTTCCACATCACAATAATGCACCTGCTCATTCTTCAAGGCTAGCAAGGACTGTCCTATGAGAATTTTGTTGGCAAACTTTATCCCATCCACCCTACAGCCCTGACCTTGTCCCTTCAGACTTCTTTTTTGTTTCCCAAACTCAAAGATCATTTCAAAGGAACATGATTTGAGTCCCTGGAGAATACCGAACCCGTTGTTTTGATGTGCTTGCTGTTAAGTCGAAGAGTGCAAAATTCTTTGGGGGAAGCGTTGGAGAGATGGAAACACTGCTTTCAGAAATGTATCGACTTGAATATTTTGAGAAACAATAGCTTCATATTTTGATTTAAATAAAGGTTTCAATGACTTTGTAGCAGTCCTTTTTGACTTACCCTCTTACTATGCAAATCCAATACAAAGTATTTCTGTTTCCTCTGAAGATGCTTCTAGAACATACTCATGTTTCAGGTGAGGTGCAGGGAGAGGTGAGGACTTGTCCACGATCACAGGGTCTGTCTCCTAACTCTCAGACCAGTGCTCCTCTTAGCTGCTCTGGGGCAGGGGTGTATCCCTTCCGACCTCGGTGGGGGTGGTACTAAACGTCAGGCTCAGACTAGAGACTGAGAGTTCACCATGTTTATTAGCCAGACCTGGCTTGAGAGTGTAGTGGGGCCATCCTTGGTCCCTCTTGGAAGTGATAAAGAACACTGGCCTCCTCCCAGATCCTGCTGATATAGTGGCCAGATCTAGTGGCTGTGTCTGACTGTCTTGCTCCCTTGACCTGGGTTTCATAGGACAGACATGCCTGTCCATTCCCAAGGTCAGGCTGAACAGGGCGACATCCACTTTACAGGTGGGAAATGCTGAAGCCTCAGGGCTGAGTTTCCGGCCTCCGGTCAGTGCTTGGACCGTCCCCTCCCAGTTCTTGGAGGAAGACTTTCCATGATTTAACTGCTCTGGAAATGCAATCTATAAATACATACTTTGTTTCTAAAATAAGTAATAAATTAGACCTTGGACCAGCTTGAAGGCCAGCCATGTGTCACATGACATGGTTATTTGCCATGTTGTGGTGGTGTGTGCTACCGGGCCAGTTACAACTCCTCATGGCCCTATGTGACCGAGTAGCAATGCCCCATAGAGTTTCCTAGGCTGTAGTATTTACAGAAGCAGACTGCCACAGTTTTCTCCCATGAATAGCTGACTTTTTGGTTAACAGCTGAGTGCTTAACCACTGTGCCACCAAGGTTCCTTATGTACACACCACCAATCATGTGTCCTCCCATGTATGGTGCTGGGACCTGTGCCATTGACTGTATATGCCCCACATATTGTATGCTATGTGCCACAATGCATGTCCCATGTATTGCCACATGTCGAGTCATACTCTGCCACATGTGACCTTCAGATGTCACTCCACATTACATATGGTACTCTCATCATGCCACCTGTTCCCAACTGGTAGCCCATAACTATACGATTTAGGACAGTCTTTTAACCATACAAGGTTCCTGCTCCCCCACAAATGCATTCTGAGGGCTGCAACAGGACAAACAGGCCCCACTCTCTTGGGGCAGATGCAGGACACCCAGTTGAGGGTCCTCCTGGGCCCACCTCCCTGGTGAGTGGGAATGGGCATCACTTGACCGAATCCCAAGGGCTTTGAGGGGGCTGTCAAGTGCTCCGAGGGGCCTGGGGATGGTCTTTGAAGAAGGCAAAGTCCAGCCTGGGCTCCTTGCTCTGCAGACGCTGGGCCACATCAGGGGCGATGAGGTTATTCCAGAGGCTGTGGGAACAGAGACAGACACTCAGCGCTGGGAGCCGCTCACTCCTCCCCATTACTGATGGGGAGACTGAGGCCTGGCAGGGGAGCCATGCCAGAATTACTGGCAGAGACAGGTATCAGACCAATATGGCTGTCCTAGCGAGACGGTACCCCCCCATTCATATCCTGGCTTCTCCTACTCAGTCTTTCCTCCAAAAGTTAATCACCCCAACCCAAATGAAGCTCACAGGACACATTTATGCAAATAAGAAAAAAATTCCCCCACTTTATGACACTTCATGTGCATCTGTTCAAAAGTTGTCTTGTAGACTAGTTTTGATCGAGTAACCATCCACTAGAAAGCTCTCATCTCTACGATGTGGATGGTGCCTCCTTAGATAGTATGTCTTTGTGTAGTGCACAACCAATACACCTGTATAGCTCCCTACCATGTGCCAGGTATTGGGCTCAGTGCTTTCTGCATTCTCAAAGGGTAGACCCTTGAGACAGATACTATGATCATTCCCATTTTATAGAGGTTCAGGATGCAAAGTTGCACAGCTGGCAAATGGCAGATCTGGGTTTTGATCCAGGTCTACTTGCTGCCAAATTCTTGTTGGAGTGAGTCTACTTTCTCCTTTGATAATCCCTATTACCTGTTCCTATGTGTAGTCTTCTTAGATTGTGGGGGTTATGTGGCCACCCACCCACTGCCCAGCCCCTGCAAGCCCCTGTTACCGGATGACTTGGATGCCAGGACCCTGGGCCAGTCCTTCAGCCAGGAGCCAGGCTCCGCAGGCTGTGATCCGATTCTTCTCCAAGCTTCCCAGGACACAGTGGAGACAGAGTAGAGAGAGATTAGCATGAGGTCCTTTCCCCAGGCCAAGTTGAAGGGACACAGGCTTGCCTACTACCTTCTCAGAGGACCACCAGACAACAGTGGACTGGTGGAAGCTGCAGCAGGATGACTTGAGGCTAGACCCCAGGGAGACCTAAGCTTGGCAGGGGCTTGGAGCTGGCCAGAGTGCAAACTCAGGTCTTCCTGCAGGGCTTTCCCTAGGATGTGTCCACCCACCACCAGCCCTCCCACACTCTCTGGCTTCCCAGGGTGTGCCCAGCATACTCTATTCTCTTCAGCCGGCCCATTCGCGGCAGGACCTGGGCCAGTTCAGCAGCCGCCTCGTCCCCGAGGAGATTCCAGGACAGCCTGCAGGGTGGGGGTTCTAAAGTCAGCAGGAGTGAACCAATGGGGGGGGGG
>NW_006408573.1:6421900-6431169 GCF_000296735.1 Chrysochloris asiatica | reverse complement strand
AGGAGGTATTGTGCAGGTACAAGAGGGGCTTCCAGATGGGGTGCCCACATGATCTTGCCTGAAGACCTCCTTCCTTCCCTAGCCCTCCCCAACAAGTCCTCCCTTAAGACCCCAGAAGCATAGGAGCTGGCTGTCGCTGGAATGCCAAACTTGGTCTGGAGTTTAGGACATATGGCTGACAGAAACAATGCTATCACCCCAACTTCCACCAAGCACACGGCATCATCGCAGTTCTTGCCACATATGCATGTCTCCTATATAATTATCTGCATCATACATATTTTTCTTTAACTCCACCTGCCCCACTTTTTTCTTTTTTTTTTTTTAAAGAAATTAACCTGACTAGGAACTATTTATCACTAAAATCAATGAAAATCCTATGCTATGTACCCTAAATAGAAGGATATTCATAAAGATAAATACAGTGTAAACAACTGCATGAACTTTTAACTGGAACCTAAGCACATTCCCAGGAACACAGTGGCTCTGTAGGATAAGCACTGGACGGTGAACCACAAAGGTTCGAGCCCACCAGCCACTCCACAGGAGAAAGACGAGGCTTTCTGCTCCAGCAAACATTTAAACCTCAGAAACCCTATGCAGGGTCACTATGAATCGGGATCGACTTGATGACACTTAACAAGCACCTTCTAGAGTCCTGGTGTGGTGCTGTACATTAAGCATTGGACTACTAACCACAAGGAGTCCTGGTGTGGTGCTGTGGGTTAATGTGCTGGACTGCAAGGTCGGTGGTTCAACCTCACCAGCCGCTCCTCAGAAGCCCTAGACAAGGTTGCTTAACAACACAAGGTAGGCAGTTCAAAGCCACGGCCATTCAGAACAGACTCTATGGCCTACAACAACAACAAGCAGTTCCCTAAGGTGCGGAACCTGTGACCTACCTGCTCCCTTCCTGTTAAAAAGGGAAAATCCCCAGTGCTAGGTGTTAAAGACAGGTTAGTAGCAACCTAGACCTTATCTTCAGTGTGATGCTGTTAAGTGTTGTTGAGTTGGTTCTGACTCATAGTGACCCTGTAAACGGCTTCCAAGGAGCAGCTGGTGGGTTTGAACTAGTGTAATGAGAAGGATGCAAACCTAACCTAACATTCCTTTGTAATCAAATTGTCCTGTATTTTAGGAAACGGCATTCTCTTCCAACTGTGGTTAGGGCCCTGGGCTACATCATAGTAGTCTAGTTAACCCACCTCCCCACAAAGCAGCACCAGGTAGTCCCAAATTCTGAGTATCTCTGATGACCAAGAGGGAGCCAGACACAGCCAGGGGGCAGGTTCGGGGTCTGCTGGCTTTAGCCCCTCTTCACTACAGACAGGTGGTTCAGAAAGCAGGCATACGGTCTATCCAGCCACCTCCCAAAGAGAAGGTCACTGACCCAGAGCCCCAGAGACTGTCTGGCTCCCTCCATGCTGCCCATCCCACAGTGGGGAAACAGGTGAGGGCTGAATGGCTTTGCCCAACCTCGGCTGTAATTTCCTTAGAGGAGATATGGGCAAGAATGGTCTCCCTACTTCCAGATAGGGGACAGCCTGAGAGGAGGGGATCAGCTCCAGGCCACATTGTCTCAGATGCCTTTCTCAAGCACTCACAGGATTTCTTCCAGGGCAGGGCAGAGCACGAAGCTGGCAGCCAGGAGCTTGGCAGTCTTGTTGTCAATTTTACACGAAATTAGGCTGGAGACAGAGAAGGGCAATGAATGGGAAGCATGAGTCCGGGGCACTGCTGGTTGGTACCCCACAATCAGAGCAGGAGGGGCCCAAGCGGAAGTTCTGGGCAGGAAAGCACCCCCTTTGTGCCGCAGTCTCCTTTGACCCCTGGTGCCTTGGTCACTTCAAAGGCCTCCTCAGCTGTCAGGCTGGGCCAGACCAAGGCTGCCCCCACCCCAGGATGCCGAGGCGCTGCTTACTCGATCTGCCTGAGCAGTGGGAGCCCCTTAGAGAACTGTGGAAGCCCTCCGGCCAGGCTGTTCTCTGCCAAGCTGTGTGGGGGAGACACCAGTGAGGGAGAGCTGCAGACCCTTGCTGGCCCATCCTCCTGACCTATCCCCACCACCCTACTCACCTGATCTCTTCCACCTGCGCACATCCGTCCAAGGCCTGGACAAGGCTCAAAGACCCCGCTGGGCCCAGGTGGCTGGAGGACAGGCTAGGGAAAGGGGAGTGAGTGGGATGACCCTGGGGTGGAGGTCCCTGGTCCCCTACCTTGTCTCAGGCTTTGCTGTGGGACATTAGGTCTTTTCTAAACAAAGCCAGCTCAGGTGAGGCAACTGCTAGCTACCCCAAGCCTTTCCCCATCCACACAGGATGAGGCCAGGTCTCCTAACTCCTAGCCCACAACTCTTTCCCAGCCCCAGACTTGTCTCTAGGCCCTGAGGTAAGGATGATTCTGTGGAAAGGGGCAGCCAGGCCCAGGGCAGACCATAGCGTGACCTAAGGCAGGGCCAGCTCGGTGGATGGGAGCTTTGACTTGGTGAGGTACAGCCCTGCTTGCACTTTTGGCAGGGTACACTCACCACAGGATCTTCAGACGTGGGGGCAGCCTGTGAGCCAACATCAGGGCTGTGGGGTCCCCCAGGGCATTGTACCCAAACCTGGAAGAGGAGAGGGTGAGTGGTGAGCCCTGGGCTGGCTGGTCAGGTCCCTTGCCCTGTGACCTCAGGGGGGTGTGCAGGATACAGGGGTAACACACCTGGGAAACCCACCTGGGTAGGCACTCACCTCAGCTCCTCAAGGCAGAGACCAAGAAACTCCACTACCTGCATTCCCCCTGCCGGCCCAATGCCATTTGCTGAGAGGCTAAGGGAGGGACAGATATGAGATCCTTGACACCCCCTCACTGCCTCCCCTACCACATCTGCTGGGACTGCCACCCCTGCTGCAGGTCCCTAAGAGACAAACCCCACCACACCTTTGCAGGTGGAATGAAGGGCACCAAAGTCAGAGAAGAGCAGAGAGTGGGCCAGCTAAGGTCCCACAGTCAGCACGCCAGCAGGTCACCAGCCCTGATGCACTGGCAGCTGGGGAAGGGAGCGGTTTCCACTGCTGGGACCCTGGTGTGGTGCACATGGGTAAGGCTAGGACTCACTCTAGCTTCCTGAGCTCAGGCAGCCCCGGTAGAACAGCAGCTAAGTGCTGGGCACCAGCATCTCCAATCTGGTTGTGGCTCAAGCTTGGGGAGAGAAGAGTAGAATGAGGGCCTTCAGCCGCTGCTCACCCTGCCTGTCAAGTTTGTCCACGCTCCCAGCCCAAACAGAAGGTGTGTGTATACACTGTGTCCCTCAGATATGTGTGTTGAAACCTTGGCCCCTGTGCCTGAGATGGTGACCCTGCTACTGGGAAAAGGGGTTTTCTTTTATGTTCAAGAGGCCATCCCATGGAAAGTGAGTTCTGAATCTAATCACTTCTGAGTTACTAAAAGAATCTATTAGGTACACACACACACACACACACACACACGTACTCACACACACAGGAGACGACAGAGACCTCATGAGCATCATCTACAAGCCTAGGGACTAAGGCATGCCCAGGGTTACTGACAAGGAAGGCATCAACAAGGCTGAGACCCTGATTCAGACTTTTAGCCTTCAGAAGTGTGAGAAAACACAGTTTTGTTCTTTAAAACCACCTATTTGTGGGCTCTGTGTTATAGCAGCGCTAGGTAATTAAGCCAGCGGGGAGGCTGAGGTCAGTTCACAAGGAGACAGTTCCATCTTCACTCTGCTCTCCCTGAAGTCTGACCTAAATCCTTCTTCTTCTTCTTTTATTTTAATGTTTTATTGTAAATTATGTGATAGTTTACATGGGAGAGCATTAGTTTTACATTCATCCTATTGTATATCATTTCATTGCCATGATTACAATCCCCTACATGCATCATCAACCATCCAAAGCCTGCCCCTCAGTGGTCAGCCCATAGCCTCTCTCCCTCTCTGGGTCTAAAGTCCCCAGCCGCTCCATCTCTCCAAGTCATCATCACTGTTTCTCTAGGTAGGGTCCTGCACTCCGCTCTTCTCCCTTGATGGCCCCAGGGACCTTCACTCCTGAACTGCAAAGTCAATCACTCCCTTCCTTTTGCTATAAAACATTTACCTTTACATTTCCTACCCTCACAGACAGTCCTGATGACAATTATTCACTATTGTATCACAAGAGACCTATCCACATCTCCTTTCACCAGCCCTGTCCAGACAGATTGGATCCTACTCAGTGGAGAGTCTACCTTCCTCTGCGCCCTCTGGATCTAGGCTCCCTCTTGAAAGCTTGTAAGCCAGCCACTTCTTGCCTTTGTAGCCCTCCCATTTTGGGTAGCCAATGTCCAAGTTGCCCATCCCCGTCTACTCTGTGTATGGAGGGGATGTGAATGTTGCTTGTTCCCTCTTTTGAGCTACTGCATCCATAGGTGTAGGTCAAGTTCATCAAATTGTATCAGATTACTTTTTTCCCTCTTCTTTCTTCTTCTAGTTGAGTTCTGATCATCCAGTCATTGAAGCCAGGTCAAGTGGGTATTATCTGCAAGTGGGGTGCTCTTGTGCATATGCCCTCTCTTCTTATCAGCTGGACGCTTCACTCTCCAGTCTAGTCCTCTGTGGCTATGTCACTGACTCTGGGCCCAAGAGTCCCCTGGTCTTGCCACACTGCTGGCCAACCAGGTCTCCACCCTGGTTCACAGGAGTCTGTTGAACGTTGTAGGGCTTAGCTCACCGCTTCATTGCTGTTTTTCCCTCACTTCCCTTTATTGGTGACAAATGTGGTCACCAATCATAGCATGTATTCCCATTGGGTTTTAGTCTTAGAAGAGGGTTTGCCCTGAGGGGACCTGACCACTTGCCTTGATGTCTCCTGGACGAGCAACTTGCTTGTTCTTGTTGTAGTCAGTCGGACTGCCATTATTGTTTTGTATTTTTCCTGTCAGTGTTTCTTTCAGGAAGTATCTTCTGTTCTTCTAGCCATTCCAGGCTGGTCTGCTTGTGCTTTTGAGTGGAAATTTCCCACCTCGGGAGATTCTGGATGGGGTTCAGGGTTCCACCTGTTGTCTTAGGCAATGTAGAGGCTCCGCAGGAAGCCTCCTTCACTGGGCACATTGTAGCCCCATTTTAGGTATTCCAATCAAGGAGTTGTGGTAGCATAGTGGTTATGAATTGGGCTGTGAACTGCAAGGTCAGCAATTCGAAACTACCAGCTGTTTCACGGTAGAAAGATGAGGCTTTCTGTGCCCATAAAGATTTACAGCCTTGGAAACCCTGTGCAGGGTCACTATGAGTCAGAACTGACTCCGAGGCACATAACAACAACAATCAGTTATAGGCAGAAGACGGACTTAAAAGCTTTCTATGGTGATGTTTCTGGCTATTCTTTTCTCTCCCCATCAAGTGTCTATTTTATAATGGTATGCCAGGAAAATCCAGATTCAAAAGATAGCCAAGCATCTTAACATTATTTCCTCCCTTTTGCCCATTCCAACCATGTCTCAATCCCTGTATCCCAGAGCCCTGTTGTTCCAAGGTTGTGCATACATCATTATTTACCTCTGTCCCACTTAGCCCATGAAAATCTGCCTAATTGTTTTCCCACCCCATCTTCCATTCCCCTTCCCCTTCTAGTGTGTTGCCCCCCTCCCTAGCACCCAAACTATCTCGTGTCTATTCCCTACCCTGTGCTCCACCTTCCCCTCCCTCCCCTCACCCCACTTCCCTGTACCCCGCAAATGGGTTCTTTTTCTAAATCCTTTCTAAATCTTTTCTAAATCTCCCCCCTTAGTATGGGTTCTTTTTCTAAATCCTTCTTGCTGCAATAGATACTTACACATTCTATCTTGAATCTCCCAAGGTGCCAAGCTTGGGGTTTTGCACAGTGTGCAAAGTGGGGAATGAGACCACCAAGAGAAGAGTGCACTCAAGTGGTCTTGTTTGATCATCTGCCCAAGCCTCCACCCTGCCAAACTTGTCTTGGGTCTGGAGGAGGGGCCGACAACTCACCTCAATTCCTCCAAGTTGGTGGTAACTCTGAAGGCTTCACAAAGGTGACGACAGCCAATGTCACCAAGGCTGTTCCCGCTCAGGCTGGAGAAGTGGGGAACACGCCAATGGACTTCAGTCAGTTGCTTAGAGGCCTTTGCAGGGACTATGTTAAGAATGCTACAGTTTGCAAAGCCTGTCACATTCAGGAGCTCATGTGCCACTCACAAAAGTTTGGAGTGGTGGGGAGGGTGAAGGGGGCCAGAAGGAGTGGTGAGCCGGGAAGAATGACTGGTCCCTGTGTGCAGGGGAGAAAACTGAGACTTGGAGAAGAGCCCTGGGGTGGAGCTGAAGGATAAACAGTCAACCCCAAGGTCAGTTTGAACCTTAAGGTCAGTGGTTCAAACTCACCAGTGCTCCTTGTAAACCCTATACTGGGTCACTGAGTCAGAACCAGCACAATGGCACTTAACAACAACAACAACAACCACAGAGAGGAGCCCTGACTGGCCAGAGACCCACAGCTATTCACAGGCAAAGTAGAGATGAGAGCCCAGAGCCCTTGGCCTGGAAACAGGCCAGTGCATCAAATGTAAAGGACACTTTTTGGTTTTGCCAGACTTCGCCTCGCCTCAGCCTCTGTGTTGGGGGTCTGTCAGAGCAGCTTAAAGGACTGTCAGCTCATAGGAGTACCACAGCTCAGGCAAATCCTTTCTCCAGGGCTCCCAGCGTTCTAGTCTGTGCACACAGTGGGCTTCTCCTTAAACTCTGCTTAATGTCTTCTCTGTGCCCTGACCTTGTTATGCCTCTGGGAGTGTGTGTGTGGGGGGTGAGAACAAAACCAAAACCAAAACCAAAAATTGCTTTTGTCCCAAAGTGAAGTATTTGCCTGAGGGTTATTTTGCTGTTTTGTTTTTGCACATTAAATTTTGAACTGCCTTTCAGTAAGTTGATCTTAGAAGAAATGATCAAGTGACCTGTTGCTTAGAATCTGCACACCCCACCCCAGCTACTCCATTTCCTAACTACTCTACTTGGCCTGAGTGGGGGGTGAGGACTTGGATAAAAACAAACGCTTTGTGTCGTGGTTTGAATTTGCTGGGACCTAATATTTCATATTTCTAAAAATCATATTCAAAAGAGAGTATAATATTTGTTTGTTAAAGAGAACAGGGGTTGAAAATGACAAGGTCCTGAGACCTTCACAGTGTGGCCTGTAGCCTCGGGAATCAGTTATGTTTGGGAGCGGGACAGAGATGCAGAATCTGGGCAATCCAGACCTGCAGAATCGGAATCTGATTCCTGCACTCATTAAGACTTGAGTAAGTCAGTCCAGGACTTGGTGGCATTGGAAGGCAAATACAGTGGGTACTGACCCTGGAGGGCCCAGGGACACCCTAGGGAAAGGAGTGTCATCAGGGGCATGCCCTGATGCCTCTCTGGGTGGTAGTCCCAGAAGAGTCGGGGTGTTATCCTCCATTTGCTCCCCTGGGGCTCGTTGGTCACTTACATGAGACTCTGCAGAAGTGTCATGTGCCTTAGTGCTTGAGTGAGCAGGTCCAGGGTGCAGCTGTCCAGTGGAAGGTAGCTGAGGCTGAAGAAGAGGAGACCAGGTGAGGACCTGGGGTTGCTGGGGTTGGGTCCCAGGCGCATACTGAGGCCTTGTCCTTTCTCTGTGGTTAACAATACTCAGTCCTCCAAGACAGCCACTTACACCCACACAATGTAAAAACTGTACAAAACAAAACTACACTGGGAAATCCAAATGTCATCTCCTTGCATGGATTACCAAGTCATCCAGCCAGCAGCCCTGTGTTCTCAATCACAGCAGGACTCAGACTGTGGACCAGCGATAATAATGACCACATCCTGAGTACATACTGTGAGACCAGGTACTAGATTCAGGGCCACCTTCAAAGGTGAGTCATTATCACCCCATTTTACAGATGGGGAACACTGAGGCTCAGAGAGTCAGAAAACTTGCTCAAGGTCACCCACAGAAAGTGGCAGCCTCAGGCACAGAACGCAAGGCTATAGGACTTCCCATTCCTGGTTCTGATGACATGCCACCACATGCCACTCTCCTTATGGTCCCCAGCCTAGATAGGAAAGGGTAATAATAAATGATAACAATATATCTGTTCTAAACACTTAACTTGTATTATCTCATTTAAGCCTCACAAGAACGAACCCTTGGAGGTAAGTATTACTATTACTCCTAAAGTTAAGATAAGACAAAAACACAGAGAGTTTAAAGAACTTTGCCAAGCTCACACATTAACAAGTAGAACCTAGAGGTGACCAGCTGTCCTAGTCTTCCTAGAACTGAGGGGCTTTCTAGGACATGGGGCTTTCTGGTGCTAAAACCAGGGCAGTTGGTCAAGGTACCAAGGTTGAACCCAGGCAATGTGGCTTCTAACAAGGTAGGTCCATGCCTCTAACCATTTCACTATAGATGGAACAGGTGGAAGAAGCTGGTTAGATTTGAGGACCATTGGTGTGGCACTTTGGGTTAATGTGCTGGACTGCAAAGTTGGCTTGAACAGCAAGGCTGGCAGTTCAAGCTTATCAGCTGCTCCTCAGAAACCCTATACAGGATCTCTATGGGTTGGAACCAACTCAACAGCACTTAATAACAACAACAGCCTGTCAGAGATGGAACCTAGGTGGCACAGTGGCTAAGCACTGGACTGCTAACTGAAAGTTCAGTGCAGTGCTTCAAACCCACCAGCAGCTCCTATGGAGAAAGATGAGGCAGTCTGCTGTAAAGATTTACAGCTTCGGAAATCCTATGACGCAGATCTTCTCTGTCCTACAGGGTTGCTACAAGTTGGAATCAACTCAATGGCTGTGGGTCTGGGCCTTTCAGCGAGGAGACGGACGAGGTGACAGATCTGAAACCTGCAGGGACCTCTGGGCAGTGACGATCTGTCCTCTGCTTTTTGAAAGGGACTGTATCAGTGCTGTTGGTGGTGGTGCCATCAAGTTGGCTCTGACTCATAGCAAACTGCGTACAACGGAACAAGCTGCTGTGTACAATGGAACAAGCTGCTGCGTACAACGGAACAAGCTGCATACAACGGAACAAGCTGCGTACAACGGAACAACCTGCGTACAACGGAACAGGCTGCGTACAACGGAACAGGCTGCGTACAACGGAACAACCTGCGTACAACGGAACAAGCTGCGTACAATGGAACAACCTGTGTACAATGGAACAACCTGTGTACAACGGAACAACCTGCGTACAACGGAACAAGCTGCGTACAATGGAACAAGCTGCGTATAGTGGAACAAG
>NW_006408573.1:6421554-6421799 GCF_000296735.1 Chrysochloris asiatica | reverse complement strand
GGAACAAGCTGTGTACAACGGAACAACCTGTGTACAACGGATCAAGCTGTGTACAACGGAACAAGCTGTGTACAATGGAACAAGCTGTGTACAACGGAACAACCTGTGTACAATGGAACAAGCTGTGTACAAGGGAACAAGCTGTGTACAACGGATCAAGCTGTGTACAGTGGAACAAGTTGTGTACAGTGGAACAACCTGTGTACAATGGAACAAGCTGTGTACAGTGGAACAAGCTGTGTACA
>NW_006408573.1:6361222-6421295 GCF_000296735.1 Chrysochloris asiatica | reverse complement strand
ACCATCTTCACAATGGGCTTCACTGCCCATTGTTGTAGCCACTGTGTCAGGTATCTTATTGGGGGTCCTGCTCTTTTTTGCTGACCCTCTACATTACCAAGCATGGCCCCTCCTGATAACATGTCCAAAGTACGTGAGATGAAGTCTCACCATCTTCGTTTCTAAGTTTCATATTTCTTTCAAGACAGATTTGTTCATCCTTCTGGCAGTCTACTGTATAGTTAATGTCCTTTGTGGGCACCTTAGTTCACATGCAGCAGTTCTTCAGTCTTCCTTATTCATTGTCCAACTTTTGCATATAGTAAGCTCATTAAATAAGATAATTGAGGCAGCAAGAAATAAGGAGCAGCTCAAGGCCCCTAGGAAATTAGGAGAAAGGGCAACGTCCCCAGGCCATGAATGTGATGGGGTCATGGATTGGCCTGTCGTGTTCTCCAGTGGTACTTGCGGCTCCTGGCCTTGGTGCCGGTGCACAACTTAATGTGTATGGTCGAGCATCAAAAAGTTCTTGGAGAAATGGAATGAAAAGACACTGGACTTTTTCCATGAACTTTTTGAAGCCCCCTTGATTTGTCAAATGTATGGATGAGCCAGTGAAAGACCATCCAAGGGTTCCAACTCCCCCAAATAAAAGCTTCCAGAAGGAAGGGTTGAGCAGAGGTACAGACAGATAGGAGGAGGCTGGAAGAAATCATTACTGGAAGAGAAAGGGGGTCCTTCTGGTCAAAGGTGCCCCTTCTCTCCACTGCCAGACCCTCTCTCCTGGGTAAGCAAAGAGGGACAAGGTGGGAGAATTTCAGTGCTAAGGGGCAAATCCCCAAAAGTTGTACTAATATATTTAAAACTGTATTAAAAACATATGTAGAAAAAAGCAAGGAGAAAAATTCACCCGACTGTTTTGAGAGTTTTCTCAGGAGGTTTTAACACCAGGGATTGCATGGCCTTTGTTACAGATTTCTATAATGATGAAATTCCTTTTAACCAGTGTGTACTTCAGGTCATCAGAAAATCTTAAATGTTAAAAGAGGAAATGACTTGTTAATTTTTTTCCTTCTTACTGCATGCTTGTTCCAACAGGAGGGGTACCTGTCCCATAGGCTGAACCTATTTCTGATAGCTTCAAATTATGGGTGAGAATAAAGGTTGCTGGTTACTAAGGAAACAGTTATAGGCAAATGGCACAGATGGTGGGTGACTGTGGGGTTTCCCTGCCAGTTTGTGTCCCCTTCTTCTGTTGATAAAATCAAACCAGTTCTGATTGAGCCAATTCTGACTCCTGGCGGTTTCATGTGTGTCAGAGTAGGACTGTGCTCCGTAGGACTTTTATTTGGAGGGTAGATCACTAGGCATTGTTTCTGAGTTGCCTCTGGGTGGACTTGACTCTCCAACCTTCTGATTTACAATCGTGTAACTCCTTTTCTGTTAATGTTGTTGTTGGGTTGGTTCCAACTCACAGTGGCCCTGTATTGGGTTTCCAAGGAGCAGCTGGTAGATTTAAACCACCAACCTTGTGGTAAGCAGTTCAGTGCTTATCCTATAGTGCCACACTAGGACTCTTCTGTTAATAGCACCCTGAAATACCATCTCACCAGAGCTAGAGGACTGAGTGAACATGTGACTCAGGTCTGGCCAATGCGAAGATTCTGTTTTCAGAGCCACAATGATTGGCTTAGGGGTGGGCACTTGACCACTAGTCCACTGAGATTCAGTCTAGGGCCTTTTGTTGTAAGTGACAGAGAAAGATGCTCCCTTTCCACTGAAATGGTAGTAAGTTGCTTCTGAGACTGCCTGAGAATGAAGATTGTGGACAGATAGGTAGCTAGCTAGCTAGATAGAGGATAGATAGGTAGAGAGATAAACAGGCAGCCAGATGATAGATAGGTAGGTAGGTAGATAGGTAGGTAGGTAGATAGGTAGGTAGGTAGATAGGTAGGTAGGTAGATAGGTAGGTAGATAGATAGATAGATAGATAGATAGATAGATAGATAGATAGATAGATAGATAGGTAGATAGATAGATAGAGTAGGATCTGACAAACACTGAGCCCCTGGATCTAGCTATTCTTGAAGTCAGTTCCCTTGTAATTTTCCATGACATGAGCCAATAAATTCCTGGCTTGGGTCAGTTTGAACTGGGTATTGTCTTTCCTGTGATCAAACATCTTGTTGGCCATCAGAGCCAGGTAAGTAAGTCAAAAGTCTTGGGAGACCATTCAGCTCACCTGGGTTCATCCAGGGATTTGACAGTTTGTGTTCAGAAGAGGAGAAAGTTCCTAGGCTCCCACTCATTCTCCTACCCCCACCATTAACCACCATCGACATCACTTACTCAAGCCTCTTCAGCCTGCACTTCCCCTCAAGGGTCCTCAGCAGCTCCTTACCACACTGATTGTTAGACAAGCTGGAAGGGACCAAGCACAAGGGTGGGTTAGATGAGCCTCCCAGCCCCTGCAGCTGAGCTGTCTCCTCAGGCTCCTTAGCCCCGCCCACTTCCTAGAAGGCTGGCTCTGATGGAACACACTTCCTGTCCCAAGGGTCAGGCTCTAGGGTCACGGGGCTCTGGGGTCATAGGGCCAGCTCTTGGTTTCTGAAATGAGGGTTGTAGATAAGAAAGTTGGGGACGAGGTTAACATGCATGTAAGCACACACTTATCCTTTAGTCTTCTCAGCACCTCAGCACCCACAGGTGCCCTAGGCAAAGCAAAAGTTATGAGCTCCAAATACAGAAGAGGGGATCAAAGCCCTAAGAAGATTTGTTCCTTGTCTGCAGTCACTCTGTGAGTCAGTGGCAAGGCTGAGACCCAGAATACAGGGCTCAGCCGTTCCCAGGCCCCACCCAGACTTACCGGACTTGAGTGTGAAGAGCATAGGCTAGAGTTCTACAGCCCACCTTAACCAAGAGCAAACTCCCTTTCCATCCCTGCCCAAATGCAGGACCACCCCTCTGCAGGACCCTCAACCCTGTAACTCACTCCAGCTCCTCTAGGTCTTGACAGTAGCTCAGTCCAGATGCCAGGTGGGTGAAACCCTCCACACTCACACAACTGGTCAGCCTGGTGGGGTCAAAGGGCAAAAGGTCAAGCAGGAGCTCTAAATGTTGGCAGCAGAGGGCCAGGACACAGGGCAGGGGTGTGGCTCCTGAGGGTACTGTGCAATGGCCCCTCTTCTCTTCATGAATCTCTCTCACCATGAACTCCTCAGGCTAAGATATAGCCTGGAGTCAGGAACATAGACAAGTTGGATACGATGAAGTTTCAAAAAGTTTCTGGAAAACTCATTCCATTTTCCACAAACTTTTTGAAGTGCCCTTTGCCCCTACACTTCCCTAAACCACTGTCATTCAGGTAGAGCCTTCAGAATTTATGCCATGGTTGGTTATTACAGAATTGTCATTTAGCTTATCATAGAGGCTAAATAAAAAAATTCCAATGAAAATAAAATGTTTTAAAGTGTAGCTAGTTACTGTCATTTGCTGTAAGAGCTACCTGCTTTAAAAGAGAAGTAAAAGTTGGAAAAGTTCCGTTTTGTACCTAATCATACCAATAACTGATTCAGGCAAGAATTATCAATGGATGAATGCATGAGGAGAATCAGGATATTTACATAGTCTCAGCACATCTCCCCACAAGGCTTGTTAATTACAAAGGGAAGCATAGTAACTTCCCAGGAAACCTGGCTGGCATCCTCTGAATCAGGTGATCCCAGGTAACATCACCAGTGGTGGGGCAAATAGGCATCAGGTATCTCATGATACAAGGCACCAAGGAGGACACAACATCACTTCTGTGATGCTCCCATTGCAAATTCAGACTTTGAGTTTCAGCATGAGGAGACATCAGACAAAACCAAGTTGAAGAGCATTCTATAGAATAACTGGTTTATACAGGTCAGGGCCAAGGTCATGCTAGAGAAAGAAAGGCGGAGGAACAGTTCTAGATTGCAGGAGACTAAAGCGACATGGCAACAGAATGCAGAGTGGGATCTGGGACTGATCTAGGACTAGACAACACAATGCAGTAAATAACATCTGAACTAAAGCTTAGATCGGGGTGGAGAAAGTCCAGCCCAAGGGCTGTATGTTGTTGCTGTTAAATGCCATTGAGTTGGTTCTGACCCATAGCGACCCTGTATAGGGTTTCCAAGGAGCAACTGGTGAGCTTGAACCACCAACCTTGCAGTTTAAATGGCTTTGCAGTCTGGCACATTAACCCACAGTGCCATACCAGGACTCCAAGGGCTGTATAACATCTGAGGAATCATTTGGTCTGGTCCTGCCAAGGCAACCGCAGTTCCAGCCATCACATTGTTGCTGTTGTTGTTAAGTGCCATCAAGTTGGTTCTGACCCATAGTGGCCCTGTATAGGGTTTCTGAGGAGCGGCTGGTGAGCTTGAACCACCGATCTTGAGGTTCAAACCAACTTTGCAGTTCAGCACATTAACCAGTAGCACCACACCAGGATTCCTGCCATTACATTGGTGGTGGTGATGGTGTGCTGTGGAGTCGGTTCCAACTCACAGTGACCCTGCATAGGGTTGCAGAGGCTGTAAATTTTTACGGGATCAGAAAACCTCATCTTTCTCCCGTGGAACAGCTGGCAGCTTTAAGCTGCTTACCGTGAGGTTAGCAGCCAGATTCGTAACCACTACGCTACCAGAGCTCCTTTGACCAAATCTAGTAGGCTAATTTTTAAGTTGATAATTTTGTATGGTCAGTAAATGATAAAATTTTGGCAGGAAAAAGGTTCCCCTAGTCCTGGTGTGGCACTGTGAGTTAATGCACCAGACTGCAAAGCCGTTTGAATTGCAAGATTGGTGGGTTCAAGCCCACCAGCTACTCCTAGGAAACCCTGTACAGGGTCACTATGGGTTGGAATCGACTCGACAGCACTTAACAAAAACAACAACAACAAATCCTGGTTTAGCTAATAGTATCAATGTCAAATTTCCTGATTTATAACTATACTAGATTATGGAAGACTAAGGCCTTGTTCTTAGGAAATATACTGAACTGTGAAGGAGTAAGGGGCATGACATATGCAGTTCACTGTCAGATGGTTCTGAAAGAAAGAGGAGAGAGAAAATGGAGTGAGAAGAGAGGAAGAGAAAGCAGGAGGGAGGGAAGAAGAGAGAGAAAAATAAAGTAATTGTGAGAAAACATTGACAAAAGGTGAATTGTTGTTAAGTGCTGTCGAGTCGATTCTGACCCATAGCGACCTTGTATAGGGTTTCCAAGGAGCAGCTGGTGAGCTTGAACCACCAACTTTGCAGTTCAAACAACTTTGCGCTCTGACACATTAGTGCACGGTGCCACACCAAAGGGTGAATTAGGTGAATGGTATATGGACATTCTTCATAGTCTTGTACTTTTTCTATTAGTTTTCAATTATTCAAAAAAAAACAAAAAGTGAAAAAATAAATAAAGGGGTGGGGAAAGAAAAGAAAGAGCTTTGAAAGGGAGCATCTTTCTTGCCATGTGACTCTGTGTTACTAAAGCCTTAACATCTCCAGGACCACCTGTGTCCAGTCGGCAGGGTGGAGACCTAGAATTCCTCTGAGGTGTAGGGGTGGGCGGAGCTGTGAGGGGACATGTGTCCTGTCTGCTTACCGGAATTTCTTCAGCGTTGAGAGGGACATCAGGAAGTTGTGTAGCACCTGGGAGCTGGCATCACAAAGGTGAACCTGGGACAAGCTGAAAAGACCCATGCATAGTTTAGAAGATTGTACGGTCATCACAGGAGGAGCTCCAGAGAGAGGGCAAGACCATCCAGGGGACCACTGAGGAGTAACCAGCAGGCAGGGCTCCCTATGCCTTCTTGGGACTCTTTCCCCAACTGCCCAGGTGCGGTTCTATCCTGCTTAGGGAATGCCCAAATCAAGCACTGCCCCTGCCTCACCTAGCAGGCTCTACCTGTCTCCATCCTGACCAATCAGAGAACTCAGGGCCCGAGACCAGAGCTGGGAGGCCAAGCATACAACCAGTACTGACCTGAGCTGCCGCAATCTGGCACATGTCTTCATCATCTGTCTGAGAAGACTGTGGTAGCTTCCCAGGTCACAGTCACTCAGCCTAGGGACAGACAGTAGGTGGCAGCTCTGAGGACCAGCGACTCAGTCTCTGCTCACATGGAGCATATGATGTGAGGGTAATGAAAAGCCAATCAAATAAAGTCGCAGTAATTGTTATTCAATTATAAGAAATGCCATGGAGGAGGAATCCAGGTTGGGCGACTGATACAGTTGTGCATGTTGTTCACTGAACAAGGGCACCCAGCTGAGGACATGGTCCAGCCATGCTTTGCTTCCCAAAACATAGACCTGTAGGACTGCATCTACCCAAAGGGGGTGACTTATTCTAGTTTCCAAAAATATATGGACTAGCGATGTTGTGAAGTCAAGCATCTCTTAGAGAGGTGACAGGAGGACTGGACTCAGGCTTGGAGTTCTGGGCTCCAGGAAGCCATACTGCGGTGGTGACATTTATGCTGAAACCTGAGCGACATTTATGCTGAAACCTGAGCCAGGTGAAGGATGAGGAAGGGGTTGAGGGCATTCTGAGTAGAGGGTTGCTCTGCCTGCACAAAGACCCTGAGGGCAAAGGGATCAAGGTGCGGACTTTGAGGAGCTGCAGGATAATGTACTGGACTACAAGGTCAGTTTGAACCACAAGGTCAGAGGTTCAAACCTACCAGCCACTCCTCGGAAACCCTATACAGGGTTGCAATGGGTCAAAAGGCACTTAACAACAACAACAAGGAGAAGGGAGGAGTAGAGACTGGGGTTTGGGGTATGAATAGAGAACACGAAGAGGCAGGTTGGGGCTGACCTCACAGGACAGGCAGACACTTATGGCATCAAAGGGTCCTGAGCAGGCATGAGGAATACTGGTCAGAAGCAGTGGGGATTGACTCCAGCCACCCCCCTGGGCTCCCAGGTGCTGGTCCCCACCTGAGGGTTGCGGCCTCTGGGTTCTCCTCCTGACGTGGGAATTCCAGCTGGACACAGAGTTGCTGCTGGGTCTTAGAGATGCTGGGGAGGGAAGGTAGGAGGGGGTACCAGCGTGAGGCCCACAGCAGCTTCTCCTCCAAGGCTGAGCTGGTGAGGGGGCTGCCTGGTCTCCCAACTCAGAGTAACCAGACCCAAACTGGGGTCCCCTCTTCCCCTCTAGGACCCAGCTTCAGAGTGAGAAAGCAGGTACTTCTCTGGGTCACATACACAAAAATGGGGCCTTTTCAACCATTTTAAGTGAATGTGGTACTATAGGATAAGCACTGGACCACAGGATCTGTTTGAACCACAAAGTTGGCAGTTCAAACTCATCAGTCACTCCTCGGAAACATAATACAAGGTCACTATGAGTCGGAATTTAACAACAACATGAATGAGGACCACAATGGAGACCCATTACAGAAATTCCAGGGAAGTTCCAAAATTAACCGAGGGAAGGCTCAGGGGCCCTGAGAGGCTGTATCTGCAATTTGCTTCATGGCCTTTAGTTGAGCATTAAGTTTATAGGGTGAGGGGGTGGTCTTTGGGGAAAGGGATGAGGAAGATTCTGGGTGGTGTCTAGAGTCCTCCCAGACCATTCCTTGGTCACTCCTGGAGGGAAGAGGATAGGAGAGGGTGGGCTGTTTCAGGAAGAGCAGCTCTTCAGAGATCTTCTCAGGCTTTAGCGCATGTGCCCCTCACTCAGCCCCACCTTTCTCTGATCAGAAGGTTAAGGTCGGAAAAGCTCAGAAAGGACTAGGGCCAACAAGTGGCTCTGTTGGGATCTGAAAATAGGTCAATGAGATGCCAAAGCCTTTGTTCTTTGCCACTCCATGTCATTCTGCCACCTCTGATGACAAAGTCACAGCATGGGTGACTGTCACCCAGGGGACACTGCCAGGGCAGACAGCCTGGAGTCCCAGGATATGATAAATTTTGTCAAGAATCTCAGGTTGCTCCTCTCTGCAGCAATGTGGCTGGGCTGTGGCACAAGCATGCCATCTTGGGGACAATGTCTGGCTGAGGGCAGATCCCAAGGTCATGAATAGATGGAGATTCTGAGGATACCTCCTTCCTGGACTCACCTTATTTTGGTGACGTTGCCTGAGGCCTGGGCAATGGCTCTCAGCAGGGCCAGCACCCCGACTGTGCACACCCATGTCTCTTCCACCCTGCCACGAAAGCAGACACAGACAGAGTTTCCCAGGGCGGGCAGCATCTACCCAGCAGGGGCAGGGTAGGGATGGGACAGGGACAGGGACAGGGGAGCAAAGACAAGTGTCAAGAAGGACCTTCAGGCTTTTAGTTTTTTGCTAATTTTTAAAAGTATAGCATTACTAAACAAGGCATAGACAAAAAAAAGAAAAATTAGCATCATCCTCAGTCCAACAATGAGTATTGCAACAATCCAAAGAGAAAATACAAATTTTGAAAATGATCCTTTTAGACTTAAGAAAAGGTTCACATGGTTTTACATTACAAAGAGAAATAAGCAATAATTTATACAAAGCATGGAGTCCTGGTGTGGTACCGGAGGATTAAGCACAGTTTGAATCTGAAAGTCAGCAGTTCAAACACACCAGTCGCTCCTTGAAAACTCTGTACAAGGTCCCTGTGCGTCGGAATCGACTCCCTTGTGCTTAACAACAACAACTCATTTTCTTAGGTATTTTAGTGGAGGTTATTTAGAAAATCTTATATTTTTAGTGATTCATGTTGAAATATTTAGGGGTTAAATAGCATGTCTAGAACTCACTTCAAAAGACATCTGCCAAAAACATGAAGCAAATACTGAAAAGTATTTGCTGTTGTTAAGTTCTGTCAAGTCGGTTCCAACTCATAGCAATGCTGTATAGTGTTTCCAAGCTTGAAATGCCAACCTTGTGGTTCAAACCGACCTGACAGTCCAGCGCATTAACCCACAGGACCACACTGGAACTGCTTTTCTGAACGTAGTATTTTTCTGAGTGTTTGAAAAAGTATCACAATCAACAAACAAACATGCTATTTTTGCCTTCAGTTGAGTATCCTTTGAAGTTTTTTATCTTAAATCCCGAAGCACAAGCCTTACCCCAGGGAAGGCTTCTCTGCATCTTGGAGAGGTTCTGGGACAGAAGGGTAGGTCTGCTCTAGGTCCGGGTGACAGGAAATGACCAGGGCTGTGACCCCCCCATTCATACTACACTCACACACATCCCCAGGCAGGGAGGAGGAGGAAGATGGTACCTGAGACGGAGTAGCCCTGCTGGCCGCCTCACTTGGCTCAGGAGGACGGTTAGTTTTACCAGGTCCACGTCACATCGGGTCAGCCTGGGGAAAGAGTTCAGTTAGTGGTTGCCTCTAACAAGATGCCCCACCCCTCGGCTGTCCCCACAGACTGGACTTGGCCACTCACCTGAGATCCGTCAGTTGGGGAGCCTGGCTAAGGCCAGCGGCCAGTCTGGGCATGTGCTCTGGCCTGAAGCTGCACTCACTCAGTCTGAGGGCAAGAAGGCAAGGGTCAAGCTGAGGCTATAGCCTCCTCCAAGTCCCCCAAGGCCTATAGGGGACACCCTCACTAAGTGCAAAGGCCAGGACCAGCATCTAAGAAGAAGAGGTAGATTCGCTTTCCTGTCCTAGGAGCTTCCCGTCTCTTTGGGGGGACCCCAACCCCCAGGTAATGTGGGGAGTAAGCTACTCACTGGCCTGTTGTGGGGCACAGAGAGAGGAGTGGGACGCGCATGCCTTACATGTCTCACAGATGGAGGAGACACTGACTAACCCAAGGTCACATGACTGGTAAGAAGTAAAGGTGAAATTGGGATTCAATCAGACACCAAATCCTTAATCACTGCCCAACTCTGGCCAGCATGGGAGTATTTGAGGCTGCCTTGAGAGGGAGGGAAGGCCAAGGGGCTCAACTATGGCCCTGGTCTCTAGGTGCCCCCAGACTACTGACTTATCCAGCTGAAAAGAAGGCCCAGCAGGATGCCACAGGGGTGTCCACTGTGATGGGGCAGGGGGCTACTGACACTTTCAGGAGGAGCTGACATTTGAGCTGGATCTTAAGGGACTGGAAAAGGAAGACAGTCCCACAGGTAGGGGAGTTTGGTAGGTATGGAATGTTCTTGGAATAACAGCTGGTCCAAGTCTCTTGTGGAGTCACTGAAAGGCTTGGAGCAGTGGAACGACATAATCAGACGAGTGAGCCGTGAATGGACCTGAAGATGCCTGGTCAGACACAGATCAGTTACGAGGAACTATAGAGGAAGTGACCCCAGGAAGTTAGGCTGAGACAGGGGAGGCGAGTCCAGGGATTCCAGGGAGAGGTGGTGAGGGTGTTGGTAATAATGGATCCATCACTCAAATGAACCAGGACTGTTCCAAGCATCATTTGATCCCAAAGAGATAGGGCCTCTTATTACCCCTATGTGACAAATGAGGAGCTGAGACACAGAGATGTTAAGTAACTTGTCCAAAGTCATGTAACTGGTAAGTGGTAGGTAGATGTCCCCCAGGTGGTTCCAGAATCTGTGCTCTTAAACTCCAACACTGCGAAGCCTGAGATTTCTAGTTAGGACATGGCTACGAGGCACAAGGACAGTAGGAAAACCTCTGGCTGGGATGTGGGGACTTGGGGGACAGATGAGCCCAGGAAACATATAGAAAGGGGGAGTGGGTGGGACAAAGAAGCAGGCAGGGAGACCCCTCTCCCCATTCTCTACCCTCAGCCCAGACCAGGGTTACCTCAGTGTCTTCCCAGTCTCCTCCTGCCTGGAGAAGTGAATCCAAAAGTTCTGTTCAGACCCCAAGCTGCAGAGAGAGATGAAAGCCAGTGTCCTAAGACCCAGGGACCAATGGGGCCCAGAGAGGAAAGAGGAGCTGGCCCACAGGAACAAAAGAACAGGAAGAAAAGGCCCATGCCGACCAGAGGAGAACCCCAAACTCATTCCAGGAGCATGCTTAAATCTGGCCTGCCCCACCCATGGCCTCCGGATATCAGGGAGTCATGGAAATTATGGCCCCACATTCAGTGAATCTACCCTGAGGCTGGGAGAGTGGCCAGGGCGCCCCTATCACATAGACAGGGCTGTCCAGTGTGTGAGTCTTGCTCCCCCACTACACACAAGAGCAATAACATCTCCTTACTTCACAGAGGCCTCCTGGGCACCTGGGCAGGAGGGGAGGGTCTCCACCAGGTGCAGAGCACTCTCCAGAGAGACGCTGTTGTGACTCAGACTAGAAGAGACAAGATGTTCAGCTCTGGGGGGTGCATGCAGGACTGGATAGAGTCCAGCCCAATCCCCCCTTGCTTCCAGCTGTCAGATCTGACAGGCCTGAGAGTCCAAGTCTATGCTGCAGATGGAGACACTGAAGACCAGAGAGTGGCTTTGTAGGGCCCTATCCCCATGGGCAGCATGGCACCAGATACTGGGGTGTGGTTGGGGGCAGGGTATTGAGGGACCAGCTGGTAGCTTCACCCTCATGTGGGTCAGAGACCCCCAGAGTTTAAACCTCAGTTGCCTAGCAACTGAGATTGTATCCTTGCTCTGGTGAGAGTGTGGATGACTTCTAGGGACCTTATTTACTATAGGGACACATATCCAAATGCCGTGTCTCATAATTCAGGTCAGAGAAACTTCAGGAGTGGGATGGACCAGGATCTGAGGCAGATGAAATCCCAAGGATGAGGAATTTTCCATACCCTGTCTCAGGGCTGAGCTTCACTGGGAGAGGTTACATGCAGGGGAAGGTCCTACTGGGACAAAATCAGAAACACCCTTTCCCCACCCATGTCCTTGTCCTCTGGAGTTCTCTAGGGATACTCTCAAAAGAGGCCTGCTAATGCTATTGGCCCAGGGGAGTTTTCTTCCTTGCTGTCTTCAAGATTATTCCGCACTTACTCAAGTGAACCGGAGATGGGCACCTGAGACAGACATTCCAGGAGGCTCCTGAGCCCATCATCACCCAGTGCGTTTGCTGAGAGGCTGCAAGAGGTAAGAAGAAGCTGGTTGGTGATCAGACATGCTTCTTCACTCTCTGCTTCCTCCTTTCTGGTACCAGCTCCACTGTTCTACCATCACTGCCACCACCCAAAGTATCTCAAAATCACCATCATCACCACTCCAACCATCACCACCACTACTACTCAACATGATCATGCCCAAAACCACCACCACAAACGTCACCAGCACCACCAACTTGGCGTCACCATGCTCATTATCACCACCACCATGACCTCCACCACCACCTTCAAAAAAGCAGCTCCTGTATTTCCCATTTCTGTGCCCCTCCTCAGCATTACACTCAACCAGTCCTTATCTTCCCCTTCAACATCTGCTGACCATTCCAGCAGGCTTTTAGGAGTTAAGAGAAAAAACAGTTGGCTTTGACCCTGCCTGCAGCTGGTATAAGCTGGGAGCCACAATTTCTGAATAAGAGTAAATTCGGGGGAAAATACAAATGTTTGGAGGATTCATTTAACAAACAGATTTCTTCTATTATCTTGGGAATGCAATATTGGAAATGGAACTTGAACACTTTCTTATTTCCCATTCTTACAGTGTTCTGTGGCTTTTACTACAGTTTGAAAAACAAACACCTAGGGTGCTCTGGAATATCTGATTTTAGTTCTACACTTTCTCAAACTAATTTTGTCTTTGATTATTGTAATTTGAAGTTTGTTTCACTTCACTTACTTATTTTACAGGTGCTGCTGGGTAGATTCCAACCTTTTTTTAAGGTAACCATATTTATTAACTAAAGATATGAAAGTTGTTGCATTTGTAATTTTGAAAGCATTCCAGTATAAAAGGACAAATATTTCTAAAGTTTATTTAAAAAGAATTTACCACTTAGACTAACAAGCCACGCAGACCAGTTCTCTGCTGTTCAATTTAGCTGTGGGTAGCAGAAACATTTACTTTCTCTATGTTGCCAGATTATTTATATGAGCTTCACACTAAAGAATATCCAGCTTGATGCCTTATTTCTGTGTGGAATCTCCTTTGAAAGAAACATTCCAGTAGTGTAGTGGTTACAAATTGGGCTGCGAACCGCAAGGTCAGCAGTTCAAAACTACCAGCTGTTCCACGGGAGAAAGAGGAGGCTTTCTGCTCCCATAAAGATTTCCAGCCTCGGAAACCCTGTACAGGGTTGCTATGAGTCGGAACCAACTCCACGGCACATAACAACAACAACAACAACAACCTCTCATCAGACCCACACCCAAACCAAAGTCCAAATGCAATGCTACTTCCTTTCTTAGGACATGTTAATTGGATTTCTTCTCCAAGAAGGAGGAATGAGATCGTGAGAGGAAAAGAAAGCCACGAATGAAAATTATTTGAAAGTTTACATTGTGGGTGGGAAAGAAGGTAACATTTTGAAACCACTACTAAAATGTATTGGAAGAAGTGCAGCCAGAGCGCCCCCTGGAGGCCAGGATGACCAAACGTCATCTCTTATACTTCGGACATATTGTCAGGAGGGACCAGTCGCTGGAGAAAGGTATCATGTTTGGTAGGGTGGAGGGTCAGAGAAAAAGAGGAAGACTCTCAATGAGATGGATTGGCCAAGTGGCAGTATCAATGGGCTCAAGTGTGGCAACAGTAGTGAGGTTGGCCCAGGATCGGGCAGTGTTTTGTTCTGTTGTGCATAGGGTCGCTATGAGTTGGTACCAACTCGATGGCACCTAACAACAACAACTAAATGTGAGTGCTTTCACATGTATGTTATAATTGGATTGTCATTGGATCCCAACCTTTTGATTCATAGCTGAGCATACCCCTTTTTGCCACCCAAGGAAATGTGTCTATGAGTACTGGTGTGGTGCTGCAGGATAAGCACTGGACTGCTAACTACAGTTCAAAGTCACCAGCCGCTCCTTGGAAACGCTATGAGTTGGAATCGATTCTACAGCACTTAACAACATCTATGTGTACCTCTATCTATATAAGGAGCCCTGGTTGCAGAGTGGGGAAAGAATTGGTCTGCTAACTACCAGGTCGGGAGAAAGACCAGGCTATCTGCTCCTGTAAAGATTTACCATCTCGGGAACCTGTAGAGCAGCTCTGTCCTATTGGATCGTGATGAGTCAGCATTGGCTCATCAGCACTGGGTTTATACCGACCGATATCCACACCATTGCCAACTCTTGGTAACCCCCTGTGGATCAGAGTAAACAAATTCCATGGGCTTTTCAATGGCTATAATCTTACAGAAGTCAGGCACCAGGACTTTCTTTCAAGGTACCACTGGGTGGATTCAAAGTGCCAATTTTGTGGGTTGTAATCAAGTGTGGAGGGAGGAGCTCTGGTAGCGGAGTGGTTATGAATTGGGCTGTGAACCACAAGGTCAGCAGTTCGAAACTATCAGCTGTTCCGTGGGACAAAGACGAGGTGTTCTGCTCCTGTAAAGATTTACAGCCTCAGGAACCTTGTACGGGGTCGCTATGAGTCAGAACCGACTCCAAGGCACACAGCCAAGTCAGCCAAGCCAATCAAGTGTGGCACTGTGGGTTAATGTTCCAGACTGCAAAGCCGTTTGGACTGCAAGGTTGGCAGTTCAAACTTACCAGCTACTCCTCGGAAACCCTATACAGGGTCTCTATGAGCTGGAATTGACTCGATGGCACTTAACAACAACAACAATCAAGTGTAAACTGTTGGTGCCACCCAAGGAAATAAATACAATACAGTCATGCATCACATAATGTCTGTTCAGGCAACGTCCAAATGTATATACATCCATGCTCCCTGAAGGTTATAATGTTGTTAAGTGCTGTCAAGTCGGTTTTGACTCATAGAAACCCTGTATAGGATTTCTGAAGAGAGGCTGGTGGATTTAAACTGCTGACCTTGTGATTCAAAGCAAACTTGTGGTCCAGTGCATTATCCTGCAGTACCACACCAGGACCTCATAAGATTATAATGTTGTTGTTGAGTGCCATTGAGTCAATTCTGATTCATAGCAACTATCTAAATTGTTTCTGAGGAGTGGCTAGTGGGTTTGAACTGCTGACCTTGTGGTAGTAGTCAGGTGTTTATCCTACAGTGCTACAACAGGACTCCCACGGTTATAATAGAGGTCAGAAATCCTGACTGGAGAATGGGATGTAACAAATCCAAGAGCACCCCCCTTGCAACACGTGCATCTGATGTCTTGTATACAAAGCGATAGTGCTGCTAAGTAATGCACACGTGACCTATGATACATCTTGATAGTTGTAATAGATGCTATGTTACTGGCTTATGTACTACACACTGCACTCTGGTTTCTATCTACTGTGTATGACCCACAAGCCAAAGCATCAGTCTCATGGATTGTGCACTTCTTGGATATTATATTCCAAAAATCTTATCATGAAGTGCCTCTCTCTCTCAAATGCGGTAGAACCATTTGGAAATGAAACCAAGCATGATTAAACATGAAGGTGGATTGTTAAACATCCATGAATACTATAGTTGCTCACGATTTAGGCAATCATACTTGTCAATAGTGATGGTCCTCAAAAACAAAGAAAAAAATTCTCCAAGCTGTTAAAGGATCGGCTTCATTGAAAGCTACAAGGCTAGTGAAAATGGGAGCAGGACCTAGATCAGATTCGGAGACATGGCTCATGATGTGGACTGAGGACCAAACACAAAGTGATGCCCTCTCAGCATGTTGCCATCACAGCTAGGGCATGAAGGTTGTTCGAGATGCTTGAAGAAAAGGAGAGGCCAGATTACGATATAGTGTTTGCCCAGCGTCCACTACTGCACAATCTCCAAATCTCATAACGTCCCATTTCACAGGATGAATCATGGATGTTAAGGAATGTATAACTGCATTCTTTTTCCGAACCGCTCTCTTTGTTTCCTGCTGGCCCTACGCTAGATTCCTAATGGTTCTGAGCAAAAACTCTGACTTACACTCGCTCTGTGCTCCATTTCCCCATGTGAAAAATGAGTACCTACAGTTGTTGGAAGTCTTGGTGGCACTATGATTAGGTACTCAATTGCTAACCGAAAGGTTGGCATTTTGAATCCGCCCAGGGCTCTGTGGAAGAAAGACCTGGCCATCTGCTTCTGTAAAGATTACAGCCACGTTCTTTCATCGGGGCAGTTGGACTGTGTCACATGGCATCACTGTGAGTCGGAATCAGCGTGATGGCAACAACAACAAGGATTGTAGGAAAGAGAAAAAGAGTCTGGCAGGGGGAAAGTGCTCGGTCAGCGTCAGTGTTAGCTATTGCTGTACTATGAGTTTTCCATTCCTGAGGAGGAGGTCACATCCAGACAGGCGCTATAAACACTTCCTTCTTAATGTTGATGTTGTTGTTAAGTGCCGTAGAGTCAATTCTGACCAATAGCAACCACTGACCTTGCAGTTCAAATGATTTTGCAATCTAATACATTAGCCCACAGCGCCACACCAGGATGTTGTTGTTGTTGTTAGGCCAACCTCACAATTGTTGCCACACTTGAGCTCATTGATGCTGCCACTTTGCCAATCCATCTCCCTGAGGGTCTTCCTCTTTTTCTCTGACCCTCCACCTTACCAAACATGATATCGTTCTCCAGCGACTGGTCCCTCCTGACAACATGTATGAAGTATGAGAGATGAAGTTTGGGATACCAGAGCCCAAATGTTCCCTGGTGGGCTTTCAGCCCCTCCCCACATGGAGCTCATGGATCTTTAATTTTAGATCCCACCAGTCAGCAAGTCCTGGTCGGAACCAACTCAAAGTCCTATTTGGAGATTCCAAGGAGCAGCTGGTGGGTTTGAACTGCTGACCTTGTGGTTCACAATGCTGATCCTACAGAACCACACCAGGAGTCCACAGATACAGACATACACAGATATCTATGTGCATGGACACACGCACCCCTCCAGTATCACCCAGGTGCATGTCTCTGTGCTCTGCCCTCAACTTACTCTAGGTGGCTAATGTCTTCACACTTGCTCAGTATCCCGCACAGTGGCTTCACATGCGTTGAGAGGAGGTTGCATTTGGTGAACCTTTTGGAGGGGAGAAACAAACATTGGTTGGTTGTTTTGGTTATGAAGAGCACCTAGCCCTCTAGACCCTCATGCAGACTCTGAGCTCCAGGTGGGGGCTCTAGCAGCCACCACATTCACCCCAAGTAGATCCACCCCACTGGGCATGCCCACTGCCTCTGCAGCAGTGCTGCTTCAAGCCTGGTGTTAGGACCCTTGCCAGCATCACTTGTTGCACTTTGTTGAAATACAAGTTCTGGGACCTCAGCTCAGATCCATGGAATCAGAAGTACTGCGAGAGGACTCAGCAATCTGTGCTATAATGAACCCTCCAGATGATTCCCATTCAAGCTCCAATCGAAGAAATATAGCTCTGGGGTTATTTTAATGACTGGAGAGTTTCTTCACCTCTCTATCCTCAGATATGGAAGTGGGGAAGGGAATGTGTGTGGTGTTTGCTCTTGTGGAGGGCCACTGATGCTGGGACTAAAAGTCTATCTTTGGAAAGTCTATCTTTGGAAAGGCTAGAATGAACCACACATCAAAGGCAATGAAGGGGCTATGACAGCCAGAATTTTTTTAAAAAAAGCAAAAGTCTCTAAAAATCATTGTGGAATTTGATCACTGTTTATCGTCTTCATGGTTTTTCAATATTCCTAAATACTACATTATGTTATTATTTACTTGATATTTTCTTTAAATCACGTATTTTTTAAAAAGGAACACTTTTATTTAAAAACAAAACCTTGTACCAATAACTTAAATGGAAATCAGTTACCATGTGATGCAAATAGACCATAAGCATAAAATGAAAGTGAAATATCATTATCATGAAATTTTATGAGGGTTGTTGAGGACTCTCCCTTTATTAAAAAGGGAGTTTAGGGAGCTCTGGTAGCATAGTGGTTATGAATCGGGCTGTGAACCGCAAGGTCAGCAGTTCAAAACTACCAGCTGTTCCATGGGAGAAAGATGAGGCATTCTGCTCCTGTAAAGATTTACAGCCTTGGAAATCCTGTACAGGGTCGCTATGGGTCGGAACCGACTCCATGGCACACTTCCAGCCAGCCAGCAAGTGTTAGAGAGGTGTTAAAGACTCACAATGCCCAACTGAGACTTCCTTTTTACCTTAGTCAGAAATGGAACTTAAAAGGGAGTAATTTTGCGCTGGATTGCAAAGTCAGTTTGAACTGCAAGATTGGCAGTTCAAGCTCACCAGTCACTCCTTGGAAGTCGTATACAGGGTTGCTATGGGTCAGAACTCACTTTTGATGGCACTTAACAACAACAACAACAATTTTCTTACCAAGGGATTCAGTGATGTTGAACTACCCTCTCCTGAAAATCATCTAAAAATACAACCTTCTAAAAATCATCTCATTGTGGTCTGTGTCCTATAGTTTGGAAAATCCTGATGTATAAATTCTTTCAGTCAGGATGGCATTGGGTTATGACAGAGATCGAGAAAGCATGGATCACGGCTGTCTGCTTCTGTATAATCTGAGAGCAAAGAATGATTTTTACATGATCAAATGGTGGGAAACAATTTTTTTTAAAAAGAGTACTATTTTGAGACTTCCAGGAAGATAGCAGACTAGGAAGCCACAATACAAGGACTCTCTACCACAAACATACAAGATACCAAATGAAACAGACACAGGTGAAAATCCTGGCAGCCTGAACTTCAAAAGAAAGCTCAGGGAGGTGGATGAGTGCTTGCTGAGAGGAGAAGCTGAACAGGGATGGTGAGAGAGGGAGACTGGTGAAGGGCTGGCCAGATGTAGCTGGACCATCTTGTGGGCAGCTTTGGCAGCCGAGGGAGGTCTGGCAGGGCAGATTCCAGTGGGTGATGGGAAAGTTATGATTTTTACTCCCTCCCCGAGCCCCACCATTCGCTATTGACCATAAGTGTGGCCAGCTCCCACCCTCATCCACCCCCAGCACAGAATCTGCTCTTGGAGAACCCAGAGCCATGTGATGGGAGTCCCATAAGCAGGAGGTAGGGGCTGGCTGCATTGGGGGCTGGTTTCAGGTGGGCTGTACCCTAGACCTATAACCAGCATTTAATCAATCACTCTGCCCTCAGATTCCCAGTGGTCCTAACAGACACACTGAAACTAGCTCATCCAGGGCCTCAACGAATGACTTCCAGAGTGAGTGCCCTGAACGTAGATAACACCAAGGCCTGTAAGAACTCCATCTAGGGTCAGGAACTCTGCTGTCATAACCCACCCACACCCACATTGTGAGCTCCTTGAATTGCAGGAACCCCCCCAGAGATTTCTCCCCTCTGGGTCCAATAACAGCACTGTTTGTTTTTACAAATACCATAAGCTCACAATGTCCCGGAGACAACAGATAATTTTAGCTCATAAGAAGGAACGAGAGAAAGGGTCAAACAAATGACCACGATGCAGAGACAGAAGATGTTTCTGAAGAAGAAAAGGGAGTGGAACTAACCGAAAAAGAATTCAAAAGAATGAAAATTAGGTACCTTCAAATATCAAGGAAAGCATGGAGGAACACAGTAAAAACTTTAGAAGAATTCAGGAAAACACTACAAGAACAAACAGACAAAGGAAATGCAAATTTTGAAACAACACAAAACCTGCAATTAGAAATCCAGAAGATTAATACTGAGATCTCAGAAATGGACAAAACATTGAAAAGGAAAAGGAGTAGATGTAAAGCAATGGAAGTCTGCATTAATGAGCTTGAAGATTAATTTCTCAATACTAGTATGCTAGAAGAATAATCAGAAAAAAGAATTTTAAAAATCCAAAAATAGCCTAGGAATTATGTGGGAGACCAGGAAGAGGAACAACTTATGGGTGACTGGAATTCCAGAACAGAAAGAGACAAGCACAGAGAAAATTGTCAAAGAAAACTTCCCTAACATCATGAAAGAGGAAGATAAGCACACAAGAAGCTGAATGAACCCCAAACAGCATAGATCCCAAAAGAAAATCACCAAAATGTATCATAATCAAACTTCCCAAAGTCAAAAACAAAGAATGAATCCCAAGATTTCAGAAAAATGAAAATTACCTACAAAGAGAACCAATGAAACTAAACTGTAATTTCTCAGCAGAAACCATACAGGCAAGCCGGCAATGGAATGATACATTCTAAACTCTGAAAAAGAAGATTGCCAACCAAGAAGCATATACCCAGCAAAGCTGTCCCTCGATGGTAGGTGGTGGTTATGTGCTGTGGAGTCGGTTCTGACTCATAGCGACCCTGTACAGGGTTTCCGAGGCTATAAATTTTATGGGAGCAGAAATCTCATCTTTCTCCTGTGAAACAGCTGGTAGTTTCGAACTGCTGTCCCTGAGGTTAGCAGCTCGATTCATAACCAAAAAGATTGCCAACAAAGAAGCATATACCCTGCAAAGCTGTCCCTCGATACAATGGAGAAATTAGGACATTTCCTGATAAACAGAAATGAAAGGAATTTGTAATGACTGGATCAACTTTACAAAAAATGCTAAAGGGTGGTCTTTGGACTGAGAAGCAACAACAGTAAACAACCACCTGAGATTACCACCCGTGACAACACCACCCAGAACTCAATCCAAACCTACGAAACTGAAAGCAGGGAACCAGAGATATCAGTGTATAATTCAGTCAACTTCAAAGCAAGAACGGGGAATGGTGTAGATAATAGAATTTACAAATAGCAAGGAAGTCAAGTGGATTTCAAGATAAACCAGACAGTTTTAAGCAGGGAAAAAATTAATAAATTACAGGGTAACTTCAAAGTAAAATAATGCATCTGCACATCAAAATTATAAAAAGAAGAAAATCAGAAAGATTTAGTAAACACTTGTTGTTGTTGTTGTTAAGTGCCGTCGAGTCGGTTCTGACCCATATGGACCCTTACAGGGTTTCCAAGGAGCAGCTGGTGATTTTGAACTGCTTACCACATGATTTAAACCGACTTTGCAGTTCAGTGCATTAACCCACAGTGCCACAAATGAAAATGAAAAGAAAACCCATAAACAAAATGAACTCAGCATAGAAACAAATAATCACACACAAAAATGACAGCAATCAACTCATATCTATTGATAATTACACTGAATGTAAATGGATTTCATGTACCAGTCAAAAGACATAAAGAGCAGAATGGAAAACAGGATCCTTCAATATGCTGTCTAGAAGTGACACATCAAAAAGATGGCGACAGCCTAAATGCCCATCAACAGAAGAATGGTTAAACAAATTTTGGTGCATACACACTACAACAGAATACTACAAAATGCTAAAGAATAATGATGAATCTGTGAAACACCTCACAACACGGTTGAACCTAGGGAACATTATGCTGAGTGAAACTAGTCAACCAAAAAAGGACAAACATTGTATGAGACCAACATTGTAAAAAGTTAAAAATAAAAGTTTCAGTTTTTTTAAAAATAAAAGAAACCATCTATGATGATTGCAGGGGTTAGGAGGAGGGCAATTGCTCATGGGCTAGAGGACAGACACGCTAACATGGGTGACAGGGCAGGCAATATACAAGAGGGAGCTTAGCAGAGGAAAGGTGAAGGGAGCAGGAGACACTGGCAGGAACGTAGTGGGTAAAGTGAATAGAGGTAAATGCTGTCAACTGTTGGGACAGGGAGGGGATTGCAACCAGGTAATGAAGCAAAGGAGCTCTGGTAGTGTAGTGGTTATGAATCGGGCTGCGAACCTTAAGGTCAGCGGCTCGAAACTACCAGCCGCTCCGCGGGAGAAAGATGAGGTTTTCTACTCCCGTAAAGATTTACACCCTCGGAAACCCTGTACAGGGTCGCTATGGGTCGGAACCGACTCGATGGCACTTAACAACAACAACAACAATGAAGCAAAGTATATGATTTGTTGAATGCAAAACTGATGATCTGCTCTGTAAGCCTTCACACAATTCACAGTAAAAGTTTTAAAAAATAATAAAAATAAAAAAAGAGTACCATCTCATGACATATCAACATTATATGAAATTCAAATTTTATGGTTCATAAATACAGTTTTATTGAAACAGTCATATGCATTTGTTTATGTATTATCTAGGTCTGCTTTCAAGTCATAACAGCAGAATTAAAAAGAGATAAGAGACCACATGGCCTGGTAGTAAAAAATATTTACTACCCTGGGTGATGCAAATGGCTACCATGCTTGCCTACTAACCAAAACAGTTCAGTCCACCCGGAGATACTTTGGAAGAAAGACTTGAAAATCTACTTTTGAGAAATCAGCCTATTGTGGCATATGTGGGGTTACCCTGAGTTGGGGTTGACTTCACAGCAACTATGGGGTTTTTTTGTTTTGTTTTGCTAACTCTCTACAGAAAACGTTTGCCCACTATTGGGCTAGGAAGATGAGACTGCCTGAATTCATATTCGACATCACCACTTCCTGCTGTGTGATCTTGTATGAGTCAATATGCATAAAGCTCTAAGCTAGGTGCCTTGTAGTTCAGCAGCTCTCAGCAAAAGTTAACTAAATGTTATCTATTTCGTTTCTTGTATTTCATGCTGAGGAACCTGGGTTTAAAGAGGAGAAAGGACTAGCTTAAGGTCTCAATGTTAACCAGTGGCATCCTCTCTGAATTGCAGCCCTTCTCCCTTATCCTTGGGAGAAGGATGAAGTTGTCTGCTTCTGTAAGGAGTTAATCTTAGGAACTCTATAGAGCAGTTCTACCCTGTCCTGCAGGGTCTACAAGTTGCAACTGACTCGACAACAGTAGGTCCCTTATCTTGACCCCATTACAATGTCTTCCTCCTTCTCATCTGATCCAGAGCATTGGTCCAGAGTCAGCAAGGGCAAAGTCATTCACATCTGAGTGATGTTCTACACGTCACTTTCCTGAATCCTTTTTGGCTCCCTGCAATATAGTGATTCCTTTCTACAACTACGGAATCCTAGAGCCAGAGCAGTTAAGCAATGGGTCCAAGGTCCTCTGTGGAGCTGGAATTTAAAGCCTGGTGGGAATGTGGCAAAACCCCTTCATATTCCCAGGCTTCCTGTGTTCTATTTCTCCCTGACATGGACTCGCTGTATGCCCTTGAACAAAAGACTACCTCTCTCTGGGCCTGTTTCTTCATGTTAAAAACACCTTGGATGACTTTGCGTGGGTCAGATAGTCCTTGCTTTGTTCTGGATACCTTGGAGGTCATGTCTACTCACCCCCAGTGACCCCTGGCTGCCAGGGTCTGATGAGGTCACTTACCCACAGCTCACATCTTCTTGCTCCTCACTGGACCTGAAGTGCACGGATACATGACTCAGGGACCTGGAGGAGATAGCACTGAGGTCAGCCCACATTTGCCACAGCCTGAAGATGCCCCCAGGAGGCAGCCACCCCTCCCCCTGAAGCACAGTCTCTGGCTTGGACCCTACCACCTTTATTCCACCCCAGACACAATGCTCTAGAACTCTTGTCCCAGTGGTCCAGGCCACTGCCCACCTGAGCTCCAACTTCTGAGTCCGAGGACACAAACTGAAGATGTTGGCCAGCAGCAAGGGGCTCCTTGGAGGCAGTCTCATCTGACTCAGTCTAAAAAAGCAAGAGTCAGGTCCTATATCAGCAAATCACAGTCAAGCAAGGCCAATGGACAAGGGACCTGGGCAGGCTGGAGGGAATCGCCCGGGTCCACGAACCAATGGGAAGAAGGCACGGGTGCAGGAGGTGAAACAGACCTGGGTTTGACTTTTAGGTCTGCTCACTGGCTATGGCATCTTGGACATCCCTCAGTTTCCTTGTCTGGGAAACAGGCTTAACTGTGGAATGCCGTCCTCCCAGGATGCCATGAGGATTTAATGAACCAAGTTTGAGAACAGCCTAGCTTGCTGTCATTATTACTCTTATTTTTCCCTGAAAAAAGACTTAACAGGTGAGTCCTTAATGAGAGTAAGCAGGAAGTTCCAGGCCTCTAGAGTAGTTTCCCAACCTCAGCACTAGTGTGGGTTGGAGCTGGGTAGTAGTAGGTTTAGTGCAAAAATTATGGGTTAAGTAAACCAAAGTTTGTTGTGAGGACTCTTCTGGGCACTGCAGGATGCTATTCCCTGGACACATACACCGCCCCCACACATGCACACAGACACACCCACAAGCACACACACAAACATATACACATACCACAGATATGCACCCACATGTGCATGAATGCACACACACATACACAATGCACGCATACACAGACACTACATACATGCACAGTCATGCATATATCCCAAAAGAACACACATGCACACACAGCACAATGCATGTATGCACACAGCACTGTATACACACATTGCTGCACACGCACACACTACATACACAAACATACACTCACACCCCCATAAACACACACACACACATGCAAACACCCCCATGTTCACATACATACCACACACATGCACACACCATATGCACAAACATGCAGACACACCCCACATATGTACACACATACACAACACACATGTACACACACATGTACACGTGAACATCCTACATGCACACATGCACACACCACACACATATGCACACATACCACACACAGGATAAAAGTTCCTTGGGATGAAAACCCAAACTCCTTCCCACGGTGACCAGCCCTGGGTGACCCAGCCCCTACCCATAATTCCATCTCCTCTCCCAGGACTGCCAGCCACTGTGTGCCCTTGACTTTAGTCTCCTCCCTGCTCCTTGAGGCCCTTCCAAGCTGAGCCTTAGGGCCTTACCCATGCTGTTCCCTTTGTCTGAAATGCTGTTTCCTGCTCTCCACAAGGGCTGCCTCCTTTTCCTTCAGACCATCCAGTTCAGAGTCTCCTCAGAGGCACTCCCTGACTTCCCTGCCATTGTCTAAGTCACCTCCCCAGACACTCACCACCACATCACTTGGGAAAATACCTTACCACTGTCCAAATTCACCTTATTTGATTTGATTTTGCTGATTTCCAGTTAGGAGCCCTGGTGGCACAGTGGTTAAGCATTTGGCTGATAACCAAAAGGTCGGTGTTCAAACCCTACAGCTTCTCCCCAAAAGAAAGCTATGGCAGTATGCTTCCATAGAGATTTCAGCCTGGGAAACCCTGAGGGGCTGTTCCCCTGTGTCCTGTGGAGTGGCTATGAACCCACAGTGTGGGGTTGGATTTTGGTTGGTATTGTCCAGCTCCCTCTACTACAAGGTAAGTTCCAGAAGACAAGCGCATAGACAGTTTTTTCCTCTGTGGTATTTCCTGTACTCCAAATAGTGCCGGGCACATAGTAGGTCTAGTGCAAAAATGATGGGTTAAGTAAACCAAAATCAAAGCCCAGGTGAGGGTCAGTCTGGCCACTTGATGACCAAGAAGTTGAGGGCTGATGCTGTGTGACTTAGACATACAGAAGGCCCTCTCTGGTCTGAGGTTTCCTACCTCATTTTAACTAACTATCATCTTTTGTGTCCAAAGGAACCCTTCCTCTCCTGGCGGGTGAGGGCTGTGTTGTACCTGCTCACCTTCTTTTCCCTCCCGCCCCTGGCCCAGAGGACCTTGGGTGTGATGTGAGCTGTCTTAGGCATCCCAGAAAGTCTCAGCATTAGGACCGATGCTGCTGCTGTTAATGTTATGATTAATTTCCTGTTGTATTTTTCCATCTCAGCTGCAGCTGCTTCACCCCTCCCATCCTGCTAGAGGAATATTTAAATAAATCCTTTTTAAATTCTAACCAGTCCAAGCTGAAATTAGAAAATAGAGTTTTAAATACTTTGGGGTTCATTGCTTAAATTCTCCCTTTACACAGTTTGATGGTGACCTTTAAAACACCGTTGTGACATATACACAACCTACGTCTACAAAATCTCTTCCACGGGGTGGGAGCGTGGAATGAGGGCGCTTATGACTTTCCATATGTCACAGGCTTTGTGTCCTTCAAGGTACTTTTAGGGTCACTGTCCTGTCTGAGTTGGAACCCTGGAAAGAGTGCAAAAAGGGGTTGGGGACTATTCATTCCATTTGTTAGATTAGGAGATGAAGGTTCAGAGGGGTCAAACAACTTCCAAGGTTGATGAAGCATTAAGGTGGAGCTGGAAGCAAACTGGAGCCCCAGTTGTAGCCATGAAGCAATGAATCTGTCCTCAGGGAAGGGGGAAGTTGGAAGATGGGATGGCTTTGCAATGACCAGGGGAAGACCAAGTCTTACTTCAGCAGGCTCAGCTGGGGGAGCCGGGGGCAACAGTGCAGTAGGGTTTCTAGGCTCTCATCACTCAGGAACTCACAGGACAACCTGTGGATAAAAACATCTGAATTAAGGGGTGGGGGGGCAGGGGCGGAGAGGAGCTGGGCACATGGTCTCACACCCAGAGCCTTCTGGAGACAGGCCCTAAGCCAGTGTTGCCTCAAACGTTCCCTCCAAACACTGGGGCCTTGAGATACCATTGCAGGGTGACGGAAGACAAAGGCCATGTATGTTTGGAAACTGCTGAGCGAAACCAAATTCAGTAATTTTCCTTGCTGTGGAACTTTCCAGAGCCTATACTATGCTGCTATGAATTGTGCATTGCCAAGAGTCCTGGTGTGGTGGTGTAGAATAAGCATTGGACTGTTAAACCCACCAGTCGCTCCTCAGAGACCCAACACAGGGTCGCTATGAGTCGGAACCAACTGGACGACACTAAATAACAATATTAAAGCCAGTGAAGCATGAGGCTGGGGTCTTCTGTGAAGGGTTCTCCAAATTAGATCATGGACCATCCTGTGAAGTAGGTCCACCAGAGTGAGGAAGGGGGAGTGGGAGAGGCACAATGTGTAAGATGAATAATGGAAGAGCTGCTCACTCTTCATCTTGAGTGTTCATCTTTACTCCAGAGGGTGGGAGTTCCACATTCATACTGTGGAGGTGGACCAATAAACACACCGTGAAAAACACCTGAGACAACCAGAAAGGAGGACATTGACTGGGTACTTGATGATTAAGGAAATACTGGTATTTTAGCTCTGTTGATAATTTTGTGGTTATGTAAATAATGATAATAATAATAAGGTCCATATCTTTTGGTTAAAGGATCCCTGGTAGCACTGTGGGGTAAGTAGTGCACTGCTAACCACAGGTCAGCAGTTGAAATCCATAATCATTTTACAGTGGAGAAAGCTGAACAACACCATGTGGCCGGGGGCTCAGGGTCAACATCACTAGTGAAAGCCATACTGAGAATATCTGATATGACGAGCAGGACAACTCACGTCTGTGGTGTTTTCCCCCAAAACTTATAACCACAGTGTAGTCATGAGAAAAACATCAGTTAATCCCAAACTGAGGACATTCTATAAATGCTTCAAAACTGTCAAGGACAAGCGAAACAAGGGAAGAATGCGAAATTGTCACAGACCAAGGAGCCTAATGACACACGATTAACTGGGTGGGATCTTGGATCCTGGAAAGTGCATTAGTGGAAAAAATAGGGAAAATGTTCATAAAATTTGTTGTTGTTGTCAAGCGTTGTTGAATACGTTCCAACTCACAGTTAGCCTGCATAGGGTTCCCAAGGAGTGGGTGGTAAGTTTGAACAGCTGACATTGTAGTTAGCAGTCCAGTGCTTGTACTGCAGTACATAATGTCTAGAGTTTAGTAACTAACACTGTCTTAATGTTGGTTTCTTAGTTGCGACAAATCTACCTTGGTTGATAGAGGAAACGATGTTGTATGTTAGCAGTCTGCAGAAATTCCCTATTATCTTCACAGATTTTCTTTAAACCAAGTCTAAGACTAATCTAATATAGTTTCATTAAAAAATTAACTGGGGAAATATATAGTAGTGATGGTTACACAATGTTGTGAGTGTATTTGTTGTTGTTAAGTGCCATCGAGTCACTTCTGTCTCATAGCAATTCTGGATCAGGTTTTGGAGGAGCGGCTGGTGGTGTGGAACTGTAGACCTTGTGGTTAGTAGTCCAGTGCTGATCCTACAGTACCACTTAATGCCACTAAATTGCACACTTAAAAATGATTAACATGGTAACTTTTATATTATACATGTCTTACCACAACTTCATCTCTTATACTTCGGACATATTGTCAGGAGGGACCAGTTGCTGGAGAAGGATATCATGTTTGTTAGGGTAGAAGGTCAGAGAAAAAGAGGAAGATCCCCAGCAAGATGGATTGGCATAGTGGCAGCATCAATGAGCTCAAGTGTGGCAAGAATTGTGAGGTTGGCCCAGACCAGGCAGTGTTTCGTTCTGTTATACATAGAGTCACTATGAGTCAGTACCGACTCGATGGCAACCTAACAACAACAATGTCTTGTTGTTCTGTGCTGTGGAGTCGATTCCGACTCATAGTGACCCTGTACAGGGTTTCCGAGGCTGGGAATCTTTATGGGAGCAGAAAGCCTCATCTTTCTCCCGCGGAACAGCTGGTAGTTTTGAACTGCTGACCTTGCGGCTCACAGCCCGATTCGTAACCACTATGCTACCAGAGCTCCTTAACAATGTCTTACCACAGTGAAAAATACTTAATTGGATCCACATGTCTTGATATTCAGGAAAAGCCATGTTATGGACAAAAACGAGTTGTAGAGAAATTACCTAGTAAGATCCCATGTCTGTTAAACAATGTCAAACCCCTCTCTCCAGGTTTGAATGCTTGAAAGGGAGAAAGGCCTAGAAGGACCTACCCCGGTGGACAACAGGAATTAACTCACCAGAAGGGCTGGGAGGACATTGGCGATGGGAACCAGAAAGCAAGAAAGAGAAGACTGTAGCAAAATGGAACAATGCATGTGATATGGTGTGAAGATAGTCTTGTGGAAGGAAGGCAACTAGTCATGGCTACAAAAAGGTGACAATTAAATATGCAAGGAGACCAGGAGTAGGAGGTCACGTGGACAAATGACACTATTAATTTGAAGGGGTTCTTTAGGTGTGACAATTTTGATTTGGATTTCTTTATTTGGGGGTCATTATGAGTTCTGGTGTGGCGCTGTGGGTTAATGCGCCAGACTAGAAAGCTGTTTGAACAACAAGATTGGTGGTTCAAGCTCACCAGCCTCTCCTTGGAAACCCTATACAGGGTCGCTATGGGTTGGAACCGACTCGACGGCACTTAACAACAACAACAACAACATTGAAATAAAATGATCACAATGACAACAAAAGGAAAGGTCTGCTTTGCCAACAGGAAAGCTGAGGCCCAGGCTGACTGGGCCTGATTCCAAGCCCAGTCTCTGGTCACAGATAAGGGTTCTTGGTGGTTGAGATGGTATCTTCCGAGGGCCCCAACAGGAGAGCCCTCAGAAATGATAAACTCCAGTCTCAGAGGTAGATCCAAACGGGTGCCTGGTGAGGCTCTGGGAATGGGGGCAGACTGGGCTCCCTGCTCCTTGAGTTGAGGGTGGGGGAGACCCCTGGGTCAGCATTGTGTCCCCTGAGAGTGGAGTGAGACACCTGAGATGGGATGCTATCGGGAGGCACCCTACCTTCTACTCCCAGGCCAGTGGGGTCTGGAGGGCAGGCAGAGGGAGGGCCCACCTGACCTTTAACCCGGAAACCCTTCCAGAGGCTCCCACAGGGCTCTGTCATCTACTTACTCAATTTCCAAAGGCCCTGGGCACTTCTCCAGGGCTTCCCAGAGGCGGATGAGACTAGAAGGTTCCAGTGGACACTCCCTGAGGCTGGAAAAGGACAGTTGGACAGGGCAGGGGATCAAAGGAGGCTCCTGACCTCCCTGCAGGGCGCGCCCTCCTCTTCCCAGTCTCCTCCCAACAGCCACCATTCCCACTACTCTGACAGCGACAGTAAAGGCCCCAAGTGTCTAGCTGTCCTGGCCCAGCTACTGAAGTCCTCCACATGGGCCTCAGACTGGGACCACGTTAAAATCCTTTGGGCTTCCACTTTTGCCTTCGACAGTCCATTTCCACTCTGTACTGCCTCCCCTTTTAACTGCAAATCTGACCAGGCCTTCCTCCTGCATAAAACTCTCAGTGGCTCCTCATTACCTTTACACTAAAAGCTAAATGCCTTTCCTTCACCTCACTCTGCCTCTTTCTCCCCATCTGCTCCAGTGCCACTGAAAAGCTTCCTGCCCAAGCCCTCTATGCTGCTCTTCCTGTCACACGTTTGTCTCTCTATCTTCTTCTCCTCAGGCCTCAGTGTATAGTCTTTTTGTAGGGATGTGAGGAGATTAAGACCCGGATTGTGGAAAGCCCAGCTAGGGGCAGGGGTGATAATTCTCCCAGCTCAGGCCTCAAGCAAAGGTAGCTAGCATTCTTTCTACAGTATTTGGGGTGGGAGGCAGGTCCACTTCTTACAGAAAAGTGGTACCTCAGAGGCAGAAACAGTTGACTGCCCTACTTTCTTCAGAGATATGTGAAATTTCTTCCTAAATTTTCTCTGAACTCCCTAATAGGTCATAAACAACCCCCACCAAATCACCCATTTTTCATATCCCCTCTCTCAATGGATTTTCCCAAACTCTTACTCTCAGCCCCTTGGTTCTTCTCACTCTGAGAGGGTAAAGATCTAAAGAGGGAGCTGATCTCTGACCCCTCTCAGCCCATGGTGGTTACCCACAAAGATGTAACAGAGACTGTACCGAAAGCTCTTGGGGACACAGCGCTGACTGTACCCTAAGAACAGGGCTCCAGTTGTGCACTCTGCCAAAGATTCACCAGCCAGTATATTCCTGGGAATGGAGAAATCGTTTTGAAAGAAAAATTTAAATCATCCATATTGGAATCCTAGACTGAAATCCTAGTCAGGACTGGAAGGAGTCTGAGAGACAGACAGGTTACTAGGTTCTTCGTCTAGCCTCTCATTATACAGATGGAAAGTTGAGGCCCAGAGAGGGCAAGTCCTGGAGTGAGGGAGACATGCATGGGGTGTGGTCAGGAAGAGCCACTCCTCTTTAACCAATGACTCAGCATTCAATGACTTCCATCTTCCTATAATTGGATTCCTCTGACTTTTAGAACACAGAGGGTTCCCAGAAACAGAGATCCCAGTCAGGAAAGCAAGGCCACCTGGCCTTTGGCCATGCCCTGACTGCAGACAGACAGATATAGCAACATTTCCCCCACATGTCAACCTTGACACACTAGCTATGAATTCAGTCTGTCCAGCTGGCCTGGCATTAGGACACCTTTTGTACTTACCAAGGTTTCAGTGAGACCAGGTTACCCAGCCACACTAGGGGCAGCCTGGAGCACCCCTGAGGAACTAAAGCTATTCACCATTTACTGCAAAGATGTGGAAAACAATTTCAGAGTGCCAACGCTTCTTGGCTTCAGCAATGCAGTGTGAAAGGATAGTGACTCATATGTGCCATGAGTCAGTCAAAGTCCCCAAGAGCAGCAACATGACTGCTCGCTCCTGCCCTCCCCACAGCCGCAGGTGCTAACCTGGACTTAGCACCAACACCACCATCTTCTTCCTCCTTCCCTCCCATCCTCACGGTCTTCTTCCAAGAAAGATTTAAGTCAGAGAGTTACAGGAAATTTACATGATGGGGTGGGGAATTATAGAAAGAGCAATTCATTTTCATATGCCTGACCCGGGCTAACTCTAGGGCTAACAGCGGCCAACATGTAAATGCAGGGGAGGGGAGCCCACCCCAGAATGTTCCCACCTCACCTGTGTCCCAGGTCTCCTCTCAGGAGGAAGCACTGACTTTTTAAGCTGGAAACAGAGAAGAGGCAGTTGTCTGAGAAAAGGCTAAGTAAGGCCTCACTTCCCAGGCAGCGACAGGAAGTGAAGGAGTGGCTTGTTCAAGGAGTACCTGGAGGTGGCCCATTTTCAACAACAAAAATGATGAAGGCATATACAAACCACACCACCAACATTATCTCATTTGATTTTCGTAATAGTACCATGAGATAAGGAAGTATTCTTATCTCCATTTTACAGATGAGGAAACTGAGGCATGGAGAGATTCAGTGGCCTGCCCCAAACTGGTCAATTTGCTATGCCTCCTCTGCTCTGGTGAATCCTCAGGGGAGAACCGGTAGACTTCACCTGAAACCATGGTTGATACGCGTGTAGTGGATGGAGCTGGGCTACTTGGCTGGGTGTTGTCTTATCATTTCTAGTGACCCCACAATTAAGGTGGGTACCTAAACACCCAGTGGCCACCACGGAGCTCCCAATTTTATTCTTACTAATACATACTTACTAGAAAAGATTCATGCATTATAGGGAGTTCCTGATTTCTTAAGTCTCCAGGAACACTCCAGAGGTAGTGGTAATGAATCACGCACCATGGTGAATTTGGAGAAATGAGTGTGTCTGGGCCACATCCATCCATCTACCCATTGGACATCCCTTGCATATGCACTGGACCCAATATTGTGTGGAGGTCTGGGGATAATACCCGGTGAACTGGCAGGTATGGGAACTGATGGCATCTGCTCCTAGTGCATGAGGTGGGCGCAGAGGCTAAGAAGCACGCTCACCTGATGTCTAAATGAAGAATCCATTCCAGAGTAGAGAAGGGCTGGACCAAACTGAATACAGAATCCAGGGATAAGCTGTTCTCACTGAGGCTGGAGAATCACAAGAAGCAACATTGAGGGAGGTCATCGAGGACTCAAATGCATCCTCTTTGTGGTGAGAGCACAGGACAGGGGAAGGAGCTCACTGAACCCCAGGTACTCAGAGAGCACCTCTTCCAACTCTCCATTGTACATATGGGGAAACTGAGACCCAGAAAAAGGCTGGATCTTGTCCAAAGTTACAAGGCATGTTGTTGACGGAGCTCAGATTAGAATCTAGTGGTGCCTGGATCTGTGATGAATCTGGGTAATGAATATGTGAGACTCCTAGTCAAAAAGCAGGGACATTTTCTTCTTTCCTCTGTTTTTTATTTGCTCTGTAATATTCTATTCTTCAAGCATGGGAGGTTACCCACAGGGTAAATGCAGACTCTCATAGGTGCCTGCAGCATCTTTTTCATGCCAGGGCACCTGCCTTGAAGCCTAGTCTTTCCCTCAAATGTTCCCAGGACTCCACAGAGTGTGGAGGGTAGCCACTGTTGCTGGGTGGGGGAGGGAATAAGTCAGCTGAGAATCTGTCCTGGGAAGCTTCAAGCCCCTGACACACACACACACACACACACACACACACACACACGCCATTGACCCCTAGTATTTACTTACAAAACACAAAGTCAAAGAAAAAGTCATTAAATTACAAGACTGCAGAGAGTAAGAGGTTAGGGGAATATGGGGCCCAAGACCACCATGGGCCTTGGGCTAGCTACAAGCAAATTTTAATTTTCCTGGTGTGTAAGGGCTCTCCCAGATCCAGATGCTTGGCACAACCAAAATGGCTCACACAAAGCCTGATCTGACTTCTTTTTGTCATAGGCTCTGCTTCTGTTTCTGCAAAGGTGGCCCATTACTGTTGACCGGTAAGCAAGGTAGTTTCCCCTCAGGAAGTGTGTGGTTGAAAGTAGACTAGCTAAGTTGGACTTGACTGGGCATGTCCTAAATGATTTACTGAAAACAGCCAATCAGAAGAGCTATTTTAGGTAGCCAATCAGAGGTGTTTGTTTTGTTTTTTACTGTTCCTTATATTATAATATTTAGGCCCTGCTCAGCCTCTGATGGGTGGAGCACTTCGTAACTGCTCAACGGCTCTGTACTACCCTGATTTGCAAATTTGTCTATCCCTGCTCTGCGATGTGTGACTCTTTCTAGGACCTGGACACCTCTCATCTCTCTGTCAGGGACTCAAAGCCCTCTGGGGGCCCTGGGCACCTGTTTGGGTGTCTCCATGTAGCACAGTGGTTACGAGTTGGGCTGCGAACCTCAAGGTCAGCAGTTTGAACTATCAGCGGTTCCATGGGAGAAAGATGAGGCTTTGGTCCTGTAAAGATTTACAGCCTTGGAAACCCTATGCAGGGTTGCTATGAGTTGGAACCGACTCCATGACACACCACCACCACCATCGTGTTCCTCCTATGTCCCTCAAATAGCCCCACTGTGCCCCAAGGTTAGAATAGCTGCCAACTACCAATCATGCAATGCTTCCCACCCAGGCCACCCTACCCAGTGTGAAAACACAGACAGGCCTCAGGAAGAGGTACCTGTACTCAGAATCTGAACTACTGAGTCAAAGCCGCCATTCTCTATATTAATTGGAGTCATAGTATTAGCTGCTGTTTTCCATGATCTTACCACATGCAGGGCACTGAATCAGGCTATGTACAGTCATTTTCGGATGTAGTCTGTGCAGTAACCCAGATCACTCCCACACACACATACAGCCTCCGTGTTAACAGGACAAAGCTCAGAGGTTCTGCCAAACCCAGTTACTCACTTCAAGGACTGCAAAGCACCCAGTCCTGGGAGCAGCTGAGCCAACAGGGCAGCACCTTCATCTCCTAGAGCGTTGTCTGATAAGCTGTGAGGGCAAATAGGGGGAGATGTTAGTGAGGGGTGCTGGGAGGAAGTATCATCCCTCCCCATCAACTTCTAAAACCAGAGAACACAGGCAGGGCTGCCAGGCCAGATCTCAGCAGAACATTCTTATACTGAGGTTTGTGAGCCCCTTGGAGGGTCAGGTGTGGGCCTCAGACGATGTCAAGTGTGAGGGATCTGTATTTTGGAGGGAAGTGTCATAACTTTCACCAGATTCATTAAGGTGTTTCTTGTTCAGTAGGAACAGAATGGCTGATATAAATTGTCAAGACAAACAAAAAGCCATATCTACTAAGACCAGCGAACTGCTCTTCTCGGCCCACCCACCTTCCAGTTGGCAGCTACTCACTCGAGGTCACTGAGGTGATAATTTCCCAGTGTCTTGCAGAGTTCCTCTAGGTGCTTGGCTTGGAAGCCACAGTGGGTCAGCCTGCAGAGGGGCAGAACCAGTCTCCTACATTGAGATGAGAGCAGCCCCACCACCCCAGACACACAGACAGAGAAGAAGGGGTGCAGGAGAAGAGGAACTGGGACTCAGCAGTCACCCAGAAAGATGGATAAAGAAGGAACGAACTCCTGTCACATGCAGGCAAAGAAGTGTCAGAGGCTTAGACACGTGGAGAGACGGGGAGGGAAAGAGAGAGAGGAGGACAGACAGATGAGACAAAGAAGACCAGGAGAGGGCAGAGGCAGGGAAGCAGAAAATATGAAAGACAGGCAGAGAAGGAAGGATATTCAGACAGAATAAGTGAGAAGGCTAGAGCTCCCAGGCCTAAGCTACAGGATCAAGAAAGAAAGATCAAGTTCTTCCTTTCCCTTTTTTCCAATTTCCCACAACCCTTAGCTGCTGAGGTAAGAGATGCTATGGGAAGTGGGCCTCTGGATGGGAAAGGCATAGTGACTGAGAGGCTGGCCAAGCATGAAAGAGGGGCAGGGGATTCAGGTGGCATCTCCTAGGTCATGATCCTCTAGGGAATACTGGGACTTGGTCCTGGGATGGACTTTGAGCAGAAGAAGTGGGAAGCTGGAACCATACACAGAGCTGGGAGGCGGTCACTGTACCTGATCCTTCTGGAACTCAGGGGGAGCTCAGAGGGCATCTGGGGAATGAGGCTATCCAGAAATGCAGCCCTGGAGGAACACACAACAAGGCCAGGCTCAGCCAACACTTCAACTATTTCCAAAGTCCTTCCTCAGCCTCACCATTCACACCTTTCAGTGTCCATCTATGGCCTAGAGTCAGGCCACCACCTTGGTTCTAATTTGGCTTCTCTGCTTCCTGGCTGTTTGACCTTGGACAAATCCCTTAAGGTATGGAATAATGTACATGCATTGCCTTAGTTTGATGCTGGGTGCGTAGTAAGTGCTCAATTATTAACATTGGCCGTTATTATTATTAGTGTTCTTGGGTGGTGCTAAGGTTAACTGAAAGGTCGGCAGTTCAATCCACCTGAAGGCATCTTGGAAGGGAGTCCTGGTGATCTGCTTCTGAAATAGCAGCCATTGGACCCCTTATGGATTACAGTTCTATTTGACACACATGGGGTTTCCATGAGTCAGAGCTGATTCAACAGCAGCTGTTTTTGTTGTTATTAGTCCCATGATTATCATCAATGATGATCTGGGATGGAAATCAAGAGATGGCAACTAAGCCATCAACAGTTCAGACCCTACAGAAGAGATTGTAGATGGACACCAAGGAGCAAAGAGTTCCTGAGTGGAGTTGGGCAGGTCAGGAAGTCACCCTGGAGCAGGTAAACATCCCAAAGGGTCTTCATGCCAAAGGGAGACAGAAGTTCATAAACGAAGGCCAGGAAGTGTTCAGGTTTTAGGCTGAAGGACCTTAGCCTCCTAGCATCACACTCTGGCTACCTCATTCCCTGCTCCAGCTGCGGTTCCCATCCTGTATCATGGGACTCTTGGACACTGTGAGGCAGTCTGTCCTTTGATCATCTCCCCTTTAAGGCTCCAGCCATGCTGCACAGCCTGCTTCTTTTCTGTGGCTCCTTGACTTTGCTAAGGCCTTCTGGGTATCTGATGAAGGAGGTGGCCCTGGCCGAGGCTGGGAGTGGGATGCTGTGGTCCTACCTCTTCTGGGTTCCCTCTTCCTCTTCTGGATCTTGGGCAAATGTGAGGATCACAGTTTTGTGCAGCAGGCTGCAGAGAGAAGGGAGGAGTGAGGAAATGAGAGGCTCACAAGTCCCTGTTGCTCTGTGGCATTTTACCCCCATTGCATCAATGGACTCAAGTGTGGCAATAGTAGTGAGGTTGACCCAGGATCGGGCAGTGTTTCGTTCTGCTGTTTCTGTCACTATGAGTCGGTACCTAACAACATCAACAACAAGCAAGGAGCCCTGATGGCGTTGTGGGAGAAGCACTGGGCTGCTAACCTAAAGGCTAGTGGTTCAAACCCACCAGCTATTCTGTGACAGAAAGATACCGTTGTCTGTTTCTGTAAAGATTTAGTCTAGGAAAACTCTAAGGAGCAGTTCTCTCCTCTCCTATAGGGTCTCTCTGAGTCAGGACCGATGGATGGCAGTGGGCTGGCGCCAGCTTCACAAACTTTCTGACTCCCCTCTGACTTCCTCAGAGCCGTTAGGAACTTGCATTCTTCCTCCGCAGAGATTTCATAAATGTGGCTATTGTACACACTGCCCTCATTTCCTGGCAAGAGCTTCATAAAAGCAACTTAAACTCTGCCAGCTGCTTTCTGGTTTGGGTTTGGGTCTCTGACAGAAACCTCGGACAATCAGTCAGGGTTCCTTTTTTACTTGAAGAACTCTTGACTGTAATGCATCCAAGCACAGAGAAGCCACTGCCAATGTCAGGGACAGACATTGAGGGTGTACATGGGGCTGTCGTTTATAACACAGGCATCCATCTCGCTTTTGTAAATAGAACTTACACTTTTATGGGTTTTTTTTTTCTCTTTATAAAAGTCATAGCTAGTCTTTGTGGAAAACTTAGAAAATACAGTAACATAAAAGGAAAAGAAAAATTACTTATGACAATATTGATTATCACTTAACATTTTGACATTAACTGGTCCTTCAAGTGTTTTGGGTATTTTTTTTGTGGGAGGGGTTAATGGAGTTTGTATAGACTCTTTAAGGAATCCTGGTGGTATAGTGAGTTAATCATTGGGCTGCTAACCACAACTTCGGTGGTTCAAACCCACCAAATAATCTCATCTTTAATCAGCAGATAACCTCATCTTTCTCCCATTGGTTGCTCAGTGGGAGAAAGATGAGGTTATCTGCTCCTACAAAGAATTACAATCTCAGAAACTCTGTGAAGCAGTTCTATTCTGACCCATAGGATTACTATGAGTGTGAATTGAAGTGAGGGCAGTGGGTTTTTATAGGCTACTTCAAAGGAACCCTGGTGGCATAAGTAGTTAAGCATTCAACTGCTAAGCAAGTGGTCAGCAGTTCAAACCCACCAGGCACACCATGAGAGAGATGTGGCGGCTCTACTGGGTCCTACTGGCTCATTATGAGTTGGAATTGGATCGATGATAATGGGTTTTCTCTCTTTTTTCAGTTGGGCTTAGTCTCCTTTCAGGAGCTCTGGTGGTGTCATGGTTAAGTGCTTGGCTATTAACCAAAAAGTCAGTGGTTCAAACCCATCAGTGACTCCATGAGAGAAAAGATGTGGCAATTTGCTCCAGTAAAGGCTATAGCCTACGAAATCCTTTGGGGACGTTCTACCCTGTTTTATAGGGGCACTATGAGTTGGCATCGACTTGACGGAACACAAAAGCAACAATATAGTCTCTTCTAATCTGGAACATCATGAGGTTTTCCTTGTCTTTAATTTTACTGAGGCACACAGGCATGCATCCCATAATGTCTGTTCAGGCAACGGCCGATCCCATATATGTCTGTGGCCCCATAATTCTTTAATTTTAATTTTTTAAAGGGAACGTGCTCTCCTTTTGTTTATTTCCCTTAATGGCTTTAATCATTACTCATCTGTCAGTTTGTCATATTGTGGTGTCTTGGGTGACGCTGAAACTAAAACCACTGACATGTTAAATACCAGGAGGGTCACCCATGGTGGTTACCCATGGTGTGCAAGTGGGAAGTTTACAGAGTAAGACAGACTAGGAAGAAAGAAAGGCAGACAGCTTCTGAATGGTTAGTTACTGAAAATTTAACGAATAGCAGCATACCATTGTCAGGGGTAGGGCCTGAAGATGAGCCCCTCAGGGTGGAAAGCGTTCAAATCATGACTGGGGAAGAGCTGCCTCCTTAAAGTAAATTGACCATAATGACATGAATGGAGTAAAACTCTTGGGACCTTCATTTGCTGATGGGGCACACCTCAAAATGAATAGAAACAGCTGCAAACATCCATTAATAATCAGAGCATGGAATGTAGGAAGTATGAATCTAAGAAACTTGGAAGTTATCAAAAATGGAATGTAATGCATGAACTGAAATGGACTGGTACTGGCTACTTTGATTCTGAAAATCCTATGGTTTACTATGCCATTAAGAACGGATTCAAGAGAAATGGTATTACATTCATCATCAGAAAGAAAGTTTCAAGAGCAATTTTGAAGTCTGTGATAGGATAACATCCATACGCCTCCAAGGAAGACCAGATAATACCACTAGTATTCAAATTTATGCACCGATCCCTAAAAAATTCTACCAACTTCTTTAGTCTGAAATTGATCAAACATGCAATCAAGATAGATTGATAATTATTGGTGTTTGGAATGGGAAGACTGGAAACGAAGAAGAATCAGTAGTTGGAAAATATGGCTTTGATGATATTTCTCATGATAGAGTTTCGCAAGATCAATGACCTATTCATTGTAAATAAGTTTTTAAAACAACGTTAAAACATCATAAACACATGAAAATCACCAGTTGGAATACACAGGAATCAAACTGATTACATCTCTAGGAAGCCAACAGTGAAAAAACTCAACATCATCAGCCAAAACAAGGCCGGGGCAGATTGTGAAACAGACATTAATTACTCATCTGCAAGTTCAGACTGAAGCTGAAGAAAATTCACACAAGTCCATGAGAGACAAAATATGACCTTGAACACATCCTACTTGAATTTAGAGACCATCTCAAGAGGCTTTCTAATTTCAGGTCTTTGCACATTTCTTTATAATACTTGACTTTGCCTTCTCGAGCAACCCTTTGAAATTTTCTGTTCAGCTTTTACTTCCTCATTTCTTCTATTACTTTAGCATAGAGAGCAAGTTTCAGATTCTCTTCTGACATCCATATTGGACTTTCCTTCTTTCCTGTCTTTTTCATGACCTTTTGCATCCTTCCTGTATGCTCTTATTGATGTCACTCTACGAATCTTCTGGTCTTTTGTCATTAGTGTCTAATACATCATATCTGTTCTTGGTATGACCAAGTTCATAATAATCTCAAAGGAGAAAAAAAAATCTTGTAAAAAAAGCAAAAACAACAACAACAAAAATAAATTTTTGTGTGTGTACTTAGCTGTACTATAAGTAGTTGGTTTGTATGAGATGGTTAAAAAAGGCCAAAGATAAAAGGTTTCTTTTCCTTTCTTTTGTCTATGAAGTTGTTGTTTATTTATTTAGTTATTGGCCTGTTTTGATGTATGTGTGAAAGATCGTTTGTTGTCCAACAATAAACCGGAATTTTATTTTGCTGAGTTGTTCTAACAACAACAACAAATGAAATGGAATGCATAAACATCAATATTCTAGGCATTAGTGAGCTGAAATGGACTGATGCTGGCCATTTTGAATCTGACAATCACATGGTTTACTATGCCAGGAATGATAAATTGAAGACGAATGGCATTGTATTAATCATCAAAAAGAACATTTCAAGATCCATCTTGAAGTACAATGCTGTTTGTAATAGGATAACATAAAGATGCTTACAAGGAACACAGTTAATACCACTATTATTCAAATTTACATGTCAACCACTAAAGTCAGTGATGATGAAGTTGAATTCTACCAACTGTATCAGTCTGAAATTGATAAAAAAAAATTGGAATGCAAAGGTTGGAAACAAAGAGGAAGGATCAGCTGTTGGAAAATATGGCTTTGGTGATAGAAATTATGCTGGAGATTGCATGATAGAATTTTGCAAGACCACAAGGAACTCTGGTAGTATAGTGGTTACGAATTGGGCTACTAACTTCAGGGTCAGCAGCTCGAAACTACCAGCTGCTCTGCAGGAGAAAGATGAGGCTTTCTGCTCCTGTAAAGATTTATAGCCTCGGAAACCCTGTACAGGGTCATTATGAGTTGGAACTGACTCCATGGCACATAGCCACCACCACCACCATCAATGACTTGTTCGTTGCAAACATTTTTTTAAAACAACATAAAAAAAAAAACAAAAAAAAACTATACTCATGGTCCTCACCAGATGGAATACACAGATATCAAATTGACTACATCTGTAGAAAGAGACCATGGAAAAGCTCCGTATCATCAGCCAAAACAAGGCCAGGGGCAGACTGTGGAACAGACCATCAGTTGCTCATATGCAAGTTCAGGCTGAAGCTGAAGAAAATTAAAACAAGTCCATGAGAGCCAAAAAATGACGTTGAATATATCCCACCTGAATTTAGAGATCATCTGAAGAACAGGTTTGATGCATTAAACACTAAAGACTGAAGACCATAAGAGTTGTGGGATGACATCAAGAACATCATACAGGAAGAAAGCAAAAGGTCATTAAGATGACAAGAAAGAAGGAAAAGACCAAAATGGATGTCAAAAGAGACTCTGAAACTTGTTCTCCAGCATAGAGATGCTAAAGCCAATGGAAGAAATGAGGAGATAAAAGAGTTGAATAGAAAATCTCAAAGGGCAGCTGGAGAAGACAGTCAAGTATTTTTATGAAACGTGAAAAGACCTGGATCTAGAAAACCAAAAGGGAAGAACACACTCAGCATTTCTCAAACTAAGGGAACTGAAGAAAAAAAATCAAGCCTTGACTTGCAATATTCATGGACTCTATGGGTAAAATATTGAATTATGGCAGAAAGTACAAAAAAAAGAAGATGGAAGGAATACACAGAGTCACTGTACCAAAGAGGAATGGCTGATGTTCAACCATTTCAAGAGGTAGCATATGATCAAGAGTCAATGATACGCAACTCTAGGTGGGGCTGATGAAAGGAGATGCGAATGGGTCTCTTGTGATACAATAGTGAATAGTTATCAGGACTGATTGTGAGGGTTGGGAATGTAAAAGTAGATGTTTTGTAGCAAAAGGAGGGGAGTGATTAACTTTGCAGTCTAGGAGAGGAGGTCACTGGGACCACCAAGGGAGAACAGCAGAGAGCGGGACCCTACCCAGAGAAGCAGTGACACCAGAGATGGAGGCAGAGACAATGACATGGAGAGATGGAGTGGCTGGGGACTTTAGACCCAGAGAGGGAGAGGGGTTGTGTGCTGATGAATGGGGAGCAGGCTCGCAGGGTGTGTACCCTTTGTTTGGTTGATGATGCATGGAGGGAATTGTAGCCATGTCAAGGAAACCATTAGCTTTACATAGGATAAATGTAAAGCTAATGTTCTCCCATATCACATAATTCAGAATAAAACATTAAAAATAAATAAAGAAAAATAGAGCGGGGAATAGAGATAAATATTGTTGGCTGACGGTACATGGAGCGGATTGTAATCATTGCAATGAAACAAAATATTATTTATTGAATGTAAAATTGATAATCTGCCCTGTAAACTTTCACTCAATTCACAATAAAAACTTAAAAAATTAAAAAAGGGGGTCAATGATACTGAAGGAAGAAGTTCAAGGTGCACTGAAGTCATAGGCAAAGAACAAGGCCCTGAAATTTGATGGAATACAAATTGAAATCTTTCAACAAACTGATACAACACTGGAGGCACTCACTCATCTATAAAGAAATTTGGAAGCAGCTATCTGGACAACTGATTGGAAGAAATTCATATTTGTGCCCATTCCACCCAGTGGAATGTAAAAATCATCAGACAATATCATTATTATTGCATGAAAGTAAATTTTGCTTAAGGTAATTAAAAAATGACTTCAACTGTACATTGATAAGGAACTGCCTGAGATTCAAGCCAGATTCAGACCAGGACATGGAATGAGGGATAGCATTGCTGTCGTCAGATGGATCTTGGTTGAAAGCAAAGACTATCAGAAAGATGTTTATTGGTGCTTTCGATTGTGTGGATCATAACAAGTTATGGGCAACATTGCGGAAAAAGAATAGTTTGGAACATTTAATTGTGCTCATGAAGAATCTGTACATAGATTAAGAGGCAGTTGTTCAAACAGAACAAGGGAACACTGAATGGTTTAAAATTAGGAAAGGTGTGTGCTAGTGTTATATTCTTTCACCATACTTATTCAATCTGTATGCTGAGCAAATTATCTGAGAAGTTGGTTTTATGAAGAAGAACATGACATTAGGATTGGAGGAAGACTCATTAACAACCTGTGATATGCATATGATACAACCTTGCTTGCTGAAAGCAAAGAGGACTTAAAATACTTACTGATGAAGATCATAGATCACAGCCTTCAGTTTGGATTGCACCAATCCCTGGAGAAGGACATCATGTTAGATAAATTGGAGGATCAGTGAGAAAGAGAATGACCCCAGTGAGATGGATTCACACAGTGGCAGCAGCAATGGGCTCAAGTGCAGGAATGATTGTGACCAGGCTGTGTTTCATTTTGTTGTGCAAAAAGTCGCTATGCGTAGGTATCAATTTGACAGAACCTAATAACAAGAATAATGGCCAAAATATTGAATAATGAAGAAATAATGAAATAATCAAAAGAAAATGGAAGAAATAATGAAATAATCAAAAGAAAATGGAAGGAATGCACATTTATACCAAACATAAATGGTTGATGTCCAACCATTTCAATAGGTATCATATAATCAAGAACCAACGATACTGAAGGAAGACGTCCCAGCTACACGAAGGAATTGGCTCAAAACAAGGCTCCAGGAGTTGACCTAATATAAATTGAAATCTTTCAACAAATTGATGCAGCCCTGGAGTTGTTCATTTATGCCAAGAAATTTGGAAGACAGTTGCCTGGCCAACTGAATGGAAGAGATACATATTTGTATCCATTCCAAAGAGAGGTGACCCAATAGAATGCAGAAATCATCAAACAATATCATTAATATCACATGCAAATAAAATTTTGTTGAAATAAATTTAAAATGTCTGCAACAGTACATTGACAGGGAAGTGCCAGAAATTTAAGCCAGATTCAGAAGCTGTGGAACTAAGGGTGTTATTGCTGGCATCAGATGGGTCTTGTCTGAAAGCAGAGAATACAAGAAAGATGTTTATTTGTGCTTTATTGACTATGCAAAGGCTTTTGACTATGTGGATCATGACAAACTATGGATAACATTGCAAAGAATGAGTATTCCAGAACACTCGATTGTGCTCTTGAGAAACCTGTACATAGGCCAAGAGGCAGTTACTATACTAGCATAAGGTGATACTGAATGGTTTAAAATCAGAAAAGATTTTATCAATCTATATGCTGGGTATATATGCTGATCTATATTCTATGAAGAAGAATGTAGCATCAGGATTGGAAGAAGACTCATTAATAACTTGGGATATGCAGGCGATGCAACCTTTTTTGTTGGAAGCAAAGAGGATTTAAAATACTGATGAAGTTCAATGACTACAGCCTTCACTATGGATTGCACCTCAATGTAAAGAAAACAAAAAGATTGAAGTTGTCAAGAGCTTTAATTTACTTGGATTCACAATTAATGTTCATGGAAACAGCAGTCAAGAAATCAAACAACTGCGCAAGACCTCTTTAAAGTGTTCAAGAGCGAAGACAAAGGTGTGTGTGACTCAAGTCATGGTATTTTCAATTGCCTCATATGCATGTGAAAGTTGGACAGTGAATAAAGAAACAGTAGGAGAATTGATGAATTTGAGTTCATAAACACAAATTTGTTGGAGAAAAATATTCAAAGTATCATGGACTGCCAAAAGAACAAACAAGTCTGTGTTGGAAGAAGTACTCCTTAGAAGCCAGAATGGTCAGAGTACGTCTCTCACACTTTGGACATGTTATCAGCAGAGACCAGTTCCTGGAGAAGGACATCATGCTTGGCAAAGTGGAGCCTCAGTGAAAAAGAGGAACCTGCCCCCAACAAGCTGGGTTGTCACAGTAGCAGTAGCAACAGGCTTAATTGTGAGGCTGGAGCAGGACTGGGCAGTGTTTTGTTCAAGTGCGCACAGGTTTGGTAAGAGTCGGCACCAACTTGAGGGCACCTAACAACATCAACAATCGTTTTAAAGACCCTGAGCTCCCTGAGTGACTGAGCAGGGGGCTTCCAGAATGCATGTTCCTCTTGTGCTTCATCTTCCTCCTCCTCCCGGCTTCATTCCCCTACCAAACAGCCTCCTGGTGCAGGGGAGCACCCTCATGGCTCTTCCAGTCCAGCCGTGTGGTGGTGGTAGCACACCTGGCTGGCCCGGGGGCACTTTGGGGCTCCTGGTGGCAGTTGCACATGATTAGGAAGCGACAGCACCCACAGGCTGGCAGTACCTTCACTGCCAAGTGCACCAGCAGCCACTCCCAGCACCAGCAGCCCAGGTCCCCTCTCCATATTCCCTGAAGCTCACCTGCCCTGCACCTGGAAGTGAACCAAGTCCCCATCTGGCTTCTGGTCCAGCAATACACCCAGCAAGCTTGAACTCATGTATCCAGTGGATACGACTCTCGTGTTTTGTCCAGTGGGCTCACATAAGGTTTTAATATAATAGGCTCTCGGGGGGTTAATTTTGGATTGTACAGGGGACTTCCTATATCTATTATGGTGTTCACACAACATCCAAATCATATAACGTCCTATTTCACAGAATGCATCATGGACGTTAAGTGACACATACCTGCAATTCACATGGAATCTCTGAACAGTGCAAACAGTCAACACGTTTTATTGCTAACCAAAAGATTAGCGCACTCTTCAGAGGTGCTTCAGAAGAAAGGCCTGGAGATCCACCATGGAACATCCATGGGGTCAGCATGAGTCAGAGTCAACTTGATGGCAACTGGTTTTAATGTCAATAGCGCCAGGGTTAAGAGGCCCTTTGCTAGTTGAGCCCACTGGGTGCTCCCACCTGATATGCAGTTCTGCCAAAGTCCTGCAGGCTCTCACTGCACTCAGCACATGGTTCACCCCGGATGTAGAAAGTCCGTTATCACTGAGGCTGTGGAGAGGATAGAGAAGGCAGCGTTGGCAAGCAGCTGATGGCCAGCCCAGGCAGTTCCAGCTCCTCCTGTGGCTCTATCTGTGGTTTATTGGCTGTCAAACTTGGGATGTTCCCAGATTCCTAACCAGGGGCTCTCAAACAATTCTAGTCCATGCTGGCAAGCTGAAGGGCATGACCTCCTCCCCCACTCACAGAAAATGAAGTTCTAGAGCTGGTGTGGTAAAAATCCCCTCACTGTTTTCACCTCTCTGGCCTCAAAGTAATCACGTTTACCAATCACTGATTGTGTCAGGCTCTGTACATACATAGTCTCATGTCATCCCATTTTACAAATAAGGAATCTGAGACCCAGAGATGCTGAATCATTTCGCCAGGATCACAAAGCTACTAAGTGACAGAGTCAGGTTTCCAAACCACAGCCAAGGCCCTGTACCCATTGTTGTCCAACCTCAATACACCCCATCTCAACCTGTATTTTTACCCCCCAATGCCTCCTGATGCTTAGTCAACTTCCTGTGCTCAGGTAATGTGTCCTGGTCTAGCCAGCTTCTACTCATTGACCTTAGCTGTGATCAAGCTTAGGAACCATAAACAAAAGCCAAATTGACTCATGGAATGGGTTTCCACCCCTCACAGATGCAAACTAGTACTATTCAATAGAACAGGAATTCACAATGTGATTCTAATAAAAATTTGCAATGCAATAAATACGTGTAGGCACTACATCTACAACATCCAAAACAATATGACAAAAGGAAAACTTTAGATACTCGTATTATATAATTTCAAGCTCCAATAACTAAGGCAATATAGTATTAGCATAAAACACTCAAATTGAGGAAACTGACTAGAGAGCTCAGAAATAGATTAGGATTGCTATGAGATTGCATTAAACATTATCTAATGGTGGCGGTGAGGATCTCTGGTAGCGTAGTGGTTACGAGTCAGGCTGCCAACTGCAAAGTCAGCAGTTAGAAACTACCAGCGGTTCCATGGGAGAAAGATGAGGCGTTCTGCTCTCGTAAAGATTTATAGCCTCAGAAATCCTGTACAGGGTTGCTATGAGTTGGAACCGACTCCACGGCACATAACGACAACAACAATGGTGGCGGTAGCTCAACTGAAGAACTCCTACAACGGCGGCAATCACTGTGGTATAAAACATTGCATTGCAAATGTTACCACCAACCTGCTTTTAAGATCCCAACATGTCCTACCCAAACTCAACCCTCACCCTACACAACACCCCAGCACACTCTCCTTGTCATCCCATCACCCAATGACCCAACCCTTTACTTCAACACTAACTCCCCCATTCTAGCACACCACTTTCCACCCCAACAGCCTAACCCAATACGCCAGTACCCATCTACCCCAATATTCCAACAGTGTCCCAGTGCAATACCACAGGGCTGTCACAAGGACAGACTAACTGGGACACAAGCCACTGGTCTACAGTGAACACCATAGACTGGTCTACATGCACAAGAGGTTTTTACAGTTGGAACTAAGGCAGTGGCAAGGCCTGATCAAAGCACTCCAGCTTTTTGGGAGAGAATAGAGTGATCTACACTATTTCTGGGAAGATTTCTGTTTTTAGAGAACTTGGTAGTATTCTTTCTGGTGATTGTGGCATTGAATCAGGTGTCAGGGGCTAGCTGGGGTTCCCTGTTACCCAACAGTGGGCGGGGTAACTTACTCCAGCTTCCTGGTGATGTGCAGTTGGGATGCAGCCTCCGCCATCAGCCGACAGCCTTCATCTTCCAGCTGGTTCCCTGAGAGGCTGAGACAGAGGGGCTGACACTGTGGGGCTGGAGTACCTATATGCATGCCCCCAGCACTCACCTGCTCTCTCATCAATGTTTGTCAGAGCAGCACTCAGTAAATGAATCTTAATAATAATGGATGCTGAGAGACGCTGCCTACACTGTCCTAGGGGCTTTTACAATGATCAGCACACGAATCCTCACAACAACCCTATGAAGTAGGCACTAGTTTATACCCATCATAATGATGAGTAAGCCAAGGCACAGAGTGGTTACGGCTCAAGAGTGGACCTGGGATTTGAACCCAGGAAGCCTGACTTCAAGGCCCCTCCCTCAACCTTTCCTTTATGCTGCAACCTACATGATGTAAATATCATGAAGGAAAAGTAGAGGAGGGCTGTGATTGTGCACTGTAGGGGCAACTGACCTAGTCTGGGTGTCAGGGAAGGTTCCTATTGATGTAGGAACTGCTCATTGGGGGAAAAATTAGTTGAATGGGAGAGAGATAGGGAGAACGCATTCCTAGCAGTGAGAGCAACAGTAACAACACATTCAAAGGCCCTGTGGCACAGTGCATTTGAGGGACTGGATTAAAGATAAGCAGGAGAGTAGGTCTGATGGGCCTGAGAGACAGGTTTGGGGCCACGCAGCGTTTTTAGGATTTGGAGTTTATCCTATGCAGTGGGGAGCTAGCAGTGAATCCTGATCAGATTTGCATTTTGAAAAGTTCACTCTGCTGGATGAAGGGGTTAGGTAGAAACAGGGAAACAAGTTAGGAGGCTGATGGGGTCAGGCAGGTGAGAGATAAAGCTTTGGACTAGGATGCAGGATAAAAAGGGAATGGAGAAAGAAGATGGTTTGGGAGCTGCTTCGGAGTTAAGTTGACTGGGCATGAACTGGCTCTGAGCGGCACAGCAGGACCTCAGCCAATCCCCTAATCCTGTTCTCTAGACTCTGCCCAGGAACTGGGAATCATGGGAATTTCCCCAGCCCACAAGAAGGGTATTCCATTCCATTCTGGGAGAATACAGAGAGGGAGGGGACTCTGGGAGTCTGGGGGCTAGAGAACAGACCCAGGTATGGTGGGGCTTAGCTATTTCTACTTAATAGATCTCAATAGTAGGAGTTACAGGGATTCTGAGGATGGGGCTGGAAATTAAACTGTGTGGGCATGAATCCTGGTCTGGTTTCTTCCTACTAGTGATATCTTGAGTAGACTTGTCTCTGTGTGGTTTAATTTCCTTTTCTACACAGCATGAATAGTAATAGCATTTACCCTTTAGGGTTGTGAGGATAAAATGAGATGATATATATATATAAACCCCTACCCCAGTGCCCAGACTTCTGGTGTGGCACTGTAGGATAAGAACAGGACTGCAAGGTCGGTTTGAACCACAAGGCCAGTGGTTCAAACTCACCTGTTGCTCCTTGGAAATCCTAAACTGAGTCACTATGAGTCAGAACTGACTCAGTGGCACTTAACAACAGCATCCCAGGGCCCAGCATAGGGCAGGTGTTCAATAAGTGGGAACTGCTATAATGACCCGATTTCCCCCAGTTCTTAGTGAGTAGCATGCCCCTCTCCGTTCCCTTTCTGCTTCCCTGGATTTCTCTGCACCACCCTCCTATCTCCAGCCCTAGGATGGCCCAGGCTACTCACTCCACTTCCTCCAGGCAGGGGCCGTCCCTGAGCAGGGCTATGAGTGTCTCCACATTGTAGACCTGGAGCTGATACTTGTGGAGCCTGGGGTGAAGGGAGAGGTGGGGAACAGAGGGCCTCAGGGCAACGATTTGCACCAGGGCCCTTCTTGTTCAGAGTGTTAGTGCCAGGTGTAGGAGCTGGGGGCGGTCAGCAGCAAACAGACCTGGAATCTAATCTTAGCTCCACTCCTTAGTAGCTGAGGATCTTGGACAAGGTATATAACCTGTCTGAGTCTCAGCTTCCTTCTCTATCAAATGGGAGTAATAATGTGCATTGCACAGGACTTTCAAAAAGGAGTACAATGAGGTAATGGGTAAAAACATTTAGCTCAGTGTCCAGCAGATAACAAGAGCCCAACAATGATTATTGTTCAGGATCTCTGGTAGCATTAAGGAGCTCTGGTAGTGTAGTGGTTATGAGTCAAGCCACTAACCTCAAGGTGAGCAGTTCAAAACTACCAGCTGTTCTGCGAGAGAAAGATGAGATTTTCTGTTCTTGTAAAGATGTATAGCCTTGGAAACCGTGTACAGGGTCACTGTAAATGAGTCAGAACCGACTCCACGGCACACCACCACCACCATTATTATTATAATTACTGCTATGACAGCTGCTTCTTATTCAAGTCAAAACAGATTATTCATGTCTTTGTTCTGTCCCATGTCTGCATTCTCCTTGTCTACCCTGCCCTGCTCTTCTTGGGAAAGACATCACCCCCCAACATCATATTCCTCCCCATAAGGCACTGGATGCCATTGAGATACCTGAGTGTCAGGCTTCGGGTCTGTGCCTCTTCCTTCTGGCTGGCATTTACCTGCAGGTCTGGGGCTCTGTCAAGAACAAATCAAACATTGCTATGGGTGCAGGGATCCAGGATATGATGGATCAAGCCTCTTCCCTTGGCTCTAGGGGCTGAAAACCCTATAGCAAGCCCTACAGCATGAGCCACAGCAAATGAGCAGCAGTTCCTGTTATGTAAAGTTGTTCAAGATGCTGTTCAACAAAGCAGCAGGAGTGCAAGCTTTGAGGTCAAACAGAACCCTTGTGTGGCTTTGTGGCCTTGAGAAAGATACTTCATCACTGTGAGCTTCCTTTTCTAAAATGAAATGACAATGTATATCTACTGCAAAGAGTGGTTGAAGGTTGAACGAGATGATGTATGGGCAAGCACCCCGCATAGGTACAAAATTGAAACTTAGCAAAAATGAGTTTCTGCTGTCTATGATGTAGTAGTTACCACTGGCTGGTATGCCGTAGATGGGTCAGAAAGCAGGGAGCATGAGCCATTTGTGAGTCTAGACTGTGAGAAACCCCCAGCACCTCCAGACTCCCCACCAAGTCTGAGCACTGCAGGGAAGCTAGGGCTCTGTGAGCTAAGGCTTCACAGACCTTCAGATTTGTGCGATCAGCAGAACTTTCTGCAAAGATGAAAATGTTCTATATCTGTGCTGTCCACTATGGGATTCCCTAACTACCTACCTGCAGCCACTGAGCACTTGGGATATGGCTAATGCAACTGATGAATGGGAAATTTCCATTAATTTTGATCAACTTAAATTTAAATAGCTATATGTTGCTAGAAGGAGCTCTGGTAGCGTAGTGGTTATGAATCGGGCTGTGAACCGCAAGGTCAGCAGTTCGAAACTGCCAGCTGTTCTGCGGGAGACAGGTGAGGCATTCTGCTCCCGTAAAGATTTATAGCCTTGGAAACCCTGTGCAGGGTTGCTATGAGTCGGAACCGACTCCACGGCACTTAACAACAACAACATATGTTGCTAGTGGCTGCTGTCTTGGGCATTGCAACTTTAGGCAGAATGGAAGACATTGTGTTATTGCTGTTAAGTGTCCTTGAGTTGGTTGTGACTCATAGTGACCTTGTATAGGTTTCTGAGGAGCGGCTGGGGGATTTTAACTGCCGACCTTGTAGTTCGTAGTCCAGTGCTTATCTTTGTCATTGTATATGCCAGGAAATTGAGACTAAGAGCAGGGAAAGGGCACACAACACATGTCTTTGAGTCTCAGACAGAGGGGCATGGGGAAGCACAGTCAAAAAATTCTTTCAGGGGAAGGTTGGCTTTCATTTAGTTGCAGAACCAAAACTGGCCAAGGCAAAAACCTGGAAGCCAGGCACAGTTAGAATGCTGTTGTTGAGTTGATTCTGATTTATAGTGACCCCATGTGACAGAGTAGAACTGCCCCATAGGATCTCTTAGACTGCAATCTTTGTAGGAGTTGATTGTCAGTTCTTTTCCTCCATGGAGATGCTGGTGGGTTTGAACACCGACCTTTTGGTTAGTAGCCAACTGCTGAATTATTGCACCACCAGGGCTTTCTATAAAGCCTTTGGAATGTTGTTGTTGTTCAGTGCCATTGCGTCAGTCCTAACCCATAGTGACCCTGTATAGGGTTTCCGAGGAGTGACTGGTAAGCTTGAACCACCACCAACCTTGTGGTCCAAACCGACTTTGCTGTCCAGCACATTAACCCACACCAGGACTCCAGACATTTGGAATAGTCAGTATTTAAATACAAACTGCATGCCAGCAGTGTTCTAAGTACTTTGAATGTATGAATGCATTTAATTCTCAGGATAACTGTAAGATGTAGGTGCCATAGTAACCTATTTTCTTTCATCTGGGAGTTTTTCCCACAAGTGATCCAGCCTAACAATCTCTTCACATCCTCCCTAGATGTTCCCTCTTGTTTTTCAGATTCACTAGAATATGGTAAGGGAGTCCTGGTGTGGCGCTGTATGATAAGCACTGGACTGCTAACCATGAGGTAGGCAGTTCAAACCCATGAGCTACTCTTCAGAAACCTGACACTGGGTCGCTATGCGTCAGAACCGACTCAATGGCACTTAACAACAACAGCAGGAAGAGGTGAAATCCTCTAAGGATTAATGTATGCCTTAGGGCCACAGCAGCAGAAAGAATCCTCACCTTTCAGCTCTTCCCCTGGTTCTCTTGACCTCTCTTCCCCAAACTGCCTGAGTTTCATATTGCAATGTAGGATGGGCCCAGACCTCTCCCCATCCCTGACTTCTTACCCTTGCAGCTCTGTAGATGTCTCTGTGGACGGGGAGAAAAGGAAGATGAACTCCTCTTGCCTGCAGGTCAGACACAAAGCCATGAAACCCATGGATTGGATACCAGTACATCATCCTCACCTGCACATCCCTTCTGCCCCAAATGTCCAGAGAAACAATAGAATTGGAAAAGTGCTTCAAGTCAGGCATGAAAAAAATCATGCCATGGCTTGATGAGTCCTGTAACGGTGTTTTTAAAATGCAGGAAAAAATATACTTTTTAAATAAGAAAGATAAGAAAAATTAGGAATGCTGAAAATTTTTATTGGAATTACTAGTGTTTTAAGATTAAGAGATAACTCTGTCGTCCAAACTGGCAAAGCTGTTTCAGCACCACGGAAAGCAGCACACATGGGCCTTATTCCTTCTGCTGTGCCTATGTGTCCACATACCCACCCATCCATCCATCCATCCATCCATCCATCCACTATTGACTCATTATGTGCCAGGCCTGAGTTGGGCACTCATAAATCTTGCAGATAAGGTATCTCCTCCTTTCCTATGATCCACCTTCCCTTCCCCTCATTTTACAACCCCAAAGGCTAGGATCCCATTCCTTCTGCTCACCTGGCCTGCAATGTCCTGATAGTTGGATACGTGACTACCATCTTTGCCAAGCTAAGTAGGGTTGATACCGAGATGCCGTTGCAGCTCAGGCTGTGGGATTGTGTCAAAGTTGTCAGGAGTGAATCCCCCATCCTGTGGACCCCAAACCTTCCTTGCTCTGCAAGCATTGGGGGATGCATAGAGCAGGGAGCAGGACTAGCCTGGAGGGCAGTGGGGAGTACACTTACTTGAACTTCTGGAGTCTCGGCAGGTGAGGGAGAACCTCCACAACTTTCAGTACCTCTTGGTCCTTGAGCTGGTTGTTCTGCAAACTGCAATGAAACCGAACCCCAGCTCTCAGCACTGAAGTTGGGATACTTGGAAACCCTAGTTAGCAGGTGATAGGCATGAGCATCCCCATGCAGCAAACATAAGACAGAGATCCAGAGAGGATTGGCTACCTGCTTCCTGGCATGCAGCAGGCATAGCTAGGAGGAGAGACCCTCTTCTGTCCTCACTTCTATCCCTATTCAGGCCTGATGGGGGAGTTTCAGCCTGGTGGTCCAAGGACTCCAGATGACTATAAAGACTTCATGATGTGCAATCAAGGGATCCAGTACCTGCTCCCAGGACTTATGTCTGGGATTTTCTTTTGAGTCCTCAGGTGATCAGCCAGAGTCTAGACGAGGAAGCTGAAAGCTCCGCATCCAGTCTCAGCTCCAGCCCTGCCTCACCCAGAGCCCTAGACCAACTAAGCACATGCCTTGCTGACCTCACCTTTCATACTTGTCATACAATCCAGCCCTGCCTGATCCCAGCAAGAGATGAGCTGATGGCTATGCAGGAGATTGAAAGCAATGGCTAAGTGATAAGAGAAAAGATTAAAATGACTCTTGATAATCAATAAAGAAAAGTAAATGCCACCAAGTTCAATATTCCCTAACCTTTGTTCTGACCCAAGTAATCATTGTATAAAGGCACCCAGGCAATGGGATACCTGAGGCTATAGTCAGCACATGCTCCACTCAACAGGTGCTATGTCCTAGTGTCAAGCTGCATCTGCCTGGATGAAGGAGCATCCATTATAAGCCCCATCAAAGTGGTCCTGCCTGTGACCCACTGTGGCCCCATCTCTGTCCCAGATACAGGACAGGAGTGCATTTCTGCCTATGTGCTTGCATTAGTGTTATTTAAATATGTATATGGATCTAAGTGTGCTGCACAAGTGCACACCTAGTAATGTGTGTGTGGGACGTATACCTAAGTGAGTAGGTGAATGTGCATTTCTGTGTAAGTGGGTGCCTGTTTCATGAAGCAAAGGCCTGTGTTTCATGTATTTATGTGCACACACAGGGTCTTACAGTCATTCTTTCTCCCAGGGTCACAGAAAGAGTGGGGAGCTACAAAACTCATGCTCTGCAAAGATGCCCCCAAATCATTACATAAGTACTGCTCTGGGGTCTTTGGGAGGCTTGTGTTTGGATTCTTCCCCACCCAGTTCTTGGGTAGATACCTCCCTTCTCTGGTTTCATTGAAAACCTACTGGTCAATTCTGGATGGACTATGCAGGGCACAATCAGACCCAATGCAAGTCTGGGGTCTGACTCTCCTTCTTGGTCAGTGATGCCCTGTGCAACCACTCACCTTACCTCTTCCAGCTGAGGACAGAGCAACAGAGCCTTCATCAGATGGCTGATGCCTTTGGCAGTTGTCCTACTTCCTGTTAACCTACATGGCGAGCAAAGATGATGAGAAAGAATGGGGATGGGAAGGGAGTAGATAAAGAATCTGCCCTAGGTGGTGCTGAGGTGAGGGAGGAGAGGGCCAGGCTTCCTGGCTGAAGACCTCTCTTGGTTACAAGGCTAGGCTCACCCCAGCTTCCGCAGGCCCTTCATTGTAGGCACACTCCTGGAGAGGGCTTCTGCAAAGACGTCTCCACACTTCCTGCTCTTAAAACTGCCAGGGGGAGAAGTGAGAGGCAGAGGGTCAGAACCTGGCAGGGCTTAGAAGCAGGACTCATAAAACCAGAGCAGAAGAGACCTTCTGATATTGCGACCCATTCCTACCTCTGATGGATGGCACTTAATGTCCTAGTAGCAGTAGTTGCTGTAACAGTAACAAATACGTGTATGGCCAAATCAAAAATCCAAACACACCACCATTGAGTTGCTATCTGGACTCACTGTGATGTCATGTGTGACAGAGCAGAACTGTTTCATTAGGTTTTCTTGGCTATCTAACATTTACAGAAACACATTGCTGGGCCTTTTTTTCAGTGGCACTGTTGGGTGGGTTTAAACTGTCAACATTTAGGTTGGTATGTATGTTATATTTAGTGCCATTGGGTCAGTTCTGACTTACAGCGATCCTGTATAACATTTCCAGTGAGCAGCTGGTAAGTTTGAACCACCGATTTTGCAGTTCAAATTGACTGTAGTTCAGTGCATTAACCCTCAATGCCACACCGGGACTCAAGCGCCACCTAGGGGCTTACATAAGTAACAGTGACTAGTGTGGTGCTGTGGGTTAATGCGCCAGACTGCAAAGCCATTTGAATTGTAAGGTCGGCAGTTTAAGCTCACCAGCTGCTCTCGGAAACGCTATAGTAGGTCGCTATGGGTCGGAACCAACTCGACGGCACTTAACAACAACAACAACAAAGGAGCCCCTGGTGTGATGCTGTGGGTTAATGCGCCAGACTACAAAGCTGTTTGAACTGCAAGATCGGTGGTTCAAGCTCACCAGCTGCTCCTTGGAAACCCCTATACAGGGTCGCTATGGGTCGGAATCGACTTGACGGCACTTAACAACAAACAACAACTAAGGAGCTCTGGTAGCGTAGTGGTTACGAATCGGGCTGCTAACCTCAATGTCAGCAGTTCGAAACTACCAGCTGTTCCATGGGAGAAAGATGAGGCTTTTTGCTCCCGTAAAGATTTACAGCCTCAGCAACTCTTACAGCCTGTACAGAGTCTCTCTGAGTCGGAACCAACTCCACAGCACATAACAACAACAACAACTAGTTGTTAAGGAGCTCTGGTAGGTTAGTGGTTACGAATTGGGCTGTTAACCTCAGGGTCAGGAGTTTGAAACTACCAGCTGTTCCATGGGAGAAAGATGAGGCTTTCTGCTCCCGTAAAGATTTACAGCCTCGGAAACCCTGTACAGAGTTGCTATGAGTTGGAACAGACTCTATGGCACATAACAACAACAACTAATTGTTGGAGGAGAATATTGAAAGTGCCATGGGCTGCCAAAAGAACCAACAGATCTGTGTTGGAAGAAGTGCAGCCAGAGTGCTCCTTGGAGGCCAGGATGGCCAAACTTCATCTCTCATACTTCGGACATACTGTCAATCGCTGGCTGGAGAAAGCTATCATGTTCGGTAAGGTGGAGGGTCAGAGAAAAAGAGAAAGACCCCCAATGAGATGGATTAGCCAAGTGGCAGCATCAATGGGCTCAAGTGTGGCAACAATAGTGAGGTTGGCCTAGGATTGGGCAGTGTTCGTTCTGTTGTGCATAGGGCTGCTATGAGTTGGTACCGTCTCGATGGCATCTAACAACAACAACAACAATGAATTGTCCACCAAAAGCCATTCTGTACTTTGTCCATAGAAATAGCACTACAGCTGGGAACATGGCATTTCCCAGTCATTGTGACCACATGACCATATCCTCACCAATGGAATGTGAGTGGAAGTGATGTATCTGACTTCTAGATCTGAGTTCTAACCTATTGCTTGTGTCCCGTCCATGTGCTCTCTGTCCTGCCCCCAGAGCATAGAAATATCCATGGCCCAGTGCTCATCATTAGCGCAAGATGTCCAAGGAGAGGATGAGACTCTGAGTCCTTGAATGATCACATGCAGCGGAACCATCCTCCCAACCTGGACCACTTACCTCTGGACTTTTCCATCATAGAGAAATCAACTTGTACGTTTCAAAAAAGCACTTATTTGGGAGGTTTCTTTGTAATTGCAGCCCAGTGTTTGCCCAAGCTAATACATGTGTTGAGTACTATGTGGAATGAAGTGTTTGTCACATGCTGTCTCATCTCCTTCTCTCAACTCCCTTAGAAGTTAGATTGAGTAATTGTTTTACTTTAGAGACAAAACAACAACTCCTTGGCCTGAGAAAGGTTAATAACTTGCCCAAAGTCAAACAGCCTCTAGCAGCATAGCCTGAGTCAGAAACTAGGGGGAGGAAGAGCCTCCAGTGGAACCCCAGAAGTCCTAGTGAGGGATGGAGATTCCCCACTCATACCCCAAGACTAGGGGGGCAGGAAGGATTTCTTTTTTTCTGATATTCAGTATTCTTACCCAGTCTCCCTCAGCAGGGTCTATGAGATTCTACCTTCCCAGGTGCCCAATTTGCCTGTAGACCTTCTCCCACCCTTATTCTCACCTGAGATTTTCTATCTGCCCACAGTTCACCAGGGCCTCTAGACAATGTGGCTCCAAAAGGCAGCCCTCAAAATTCAGGTGAATGGGGACATCTCTGTTGCCCAAGATGTTGACCAGGGTGGCCAGATCGGCATAGTTCAGTGGGAAGTTGTAGAAAGACAGTGGGTCATGAAGGCTTTGGGCAACATGTTGGGCCAGATCCAACTCCTGGGTCTCACTCACACAGTGTAACAGTTTCATAACCTTTGGTCCTCTGAACCTGCGGACAGCTAACTTCTTCAATGTCTGCACAACAACAGCCTGTTTGGCACCCACCCACTTCTCATCCTGCTGGGCCAGCTTGCTGAGGAAGGGGCAGCAGGCACGGGATGCCAGACCAGCCAGGAAGGTGGGCAGGTGGTCTTGGAGACACAGCTTAGCCTTGGTCCTCAACACCCAATGGGACTGGAGGGTGACATAGTGCGAGAGCTTGTCTTCATCCACCTTGGGACTGGTCATCAGCTGTAGGGCAGCAAAGAACTCCTGTAGGCTGAGGTGGGCAAAGGCATAACCTGTCTTCTGGCACCCAGGGCCTGTGCGGACACAGAAGGAAGTCAGTAGGTTGTGGGTGGCCCCAAAGGCCATCATGGGTGGAGGAATATCTCCTGTATAGAAGACAACTTCCCCAGCCTCCAGGCCCTTCAAGGCCACCTCACTGAGGTCCAGGAGGCACGTGGTGGGTAAACACTTGTGGGAGCTGAGGGAGAGGACCATCTGTAGGTAGAGCTGTGTGACAGTGGGCAAGAGGGTGGCAGCCTGGCCTGGGGAGGTGCCAGGGAGCAGATGGCGGAGGCAAAGGCAGGCCAGCCTGCACAGCGCGGGCACAGCACACATGCTCCAGAGATGCCTATCTGCCCTCACCTCTGCCAGAGCCACTGCCTGCAACGGCTGATCCCTGAAGAAGTGGCCCACATACTCCTCCACCCGTGGCTTGTCAAAACCCCGTATGTGGACCATAGTTGCCTCCACGGGCAGGCATGTGGGCAGTTTCCCTGGACGGGACGTGGTCATCACCCAGCAGCCAGGTAGGAGGGTCCCTTTACAGAGGCCAGAAAAGAGGGTGAAGGCAGGTCCTGGGGCTTCAGCGTCTCCGGTCTTCCTGCTGGAGCAGGGGTGGAGGGCCTCGTCCAGCCCATCAAAGATGAGCAGGACATGATGTGCGTTCTCCTTCAGGTACTGGAAGACCATGTCAGTTCCCGACTCAGGGCTTAGGTAGAGATCAAAAAGGAGCTGGGGCAGTGTCAGCAGACCTGTGATCAGGTTAAGCTGGCGGAATTCGAAGAGGAACAGGGCCTGGAAGCGGTCCAGTTGGCCATTAGCCCACTTCTGGCAGAGCCAGTGTGCCAGTGTGGTCTTGCCCATGCCTGCGTTCCCCAGGACCACTGTGACTCTCTGGCCCTTTTCTGTATTGGTATTGAAGAGATCCTGGATGCCATCTTCTGCCATGGGGTCTCCTGTAACAGTCTCCTCCTGAGTGTCACAGGGTGTTGTGGTCCGGCTCCGCTGCAGGATTGGGGCGATGTGGAAGGATAGGTACTGTCCTGGCCTGGGGTGCTCAGTGCCATAGCGTTTCTGGGTAGAGGTCCTCAGGAGCTGCAGATATCTCTTGGCCAACTCTGCAGAGGGCAGAGAGGTGGCATGAGGGCAGGAGCCCCTATTCCCCTTGCCACAGTATCAGGCTGCTGAAGCCTCAGCTGTGCATATGGGGTGGGGGGCAAGGATGCAAGAGCACAACCAGAGGGACTTTGTACTACAGAAACCCAGCAGGTTATCAAAACTCCGTTGGCTATTTAAGCTAGGAAGCGAAAAGAGGAAATGGGAATCATGTATGCTTTGCAACAACACAAGTGTTTTACAATTTCCAATAAGATGAGGTTGTGATTGCTGTTAAGTGCTATTGAGTCGGTTCTGGCTCATAGCGACCCTGTATGGGGTTTGAAGGAGCATCTGGTTGGTGTGAACCACTGACCTTGCAGTTAGCAGTCCAGTGCTCCTATAGCACCATATCAGAATCATCCAATAAGATGAGGAGTAGGACGGGAATACGGGCACTTCCTATGCAACGTCTTATTGGAACAACCTCCTAAGGTGTTAAGCGAGTAACAGTGTCCTTCCCTAATGTGTCCCAGATGCCCAGTGGTGACATTCAAGACAGCAACAACCCTTAGTCACAGGTACTGGCCAATCTGGTCTGAGTCCTGCTGAACCAAATCAGCAGGACTCTCCCATGCTGAATGCTGGTGGCCCAGGGGAAGGGCTAAGGATAGTGCCCTGTTTCCTATAGATGTGCATTCTCTAACCACTTGCAAACATTCTAGAGGGGCAACTGTCTGAGAAGGAGACAGGTTCTGTTTTCTCTATGCCCACTGGCTGATCAGTCGTCAGCAGCTCCCTATGTCTCCCAGGGACTCCCAGGCCTCAATCTTGGGGATTTCTCTCAGGTACCCTCATCACTCCCCACTGCATTCTAGCCCATGAAGGCCCCGGCTTGTGGTCATGCTGGTCACTATCCTGGGATCCCCTGAGCTATTTCTGAAGAAGTTCTCTTGTGGGGTAACTGACAGTGGGGCCCACTCAGGCCCTCCAATCCTTCTTTCCTAGAAGCTCAGAAGGCAAGACTCACTGGGCATCCAGTGGTTTGGTAGCAGGGGACAGAACCCAAGATCTGTGTTGTGTCCCCAAGGCAATCCAATTCCCATGTCCCAGATCTCTCCCCACCTTGGTACCCATCCAGCTCCCTACTGTGCTTCTTGCGAGGAAGGGACCAACAGCTCTGATGAGGCCGCTTGAGGCCTGAAAAGAGAGAAGAGAGGAGATGGGTGAGGACTGGGGGCGGGGTATGAGGAATACCCAGCATCTCAGGGGAGCTCCATCCTCAAACTTCCTCAAACAAGGCTGGCACGTGCATTCACACTTCTGACAGGAGGAAGGTATGAGGAAGGTGTGACTGGAGGAAGGTGTGACTACAGGAAGGTGTGACTGAGGAAGGTGTGACT
>NW_006408573.1:6358229-6360925 GCF_000296735.1 Chrysochloris asiatica | reverse complement strand
GAGGAAGGTGTGACTGAGGAAGGTGTGACTGGAGGAAGGTATGACTGAAGGAAGGTGTGACTGGAGGACGGCAGTGAGCAAAGGCTGCACAACATCAGCCTCAGTTGACAGGTCAGGGTCTCAGGCCCAAGAAGAGGACTGGGTGGTGTTCAGGGTCTAGGCGTCTTTCAGCCTAGGATTTCAGAAGCCAGTAATACTCAGTCCTATAGTCCTAGCGCTGAATGGCTCTTTCTTCACTAAGGAAGACTCCAGCTCTGCTTGGTTAAAAAGTGAAGCTTCGAATGGGCTGGGTTGAACCTGCCCCCTCCTTCCTGTGCCAGTGTGTTTTCACCCCCTTATGTCTCATCACTCACTCCATTGAATGTTTTCATGAGCTGTTCTCTGGCTGCATGGGTTTGAGAGTCACATGAAAGACTTTCTGGAAGAAGTTGGGGATGGACAAGAGAAAGAAGGAAAACAGGAAAGAAGAGGTGAGAAGAAGGAGGGCTTATGGCAGAATTTTAAGGAGTGGAGCAGGACACGCCTACACGCAGTACCTGCTAGTGACCGATGGGAACCAGGCAGGAGCCAGGTCCAAAGCCCCTTGCCCTGCTAGGTATTAACTTTTTTGTTGCTGGATTGTAGGGCGGTCTAGGAGTCCTGAGGGGATGCTGGATACAGTCTGAGATAGTTTTAATATTTTATCAAGGGCCTCAACTAGGCCTGGTCTGGGTCCAGTGTCAGGGCCAGGACAATAGTTTTGATTTGGGATTACAGAGTGGATGTTTTCTATTAGTCTGCTGATCCTACTGCCATGTACAGCTACCATTAAAAAGCCAACACTTATAAAGAAACATGGGATCTGAGAGATTGGTTGTGGTCCAAGGATCAGTGGGGTGGTCACCATTGACCCCTGACCCTGCCTCACACCATCAGAAAATAAGTATGAGGTTGACAACTGAAGGTTAGGGATTCTTGAGGGGAACTTGACTAAGGGGCTGGGCACTCAAGGCCCCTAGGCTGAGGAACCAGGAAGTGAGAGCAGGCTTCCCAAGAGAAACCAGACAGGAGATTCTGGAAGTGGCCAGGGGCTGATGACTTCAGACTCTGAGAAGCAGGTTTGAATACTGGAAAGGCCAAAGCCTTGAAAGACACAAAGGAGGAAGCAGGGGCATGTGTAAATGGGCCAAGGGCAAGGAGGGTGGTTTATGGGAAATGACTGGGCCCTGCCTAGCCCCAGCATCTTCCAGGTCTGAGGTGGGGACTTAGCAGTGCTCAACCCCTCTTCCTCTTCCCCAATCCCACATCTCACCATGGTGGAGCAAGGGTTCCGAGCAACTTTCCTCACCGACTCCATGCTGGCTGGGGGTCCCTGAAAGAGAGCTTTCCATGTATATCTGAGTGTGTTACAGGGTGCGTGGGAGGCTCTGGGGCCTTTCTAATTTAGGGCTCAATCAACAGTGTGGGTGCCCAGCATGGGAGGAATAAAGTTACAACTGTGGAGGAGAAATCTGATGGCGAGCCTTGTACAAATAAATGCCCATTGATCTGAGCAGGGTTGAAGAGGACTTTCACAATGACTGCTTCTGATTATATTGCAAATAGACACATCCCAATCATTATGGGTGATTTGAAATTTTCTGACTGGAAGGAATCATCTGGTCCTTTCTCTGCTTGCATCCCACCTCCCAGGGGAACTAGGGTAGGACTAGGTGAAAGGAAGTGTCCTCCAGGCCCCAGATTATTCTCCCAGGGGTTTTGCTCTGGGAAGTGCAAGGAAGCATGGAATTCTGTTCCTGGATCAGCCACATCCTCTGTGAATGATTCAAGTGGGTTCCTGCCCTTCACATGCCTATATTGGCTCCCTATGACATGACGTCCAGGCTGACTACTTTGAGTTTCTCCTTACCCTCGTCATGGCCCCACGTGCTCAGCAGCAGCACCTCCAGCTCCAGCGGCACATCCAGTTCCATGCACACACAGTGGATGAACGTCTGCCAAGTGGCTATACCTTGGGCATACAGTTGTAGGACAACCCACTGTACAGGGTCTGGGGCCTCGTTCCTGGAGTCGAGGTCCATGTTGGGGAGGAAGAACTTCACCTTGGCATTCAACCATTCTGGGTGTTTGCTGAGCAGCTCCACAATACAGTTCAACATACTGTTGTTGCCTAGCTGGGAATTAATGAGGTCCATGAAGAGTTTACTCTGTAGGAACAGGGTAGACAGGAAGATGGCAGGCAGATGAGCTGGGGGAGGACAGGGCAAACGGGTGAGCTTGGAGACAGCTGAGCTGAGATGGCAGTCAAGGGGGCAGTCCAGAACCAACCCCCACATCTGAGGAGTCTCAATGCCTCTGCCCAGGGAATGGTCCCAGAATGAATGTGCTTCTACCTCACACCCCTTTCCTTATCTGTGCCTGTGTTTTCACTCTTGGTAATGGTCTAGTCCACCTCTTTATTCATTCTTTTTCCAATAAATCCATTTGTGCTGCTCCCAACCTGAGCTAAACTCTTTTTTGTTGTTGTTGTTGATTATATCATTTTAAAATTTGATTTCTCATAAGCTTTTTTTTTTTTTTTTGGAAGAGGTCTTTTGCAGCAGATTTAATGTAATACTTCATTTGTTTTCTTTTTTTTTTTAATTTAAGGTTTTTATTGTGGATTGAGTGAAAGTTTACAGGGCACATCATCAGTTTCACATTCAACAATTCATATA
>NW_006408573.1:6318222-6354354 GCF_000296735.1 Chrysochloris asiatica | reverse complement strand
GAGTTACCCATCTGTATCTCCTTTCATCAGCTCCGCCCAGACAGATTGAATAGTACCTACTGGAGATTCTGCCTTCCACCATGCTCCCTAGCACCTGATTCCCTCTTGAAAGTTTATAAGCCAGTCACTTCTTGCCTTTGTAGTCCCCCACTCCCCATTTGAGTATCCAATATCCAAGCTTCCCTTCTCTGTCCACTCTATGTGTGTGTGTGTGTGTGTGTGTGAATGTTTCTTGCTGTGAGGATTTGTTCCCTCTTTTGAGTAGCTGCTCCATAGGTATAGGTCAAGTTCATTAGACCGTATCAGCTCACTCTTTTTTTTTTTATCCCCCCTCTTCTTTCCTCTCCTGGTTGAGCTCTGATCATTCAGTCATCTGGTCCAGGTCACGTGGGTATCATCTGCAAGTATGGGCGCTCCTGTGCATATGTTCTCTCTTCCCATCAGCCAGTAGCTCCACTCTCCTCTCGAGTCCTCCGTGGCCACACCACTGACTCTGGGCCCAAGAGTCCCCAGGCCTCTTCACACTGCTTGCCAACCAGGTCCCCTACTAGGTCCACAAAAGTCCACTGAACACTGTAGGGCTTAGCTTGCTGCTTCATTGCTGCTTTTACCCCACTTCCCCCCATCGGTGATGTGTATCTGAGCTAAACTCTTGACAGAGACAAATAGTCCTCACAGTCTGGTCTCCCCTTCTTCCTTAGTACTAGAATCTCTGACTCTTTCCTGGTCACCTGGAGAAAAGACTTTATTGTCAGCCTCTGATTCAGTTAGATGTAACCATGTAATAAGTTTTGACCAATGGATTATACATGGAAATGTTGTATATCCTATGCTTCTTCTTGTTGGCTGGATGCTGATGTGATGACTGGACTTGGGCAGCTATGGTGCATCATGAGGTGGAAGTCAGTGTTGAAGAAGGTGGAAAGTAAAGTGGTCCACTTTCCCTGGACTATCTGCCTTTGGACTTCTAGTATATGAATATACCTCTATGGTATTTAAATCATTGTGTAGGATTTTTCATTACTCAGTGAAGTCATATCTTAGCAAATATAAACTATCTCCTCCATCTTTCTAAACAAATTCTTCCCTTCTTAGCTGGGATTATCAAACCACTTGGTAGTGGGAATACAACAGATGACAAAGGGTACTTATCTAGCAAAAGGCTTAAAAATGGATAGGATCTTAAGCAATTCAATTTCTAGGATTCTAATCTCAGGAAGGGAGTCTTGGTTGGTGGTTCAAACTCATCAGCCGCTCCTCAAAAACCCTATTACAGGGTTGCTATGAGTCAGAATCGACTAGATGGCACTTAACAACAACAATCTTAGGAGACAATCACAAGAATTCTAATTGGAAAGATGCTTACTGCATGACTATGTATAATAGCTAAAAACTGGAAGGAACTTAAGTGATCATTGGGGATTGGCTAAATGATGGCCTATCCATACAGTGGACTATACTGTAATATGTTCCAATGTACTTTTCTGGTACTACTCTGTTTCTTTAATAATAGTAGCAAACACTTTGAAAGCATTTACTGTGTAGCACTATAGGATAAACATTAATTGCTAACTGCAAGGTCAGTGGTTCAAACCCACTAACCACTGCTTGGAAACCATATACAGGGCTGTTAGGAGTTGGAACTGACCTGACTGCACTTAACAACAACAACAAGCATTGCTTTAAGAGCTAAATCTATCTCTTTGTGATGGTTAATATTATGAGTCAATTTGACTAGGCTATGATTCTTAGTGGTCTGGCAGACATTGGACTGAATATAATGTGATATAGTGTAATTATAATCCATAACATACATAATACAACATAATCACTTTCATGATGAGCGCTGATATGAGAAGCTAACCAGAAGAAAGCAGTTTCCTTAGGTGTGTGGCCTACCTGCAGTAGTGAATGACTCTTCCAGCAAGGCTCACTCTTGTTCTGGGTCCTGCATCTGATCCATCATCATCTGACCTCCAGTTCTTGGAATGTAAGCCAGCAGCAAATACCTTTTTAAACAACATAAACGATACATGGACCTCACTAAATGGAGGACACAAAAATCACACTGACAACATCTTGCGGAAAGAGATGATAGGAAAGTTCCATATCATCAGCCAAAACAAGGTCAGGGGCAGACTGTGGAACAGATCATCAATTGATCATACACAAGTACAGGCTGAAGCTGAAGAAAATAAAAACAAATCCACGGGCGCCAAAATATGACCTTGAACATATCCCACCTGAATTTAGAGATCATCTGAAGAACAGATTTGATGCAGTAGACACTAAAGACCAACGACCACAATAGTTGTGGGATGACATCAAGAATATCATTCAGGGGGAAAGCAAAAGGTCAATAAGAACACAAGAAAGAAGGAAAAGACTAAAAAAAAGAGGAGATTCTGAAACTTGCTCCTCAGCATAGAGATGCTAAAGCAAATGGAAGAAGTGAGGAGGCGAAAAGCTGAATAGAAAATTTCAAAGACTTCATTTTGCTCAGATCAACCAACAACACTCATGGAAGCAACAGTCAAGAAATCAAACGATGCATTGCATAGGTAAATCTGCTGCACAAGACTTCTTTATAGTGTGCAAGAGCAAAGACTGACATCTTTGTTTGAGGACAAGGGTGCACCTGACCCAAGCCATGATCTTTTCAATAACTTCATATGCCTGCAAAAGTTGAACAGTGAATAAAGAAGACCGTAGAAGAATTGATGCATTTGAGTTATGGTGTTGAAGGAGAGTACCAAGGCCTGCCAAAAGAACAAACAGATCTGTGTTGTAAGAAGTACAGCCAGAATGCTCCTTGGAAGCCAGGATGGCCAGACTTTGTCTCTCATACTTAAGACATATTATCAGTAGGGATAAGGATATCATATATCCTGGAGAAGGATATCATTGGTAAAGTGAAGTGTCAGAAACAAAGAGGAAGATACCGAAGGAGATGGATTGGCATGGTAGCAGCAGCAATGGTCTCAGGTGTAGCAATGATTTTGAGGTTGGCGTGGGACTTGATGGTGTTTTGTTCTATTGTGCATAGGCTGACTATAAGTTGGTACCAACTCAATGACACCTAAAAACAACAAAGCCTTAGATGGCACTAGACAAGATGGCATCCTGGAGTTTATGCCATCTTGGTAAAAAAGTGTATCTATGACCTAGAGCATTGTAGTGTCCAAAGTCTATGCTGCCCATAAAAAAGTCACCCAGGCAGCATGGTGCCAGGGGGAAGGAAGGGGTGCCTGGATGGCATTACTTCTGAGCAAATTTCTCCTCCAGCCAGTGTGACACAATGCCTTTGCTTCCATCATTACTGTTTGTTTTGGATTGAACTGTGTCCTCCAAAAAGAAATCAGAAAACCCTAACCCATGTACATGTTTGAAAATTGAAGCTTTCTTTTCTATATTAATGAGGCCATACCACAGTAGGGTGAGTCCTAAACCTAATCACTTCTGAATGATGTGTTATAAAAAGAGCCAGACACATACAGAGTCAGTCATACACACAGGAGAAGACAGATACCAGGTGAAGGATGAATCTATTAGCAGCAAACGATTGCCTGCTGTTATGAAAAACTAGAAAGAATTAACATGGCCAAGATCTTCATTTGGATTGCCAGCCTCCAAAACTCTGAGACAATAGATTCTTTGGTCTTCAAAGCCATTCACTCTGTGGTTGTTTTGTCTGTGTGTGTGTGTTTTTTTTTTGTGTTCTTTTTCTTTTTTTGCTATGACAGCATTTGGAAACTAGAAATTCCAGTTATAGGATCTCATGGGTGCCTGAGTCAATACTGTATCCCGAGCTGGATTTGCAGATTATTTTCATTGTGCAAGGAGACAGGAAACAGAAAACTCTCCTTACTCTTCTGAACTCCAAAAGGAGTGCTAATAAAAAGGCACCAGGCCTTGCTCCTGGCTTCCAGAGACACCTCTGAGGAGAATCAGTCCAGAACAGCCCGTTTCTTTCACCTGCAGAGCTTGTCCCCAACCACAGATCTTTTCGTTCCTGGACTTTGCGCAGCCCAACCCTGCCTGGTGTCACACGTGGCCTGGAGGACGTCCCTGTTCCTCGCACAGTGAGCTGTGTGTGACATAACACCATGTCCATCAAATCCAGCGGATTTATTGCAGCTCTTTAGATGAAAATGGATCAATCCTTACTGCAGATGTCAACTTCCTTTTCCAATAAAACCCTCAAAAGGTTAGAATTTAAAATCATCTTTCTTATTATTTTATAAAGTATTTTTAAATCATCAAGAGTAAATATTATTCTTTCATAGTAGCATTGTTCACAATAACCAAAAGATGGAAGCAAATTAAATGTCCATAAGCAAATGAACGCTTAAACAAACTGTGGTATATGCATACAATGGAATATAATTCCGCCATAGAGAGTCCTGCCGTGGTGCTGTAGGAGAAGCGCAGGACTGCAAGGTCAGTTTGAACCACAAGGCCAGAAACCCTATACACTAGTGGCTATGGGTTGGAGCCGACTAGACAGCACTTAACAACAACAACAAAGAGAAACAAAGCCCTGTATGCTACAATATGGAGCCAGGTGTGGCACTGTAGAGTAAGCACTGGAATGCAAAGTCACTTTGCTAAACTGCAAGGTTGGCAGTTCAAACTCATCAGCTGGTCCTTAGAAACCTTATACATGGTTGTTATGAGTCGGAACTGACTCAACTTCATTTAATAACAACAACAATGCTACAACATGGATGAACTTTGAAAACATTGTGCTCAACGAGATAAATCAGACCAAAAAGGATACATGATACTGTGTGATCCCACTTGTTATATGAAGAAATATTTGGAATAGGCAAATGTACAGAGAAAGGAAGTAGGTAGAGATTACCAGGGGATGCAGGGGAGGGAGGATAGAGAGTTATTGTTGAATAGGTATAGAGAGCTTCTGTTAGAAAAATGAAAAAGATCTGAAACTAGAGAGTGGAGGCAGTTATTCAACATTATGAATGTGCTTAACATTATTGAATTGTACACTTTCAATGGTAAATCTTATATTATATGTATTTTACCACAATGATTATTTTAAGTAAATAGTATTCTTAATGAAGAAACAAAGAAACGGCCACTGCTGCCTTACAAATAGCACAATCCACCACTCATCTGTCCGTTTGTTGTACTGTGGTGGTTTATGTGTTGCTGTGATGTGGAAGCTACACTTGTTGTTGTTGTTAAGTGCCGTCGAGTCGGTTCCGACCCATAGCGACCCTGCACAGGGTTTCCGAGGGTGTAAATCTTTACGGGAGTAGAAAGCCTCATCTTTCTCCCGTGGAGCGGCTGGTAGTTTCGAACCGCTGACCTTAAGGTTCACAGCCCGATTCGTAGCCACTACGCTACCAGAGCTCCTTCTACCCACTTTAAATACCAGCAGGGTCACCCATGGTGGGAAGGTTTCAGTGGAACTTCAAGACTAGAAAGACTAGAAACAAGAATCTGGCAATTCACTACTGAAAAAATTAGCCAATGAAAGTCTTATGAGTAGCCGTGGAACCTAGTCTTATATAAGGAGCTCTGTAGCGTAGTGGCTACAAATCGGGCTGCGAACCTCAAGGTCAACAGTTTTAAACTACCAGCTGTTCCATGGGAGAAAGATGAGGCTTTCTGCTTCTGTAAAGATTTACAGCCCCAGAAACCCTATATAGGGTCGCTATGAGTCAGAACCAACTCCATGGCATATAACCACCACCACCACCACCACCATAGTCTCATATAATGCCAGAAGATGAGTCCATCAGGTTGAAAGGCACTGAAAAGATCACTGGGGAAGAGCTGCCTCCTTGAAGTGGTGGTGGTGGTGGTGGTGGTGATTATGTGCCGTGGAGTTGGCTCCGACTCACAGTGACCCTGTATAGGCTTTCCAAGGATGTAAACCTTTATGGGAGCAGAAAGCCTCATCCTTCTCCCATGGAACATCTGGTAGTTTTGAACTGCTGACCTTGAGGTTAGCACCCTGACTCATAACCAGTATGCTACCAGAGCTCCTTCCTCCAAGTAGACATGAATGGAGTATAGCTTTCAAGACCTTCGTTAGTTGACTTGGCACAACTCAAAATGAGAAGGAACAGATACAAATATCCAGTCATAATGGGAATGTGGATTGTACAAATTATGAATCTAGGAAAGTTAGAAGTCACCAAAAATGAAATCAAGCATGTCAGGATCTATATCCTAGGCATTCATGAGCTGAAATGGATGGACATAGGCCATTTTGAGCTAGACAATTACATGATCTACTATGACTGCCAGGTCAGTTCAAATCACAAAGTCAGCGGTTCAAACTTGCCAGCTGCTCCTGGAAACCTTATACAAGATTGTAATGAGTTAGAACCAACTCCACAGCACTACCAACCAACAAAACAACAACTATGCCAGGAATGGCAAATTAAAGAGGAATGGCATCATATTCAAAAGAGTGTTTCAAAATCTATCCTGAAGTACTATGCCATCAGTAGTAGGATAATATCTATATACGACAATGATGACCAGTTAATATTGTTGTTGTTGTTAGGTGCCATCAAGTTGGTACCAACTCATAGCGACCTTATGCACAGCAGAACGAAACACTGCCTGATCCTGGGCCAACCTCACTACTGTTGTCACGCTTGAGTCCATCGATGTTGCCACTTGGGCCAATCCATCTCATTGGGGGTCTTCCTCTTTTTCTCAGACCCTCCACCTTACCAAAGATGATATCCTTCTCCAGCGACTGGTCCCTCCTGACAATATGTCTGAAGTATGAGAGATGAAGTTTGGCCATCTTGGCCTCAAGGGAGCACTCTGGCTGTACTTCTTCCAAAACGGATCTGTTGGTTCTTTTGGCAGCCCACGGCACTTTCAATGTTCTCCTCCAACACCATAACTCAAAAGCATCTATTCTTCTACAATCTTCCTTATTCACTGTCCAGCTTTCACACGCATATGAGGTTATTGAAAATATCATGGCTTGGGTCAGGCGCACCGTAGTCCTCAAGCTGACATCTCTGCTCTTCAATACTTTAAAAAGTTCCTGTGCAGCAGATTTGCCCAATGCAATACATTGTCTGATCTCCTGACTGCTGCTTCCGCAAGTGTTGATAGTTGATCCAAAAAGAATGAAGTCCTTGACAACTTCAATATTTTCTCCATTGATAAGAATGTTGTTTATTGGTCCAGTGGTGAGGATTTTTGTTTTCTTTACATTGAGATGTAATCCATACCAAAGGCTGTGTTCTTTGATCTTCATCAGTAAATGTTTTAAGTCCTCTTCACTTCCAATTAATATTACTACTATACAAATTTATGCACCAACCATTAATGACAAAGATAAAGAAACTAAAGATTTTACCCCTTTTGCACTTTAGGATAAGCACTGAACTGCTAGTAGCAAAGTAGGCTGTCCAAACCCACCAGCCTGTCTTCAGAAACCCTATGCAAAGTCATTACGAGTCAGAACCATTTAACAACAACAACAATCCTATCCTTAGCCCTTTTGTTTTATCCCATCAAATCCCATCCTGGGGGAGAGCTACACCTCAACTGCCAAACCACTGAGAGTGTCGGCCCAGTCAAGTGGACACAAAACCTTACCTAACACAAAGGGCTCTCACTCCCTGATCTCCAAACCTACTACCCAGCCACCGTAGTCAAAACAGCCTGGTACTGGTACAACAAAAGATACATAGATCAAAGGAATAGAAGTGAGAATCCAGAAGTAAATCCATCCACCTACAGTCATTGGAAAAGGGGCCCAAACACATTAATTGGGAAAGAAATAATCTCTTCAACAAATGGTGCTGGCAAAACTGGAAATCCATTTTCAGAAAAATGAAACAAGACTCATATCTCACACTGTATACAAAAATAAACTCAACATGGATTAAAGACCTAAACGTAAAACCTAGAACTATCAAAATCATCAAAGATGAAAGGAAATGCTGATAGGTCTCTTGTGATACAATAGTGAATAATTGTTATCAGGACTGATTGTGAGGGTTGGAAATGTAAAGGTAGAAGTTTTGTAGCAAGGAGGGGAGTGATTAACTTTTCAGTCTAGGAGCAGAGGTCACTGGGACCATCAAGGGAGGAAAGCAGAGAGTGAAACCCTACCCAGAGAAGCAGTGATGCCTGAGATGGAGGCAGACACTATGACATGGAGAGATGGAGCAGCTGGGGACTTTAGACCCAGAGAGGGAGAGGGGCTGTGTGCTGACGACCGGGGGATGGGCTTGCAGGGTATATATACCCTTTGGTTGGTTGTTGATGCATGGAGGGGATTGTAACCATGACAATGAAATTATATAGGATAGGATGAATGTAAAACTAATGTTCTCCCATGTAAACTATCACATAATTCACAATAAAACATTAAAAAAAAATCATCAAAGAAAATAGGGACAAACTTAAGTGCTCTTTTACATGGCATAAAAACTACCAATCATTACTAAAACCACAAAAACAGAAGAAGAGAAATAGTTGACTGGTGGACCTTGTGGTACAAACTGACTTTGTGTTTCAGTCTTTGTCCCATAGCGCCACAACAGGAGGGATAAAATCATTAGTAAGGTATGCTCACCATGGAATGGTCCATCATTGAAGATCAAAAGGGCGACATTTACAGAAGGACAAAGTTCAGAAGGGTTGAGAAGGAAGGTGGAATGGAAATGCGAAGCACAGGGAGGAAGGGGGATAATGCTGTTACCTGGAGGAGGTGGAAATCTTTGAGATGAAACAAAGTATATGATTGTTGAATGTAAAACTGATGCTCCACTCTGTAAAAAGTTTCAAAAAAGAGAGAGAGAGAGAGAGAGAGGAAAGAGCTGCTGACATTTGTGTCTCAGGACTGCATGGACAGGTCAGAGCCTGGTGACCCTGTGGTGGATGTAGTACCACCCCCTCTGGCTAGTTCTTTAGCACCTTTCTCCCCCAGCTGTATGACTCAGTCAACTCCTCCCATCCAGTTCAAGACTCAGCATAGCCACACCAAACTGAAAACAAAAGGAGGTTTGGAAATTCCCTTCTAATCCCCAGTCTTGAGGACAAGGGCCAGCTTGAGGACCTCAAAGAATTCTGTGCTGGACTACAAATTGAGGGGATTTCCTGGACAAGAAGAGAACTCAAGATGCAAAGGAGAAATTGCCTGGTCCTGAGGTTCAGACTTGCAGTTTGGGAATTGGGTTGCCCACTTGGAAGGGAAATTTGGCATTTGAAGCATGTCTAACCTTTGACCCAACAATTAAACTTCTTGGCATTTGCCCTGGAGAGGGACACATTTGGGAATACACAGAACCTCAGATAAAGAGGAAATCCCTTCAGTGGTAAAAACACAGCTATCTGTCAATAAAGTTTGATGTAATCACACTATGGGATTTGGGGATTGGAAATCATTGATTATGTGTTGGGGACTCAAGATGTATTGTTACACACACCCCTACAATCAGATATCTTTGACAAAGGACCAAAACACATTTAAGGGAAAGAGATAGTCTGTTCAAGATATGGTGCTGGTACAACTGGAAATCCATTTGCAGAAGAATGAAACAATACTCACATGTCATACATAACACATACAAAAACGAACTCAACATGGATTAAAGACCTCAAGGTAAAACCTAGAACTATAAAGATCATCAGTGAATAAATAGGAACAAACTTAGGGGCTGTGATGTTGTTGTTAGGTGCCATCAAGTTGGCTCCTACTCATAGTGACCCTCTGTACATCAGAACGAAAACATGGCCTGGTCCTGGACCATCCTCACAATTGTTGAGCTCACTGCTGCTCTCACTGCGCCAGTCCATCTTGTTGGGGGTCTTTCTCTTTTTCGTTGACCCTCCATTTTACAAAGCAGGGACTGGCACCTCCCGATAATACGCCCTGAGTATGAGAGACAAAGTCTCATCATCCTTGCCTCTGACTGTACTTCTTCCAACACAGATTTGTTTGTCCTTCTGTCAGTCCATTATACTTTCATTATTCTCCTTTAACACCATAGCTCAAATGTATCGATTCTTCAACATTCTTCCTAACTCATTGTTCAGTTTTTACATGCATATGAGGCTACTGAAAATATCAGGGTTTGGGTCAGGCACACCTTAGTCTGACACCTTTGCTCTTGAGCACTTTAAAAGAGGTCTTGTGCAGCAGATCTGCCCAATGTAATATGTAGTTTGATTTCTTGACTGCTACTTCTTTGAATATTGATAGTGGGTCCAAGTAAAATGAAGTCTTTGACAACGTTAATCTTCTCCACTTATCATGATGTTATTTATTTGCCCATTTGTGAAAATTTTTGTTTTCTTTACATTGAGGTGCAATCCATACTGAAGGCTGTGGTCTTTGATCTTCATCAGTAAGTTTTTTTTAAGTCCTTTTCACTTTCAGCAAGCAAGGCTGAATCATCTGCATATCGCAGGTTGTTAATGAATCCTCCTCCAATCCTAATGCCATGTTCTTCTTCATATAATCCAGTTTCTCAGATTATTTGTCAGCATACAGACTGAATAAGTATAATGAAAGACTACAAAAATACCTTCCCTGATTTTAAACCATTCAGTTTCCCCTTGTTCTGTTTGAACCACTGTCTCTTGGTCTCTATACAGGTTCTTCATGAACACAGTCAAGTGTTTTGGAATATCCATTCTTAGCAATGTTGTCCATAGTTTGTCATGATCCATACCATGGAAAGCCTTTGTGTACTCAAAGTACAAGTAAACATCTTTCTGCTATTCTCTGACATCAACAAGGATATCCTAGTTTCCCTTCTTTTTCTGAATCCAGCTTGAGTTTCTGAAGTTGTTGTTGTGAAGTGCCGTCGAGTCAGTTCCAACCCATAGCAACCCTGTTGATGTATAGTTGTAGCCAATTTTGAATTATCTTTAACAAAATTTTACTTGCATGTGATAGTAATGATATTGTTTGATGATGTCTCCTTTCTGTTGGGTCACTTCTCTTTGGAATGGGCACAAATGTGGATTTCTTCCAATTGATTGGCCAGGTGATTGTCTCCCAAATTTCTTAGTATAGATGAGTGACTGACTCTAGTGCTGCATCAGTTGGTTAAAAGATTTAAATTCATATTCCGCCAATTCCTGGGGACTGGTTTTTGCCAATACATTCAGTGTAGCTTGCTTGGAAGCTTCAGTACCATCAATTCCTGATCATCGGTTTTTGAAATGGTTGAGCATTGACTATTTCTTTTTGGTACAGTGACTCTGAATGTACCTTCCATCTTCTTTTGCTACATTCTGCATCATTCAATATTTTGCCCACAGAATACGTCAATATTCCAAGTCGAGGCTTGAATTTTGTCTTCAGTTCTTTCAGCTTGAGAAATCCTGAGTGATCTTTTTATACTTCTTTGCTCTGGAAGGGAGAAAGACCAATGGCTGCACCTTAGATGGCTGCTCATGAACTTCTAGGACCCCAGTCACAGTGCACCAAAGTAGGGTGTATGACATTGTCTTTGTTGACCATGTTGTGCCAGTTAACCTGAGACCATAGCCCCCTGAACGCCCCAGGCCCAGCAACTCATTCCCTTAAGGTGCTTGGTTGTGGCTCAGAAGTTTTCATAACTTTGGCCCTGTGTGCTCTATTGTATTCAAGGACGTATTTGCAGCACATATAAATACATCTGTCATGCCTTGTTCCTCTTCCCACCCCTGGTCATCTTTCATGTCTATTTATGCATTCACTCTAAAGTTACCGCTATTACTGTCATTGTAGGATTGGGCATATAACAGTGTTTACCTCTGTTGTCTTAGCTCTTGGGCCTTCCCAATGTCTTCCTTTGCCTTTTAAATTTTTTGTTAACTTCTCCCTTACTGTATGAGGGTGAGTCAAAAATTATCTGTGTTCTGGCTGTAGACTTTAATCAACTTTTAGGGAAAGACAAATACAACGTTTGGATGATCTTTATAGTTTTAAGTTTTACACTGAAGTATTTGATCCACCTTGAGTTTATTTTTTTAATATGGTGAGAGCTATGAATCTTTTTTCATTTTTCTGCAAATGGATATCCAGTTTTTCCAGAACCATTTATTAAAGAGACTATCCCTTCCCCATTTAATGGGTTTTGGCTGTTCATTTTTATTGTTGTTAAGTGCTGTTAAGTCAGTTCCAACCCATAGAGACCCTGTATAGGGTTTCCAAGGAGCAGCTGGTGACTTTGAACTACTGACCTTTCCGACTGACCTTGTAATCCAGTGCAATAACCCACAGCGCCACACCAGGACTCTATACGTGGATGGATTTACTTTTGGGTTTTCAGTTCTGTTCCATTGGTCAATGCATCTATCACTGTATGCATCTGACTACTGTGGCTGTAAATAGATATATTTTAAACATAAAAGAAACCCAAAGATGAGTAATGTGGAAAGCTGTGTGCTTTTGAAGTTGGAAGTGGAATTTTTCTTTGATGGAAGAAGGACTTGGGGAGGGTAGAGGCTGAGTGGGGTCTGGGTTCTGTGCCCAATGCCCTGATAACTTGCTGGGTGTTAACAAGCAAGTTCCTGGCCTCTATGGGATAGTTTGTATGTCCAGTAAAACAAAGCAAAAACCAGTTGAGCAATTGCCAGTGAGTCGATTTTCATTCACAGTGATCTCACATGTGTCAGAGCACAACTGGGCTCCGTAGGGTTTTCAGTGGCTGATCTTTCTTTACTAGAAAACAAACCAAAAACCAGGCCTTTCACCTGAGACACTTCTGGGTGGATTCAAACCACCAACTTTTCTGTTAGTTTCTGAGCATGTTAACTGTTTGCACCATCTCGGGATGTCAGGACACACAGGTTGAGTAGAGTTATTAATTTCTATTCATTCCACCTCACAGGGCTCTGCGGAACTGATAAAAGAGCTTCTGGGGTTAGGATGCCTGGATTCCCATCCTGATTTCAATATTTTGTTGTTATTGTTGTTGTTAAGTGTTATCGAGTTGGTTCCGACTCATAATGACCCTGAATAGGATTTCTGAGGAGCGGCTGGTGAGTTTGAACCACTAATTTTGTAGTTCAAACCCACCTTGTGGTCCAGTACTTATTCTACAACACCATGCTGTGCAAACTTGAGCAAGTTTTGTAATCTCTCCGTGTCATGGTTTCTTCACCTGTAAATGGGGGTGATGACTTCATGTCTACCTCACAGGGACACCATGAGGACTGAAGTCATTAATATACTCCAAGTGCACAACACAAAGTGGAGACAACAGTTCTTAGCCTAGGCCAGGCCTTGGACTGCAATATCCCACCTTTTATCTGCCTCTGCTTCTCACTATCTCTCGCGATTTCTGGTGTAACACTTGCTCTGTCCTGGGTCTAGAAGGCTATCAGTTCTGGGATCCTGGAATCCAAAAGATGCCATCTTCTTCTTTTTTGGTGGTAGTGAGGTGCCTCTCTGCTCTGGAATTATTGTTGTTAAGTGCCATCGAGTCAGTTCTTACTCATAGCGACCCTGTATAGGGTTTCCAAGGAGTGGCTGGTGAATTTGAATCATCCACCTTGCAGTTCAGCCTTGCAGCAAAGTGTTTTATCCTGCTGTGCCAATCTCTCATAACCCTATCAGGATGGAAAATTGACCAATTCTCTTGTTAAAGTTTAATACAGCTTTTTGTTGTCTACTTCCCAAGCACCTTATTTGCTTGTGCCACTCAACCATTGGACTCCTGGGTGGAGCACTAGGATCAACACTGGTCTGTGAACCACAAGGTCAACAGTTCAAACCCACCAACTGCTCCTTGGAAACCCTATATAAGATCACCATGGGTTGATGGCACTTCACAACAACAACAGCATCATACCACAGCCTCTTGGTGTGATTACTGTAGGATAAGAACTGGACCATAAGGTCAATTTAAACCACAAGGTCAGTGGTTCAAACCCACCAGCTGCTCTTCAGAAACCCTAACAGGGTCACTGTGAGTCAGAACTGACACCATAGCACTTAACAATAATGACAATAACTTCCATAATGAGTTCTAATATGATGCAATCATCCCATGATATACTCTGATAGGCTAAGCCCTGATCTGATGTAATGATCCTATGCATTGCAAATTCTCATTTCTATGATGTTAATGGACTCCTGATGTAAATGAAAAACGGACCAATCCCCTTGTTAAGGTTCAATACAGCTTATTTGCTGTCCAATCCCCTTGATGGGCCACAAGCACCTTATTTGCTAGGGCCACTCAATCATTGGACTCCTGGGTGGAGCACTAGGATCAACACTGGACTGTGAACCACAAGGTTGGCAGTTCAAACCCACCAGCCTCTTCTCAGAAACCCTGTACTGGGTCACTTTGGGTTGGAACTGACTCGATGGCACTTAACAACAACAACAATGGTATTGATGAAGCCAGATGTAATCTACAGGATTAGGTTGTATTTTGAGTCAAACTCTTTTGAAATATAAAAAAGATGAAGCAAGCAGAGCTCAGAGAGACCTACTGCCACTAAGAAAGAAGAACCAGGAATGGAGTGTGTTTGGGCTTGGGGTCTCTGCACTGTGAAGCTCCGAGATCCAGGGGAAGAGAGATGCCATGATGTATGGAGATCATCAAGGAGTGTGGGGCCTACAGATGCTGAAATGAAACAAGGACCTTATTCCAGAGCTAACAAAGAGTGAAAGCCTTCTCCTATAACCGGCATTCTGAATTTGGACATCTAGCCTCCTACACTGAGAGAGGATACATTCCTGTTTGGTAAAGGCCTACACTTGTGGTATTATTGGTATAGCAGCACTAGATAAGTAAGAGAGAGGATAATATCCCACCTCCCAATCATTGAACCTATCCAAAACAGTCACTGACAATGAGTCCTTACATACAGTAGAGTCTTCAGGTCAAGGTTACTTAGCTCTTCAGTCTGCTACAGGCACCCATTCGATCTGGTCAAGTTCTCCAAAAGCCATCTCAGCTTCATCCTTTCTGGTCTCTGATAAAATCTAACTGAGAAATAATCTCTAGGTGTCAGCATAATGTTAGATTTTCCCTGCTGTAAACCCAGTGTGTTCATTCCTTCACTTTCAGATATTATTTCTCCTTCCTTCCATTTGTCACTTACTTTTACCCAGACTTTTCCACCTTGAGAAAGAACGCCAGGTTCAGCTGCAGCGCCAGTCTAGATTATTGGTAGTAAGACCATTCTGGCAAGTGCTTCCTCCTCCATTCACCCCCATGTATGTTGGGTAGGGCTACAAAGGAACAAGACCAATGGGCTATCTTGACCACTAGGCAACACAGCAGTCTTCACTGTCAACATCAATTTTGTCAGATGTGAGAAGGTACAAGCCATCCTATTAGGCTGTTGGAAATTCTAGTGGATAGGCTTAGGAGTATAGTTGCATCTCTTGTTTAGGGATTACTCTTGCTCCTAGCATCTGCAGCTACATCCCTGGTCCTAGGACCAGAGCATCCATCATGAAAAAAGAGTAGTTTAAAATGATGTGGGGAGGCACTGTATTGTGGCCCCATTGTGGTCCCCACTCCTATTCCTCTCCAGATCCCCCAGGGACGCACAGGAATCTATCTAGTGGGGTCCTCCTTTTGGCCCCATCATATTGAGTGTGAGCTGTTGTAGAGTGTGAGATCTGGAGGCTCTTTTCCTGTGAATGACTCCAGCCTAGCAAAGCTTCATTCTATCTTGTGCCTAGGTTTAAGTGTTCAGATGCCAATTTTTCTTGAGTACCTCATGCACCTCTGAACAGTCTGAGTTAGAAATAGCATATTTAAGAGTGAGTTTTGGGGTCACTTTCCTTGCAGGAACATTCCTAAACACACCCCTTAATGGTCGCCTAGTTGTGATGTCACATCCCAAGAGTCTCAAACTGTAAACTTTCCTATTTGCAACAGTCCTCTTCTCTGTTTTGAGTGGACTTCTGGTGTGGTGCTGTAGAATCAGCATTGAACTGTCAACCAAGGTCGGCAGTTCAAATCCACCAGCTGCTTCGAGTAAGCCTGGTGTGCAAGTGTGATGTATGCCTGCTGCCATCGGTCATGGTTGTGGGAGGAGATTGCCTTGTTCCCTGTGCCCAATAAAGGCTCACCACGTGGAGATAGAACTTAGGAAACTCATGTTGTCTAGGATTTCCCTCACCCGGGTGATCTAGTTCTCGGTCTTGTGTTTGCTTTTGTCTAAAACTTCATTAAAAGTCTGTATAGGGGCAGCCAGTTTAGACATTGGCTACCTAAAATGGGGACACTATAAAGGCACTAAGTGACTGGCTTACAAGTTCTCAAGAGAGAGTTTAGTTTTAGAGTGTGTGGGGGAAGGTAGAAAAGGTAGAATCCCCACTGAATAGTTTTCATCTTGTTTAGATGGGTCTGGTGAAAGGAGATGGTGATAGGATTCTTACGATTCAATAGTGAGTAATTGTTATCATGACCAATTGCGACTGTCACAACTGTAAAGGTAGAAGTTTTATAACAAAAATGGGGAATAGTTAATATAACAGTCCAGAAATAGAGGACCCTAGGACCATCAAGAGAGAAGAGCACAAGCAGAATGCGGGACCCTATTCAGAGAAGCAGTGACACCAAAGATGCCAGAGACGGAGGCAGAGATGGAGACATGGAGAGAGGGAGCAGCTGAGGACTCTAGATTCATGGAAAGAGAGGAACTGAGTGCTGGCTGCCAGGAGGCAGCCTTGCAAAGAATGTGCCCTTGGTTGTTTAAATTATTATATATTTCTGAGTGTTTTTGTGTACATCCCGTGGCACCCTCCCCCCCACCCAAAAAAAAAACCCAAAACAGAGGGAATGGAAGCAAATACTGTTGAATGATGATGTACAGAGAAGATTGTAATCATTGCAATGAAACCATGTAAAGCCTATGTTCTCCCATGTAAACTATCACTCAGTTCACAATAAAAACTTTAAATAAATAAATAGTCTGTATACTATTTATATCTTTGAAGACAGGGTTTCTTTGCTCCCTTAGATCAGAGCACACATTTATGAAGCAGTGTGAGACAGTCACTAAATTGCCATTGAACAGAAAAAGGTAAATATTATTCACTGACCTCTCTGCTCAGGAGACAAGCTAAAATGCTAATCAGGTCACTGAATGGGACCAATCCCCCTGGTTTCCCCCCTGCCCTCAAATAGGTATGCAGCCTGGCCCTTCCCCGACTTTGACCCCATATAGGTCCGTGTTGCGCTCTATTCAGGGATTCAGAATCTGGAGAAATTAGCTCCTCTGAGCCAGCCGGCTTAATAAAATCTGAAACTCTGATTCACCTCTCTGAGTGGCCTCGGTTTCTTAGATCATGAATCTAAAACTACTGTAACACCATTGCTAACAATACAATACTCTGAGGAGACAAGCATGTTCCTTGATCTGAAGAACATTTTGTTCGGGTTGGAACTTTGATTATCTACATCCATAAGCAAAGTCCAGTTCAGAATAAGGAAACAAATTACAGTAATCTATATCAGCTCATGTATCTTGGAAACACTGTACAGGGTCGCTATGAGTCAGAACCGACTCTATAGCGCCTAACAACAACAACATTAGCTCATGGTATCAAAAATCTTTCTGGTCATTTGGTCTGATTCTGGTCAGCTCAACCCTAGCCCGTGTAGGCCAATGGTAATGGCCCCAGGCTCAGTAGTCCATACACCTACCTCCCTACACGCCAGACCAGTCGGTCCTTTCTGTCTCCCTTTCTCTGTCTTTCTTTCTCATTTGTACCCCTTGTGGGCTAGGCCAGTGGGTGCTAATGGAATATGTCCAAACTCAGCTCATCTCTTCATCTCTGCACCTCCCTGCTTCCTCTCATCTCATGGCCCCAGGTGTTCATCTCAAGGAAGCATACCAGGCTACTTACTCACAGCTCCCTGTAATTTCCTGTCCTGGAAGAGTGTTCCTTTGAAGGGAAAGGACTTGGCTTGTCTTGAGGCATTCAAGGGCGAACCATTTTGTTTGTGAAATTCAAAAGCAAAACCCTTTTTTTTTTCTCTTCAGGTCCTTCCTTCAAATGCAGGAAACTCCTTCTAGTTTCCTGTTCTCAGCAGTTCTGAATGGGTCCAAATGGCGTTTCCAATGCAAATTTCCTGACTTGGAAGGTTCTGGGTTGTTGTTTGTTGTTAAGTGCCCTTGAGCTGGTTCCAACTCAGAGTAACCATGCACAGATTTTTGAAGAGGAGAAGCTGGTGGGTTTGAACCACTGACTTTGCAGTTATCAGTCCAGTGTTTATATAACAGTACCACGTCAGGACTCTGGGCCAGGTTTTCAACCTAAGTCTTCAATACTCTATACACAGGGCTACTGTATTCAAACCAACAGCTTGTGCTTCTTTCGGACAAACCCTAGTTTCCCTTTAGCATAGCTAATTAAGTACTGGCTGGAAGCGAAGTCACATAGTCTCTGGTATCTATAATGCCCACTATTTATTTCCATCATACAGTTAGGCCTGGCTTACATTCAATAGTTTTAGTACATTCAGATAAGCATGTTGTTGTTGTTGTTAAGTACCATGGAGTCGGTTCTGACTCATAGTGACCCTGTACAGGGTTTCCGAGGCTGTAAATCTTTACAGGAGCAGAAAGCCTCATCTTTCTCCTGCGGAGCAGCTGGTAGCTTCGAACTGCTGACCTTGAGGTTCGCAGCCTGATTCTTAACCACTACGCTACCAGAGCTCCTTCAGATCAGCATATAACCCTTTAAAAGTCATTCTAGTTTCGTTCTCTCTTCTCCCTACCTGACTATTCTCCACTCAAATGCACATGGCCTTGGGCCTCTGCTGGGTGGGACCAGAAGACCCTGACCCTCCATCAGTCACTTTGGCTTTGGTCCCAGAGCACTCTAGATGTAGCTCTTCTGCTGCAGCATAACGTCTCATTCCTTTCAGCCATTGCTGTTGTTGTTGTTAAATGCTGTCGAGTCAGTTCCGACCCATAGTGACCCTGTATAGGGTTTCCGAGGAGCAGCCGGTGATCTTGAACTGCCAACCTTGCAGTTCAAACCAATTAACCCACAGCGCCACACCAGGACTCCATTACAGGTAACCGTAACCAAAGTAACCATTTGAGAATCAAAAGTTTCCCTTCCCAACCCTCTTCGTTCGGTCTCTTACAGAGCCTCATATTTGTCTGAGTCTGGAGCCACTGTAACAAATCCCGCTCCTGACACCAACTAAAAAATGTGGAATGGCAAGGACAGCTGACCTCCTCCAATTTCAGGAGGGGGAGAGGAGAAAAATCAAGATCTATAGCCCAAGGCTAATTCTTATGAAACTGGTCAGAGATCTCTCCCCTCTCCAACCTTTTTAACCAATTCTGACATTAGCTGCTCCTCCCACAGCACTTGACTTCTTTGTTAGATTTAATAATTCACTGCAACAGTCACACAGAATGTACAGACAAAACTCACAATTATGGGGTTTATTATGGAAGAAACAGTGCACTTCACCATCAGAAATGACTCGACAGCTTCGCAGCCATGCCCATCTAGGCATGCTTCTTTCTGACCCACAATCTGTTAGCCCAGCCTCTGTCTTGATCAGATAAGTGTTACAAAGCTCTTTAGTTTAGCAGATAAGTGTCCAGAGGTACTCCATTCTACCAGTCAGTAAGCCTCAGTTCAGAGGCACTCAGCTCTCTAGCTCTGTGGGTTGTCAGTTTCCTGGTTCTGCTGCCACTATTATTCTTGTACTAATAGACACCATCTCTTGCTGTCTTCCCTAGTACAGCTTTCTCTCTGTGTCTCTCTTTAAGTGTAGCAGGATGGTAAAATCCCCTCATTAGGGTTCTATACAGCTTATTTTCATATTCCCAACCCCCACAGAGGTTCCAGGCACTTTATCTGCATTATTAGCAAGCTGTCCAACCCCCGTTGGTGGGCCACAAACACCTTATTTGCATAGTTCCATGCAATCATTTACTAGTGCGGTAGCTCTGCATGATAAACACTGGACTACAAATCACAAAGTCAGCAGTTCGAGCCCACCAGTCACTCTACAGGAGAAAGATGAGGATTTCTGCTCCAGCAAAGATTTACAGCCTCGGAAAACTTATATATGAGTCCAAACTGACTTGACATCACTTAACAACAAAGCAACAACCCAGTCATTTGATGGGATTACAAGGCCTGGCCAGAAAGAGCCATCATTGCACTACATCCTCCATCTCACCCTTTAACGATGGTGTATCATTTCTAAGACTTTGGAAGATCAAGATCCTCATGTGAGGATATTTTAATCTCTTCTGAGAGCCAGAACATTAGTTCCTTAAAATTTTTCTAAAAGTCTAATCACTTTGTTTAACTTACATTTAGTTTTAAAAATATCATTAGCCATGAACTGAAGATAATCCCCAAAGGAAACACAAGAACAGCAAAAACAAAATCATGTTGGATGGTAACTTTTATCGCTGCCTGCCCAAGGTTCTGAGTCTCACTTTCTTGAAATGGGGTCATCTGAGAGGTTTACAGACATGTTAGCACCGGACTGAGACTTTCTTCTTGACTAATCAGGAAGGATAAAAAAAGAACTGAAAGGAGAATGACTTTCTTGTTGTGCACCTCATTTGTGGCTGCGTGGTAGAATTCTCATCTCTGTGTTGTGCACCTCATTTGTGGCTGCGTGGTAGAATTCTCATCTCTGTGTTGGACACCTGGGCCCCAGTACCCGCCAATACACCACATGCATGGTCACCATCTGTCTGTCAGTGACGGTTTGTGTGTTGAAATCCTGGTGTGGCGCAGTAGGGTAAGTACTGGACCACAAGGTCAGTTTGAACGACAAGATCGGTGATTCAAATTCACCAGCCACTCCTTGGAAACCCTAAATCAGGTCACTATGAGTTGGAATCGACTCAATGGGATGAAATAAAAATGATGTTGCATAGTTTCAGCAGAGCTTCCAGACTAAGCTAGACTAGAAAGACAGAACCAGCGATCTACTTCTGAAAATCAGCCAGCAAAATGTATGGATCACACAGTTCTATCTGCAACTGATCATGGTGGTGGCGCCAGACCAGACAGCATTTTGTGTTGTCCTGTTTGAAGCCTCCAAGAGTTGGGGGCCTAATGATGGCAAGTAACAACAACGACAACCCTAAAATCATAAAATCATGCGGCTGACTCCTGCTGTATGAGTCTGGGGAAACACTGACCTGTCCATTTCAATATGGAGAGTTCTGAGGCCCAGACAATGTACAAGAACTCAGAGAAAAGGGCACCAGAGACACATAAAGCATCAATTTACTTCTCTCTTCAAACAAGGCACTGTGATAATATCTCAAGGCCTCCAAGTACCAGCTCCCCAAGGTTTGAACTTCCCTCCATTTCACCACGAGGAACAGAAGGAACCCACCAGGGACTGCTGGCAACTTTGGTCATCATACAAATGCCATTCCTCCATTCAGGGAACAGCTGGGTTTTCTGCAAAATGTGAATTCTATTGGCGCTGGGAGATCAGACAACTTCCTAGCTGCTTGCTGTCTATACAATGACACACTGAATTTGGAGAGAAATTAGCAACACTGTCTCAACATCTTAAAGATAAAAGTCCAAGTGTAGTGGTTGCAAGTCAGGCTGCTAACCTCAAGGACGTCAGTTTGAATCTACCGGTGGTTTCGTGGGAGAAAGATGAGGCTTTCTGCTCCCATAAAGATTTACAGCCTTGGAAACCCTGTACAGGGTCACTATGAGTTGGAACCGACACCACGGCACATCACCACCACCACCATCCCTTTAGAAGTCCACTTTATGCATCTTGCCTAAGTACAAGGACACAAAATTATGAAGATTCCTTAAATATTAACAAACACCTTGAGGGAATGAGTTGTTTGCCTGGGGGTTCAGGACCATTGTCTCAAGGGATACCACTGGCATCTGACATAACATAGAGCACAAAGACAATGTTCAACATTCTACTTTTCTAAGTAGTGACTGGGATCTTGAAAGATCATGAGTCTCCCTGTGTGGGAGAGTGATGATAATGTCAAGCACTTGGAATCAGTTAGTCCAATGGACTAATGGAACACGAGAACATACGTCTCCATGATCCTGAGACCAACAGAAGTTGATGGTGCCTGGTTACCACTACCAGCTGTTCTTAAAGGGATTATATTGAAAGGTCCTGGATACAGAAGGAGACAATGGAGAACAAAACTCAAAATTATAAAAAAGAACAGACTTACTGGTCAGAAAGAGACTGGAGGAACTTGAGACTATGGCCCCCTTCGGGTGAGGAACTGAACTCATCTTTGTGACTCGGTTTTCTGTCAGGCAGTAGATAGGTATAGAGAGGTATGTATACCATGGAATGGTCAAGCGTTCAAGATTGAAAGGTCTGCATTTATCTAAAAAAATAAAAACATCTAGTCTAAGGAAATAATCCAGAATGTGAGGCAAGCTCGCTACAAAGATATTCACCATAGTGCTGTTTGTATCCGTACGTCATTGGAGGCAGCTCTACCTTTCGTGATGTAAATAAAGTGGCACAGATCCCAATCTGTCTACGATACCACGGTGTGGAACTTCCAGGGAATGGACTGGAAGGTTGTAATAGCAAGGACTCTAGCTTCAGATTCAACCTTTGTTAAACTACAGGGAAAAAAAATTACTCACAGGAATTTTTGTGAGCACAGAAGATTTTAAGCATCCTCTTCTGTTCCTCCAAGACTTGCCTTCTTTTGCTATTTTCTTGGCCTAGCTTACACTTCCTCCAGACATCCTGATGGTTCATGATTTCTTCCCTCACTCTCCTCAAATCTCTCTCCTCAGAAGTTCCAAAAAACTCCCTCAGAGGAACCATGCCTAGTCTCTCAGTCCCAAACACTGCCCTTGCCCATGCCCAGCAGGGCCCACCTCCTCAACTGCCTGTTTTCCCTCACCAAACTCGCCACCACCAGATGCCATATTGTACACCTTTGTTTACTGTTGGTCTTCCCCGACACATTGGCTCTACAGGGCAGGGACTTCGTTATAACCCTGGAGCAGTGCCAGGTATTGTAGAAGCTCGGCAGACATGTACCAAATGGGTTAATGAGGGCAGGGTGGAGTGAGGTGAGGTTGCCCATCTCATACCAAGCAGGAGGATTTACTTAACTGACAATGCCCTTTGGCCATCCCATGCCCTAGAAGTTGCCTGGGTCTTTTCTCCATGTTGCCTAGCCTCTCTCCACCTCCCTTCTTTCCTCTCTCCTCTCAGGAGCCAACAGAGCACCCTCCCCTCAGCCCTCCTCACACACTGCTCACAAAGCAGTGTTCTCTCCAGACAATTGTGCCCATAGGCCCCTCCTACCCCAAAGCCTTTCAAGGCATTTTCCCTAAAATATTTCCTTTCCTGAGAGGACTTCTGAAAAATATTTTGAAACTATTAAAATGTCACACCTTAATTATTATATTAAAAGGGGGACACATTCTATGTGTGTTATGCAAAAATGGGACCTAATCTGGACATTCAAGTATGGCGGGCACAGCTCTATCATTCAATGAGTAACTATACACTGTGTGAGTTCAACTATATGACATTCTTGAAAAGACAAACCATAGAGATGGTAAAAGATCAGTGGTTTCTAGGGGCTCAGGGTGGGGGTGGGGAGCACAGGGCATTTTAAGGGCAGTGAAATTCTGCACGGCATAGTGGACACATGACATGCATTTGTCCACACCCATAGGGGTGTGCAACACAAGGCATGAATCCTAATGCAAACCATGGGTTTCAGTTAATAACAATGTACTGTAACAAATATATCACACAAATGCAAGACGATAATCATAGAAGAAATTGTAGGGAGTGGGGAGGGTAGGAGGGATGAAAACTGTACTTCCAGAATAATTTTTCTGTAAAGCTAAAATTTCTCTACAAAATACTGCATTAAAAATAAAAAAGCAAATAATGGTATACTCATATCATAAAGAGATACCTGACTTCATGAGTGTGAGGCTGGGGTATGAGGTCAACTTGAGTGGAACAAGATTCTCAGTGGGTTAGTAGTTACGACATAATAACCCCACATGATGAGATCTAGTATAATGCAATTATACTCATGAAGCGATCTGCCCTGAGAGTCAATCCAATGGAAGGAAGTTTGTTTAGAGGTATGAACTGTTTCCAACACACTGGACACTTGGGCCAAGTTTGCTTGCATTTTGCTGGGTCTAGATCCTCCATTTGGCTCGTCATTCAACCTCTGGTTCTTAGACTTGAGCCAGTGGTCTGCTCTACTGCCTGCAGAGCCTGGAAGGCAGAAGCAGCCTGCCACTGTACCTGCTCACCTGCCATCTGACCAATCATCTTGGGTTTACGAACCCTGAAGAGACACCTCCAGCCTGACATCTGACCTACAGACTCGGGATTTGCTCACTTCTACAACTGTGTGGGACTCCTGGTATGGCGCTGTGGGTTAATGCGCCAGACTGCTAAGTCATTTGAACTGCAAGGTTAGTGGTTCAAGTTCACCAGCTGCTCCTTGGAAACCCTAATCAGGGTCTCAATGGGTCGGAACTGACTCGATGGTACTTAACAACTGTGTGGGAGCTCTGGTAGCGCAGTGGTTACGAGTCAGGGTGCTAATCTTAAGGTCAGCAGTTCGAAACTGCCAGCTGTCCCACTGGAGAAAGATACTCCTGTAAAGATTTACAGCCTCAGAAACCCTGTGCAGGATCGTTATGAGTCGGAACCGGCTCAGCGGCACATATATTAAGAGTATGGTGGTGGTGGTGGTTAAGTGCCATCGAGTCGGGTCCGACCCATAGCGACCCTGTACAGGGTTTCCAAGGGTGTAAATCTTTACGGGAGTAGAAAGCCTCATCTTTCTCCCGTGGAGTGGCTGGTAGTTTCGAACCGCTGACCTTAAGGTTCGCAGCCCGATTCGTAACCACTACGCTACCAGAGCTCCTTATATTAAGAGTATATACATATAAGCTTCTCTGGTTTTGCTTCTCTAGAGAACTTAAGACAATATGTTAAGTGTTTTTATGACTCAACAGGAAATAGATCAATAACTCAGTAAGAAAAAAAGGGCCAAAGATATAAACAGTTCATGGAAAAGGAAATATAGATGGCTCTTAAGTACTTGAAAAGATGCACAAGCTCATTCATAATAAGAGAAATACAAAAAAAGTCACCATTATCCATGTCTCAGACTTGCAAATATGGAGAAGTTTGATAACACAAGGTGTTGAGGAGGGTGTGAAAACAGGTGGGAGTGAAGATTAGTACAACACTTAAGGAGGGTAATTTGCTAGTGTTTAGCAAGGTTTCAAACTGTAAAGCCCCTTGACTTTGTCAACCTACTTCTGGATATTTGTTCTAAAAACTTACTCCTTCACACACAAATGATGTTTGTTCAAGGATCTTCATTATGGCACTCTTTGAAATAGCAAGACACAGGAAACAATCTACATGCTCAATAATCATTAAGTCAATCAATGGAATACTACATTGCTGTTACAACAAAAAAGAGGCAGCTTTTAACATTTTTATGTGGAAAGATTTCCAAAGCACAAAATAAAAATTGTGAGAAGGCGGACCTTTTTATATATCCTCTGGTGTGGTGATGCAGGATAATGCTGTGGGCTGCAAGGTCAGTTTGAACCGCAATGTTGGCAGTTCAAACCCACCAGTTGCTCCTCGGAAATACTATAGATGGGTTGGAACTAACGCAACATCACTTAACAACACCATGTTTATAAAGACCCACCTAGGCTATTTTTGGAAGGAAACACAAGGCTCTGATCATATCGGTTGCCTTCAGGCAGGCTAATTAGGTGACAGGGGGACAGGAGAGGGGTAAACTTACTTTTCACTATATATTCTTCTGTATGTTTTATCTTTTATACTATATGCATATATTAACTACTGAATAATTAATTTAAAAATGGCATCATAGAAGATGTTTGATTCTTCTTTAATATATCATTTAGTTGAAAAGTTGGATTTCATTTTTTGTTTTTATGAACTCCAGAGCGACCCATGCAGAAAGGCTGCCTGGACACACCTCCTGTGCCAGGGAATTTACTAGGAGACCTTGGAGTGCTCATGGGATGGAATGAGGTCCCATCACAGAGATTCAGGCTTGAGACAAGCAGGCTTTCCTCTCATCTCCCCACCCAGAGAACCAGTTGGTTTCATTACAGATGAAAGGCTTGTCACAAAGCAGAAGAGTCTGGGGCTACAAGTGGTAGGAGAATGAAGCTTACATCCACACAGTCCATAGAGATCTTGAGAATGCTTAGGGCTTTCCTATGGAGCAGAATGGGGAGTTCAAGCCAACTTTACCTAGCTCCTGAGGCCCCAGAAACTCTAGACAGAATGTGAGTCATACATCATTTCAGTTGCTGGTGTGAAAAAACTGAAGCTCCAACTGCAAACTCCTACATACAAGTTATGTGTCACTTAATTGCCACAACATGAAATAGTGTGTTATGTGATTGGGGCATGGTACAAACACCACATTAAAACCCTTCAGAATGTGTTAAGCTACAATGCAAATCTCCATAAATTTTAAAATATCAAAATATTACGAAGCATCTTCTCAGACCACAATGCTATAAAATCAGAAATCAACAATAGGAAGATCAAGGAAACAAAAGCATCTACATGGACACTGAGTAACACCCTGTTGAAAAGCTATTGGGTAATAGAACAAATAAAGAGCGAAATTAAAAAAAAATTCTTAGAACCGAATGAGAATGAAAACTCAACATATGAAAACCTTTGGGACACAGCAAAAGCAGTGCTGAGAGGATAATTTATTGCAATAAAAGCACACATACAAAAAGAAGAAAGAACAACATAAACACACTACCACAACATCTCCAACAATTAGAAAAAGAGCAGTACAGTAAAGCTAAGCCACCAGAAGAAAAGAAATAATAAAGATTAGAGCAGAAATAAATGAGATAGAAAACAGAAAAGCAATAGAAAAAAATCAACATGACAAGAAGCTGATTCTATGAAAAGATTAATAAAATTAACAAACCTCTGGCAAACCTAAAAAAAAAGGGAGAAGACACAAATAACACATATAAGAAACCACATGGGAGACATTACAATGGAACCGATGGAAATAAAAAAGATAATAACAGAGTATTATGAAGAACTGAACTCCAACAAATTTGAAAATCTGGAGGAAACACATGCATTTTCAGAAAAACATGACCGACCTAAACCTACACAGAGTGAATTAGAAAACTTGAACAGACCTATTACAAAGCAAGAAATAAATATGTCAGGTAGTCAAAGAACTCCCAACCAAAAAAAGTCCAGGCCCAGATAATTTTATCAGTGAATTTTACCAAACATTCAGAGAAAAGTTGACACCTATTCTACTCAAACTACTCCTGAATATAGAAAAGAGTGAAAAAGTTCCTAATACATTTCATGAAACAAGCATAACTCTCATAACTAAAACCAGGGAAGGATATCACTAAAAGAGAAAATTACAGACCAGTATCCCTCATGAACATAGATGCAAAAATTCTCAACAAAATTCTAGCCAATAGAATTCAACAACATATCATAAAAAACAATACATCATGACCAAGTGCAATTCACACCAAGGATGCAAGGACGGTTCAATATTAGAAAAACAATCAACATAATGCACCACATAAATTTAAATAAGGGCAGAAACCACATGGTTGTATAGATGGATACAGAAAAGGCATTTGACAAACTCCAGCACCCATTCCCCATAAAAAAACTCAACAAAGCACGAACTGAAGGAAAATTCCTCAACATAATTAAGAGAATATAGCAAAGTGGTTATGAATTGGGCTGCTAACCTCAAGGTCAGCAGTTCAAAACTACCAGCAGTTCCGTGGGAGAAAGACGAGGCATTCTGCTCCCATAAAGATTTACAGCCTTGGAAACCCTGTGCAGGGTTACTATGAGTCGGGATCAACTCCACTGTACTTAACAACAACACCAATACAAAACCAACAGCCAACATCACTCTCAATGGGGAGAAACTGAAGCATTCCCCTTGAGAAGAGGAACTGGACAAGATGCCCTTTATCACTACTCCTATCCAATATTGTGTTGGAAGTCTTAGCCAGAGTTATAAAGCAAGAAGGGAGATTAAAGATATCCAAATTAGCAAAGAAGAAGTAAAACTCTATTTGTAGACAATATGATTCTGTACATAGAAAAATCCCAAATACTCAGCAAAAACAAAAAACTACTGGAAATCATTGGAAGATTCAGCAAAGTGGCAGGGTACAAGATCAATATACAAAAATCAGTTGGATTCCTATATACTAATACGATCAACCTATCAGGGTCAACTTCTGTCTAAGATTGAAACTCAAAGGGAACACAAGAATGGTCCTGTATACTCGATGGCAATTGTCCTGGTCAATTTATGAATGGAAGGGGGGCAGGGGAATTGCAGCAAAGAAGACACAGGCTGAGATTTGCCATATTCTATGGACGCCCGATGACCTTGAAATGACAGAGAAAAAAGGATGGGCTGACGGTTTTGAAGTTCAGGGTGATGTGTGAACTCCAAAGACCAAAGCCACTGAGGGCTAAAGCTAAGACTGAAGCAGCCACCAGATTTGAAGAAGGGGGAGGCATGCGAGAACTCCCAGACTTGCAGACAGTACACATCAGACCTAGCACGGATGGCTTGCCAACCAGAATTCGACCAGATGAAGATAACAAAATATGATAAAATGAGCAAGTGTAAATTGCTACAATCTGACCAACTGGACCCTTGATTATGGATGTTGTTGTTGTTGTTAGGTGCCATCGAGTTGGTACCAACTCATAGCGACCCTATGCACAGCAGAACGAAACACTGCCCAGTCCTGGGCCAACCTCACTACTGTTGCCACGCTTGAGTCCATTGATGCTGCCACTTGGCCAATCCATCTCATTGGGAGTCTTCCTCTTTTTCTCTGACCCTCCACCCTACCAAACATGATATGCGTCTCCAGCGACTGGTCCCTCCTGACAATATGTTAGAAGCATGAGGCCGCTCAAAATTCCAACCAAACAGGGAAGGATTTTCCATATCTAGGATACAGCATGTCTCCTCGGTACACTGGGCTGACAGGGACGGGCAACTTAGACTTTGGCTACCAAAACTAGGGGGCTACAAAGGCACGAAGTGGCTGGCTTACAAGCTTTCATAAGGGTGCTTAGTGTCAGCATGTGGGGAGTAAGACAGAAACCCAACTGAATAGTTTCCCTCCTGTCCAGGTGGGTCTGGTAATGAGGGGGATGAGACTTTATGATACAATTGGGAGTCATTGTTTTCAGCTCTAATGACGATTGTCACAACTGTAAAGGTAGAAGAGGTGCAACTAAAGGGAGAGCAGTTAATCTGTCATCTCAGGAACAGGGGACCCTAGGACCATCGAGAGGAATCAGGGATCCTGACCAGAAAATGGTGGCAGAAGCAGTGGCTTAGAGAAACAGAACAGCAGTGGACTGAGAAAAGCAGCGTGCCTGCGGACAGGAGTCTGGCTTGCAATATATGCCCTTTGGACATTTAAACAAATATATATTTACAACGTGTACATCAAAAAAAAAAAAAAAGGTAATTACTGTTCGTAGGTAAATACTGTTGGCTAAGGGTTCATGGAGAGTATTGTAATCATTACAATGAACTGCTGAATGTAAAAATGGTGATCTGTCCTCTAAGCCTTCACTCACTCAATACACAATAAAAGCTATAAAAGAACCCACAAAAACAAACCCTATGGGGGTCCAGTTCTAGGAGTTCTTGCCACTGCTGTTGGGGCTGCTGGAGCTGGAATGGGTGTTGGCAGTAGCAGCAGCTGATAGTGCAATTGCAAGAGTGGACCTGAGGAAGGCAGCGGGGAGGGATCAGAGTGCATCCAGTCCCACCCAATGGTCCACCCATTCACCAGACAAAGCACAAAAGCCTGCTACCAGAGACAGATCCTTGGCCTCACCTGCCTGTATCCCAGCTGTGCCCAGTGCTGCAAGTGTCTGGGTCTGGGCCTTTAAAACAATTTGGGGGAAACAATAAAAACAAACCTTTTTTAAAACAAAATCCTTATAGAACCATGATGTATTTGCAGTGGACTGTGCAAGTCCGATGTTTCTCATAGGACACTAAGTGGCGTCCTGCTGCAGGAGAACGCACTGAACTGGTTCAAATGAGGCCATTTGAACCTTAAGGTCAGCAGTTTAAACCCACCAAGGGCTCCTCGGACACCCTACACAGGGTCGCTATGAGTCAGAACTGACTCAAAGGCACTTAACAACAACCTGAATAACAGGAGGCCTGGTGTTGTGTCGAGTGGGTTACAAATTGAACTGCTGCTAACCATAGGGTCATCGGTTCTAATCCATCTGCTGCTCCACTGGAGAAAGATAAGGCTTTCTGCTCCCAGAGAGATTTATAGCTTCAGAAATCCTATCCAGCGTTGCTATGAGACAGAAACAACTTGATGGCACAAATCACTTGTCTGTCCCACCACTTCGGCCTGGTTTTAGATGAAGTGGATGGCAGAGACATGCTCTCCAGGGTAGTCTTGTTGTTAAGTGTCATCAAATAGGTTCTGACTCATAGTCACTCTACATAGGGCTTCCAAGGAGCAACTGGTGGGTTTGAATAGCCAATCTTATGAGTTAGTAGTCTGGTGCTTATCCTACAGTGCCACCCCAGAACTCCAGAAGTTTGAGATCTCTACACAACCTGTACCGGTCATCAGGTAGATCAAATTTTCTTTCCTATCTTTTTTCAAGTTCAAATCATCTGGGGGTTTCCCTAAACATTGAGTTTTAGCCATGTCTATTTTGGGGACTGTTGACTTTGGGCCACCAACCAACCCTCAAAGATAAATTTGGCAAAGAAATACACTAACTTCTGTCATCAGAGCTCTCTGAAAAGTTGTTAAAAAGTATTTACACTTGCATCTCTTGCTCAGTCTTCAATCCAACTCTGTGTAGAAGGCAGAGGAATGAGGCTGGGATGGGAAAAGGCATGCTAAGGAGTTTGTGCTAAATTTTCTTCAGAGAAGAAGGACCATATATATTGAGGTGGGGAGAGGCTGATCTTAGACTTGCAGATACCTGGGCAAGTATCTTAGAATAAGGCTAAGAACATTGTGAAAATGCGGAAGAACATTTTGTTTTGCTTGTCTGCCTTCATCAAAGCCTCAACCTCACACTTTTGTTGTTGAACCACAGAGTCAGCGGTTTAAACTCACCAGGCACTCCTTGGAAACCCTATACAGGGTGGCTATGAGTTAAAACTGACTCAACGGCACTTAACAAGGTTGATCATTGTTATGCATTGATTTGTGTCCCACCCCCAAAATACGTGTTGAATCCTAACCTAGCTGTGAAAACCCTGCTGCTCCAGGGGAGAGCAATGTGGCAGTCTGCTTTTGTATAGGTGACAGCCTTGGAGACTCTATGGGGACAGTTCTACTCAGTGCTCTTGGGTCCTTATGAGTTGGAATCAATTTGATGGTAAAGGATTTCATACTTATGGATGTCATTCCATTTGGAAACAGGGCTTTTGTCATGTTGATTAGGGCATTATGTTTAAACCTACTAACTTTTGAGATAAAAAAGGAACAGATTAGGCACAAAAAAAAAAAAAACAAGCAAGAAAGAAGAGGAAATTTTAAGGGACGCTGAGAAGAATTCTGTTGTTGTTAAGTGTTGTCAAGTTAGTTCTGACTCACAAAGACACTGTATAGAGTTTCTGAGGAGCAGTTGGTGGGTTTGAACCACTGACCTTTCCATTAGAAGTCCAGTGTTTATACTACAGCACCACTCCAGGATGCCAGAAGAACACTTGTTATTGTTGTTAAGTGCAATCAAGTTGGTTCCAACCTATAGCGACCCTGTATAGGGTTTCCAAGGAGCAGCTGGTGAGCTTGAACTGCCGACCTGGGGGTTCAATCCGACTTTGCAGTCCAGCACATTAATCCCCGGCACCACACCAGGACCCTAGAGAAGCTGAAACAAGGCTTTTCCTCCAAAACAGCCAGCGAGCACCTTCCTGAATTTAGACTTCCAGTCTTCTAGACTGTGAGAAAATGACATTCTGTTAACTAAAGCTACCCACTGTGGCATTTCTATAGACCAACACTAAGAAACAAAAACAACCAAGCACTGGCTTTACCTCATTTCATCGAATCCACGACACTCTTTGAAGGATACCTTAACATCCCAGCTTTACAGAAAAGCGAGGTTCTGAGGGAGAAAACAGCTAGCTAGCCCAAGGTCACTCAGCAAGAGCATGGTGGTGAGGGCCCCAGCTGGCAGCCATTCGAGGGGGTGTGAAATCATTGGGTAGTTTTGGCTAGAGTTCTGCAAAGTTTGAAGGAAGTAAACGTATGGGGAGTCCTGGTGCACCCTGAAATCATCAGCTTTACCCACCCCCTCTGTCCTCTGGCAGAAAGAACAAGCCTTGCTTTGTGTGTGTGTGTGTTTCTTTTCTTTTCTTTAAAGTTTTTATTGTGAATTAAATGATAGTTTACATGGGTGATCATTGGTTTTATACTCATCGTTTCATTGCAATGATTACAGTCCCCTCCGTGCATCATCATTCAACAGTATTTGCTACCAGGAATAACCCTCTGTTTTTATTTTGAGGGGTAGGGATCCAAGACTTGCTTTTTCTCCCTTGTAAACAAAATCATATTAAACTAAATCTGCTGCCATTGAGCTTGCTTCTGGCTCATGGTGAACCCAGGTATGATAGAGTAGAATTGCTCCACAGGGTTTACTTGGCTGGGGGACTCCTGGGATGGTGCTATAAGATAAGCTGACCACAACAAGGTCAGTAATTCAAACCCACCTGCTGCTCCTCAGAAATCCTCTACAAGGTGGCTACGGGTTGGAACCGGCTCAACGACACTTAACAGCAACACCCATCTTTATAGAAACAAAAACTAGACCCGTTTTCTTCCACAATGCCTCTAGGTGGGTTCAAACCCACAGCCTTTCAGTTAGCAACATAAAAAGCAAACCCATTGTCATTGGGATCATCCTGACTCATGACAACCTTAGAAGGAGCCCTGGTAAACAGTGGGTTAGCAGGGTAACGTTGGACTGCTAACTGAACGGTTGCCTATCTGAACCCACCAGCCGCGGAAGAAAGGTGAGGTAGTGTACTTCCGTAAAGATTTCCAGCCTCAGGAATTAGACGGTGTCGTTGTACTCTGTCCTGTAGGGTTGGCATAAGTTAGGTTAATCGTGGAGCACAAACCATGTGTGCCACCTGGGGACCTCACTGTTCCCTTTGTTGTCAAGTGTCGTCGAGTCGGTTCCGACCCATAGCAACACTGTGTAGGGTTTCCCAGGAGTGGCTGGTGAGCTTGAAATTCCAACCTTGTGGTTCCAATGACTTCGCTGTCCAGCGCATAGACCCACACTGCTCCTTCAGAGGGAAGGAAAAGCAGTTTGGAGGGACAAAACTCCAGGTACAGGCCAGGTTGCACCCTACTTCCTGCCACCTTCAGGCCTTCAGAGGCTGAGAACTTTCCAGAGGCTTTCAAAGTCAGCAGAACCGATAAACTTTATAAAAGGAAGCTCAAGAACCCCAACTTATAAAAGGAGTCCTCTCCCACACCATCCCAAACAGCCAACCAGACAACTGGGCCCTGGCCTCCAGGGTGGGAAAGCCAGTTGAAAACCCTACGGAAGCATAAAATCCAGTAACAAAACGAAACCGCATTTTCACCTATGATTCAAACCACAATCAAACTCATCGAAGTCCAGTTGAGTCTGACTCAGAGTGACCTATATGACAGTGTGGAACTGTTCCATAGAGTTTCAAAGGCTACAATCTTTGCTGAAGCAGACTGCCACATGTTTCTCCCAAGGAGTGGCTGTTGGATTTCAACACCCAACCTAGCAGTCGAGTGTTTACCCGAGGCACCATACCTTAAGAAGTGAAAGCAGCCACTCGAAATCATCTAATCAAGAAATTATTGCCAAAATATTTAAGATATTCTGATGATATCCTGGTTTTATTTTTAAAGGACTGTATCTTTTAGTACATTCTGAAATATGTTGCTTAAGATTGCCATTATTTCGAAATAATGTGGGGGGTGGGTGGCTGTCAGAGAAATCGAGATGAAAACTGGGGCTAGCCTTGAGTGACTGATGTTGAAGCTAAGTGGGCTTCATTCTAATAAACCCGGCAAATTCATATGGCTCAACCCAATTCTATCCCTTCTACCTTTCTATAGGAGGGAAATTTTAAAAGTGCATGAAAAAGTCGATGATCTTTCAGTTTCATTTTTCAACAAACTTTTTGAAGCCTCCTTGTATATTTGGAATTATCCATTATAAAAAACTTTTTGAAGTTAAAAAATCTGAATTGTGCATAAAGAACAGTAATTCATTATAAAAGCAATGAGAAATTGAAAAGGGGAAAACCAAAAGGGGGGGTGGCTCCCAAAAAGTAAGAGGAGGGGGCGCGCAAATGCATCCCTGGAATCTCCAACGCAGGAGACTCCAGTCTGCTTTACCCTGCAACTCACAGCTCGACGTCCCCCCAAACTCTCTAGGGTCACAGTCTTCATCTATCTGTCCACCCGACCTTCCAGTCCACTCACTCATCCATTCATGCATCCACCTGACCTTCAGAATCGCCTGCTCCAAGCCTCCCTGGTATAGCCTCCTGTCTTCTCCGTGAGGAATTTCAACCTCGAAGCTCCCGGCGCAACTCACTTCAGCTGGGGTGCGGCACCCGCCCGGTGTGCCCCACACTCACCAGCTGTGCTCTCAGCATCTCCGCACTCTGAATGAAACTGAAAGTAGGCACCCAGAGAGGCGAGCAAGAGCTAGGCACTAGCTGCTGCTGCTGAGAAATCACGTGGATTCTTAGCCGCACTCCTGGTGTAGGCGCGGGAAGCGGAGGGAAGGAGGGGGCGGGGAGGGGGGCTGGCACCCCCTTAGTCCTGGCATTCACAGCCACTTTGTAGAGAGCACTTAGGGAAAGTCCCAGAGGACGGTGAGCCGCTTTCCTTTGGGGTCGCAAAAGTGAAACAGAGGAATGGGCTTAGCTGCACAGGCTCACCCTCAGCTCTTTGGAGACTAGGAAGGAAGGGAGCTCGCTGGTTGTGCAGGTGATTCCTGACTCACCTCCGGCTGGCTGTGGTCTCCAGGAAAGAAGGGGAGAGAAGGATGCTGGTAACAGCATTAATAATGGGGCTTATTAACTGAGCCCTTGCTGGGCCAAAGATTTACACCCTCACAATAATCCTAAAATACAGGTGCAGGTACTATCCCATTTTACAAAGGAGCAAACTGAGACTCTGAGAGGGGACGTACAGGAACTTGTCCACATCACACACTGAATCACAGACAGAACACAGGAAGCAAGTTGAGTAGAAAGAGAAGGGAGGGGGAATAGAATACAGAAGAGGACAAAAAGAACAGGAAGTCTTCCTCCATGAGAGGGTCAAAGGCAGTCCTGAAGACTGGTCTGGTCCAAAGCTTTACCACAGCCTCCCTGATTTCTTGCATACCTCCTGGGACAGAGATCCCCACCTTCTGCAGAAGACGTCTTCACTCTTTGGATAGATCTTCCTTCTAGGTAAGTCTTCCTTCCTGATGTGAGTAGCGTTCACTCCTAGACCACTTGTGCATCTTCTTCCACCCTCACACCTCTACCCCACCCTCCTAAGCCAGCTGTGGGTGTGTGTTTGAGAGGGAGAATGCCACAGGTTAGTAGTTAATAGCACAGCCATCAGCCCCAGATATCCCTGGGTTCAGGTCCAGGGTGTTCAATTGACTGTCTGCATTACATTGTGTTACAATGGCCAAGAGCCTCAAACTGACCAAATCTTGAAGGAGAGGGTACAATCTTCTAAACCCAGTGCTTCCCAGTTCCTCCCCTCTCCAAGTACTATCTTTCTAGGCCTGCTTCTCTATTTCATTCAGGGCCCAAAGCAAGGATCTGACTCACTAAACTGATTAGGTGTACTCCTGGTGTGCACTCACAGCCCCGACCCCCTGGTCATCTATCCTGGCCTTTGAAATACATATCATGCTCCCTTTGCCACCATCATGATCTGTAACCTACCAGCTGCTCTGGTTTCATCTGTCACCCTCCTCCCTTTGCTCTCTGTGATGCACTTGTTGTTGTTGTTGTTGTTGTCAGGTGCCATCGAGTCAGAACCGACTCATAGCGACCCCATGCACAGCAGAACGAAACAATGTCTGATCCTGGGCC